>NW_026889772.1:5270000-5893750 GCF_033153115.1 Saccostrea echinata
AGTGGCGGAAACAGGAATCTTGAAAAGGGGGTCCGACCAGTTTTGTGTCGGGATAGGGGCCCAAAGCCACATTATAAATTGATTTATTAAATCTTGTGTATATTTTGGATACAAAAGGGGGCCATGGGCGAATATAGGATTTGTGATGGAGGGGGTGGGGGGCGTGGATAACTTCGTTCAGGCAGGGGGTCTGGGGGCCGCCTTAAGGCCCCCAGTGGGTCCAGGGCGAAGCCCTGGTGGTGGCCTAGGGCGCGAAGCCCCCGGAAGCTCCTGGGTTTTCGTGAATTTTAAGAGTCAGTAAAACCAGACACAAAAATAGTTGTATTGATTACTTCCTTTACACAAAAGCCTATAAGATATGAATTAAGATTGTAACTTACAATACTCTAGAGTCTTTGTAGGAATTTCACGTCTGCTTAAGAATAATGTACAAATTTATTAGTCATTTGATAATTTTTTTTTCAAATTTACTCTTGAGAAAGCAGAAACTTTGTGTATCTCCGAACTTCGTGAATCTCCGAACTTCATGTATGTCAGAAGTCGTTCTGAATCATTATTATTTCAGCAAGGATGCTAGTCAACCTGATATTTGTATGTAACTCTAATGTTATTCCAAAAAGTGTTGTTGTTTTTTTTTAAATTCCATTCACTGACCTACACATGTATCTCCACCGCAGCCAACGAAACAATATAAACAAACACGCTGTAACGTGCAGTTCCCTTTATAGCAGTATGAAATAAACGAAGCACAATGATACACAAAGAATACCTGAATATTGAAAAATTAAATATTGTAACGTTTGTTTTTATAAGTATTATACATATATGACAGATACACTGTAGGGTAGGGTGGTGTAATTTCGACCGATTATTTTTTTATATTTAGATTTGTTCAAGTATGTCACTGCCTATTACATGTATTACGCTCAACATTTACTGGATTATTTTTCCTTCGGAATACCTTTTATTGTTCAGATTACATTGTGTTATATGTATTATTCGTCATGATATAAAATAAATGTGTTCGATTTACAAGATATGTGTGTTGGGTAACTTCAACTGCACACGAGGTATTTTCGATCGATGTGCAAATATAAATGAAATTATTCGCGTCATCTGTAATTTAAACAAATACATATATATTAATTTAAATTATTCTGTTGTAAAACATAAAAGATTGTGAAAAAATGCTGACAAAAAGAAAAAAGCATTTTTTAAAATGTACCTAATTTGAAGACATTAAGTGCACCAGGTGCCTAGAGACTAATTTACCGATTTGTCAAGGCATGCTACAAATATATATATGCGCAGGCATCTAAACCGCATGTAAACAAAACAGATGATTTTTTCCACGGTTATAGAACTAGTTTCTACGGAGTATTCTTGTACATAATACTTATCCTAATACTTTTTTTATACGGATGGTGGTCATTTTTTCTGGTAACAAATAGCATTGCGTCATTTTCATTGGTCGAAATGAGTTACCTGCTGACGCCGTATTCATGCAAAGGGTCACTTCGGCCGATTTCTGTTCAGCTGATTTGCATTTTATTTGTAAAAACTAAATACTATAAATTTAAAAGGTATGAATTTAAGTTGCAAATTTAAACATAGTTGATAAATTTCACGCCAGGAATATCCACTGTGTCTTTTTAGAGGTGATAAACTGATAATTCCCCGCAATGGTTTAAAAATACTCGTCCGTAATTTTTCGGGCGATAAAGTTTCTTCTTGGATGTAATTTTCCAGTAAAGAAAAAAATTTCGCCTATTATTATCAACATTGATTTGTATATGAAAAATGCATTTTCTTTCTGCATAAAATAGATGTGTGTACACTATAATGGGTTATAAACAAATTATTTTAAGGTATTTATGAACAGTCGAAATTAACCAGGTGGTCGAAGTTACACTCGTCTGTGATCATCCTAACCTATTGTAAAGTATTGTATCTATGTAAGTAAATTACTGCATAGTTACACCATTTGATAAATAAATACATCAATCAGTGGATAGGTTTGTAACGTAGACCTTCTGATTTTAAATTCATTTATTTACCTCACTCGGCACACCTCGGCCGATTCGTACCTCATCTGGATGAAGGTGACGGAATCAGCCGAGGATTGCCGAATGTTATTTACCTTCATATTGCAGTATTTTTCTTTGCATCATCATAGGAAATTGACAAGTGCTGTCTACCCTTCAAACGAAATCGGGAGACGTTTTCCGCTTTGAATAATTATGAGATGATATTCATAGCCTAGGGAATGCAAGGTTTTCAGACTTGATTTTTAAGAAAACCGATCTTGGTCATAAAATAAAATTACCATTTTTTAATTGACCATTGATTATAAAACCAAAGTATGGCATTATTAATATTAGTCATGTCATATTTTGAAAATTTTAGGGGGGGGGGCGTGCGCCCCCAAGCCCCACTTAAATCCGCCAGTGGGGGCAGGCCCCCTGAACCTCCTCTAAATCTGTCAGTGTTTTCTTTCATTATACGGACTTGCAGAATAAGCGAAATACTCCAGACATTTAATAAAAATCTCAGACCCAATCTAAAACGCGTTGACAAAGTCAAACCAGACGGTTTTAGTTTTTACGGGATTTTTACAGTGATATGAGAAAAGTCGGATAATTGCTGTTACTTTTAAGAAATAAAGTTCGGCAATTTTCAACCTCGTTCGGTATAATAAAATTTACTGATAATTTTTTCCGTTAAGGAGGAACACATGGACGAAGGATAAAAAAAAGAGGTATTCTGCATGTACATGTACACATCATTGCTATAATTGTGTACTCGGGATTTAACCCAAAATCCTTCGTTACATTGTATTTGGGTATGATTTTCGCATGTTCTCAGGCGGATAATCATTTATTTTTATCTGTCTAAAGACAATAATTTCAGTTAATAGAGAAATGTTTTTATTTCGTCGTTTTTCCCTTCCTTTTGGTTCACACGTTTGCTTTGTACACAAAAGCGTGTGTTCATATACCGCTGTTTCTACACGCTGTCGATGTGATCAGGGAGAACATGATATCCTCCAGCAATTTACTTCTTATGAAAACACTCAATGAAAACATATTAGGTGAAAATATATACACCCATTAGTATCTTAGTACCTTAGTATTGACCTGTTTAATTGCAATGTCACCGACCGCAACGATCGCTGGCCAGGACTTGAATATAATTTATTACCGTTATTAAAACAACTCGTCAGCTTAGTATACCTATGATTTAAACAGTAAAATAGGGAAATTCCAGAGTTCGAAGTGTATTTATTTTGGGCGCTCTTCCGCATAAACAAATTAAATCGCATTTACGCGTACTTACATGCATGTACCAATAATCTGTGTCATGGGTAAATTCAATTTATTAGATGAAATAAAACAAATGCATAAGATTAATCTTCCTAAACAACACGTTTTTAAAACAATCTATCTGATATAACTGACGGTATAAAATAACAAAGAAAATAAAGGGTTTGTGTTTGTATTTAATTTGGAATGAGAACAAATCTTAACCTGTCAAATCACTTATAAAACATACTTCGTTTTCCAGACACTAATTGCCATGCGTAATCTTCACATGCACTGACCAAGAGGTCACAGGTTTGAAATGTATGGCTTCTCATTGCGTGAGTTTTGTCAACACATGTCGGAGTAGACTATCTAAGCCAATTGATTCCCAAAGAAAACTGCATAGGAAGGGGTTTTTTTTGGGTACACTTTTTAACGGGTAAAATTCATTCGACGCTCGATAGAATTTTCAAATACAAGTGAAATATTGAGGCGGTTAAGTTACATGCGTCCGACCTTGTATTTTGTATGCAATAATATTGTAAGTTAGGAAGAAAATAATACAAACTCAAAAGTACTTAATTTTATTTTCGATTTTCCTGACAATTAAAAATGTTACCTCTACATACAATTATCGTTTTTAATTACATACATCCTGTTTAATGTTCATGAAAGAAATAGCAACTCGTTAAATAATAACATAAGAGAGATAAATAAACTGTTTCTTTAATACGCAAAGAAAGTGGTCTTTTCGGCATTCAAAATGCATTGAATTTGAATTGAATAAGTGAAAAGCAGTTAAGACTAGCTGATTGAAACGAGCGAGTGATAATTAAACAGTAAGACGGAATCATATGAAAGATTCGAAATGATTTTAAAGTAATTTTCCACAAAGCGCAATTATCTCAACAATGCAATGTTTATAAGAATAAATATGCAACTTTCTTGTAATTGAGCGAATAAAATATAAATCGAAATGTACTAGCGACTTAATCAAAGATATGAAATAATCTGAAAGATTCAACATATTTATCCACTCATCACTTAGTTAAAATGTATTTGGAATGGCCATTCTATGGTTTGTTTTGTGTATGACCTTAGGTCGCTGGTTCACACGCCGATTGATCCTCGGTGACCTCCTTTGCCACGCGCTATCGAGGGAGGGGTTACATAATTGTAAACACACGAGGTGAATGTAAAAGACGTGTACTTAATGGCTGTGAATAGTCTATGTTTAAAGTTTTGTTTTGTTTTCTAACTTTATTGTTTGTTTTTATATGATAAGAAGAAAAGGTTATCTTTTTTTCCCTGTTTAGTAGACTGGTTTATCCAAATTTGAAAACAAACGAAATAAAAGGGAAAGTTGTCAGTAAATAATTTGGAAATAAAGCACAAAATACTTCAAAAACCCGATTCTAAAGAATATTAGCATCTAATATAGCAAGGTTTATTATTTATAGTAAGTTTATTTTAATTACACGCATGAAGAGCTCTTGTTTACTTGCTGAATGAAAACACTTACCTGTATATGTGTTATGCTTCTAGCTCATTTAGAACACAAGACTCAAACAAAATAACATTTTCTTGAGATCAATAAGATGTTAAATAACAACTTTAATTATGGCAGCTATTTCGAAATATTTACCGTTTTTGAGTTATAAAGCAAAAACTTTAAAGGGCCCCAGATCCCTAATTTTAGGGGCCAGACCCTTTTTAGTGGTCTCAAATGAAAGGCCTTAAAATTGTGCACAACTTTTATTCTACATGTTTTATCAAAATATTTTTAGTTTAGAAGATAAAAAGGAAAATATGTGTAAATTTTCGCTCTTTTTGGCGTTCTAATTTTTGACCCCTCTCTAGCGCCATTTTGAATACAGAAATTGAAAAACAAAAACCGATGTGCACAACTTCAGTGCTTCTATTATTTAAATTCGGTAGAATTTCTACTCCAGCTTCAGTAGTCTCTGAGCCTTTGTCTGGAAATGAAGCCTCCTAAAGATATGAGGTGTCAAAGTTGGCATCTAGGAAAAAAAAAAAGAATAATAAGAACTAGAGCAGAGCTCGTTGCAAAGCAACGAGTAGGTCTTCCGTTGGAGCTGCGAACAGGAAGATTGAGTCAAGGTCATGCCACATTCTAAGGTTATAAGCAATCTTGTAAGGGGTATCAACTTGCAATGTCTGACCAGTAGAAAGACAGTTAAGGAATGTTGTTTCTCCGTTGATGACCTTGAACTCGTTCAAATGACCTTGCATCAAACCATGACACACTCTGGTTATAAGCAAACCCCATCTATGTGTTACCGACTCGACAAGTTAACACATGTTCTTTCAGACCATTCATGCAGTCAAAACATTCTTTCCTTAGTGACCCTAAATTTAATCAACATGGCCGTAGGAACCAAGGGAGGGGGGGGGGCGTGCCCCCAATAATTTTGCCGATATATAGATTACTATAGTAGACATAGATACTATAGCTTGTGCCACCTCAATAAAAACATCTGATAACCTTCTTTTTGGTTTTGGTAGTTGGTTACCTTTTTTTTTTTGCTTGTCAGGAAATTTATGGTAGTAGTGCCCCCTCAACTGTCAACTGAAAATGTATGGCTGTGCCCCCCCCCCCCAAAAAAAAAACCCCTGAATTTGCTTCCTATGGGCCTGATCAAGGCAATGATACACTCTGTATGATATCAGCGATACCCTTTTGTGTGTTTCGGAATTGGCAAGTTCACAGTTTGCATTTATTGCATGATAGTGAGGGAGACATGAAGATTTCTTCGCCCTTAAAAAATCATATTCCCCGAGGGCAACATGAAGATTTCTTCGCCCATGAAAAATCATACTCCCCGAAGGCAACGCCCGAGAGAAATATGATTTTTCATTTGCGAAGAAATCTTTATGTCTCCCTCACTATTATGCAATAAATTGTTTATAATACCGAATTAACCAAAATGCAGGAATTACAAAGGAGATCCAATGAATAAAGCAAACATGCATTTGATGAGAACGATATGAAAGAGATGTAAGTTACAGGTACACCAATAGCCTCGTTTCATTAAAAATAATTCCTACGTGACAAGTTTGTGTGATCACACCAGTAACATTCAAACACCATTACATTTTTACACATTTAAATCGACACAATCAATCAACGATAATATGTTGACGGTGCGACCGTTGGGCGAGTGCATTGTTCACTTAATTTTAAGATCCGCCTCTTCAAACAGCACGAGACATTTGGAACGTCTAGACTGTGACGTCTCATGACGTATGTTAGCTGTATTTCCATAAACGAATTTTGAAAAGTGCAAACATTTTAACAAAGAACGTTTAATCTACTATCTGTATGCAATTCCATTAATTAAGGTGATTTTTTGGGGTGAATTTTTAGTTGTTGTTACCGCGCGAACGAAGTTAGCAGCGTCGCTATAAACAATCTAACTCCTCACTCGTTTAATTGTGACGTCACAATCGTGAAACACGACGTTTTGTTGCAGGGCAAACATGATGGACACGTGACTTTCTCGGCCAATCAAATTCTATTTTACTAGTGATTTTTCACTTGTAAGCTAGTTTTCACAGAGGTATAATAAACGTTTTTTTAGACCATACATCGAAATAAATTATCATAATTTCTATAGTCGTAATTTATTAGGTTCAACTCACTGCTTTAAAGGATCATTGTAAATGTTTTATGCCCGATTTGGATACTGAACAACGTGTGATTTTTGAAACACTGATGCCCCCCTATGGCATCTTATGGCAAAAGTTAAAAGTTTCTCAAATGCAAGTCAAACTCCATGGTCAAGATCAAAAGATAAAAAAAAAAATGTTATTACCCAAATAAAGGTCTTGAACAAAGAATATACTGTGAAATATATACTAGTATGAAAGCCACAGCAGCAACAGTTTAAAAGTTATGGCCAAGGTTAATTTTTTAAAAGGTCAAACTCCAAGGTCAAGGGATCATAATTGTTTGTACTTGAGGGAAGGTCTTAATTGTTACAAGGAATACACATGTGGTATTAAAAAAGCCTTAGCACCAACTGTTCAAAAGTTAAAACCAAGGTTAAAGTTTTTCAAAAGTAGGACATACTCAAAGGTCAAGGTAAAATGGTCAAAATTAAAGGTATACAATGACAGGCCTTGTCACAAGAAAATTACCTATGTAATATAAAAGCCCTAGTACTAGTCATTCAAAAGTTATTGTCAAGGCTAAAGTTGTTTAAAAGTTGGTCAAGGTCAAATGGTCAAACATATTTATACCCAAGGAGGAGACTTATAACAAGGGATATAGATGTGAAGTATAAAAGCCATAGCACCAACTGTTCAAAAGTTTTGGCCAAGGTTATAGTTTGGTAAAATTTTGTGAAAGAGGATCAAACTCCAAGTTCAAGGTCAAGAGGTCAAATATGTTGGTACCTGAAGGAAGTCCTTGTTACTAGGAATACACATAAGAAATATGAAAGCAGTATTTCCAACCAATCAAATTTTATGGGCATAGTTACAGTTTTTGCGGACAAAGAGGCTAACACAGTCTAACAGACAAATAGACAGGTGGACAGGACAAAAACTGTATGCCCCTCGGATCTTCGATTACAGTAGCATAATAAAATGTCGGCGTCTTTGGGTTTTCGCATTGGCCTTAAATCTGAAAATCCAAAGGATTACAAGGTGCATTACGATACGCTTTCACATCATGTTCTATAACCCAGAGCATATTGTCTGCAAAGATAAATATTTAATTCAGTATTTAATTAGCTATGCATAATTATCTATGTTGTTTAAAAAGGAAATATAAAAAAAAAAATATTTGTTTTATATTTTTCGATGTAGAGATATACAGAAAATGTTTTCCAATTTTAAGTCCTATCGCAATACACATTTAAAAAAAAGTGTGTGTTGGAGGGGGGGGGGGTCATTATATTTTTGCTGGGATTCGCCTATGTATGACCGTAGAGAAACAAAGAGTGGGGAGGGTGCAAGCAGCAACTAAATCAAAATTTACATATTAAAACTACAACAAAAGACTATTTTCAGAAGGTCTGCCCCCCCCCCCCCCCCCCGTACAACGGACCTGTGAGAAAAATACTGATCCTACACTCAGAGTCCCAGGGCACCAGGAAAGAGTGGCAAAAAGAGAATATCGGTTTATTTCAGTCTATAAGTCGAATCAAAATATCTTTTCCTCAAGAGTCTTCTTTCTTTGAGTTCTTCCCAGTGATCGTGTGATTTATTTCATTTAATTTACGTTCTGTACTGGACTTGGAAAATAAGGACATCTTTAGGTTCCTGAGCTGGCCTTGAAGCCCGCAGAACAGATTTTCTGCTTTATGATATATTCAAGTGATATGTAATACGGTATTAATTTTGTGTTGATTTTATTAATGTTAATTTCATCAAGAAATATGAAAAATTAATGTTTTAACTATACATAGTGAGGCATTTTTTGTGTGGAACGATTATTTTGGGGTTTTCACGATTTTTTCATATGGTACACATGATGAGTAAGTGCAATAAATATAATTTGTGGAAAAAATGTCCAACAAGCCCCGGGGTTGAATATCGGGGGGGGGGGGGGGTCTGTCCACAAGTACCTGTTGACAAGCCCGTAGAAAACAATTTCAGTTTTTTTGGGAAGGGGGGGGGCAAATAAAAATTCCCACAGGTACTTTTTTCCTGTGGTACACATGATGAATAAGTGTAATAAATATAATTTGTGGAAAAAAATGTCCAACAAACATTGGGGTTGAATTTGGGGGGTGGGGGGTGGGGTATCCTGTCCACAAGTACCTGTGGAAATTTCTTGATACATAAACAGAATTTAAAAGCATGCATTAGACATCTTTTGAAGGGGAAAGGGCACGGCCGTAATTAAAAGTTATATAGAGACTAGGAAGGAATGAACTGTCATTAAATTTTGGTTAAGAACTATTACCTAAACTCTTCACTTTCACATTTTCAATTACAGATTCTTGTTTTTAAAAAGGTATACATGTACATTCATATGTATCTATTAGATGTATAAATTATGTTATTAATCATTTTATCTTAAAGGAAAAGTAAAAATCTCAATCAAACTTGTTCCGCATATTATGCTCTCTGATTCATTACTCAACAGATGTAAGAAGGGAAGACTGCAGACTGCAGGTGTGATAAATTCACAGCATGCAGCTCCAGCCTTAATTCCAACTTTGTTCCAAAATATTATTATTCATGCGAAAAATTATAATCAGCCAATAGAATATTTTGAATCATTTCTGAAATGCTGCCGTAACACCAGACTGAGTTCACAATATAGAGTGATTTTGATTGACAGGTGTAGCGCCGTTGTGCATGGATTTCGTGTAACTATACATTTACTGCAGATTGTGGTTGAAAAATAATAAACAAACAGATCTAAAGAAAAGATATTGTATTCTGTACATATATTTGTTAAGAACCAGTTCATTCATGAAACGAATTAAGTCGTATAATGTGGGCCCATGTTAGATTTGACAGGTTAATTTACTAGTAGAAATTCAATGGACCACAGTCATTTAGGGTATTCCGAATTACCCCGCACATCGCGACTCTCGGTAATTTACCTTTAGTTACCGCTGTACCTCGCACGACACATGCACAGGTGTGACAACCAAACAGTCATTATTAGTAAGGTCTATACTTATTGCATACAACAAATAAAGAGGTAAACATAATGCGTTAACTAAAAGAATTAATTATTTTAATTCATTAACTTCCTATCCTTTTCGAAGAAGATGCCCGTGTAGAAACGTATTTCTCATCGATGTCGTGGCGTTGTTGGTGGATGAAACATGGCATATAAGGTATCGATAGAATGGCAATTTTATAAGCTTTTGTGAGTATTATTTGTTTTTTATAACACCTCAAAAATATACTAGTTATGGCCGCATTTGTAGCCCCCTACAGTTTCGAACCACGTGTGTACATGCCCCTAGCCAAATAAATTGCACACGCTACATGTATACTTGTTATATATCAGAATATTATTTTTTTTATAACATTGTTTTTCTTAAATGCAAGGGGTATGAAAGTAATGATTTGACAAAGCAAGAGCTATAATAAGACTATCCCGGGTCCCGGTATACACTTGATCAGTGTTGATCAATGTTCATATGTACGAGTACAGGTATGCAAATAATTCGATAGCTTTTGAAGATTTCAACATACATTTTTGTAACACGCATATTTGTAATAACCACTTTATATACAAAACAAAATTTCATTCTCTTATATGGTAATATGGACGTCGTAATAGATCTGACTGAATGCTTGACATGCCTTTTTCAAAAACGTTTCCTAAGTTATCTTAAGATATGCCTAAGTTATAACTTTAGAAGTTCCTAAGATTTATCACAGCTGTATCGCGAAACAATCTTTATAAGTCATTTCTTAAGTTGTGCCTTTAAGGACTAATAAAATAACATTCCCGCTCTATATACAACTCTCAGTATGGTATATATTTTTAGATTCAAAAAGGAAGGGTGCGAGGATTGGGGATTGCCCCCACTTTTAAAGGATTTGGACACAAGTATGCTTAACTTTGCGAAGTGTGTTGCTAGATCTAAGCATTCACAGACACACCCTTTCAAGCCATCTTCCCTTCCGAGCACACGATATTTGTATTTTAATTTTTAAACATTGTTCTAGGTGTTATACATTTACTTTATTTTGTTCTTATAAGGTATCTACATGTAAATAAAATTTTAAAATGAATGCTTCGTAGCGAACACATGCGAGTTTATATTTTTCAAACAATCTTTGCCAATTACTACACTGCATGTACACGTTAGTTGTTTGTGCGGTGTAGAGCAACAATGTATTTCAACATCGAGGTGCCCGCGGCTCTCTGTGGCCACGTGTATGTAAACGAGGACTGGACTACAACACTTAAAGACACAAAGCGGCAGAGATGGATGAAACTGTTTGCTATATTACAAAGACTTGAATTATAGTACATGTATATTTGAAGGAATTTTTATTTATGTTAATGTTTATTTAATTCTATAAATAATAAATGGACATTCACAAGAGTGATGATAAAAATAATATGTGCGTAGCATGCGTAGTAATATATAAATAGTGCACGTTTTTTAGGGTAACAGTTGAAATTGACACCCCAAGGAAAACCATTGTCAACCGACGCGTCAGCGGAGGTTGACAATGGTTTTCCGAGGGGTGTCAATTTCAACTGTTACCCTCAAAAACGTGCACTATTTATTTTATTATACTGAATGTCTTATTGATTTCGGATATCATACAAAAAATTCGGAGATCGTCGTTAAGTTCACGCTTAGAAAGCTTTCACACTCCCCACTTCTATTTTTTCAATAAGAAAGCTTCGGAAAAGATTTACCAACCTCTTTTTTGTTTGTTTGCTACTCAAAAAGTCCTTTATCATCTAAAGTTTGCACTCGCAAGGATGTTTCGTCTGTCGTTTGTTGTTTTCAAGTAAGCTACATCGGACGCAAGCTTTTATTGACGTTGTTTATTCGACTTCTTTCAAACGCACAACCGACGTTTTGAGAATTCTACGGTGAACCGTACGCGCATCATTTGAACGCATGTGATATTTTCGTAATGTTACCTGTTGTCAAGTGTGTTGCTAATGCTGAGGGTAACATTACGGATTGTTAAATGCCTCTAAACCAATCAGATTTTAGTATTTAACATGAAAGTATAATAATTACAATTATTTACCGAAGCCCCCATTCAATTACAATTGCAGATGAATTAAAATACAACAACACGGGATAGAGCAATACTTTTTTTAAATGTAGTGTTGCGTGAACAGACAAAAACAGCGATTAAAATTCAAAATGATTTTTATGCACCAGTGTTTGGAATTAAGATTATAAAAGATCGGTAAAGTAATCTTACTGATTCGATATAATTAAAAACATAACTTTCCATTAATTAATAGCTCTTTGTACAAAATTGACATTATACGCGATCACAAATACTACCTTTGTTTATGGCCACAGGTGGCTAGTACACTGGTGACCTCGATCAACAGCGTGGGATTCGCGCGTTGGGTTACATAACTAAACATCGAGCTGAACATGGAGACCGTAATATGCATACAGCTAATGATCGTGAATTATTCAATGCATACAGTTTAAAATCACTTACAAAGTTTGTTGTAATAATAAACGTAGAAAGATAGATTTAATATTCTCCGCTTTTGAACACTATTAACCTAATTTAGAAAAGAAGAAAAGAAAGACTAGTTGTAATAAATAATTTAATAGTGAACCATAAACCACGTTTTAAACCTTATTAAAAAGAAAATTAACATTAAATACCGCAGGGTATATTATTGATAGCAAGTCTGTTTAAGTTATACACATGAAGAGGTCTGATTTCCTTGCCGAATGAAAAACGTTACCTGTTTACCTGGCCTGCTTTCTAATACGTATTATGCAATACCCATGGTATACTCGAACAAAACAACATTTTCATTAGATCAAAAAGGTGTAAAAGAACAATTTTGTTCCCAAGATCCAGATCGAAATATTTACCGTTTTTGAGTTATAAAGCAAAAACTTTTAAGGGCCCACATCCCTAATCATAGGGGCCAGCCCCTTTTAAATAGTATAATATGAAAGCCCTTGCAATTATGCACAACCTTTGTTCTACATGTCTTAACAAAATATTTCTAGTTTTCAAGATATAAAGGAAAATATATCAAATTTTTTGCTGTTTTCCGCGTTCTAACTTTTGACCCCTCTCTAGCGCCATTTTTAATGCAAAAATCAAAAAAACAAAAACCGATGTGCACAACTTCAATGCTTCCTCTTTTCAATTTCAAAGGGTTTTGTGCTCCAATTATAACCATTTCTGAGCCTTTGTCTGGAAATCGGAGGCATGCAAAATTCAATCAAAGGGGAATAACTCGTTAAAAGCGCGAAAATTTACACATATTTTCCTACATATCTTTTAAACTAAAAATATATTGCTAAGACATGTAGAATAAAAGTTGTGCAGAATTTTAAGGTCTTTCATTTGGCACCACCAAAAAGGGGCTGGTCCCTTAAATTAGGGATCTATGGTCCTAGAAAGTTTTCGTTTTATAACTCAAAAACGGTAAATATTTCGAATATAGCTGTCGCTTAAAAGTTGTTCTTTAACATATTATTGATCTCATGAACATATTGTCATCTACTGGTACATATTGACGTAATAAATAGCGGTGCTATAGCCGAGAGTAGCGTTTTTTCTCACTGCAGAATGGACGATAAAATGTACTTAATATTATGGAACACATTGTGGTCAGAGACGATGTTTGCAGCAAAAATTTGCATTATTTATCGCTAAAATATTGGCTGATTAATTTTTTACGGGGGTCAGAGTGAGAGATGAAAGAAAATATATTCTTGGTATAAAAAAATCCTTAAGCAACTCTAACTATTGGGCGACAATTTATGCAGGCCCGTATCGTCGCCGGGACAATACATACATGTATTTTTTTAGCCTTCGACAATATGTGCCGGTTGGCAACAGTATGTGCAGTGAGGTAAGATGTATATTGTCGAAGATAAGAATATTCATAGGACGAAAATATATATCGTCACAATCGCTAATGTTGCCAAATTTACAATATGTATAGTAACAGATTATCAATTTACAACATGTTTGGTAATAGATTATTTTATCTATCGAGTACCTGTTCCTCGGATTATTTTTTCTTTCAGAACTCTTAACAACATTTGTGAAGGTGTACAAGTATTCTTTTTCAAAAATAAGCATGAAATCTTATTATGATAGAATTAAGTATTATACTGTATTTATTTATTATTAAGTTCTTTTAATCTGTATTATATCAATCTTGTATGAATGATATATGAAGATAACGAACAGTAATCAAGCTCAAAAGTCCATTAAAACAATACATATCGAGAGGAGAGAAAACAAGGGCCTATAAAAACATCAGAGGTTGGATAAGGTGCCATGGAGGGAAAGGCATCCATTGTTGACAGTTCACACCCCCTTCGATCCTTGATTCAACAAATGGAAAAATCTGCAGACAATTGATTGCAAATATAATGGCCTCAAAATTTATATGAAAACGTCTGTATTTGACAAAAGCTCACTTTATCAATTAAAGAACCCTTTTGAGTTTAGCGATACTATTGATTTTGTATCATCAACTTATTTGCTAATAGGTTGCCTCGTTTTAGAAATTGTTCATCAGTAGAACACGCTCTTGCGTATTGAATCAACTGGGAGACATAAAATTGAAGTAATTACCTTTATTATAAAGTTTTGCTGTTAATTTACCATTAATGTCTTTTTCCAATAAAATATCCAAATATGAAAATATGAAACAAATGTGTCATACTCTGTGGTAATTTTTTTTATTTTGAGTTGAAAGGGACACATCGAATCAACGTAGGAATGAAAATGAATATTATAAATAGATAAAACGTTGTCACTAGAACGAAATTGAAGGCTACAACAAGAGACTTCTTCTTTTCGTGTCGAAGTTTCTAAATAAATTCTGCTTCTTATGAATACATAATACAAAAATACGTGTCAACTAATAACGGGTCGCAATTAGAATCCATGGGAATTCCAACTGCTGTTGGAAGACTTTATCTCCAAATAACTATGGAAATATTCTCAATCAGCAACTCAAGCATTTTCTAATATCAAATTTGGAGTACTTGTTTGAACAATCAGCGAGTCCAAAATAAGATAAATATGCTGTGACATTGAAAATTTATTTCGTTTTCCAATCGCCACTCGGGCACTGAGAATTCATTTGTTGCTGTAAAAAAGAACTTGAAAAATAAACGCTTTCGATGACCGAGGAGATATCTTATTTCATTTTGCAGACATGGCTACAGTACCGAGCGAACACAACCTAACACCAGAGCGAACCCAAAGCACACCCCGGGTTCGCTTCCTGGGTTCGCTGCGGGTCCGCTTTCAGAAAATTTGGGTTCACTTTGCGTTCTCTCGGGGTCAGCTCTGGGTCCGCTAGAGCGAACCCGGCATTTGCTTTCCGGGTTCGCTTTACGCACTCATGCGTAAAGCGAACCCCGCTTTAATCTTCCCGCCAGTAAGCCCTGCCCCTTGTATATTCCAAATACAGTAGTGAAATCGATTATTACTGTTTTTATGGCGATCGAAACATGTACATGTAAGTGACAATATGGAGAACGTTGATAAATTTTCAAGAATTTCACGGTACATTCGACGTAGAATTATCACTTTTATTTTTCTTAACTTACAAGCTAAGTATATCTCGAAAGAAAAAGAAGAAAAGGTGTTAAATCTATTTTCGATGTATCGGATGGAGTGAAAATGATTAGAGCTATCTTAATAAAAAATGCTTTCAAATTCATTTGTTTACATTAAAATTCTCGAGAGGGACGTTAAACAACATACAAACAAACAAAACATTATTCATGCGTTTTAAAATCAGTTGGAACTTCCAATTGTAATTGCAATTGCTAAATCGTAATTTACATGTTTGAAAGACAAACAACTTAATTATAACCTTATCTATGAAATAGCTGAGGCATACTGTACACGTAAAATGCTAAGTTTTCATAATTAGCAGTTTACATTTAAGCTAGGTTGTCGTCCATTACATGTACATGTAAGTCGTGATAATTACTAAAAATTCTCATACAGTGTAACTTGAATTTCGTTTTACAGATCATTTATAATTTACTTCCATGCTATAAATCATTGTTTTATAAGGCGAGTTAAACGAAAGACTTAACTAAAAAAACAACAACAATCAAAAAACCAAAACAAACAAACAAAAACTTATAACTGGTCCACTGATAAGAATATTACTTTTTTAAGTTGTTTTCAAATAAATGATCATTTGAATAGTTTGTGTTCCTTACTGGTTCATGACCGCTCCCCCCGCCCCACTTCATACATATACAAACTGGAGCGCCATGTTGACAAACAAAATTCTTAATGTTTAAAAATATAAATAAAAACAAGAAAGAAATGGAAAAAAAACAAAAAACAAAACAAGAACTCAAAAACTGAAAACTCGCATGATTAAGTAGATGAAATTAAGATGATAACGCCCGATATTTTTCTATTATTCTCTCTCTCTCTCTCGTAAAGCAATTTTACTGATTTTCAGCATTCAGGTGGCTGCAAATTACATGTACATGTATTCTTCATGCAACGTAACAAAGAACTATGACGTTTCCAAATTCAAAAATCAGAAAAAAAGAATAATAATTGGATTTCTCATTGATAACGTGCCCAGACGATGTACATGTAACTTAAGGGACATGAAGGGTTTATGAAAGGTTCGAATGTAGGGGTGGAGTATATACTCAGGTATACATTGACCATGGAGACAGCATACATCCAGCTAGCAAGTGTCAATTAAAAAAAAACCCACCGCAATTGCTCTTAGCACCCGCAATATCTTCGAAACAGGTGGATGATTACCGACACGTGATGATCCTGGCTTCACTTTGAAACTATAATTATTAAAGTGTTAAAAATAAAGAATTATCACAATTACAAAAGTTCAAATCCTGGTACCTATGTAATGAAAATATATATGTACGTTTTCCTATTAAGGTATCTTTGCAAGTTAAATTTACTAATGTTGGAATTACGTGTGCTTTTCATGCGAGTAAAAAAACGTACACGTCCAATAATTTTTTTTATATCTATATAAAATGTTTCGAAAATTACATGTAGTACATGTAAGAGGTTCGTGAACATGTACACCTGTATATATATTAATAAATAAATAAATAAATAAATAAATATATATATATATATGTATATATATATATGATCGGGAAATAACGGAAAAATCCGTCGACAATTCAGTGTGTAAATAATGGCCTAACAATTAGTGTGAAAAACGTCAGTCAGCATTTGATTCAATGATAAATTGTATTTGCTGACAAGGTCATTGTATCGACCATAGAACTTACGAAATGATGACTTTAAACGAGACAGCTGATATTCTTGTTTCATCAACTTATTTGTCAATAATTTACCTCGTTTTAGAAATTGTACATACGTAGAGCATGCTCTTGCGTATCGAATCAACTGAGAGATATATACCCCGTATGCAGGTGATGAAGGTATATTGCTGCATAAGTAAGGGAAGTTGACGATTGAAAAGTTAAAGTCATCACGTTTATCATAAAGCTTGGTTGTTAGATTACCATTAACATCTTTTTCAAGTAAAATATCCAAATATGAAACAGATGTGTCAGACTCTGTGGTATCTTTTATCTCAAGTTCATAAGGATATATCGTATCGACATGAGAATGGAAATAGCCATTGTTAATTGACAATACGTCGTCGATATATCTAAATGTCGAGTTGAAGGCCATAGCAAGTGTTTTCTTCTTTTCACGTACAAGATTTTGGACAAATTCTGCTTCATATGAATACAAAAAAAGGTCTGCTTATAACGGGGTGCAATTGGTACCCATGGGAATTCCAATAGATTGTTGGAAGACCTGGTCTCCAAAAACCACATAGATATTGTCAATCAGAAACTCAAGCATCTTTTTAATGTCAACTTCAGAGTACTTGTGTGTACAATCAGAATGTTTTTTGACAAAATTATTTTGCAAATGACCAATGACAAGGTAAGTATATTTACGAGTTCCATTTTTATTGAAAAAGCAGCTGTCAATGATATCAAAAAGCCTGGACTTTAATTTATCGTGGGGAATGGTTGTGTATAAAGTTGAAAAGTCGTAAGTTTTTAAACTGTTGATTTTGGTAAAATCTTGTGATTTCAAATTTTCCAAAAGTTCCTTGGAAATTTTAAGTATCCACATCTGATTTACACCACTTCTCGAATATATTGTTGCACAGTACTCTTGAAGTTTCTCCTTCACCACTGTTGATATCTTAGTGAGGAGTAAAGATAGAGGCTTGGTTGAACATTTACTGGAACCCGCTATGTATCTTCGTTTGTAAGGATTTTTATGAAGTTTCGGAATCCAATATAAATATGGTAATTCAAATTCATTTTGGTTGTTTTGGTTGTTTGGAATATTAAAAATATTCAAAACTGACAAATGATTTTGAAGAATTTCTTCCTTAGAAAGGGAACTATGAGTATAAGTTGGATTACCACTTATAATTAAATCAAAGCACTTACATGTTCTTATACTGTATCTTGAGCTAATAAAATTCTATAATTTATCGAGGACCAGTTTTTTAATTCTTTTTTTTATAGTAACAATTGTTATAACCATTATTATCTTCTTTTTTCTATTATGAATTAAACTACTTATTGTCTGATAAATTTACGCAATGTATATTTATATATTAATGGATTTAAAAATATAAAGAAAATAGATATGTAACTATACATGTAACATGCTACCTGGATAATAAAAATATATTATGTATTAATAGATTTTAAAAATAAAAAATAATGAAAATAGATGTGTAAATATTGCATGTTGTCTGGAGAATTAAAATATATAAATATAAAATCATGTTTAAATATCATATTAATAATATTTTTACACTGTACATTCACATGCTTTGCTTGTACAATGTTTAGATTACAAACTGGCATGTTGACTGGTCGACGCGCTGATGGTCAACGCATTTTATCACTTACCTGATTGACAGACTTGTTCGGCATGTTGATTGGTCGACGCGCTGATGAGTTAATCGCTAATCCTGATTGACAGCTCTGTTACGCAACACCGAACGCGCGTTCGCTTTCTGGGACCGCTACTGAATTTGGGGTTCGCTTTCAGCGTTCGCTCTGGGTCCGCTCTGGGTTCGCTTCGGGTTCGCTAGGGGTCAGCCCTAGCGGACCCCAAGCGAACCCAGAGAGCGAATCCGGGGTGCGCTCTGGGTTAGCTTTCTGTTAGGTTGTGTCTGGCGGTACTGTACTTAAAAATAATTGATTTCAAAACTTGTATTACTGGTTGGCAATGAAAGGTGTCAATTAGAAAAAAAACATCCTGTCGATTGAATAGGTGAAAAATCTTGTGTATTAAAATAGAAGGGTCAAATATGAAGACCTCTGAAGAAATGAAAATAATGATTTTAAATTATATATTTTTTATGAAATACTTAAAAAATAATAACCGAGTAGCAACTTTTCTTATTGATACAATAGAATGTATGGAGATAACGAACATTATTTAAGACCAAAGGTCCATTAAACAATACAATTTTGAAGCAGAGCAAACACGGACCTCTAAAACATCAGAGATGGGATCAGGTACCATGGAGGAGGGAGAATCCCCAGTCAACCGGTCACACCCGCTGTGTGCTCCTTGTCATGATCGGCAAATAACGAACAAATCAGTCGACAATTCAGTGTGTAAATAATGGCCTAACAATTATATGAAAAACGTCAGTCAGCATTTGACTTAATGATAAGTTGTATTGGCTGACAAGGTCATTGTATCGACCGTAGAATTTACGAAATGATGACTATAAACGAGACAGCTGATATTCTTGTTTCATCAACTTGTTTGCCAATAACTTATCTCCTTTAAGAAATTTTCATTCGTAGAGCATGCTCTTGCGTATCGATTCAACTGAAAGATATAAACCCCATCTGCAGGTGATGTAGGTATATTGCTACATAAGTAAGGGAAGTTGACGGTTGAAAAATTGAAGTAATCACTATTATCATAAAGCTAGGTTGTTAGATTACCATATTATTACCATCTTTTTCTAGTAGAATATCCAAATATGAAACGGATGTCTCAGACTCTGTGGTATCTTTTATTTCAAGCTCACTGGGATGTATCGTATCGACATACGAATGGAAATAACCGGTGAACTAGGAGTGCCATTTGCAGCACTGAATTATTTTGCAACATCTTCATAACAAGATGTTACACAACAACGATTTTAACAAGAATATACATGAAGCAATCCATTGATTGTGTAGAATATTAAATCAGAACCTTTGCAATCGACTAGTGATGTTGAAATTAGTGTCAAAAATTTATTTATTGCATCGTTCTGCCTATGCAAAACTGCTAATATTGACATTTAATGTTCATTCCAACGCAGTAAGGCCACAGTAACGCCAGTGAACACTTGTTTTAACTCTGATACCAGATTTTCATTCTTAAGTCTGATTATAGTAGAATCAAGTATAATTCGTAATTAGATGGAACGTTATGCTGAAATGCTGAAACTGCATCCAGAAGGTTGATAGCGGTGCAATGTCAATATTCTACCCCGATATGTCCTTCCAATAATTCAACATCCTTGAGCAGTATTTCAACATAACAATGCAAGACCACAGACGGCTTGTCTGACAAGTGTATTCTTGCAAAGTAACAACATCCAGTTCTTCCTCAGTTCTACATATTGAGAGTGCATGGAACAATTTGTATACGTATTTCCTTTAAAGAGAACTACAATCCAATGCTCTGCAACAACTGATTCAAGCTGCATACAGTTAAAGTGGGATGATATATCAATTTCCAAGGCTTTCTTTTTGATACTCAATTGTGTCCATTTAGAAGACTATTAATGACCTTGAACTTCCTTTTTATTCCTTCTATTTCATGATCAGTATACATTGTAAAAATTGCAAATAAGATTTAAAGTAACATGTGCAAAGGTATATAAACAGCTTTTGATGTGATTCCTTAAAAAGACAAGATGACTCAAACTAAATAATTTTGCCATCACAATATAACGACAATTTTTAGTGTTCTCCAGTGCAGCATCACCATGCACAAAATCGGAATTTTTTTTTTATTTCAATACAATTTTGAAAACGCTCTTCAAAACTATTTTTTGTTACCTGTTTATGATATTCCTTTTTTTAATTTTTCATCTATTTGAAAGTTATTTTTAATTTTTGGATTATTAAATGGTATTTACAGCTGTAAATTCAAACATTGAGCCTTACATTTACATTATATGTAATTAGATTAGGTTCAGGCGCGGATCCAGGATTTGAAGTTAGAGGGGGCGTCAACAGTAGGCAGGGGGTCTGAGGCCCCCAGTGGGTCCAGGGCAAAGCCCTGGTGGGGGTCCAGGGGGCGAAGCCCCCGCAAGCTCCTGGATTCTAGAGATTTTGTAGGGTAAAAAGGAGGTCTACCAAGTAGAAATTTTTACATTTTCTCGATGAAACTATAATTTACGCTAATATAACTTTGACAATTTTAGGGGGGGGGGGCGCCGGGTGCGCTCCCCCTTAAATCCGCCACTGAGGTTTAAATCTTTATAAAAGACTTTGTGTTTTTAACGTTACTTGAGCTGCTTTCATAAAGTCATCTGATTTACCGACATCAACTCTAATTTTAGTATAGTATGTGTAAATTTGAGTAGATATAAGTTTGTAGGGAACATTTCTCAGTCCATCAGTCTTCATCCTGATTTTCCACGTTTTAAGGACATCAAATCTTTGAAAAAGAAAAGAAAAAAAATATAAGCTACAACAATTCAACAATAACATCTCTCTTTCGTGATGCAAGTTAAAGTAAAATGATATAACTTTAAGTGATCCAAAATTTTTAAAAGGCAACTCTATTTTCCCTATTCATGAGTTAATTTATAGTGGAAATAGCCTAACTCTTTTCATTGAAAATATCCAATCCAATTCACACAAGAATGACTTTCAGCAAGTTAGGTAGAAATTGGCTGAACTTTCTTAAGGGGCAGATTGGATTATGTAAAAGTTTTAACTTAACATTAACACAAATAGGCATTTATGCGGCAAAGTAGATTTTTATTCTCTGCCTGAAATAGGCTTAAGTCGAAAAAACTAAAGAAAGTTAATTTGTTATACCTTTTTGCAGTGTTAGTTGAAAATTTTGACTGGTGCTGTGAGTTTTTAAAGTTACCTTTTCAGCAATCGTTCCCGCTTCCTGTGACGAAGCATTGTATATCTAGCGACAGATGCTGGAGGTCGTATCACACGGAATTTTAAATGAGTCATTCTGTAAATAAAATGTTTATATATATTTCATCATCAGTTGTTGTTGTTAGATTTTCACGTATCTATGCATTTTAATAGACTACTCTGCAGCAAGATTTCTTTTAGGAATGCAACAAAAAAGATTAATGTAAGACACGGGTTATATTTACCCACTGAATTGTCGACTGATTTTTCCGCTATTTCCCGATCATGACAAGGAGGATACGGTGGGTGTGACCGATCGGCAGGGGATGGTCACTCCTCCATGACACCTGATCCCACCTCTGACGTTTTGGAGGTCCGTGTTTGCTCTGCACCTATTTTGTAATGTTTAATGGACTTTTGAGCTTGAATACTGTTCGTTATCCCCATACATTTCATTATATAAAATATGCTTACTCTTGTTGTGAAGTGATTTTCATTTCGTTAAGTTTATAGCCGTAATCTGAACTTGTCAAATTGCTAGTTCCTGGCAAAGCACTATTTGTAAACGTGTTTTAATACATTATTTTGCCGGGTGTTTTTTGTAGAATAGTAATATCCAATTCGTCAAACTGTATCACATTTTGGTAAATATTATTTTATTCAATATGCAAACACTTCTCACCTGTAGTACATATCGTCGTCTTCCCCTCCCCAGCCCCAAAACATGTTGGAATATCCGTTAACTTTACGGAAAATGTGTGGTCTAAACCCTAACACTCCACCCACTAACCAGCTGTACACCAACCTGTGTAACAAATGTTTAAATATTTTGATATATTTATAAAAATCAATCTAATATTTTTGTTAGATATTGCTCCAAAACGCTATTATTTTTAATAATCGTTGGACATTGATTCCAGTTGTGTTTGCACGTAAAAGAATTTTAGTCGAATGAGAATTTTAAAACAAGTTCAAAATGCTTAATCTGCAATCACTCGGTATTTTTCAATGTATTAATGTTGACTGTACTTTTAGTTATCAAGTCTGAATAGCTCCTACGTAATTATTTAATAAATTAAGCATTTTTATCTAAATAAATATAAAATTCCTATTTAAAAAAAGTTATCTTATCATGGCTTTTCAATGTCAATGGGTATAGATTTCAATGCTATTTTAATAAAACTCTTTTCAAGAGTACCAGGTGCACTTTAATTGTTTTAGTTTGCATGATTCCCAAGATTGCCAGTTTGTGTGGATTTATTTTATGAGAAGGACGCTTGAAGTAATTTGTTGCTATATCGGGTATCATTTTTTCGCATCAATAACAGAAATTATATTCAAGAACAAAGCCATTAATAATTCATATCGAAATTTGATTCATTCTTTGTGATTCAATTTTTGTAAACTCCTTACTCCTGGGAATAAGGTTGGGACCACAATATTGTTCAACAATATTTAACGATGATAAAGTGTGGATTTGTTTTATGAGATGGACGCTTGAAGTAATTTGTTGCTATGTCGGGTATCATTTTATCGCATTAATAAAAGAAATTATTTTCAGGAACAAAGCCGTAAGTAATTCATATTGAAATTTCATTCATTCTTTGTGGATTCAATTTTGATAAACTCCTTACTCCTGGGAATTAAGTTGGGGCCACATTATTGTTCAACAATATTTATCGATGATAAAGTTGAATGCATTTGGCATGAAATATCAACGTGTCTGCGGAACTTATTGATACTAATATTTTTGATAAATAAATCATGTGACTACTTCATTGCAATTTTATACTTTCCGATGTCTATTTTAGCATTTCAACAGATCTCAGATATCAACAGTTAGAGTAAAATTATCAATGGATTCTTGTAACTCGTCGCATTTCAATGATTTTAGTTCAAAGAATTCAAGGAATACATACGCTTCTTTTGATAAAAGGAATATTTTCATCACAGTTGTGCTGGAAAAATTCTTCTGATGGGTCACTTTTCACACATTTTAACTAATGTTATGATGAAAGATTTCAGTAAATAAATCTTACTTGTAACCATCTTCATCGATTGCCACCGATAGATGGCGTGGTTGATCCCCACAGTAATAGAGATTCCTGTCATTTTCTGGAATAAGGTCAACGTCATGGAAGAATACACAATTAAAGTCAAATAATTTCCCTGCTTCGAGAAACCCGGCATTCATAAGTCTTCCTTTGTTAAAAGTTGTATTTCCTGTCTACAATATAATCTCGAGTTACTTGAAATGTCTTTAAACTAATTTCTTTTTAAAAGAACATACTTAAGGCACTTTAGAGAAATAGAAATTTACTTGAACCTGTTCAATTACAAAAATTCTAAATTCTGTTTGTTGAGCCATCAGAATAGGGATAAGATTCTTAAGAAGAATGCAAAGATGTTCCTCTCTATCTCTATATGGTATAATGATGGCAACACGACGTGTAGGTTTGCATTCTGTCGGTATCCAATGTCCTCCAACTATTCCCATTTTTCTCGCAGAAGAAAGAGAAAATACAGTGCAGTTACGTCTATCAGGATGAAGTTGCGTATCTTCGATTGTTCGACGTGTTGATTTCGATAACTTTGTTGTTTTGGGACATTTGATTTGCTGACACTTTGTTCTGTTGCAATACATCATGTTACAGGATTCTACTGCGCTACGTTCAATGTGGAGTTTCAGTGTGTGACATTCCGCCATGACACAAGGCTTGATATCGACTGTCCTGTTGCCTCCTGAAATAATACATGTTTTTTAAATCTACCACAGCATGTATAAATGTTTTCAAATTTTAACAAAATGATAATGAACATTATAATGATAGTATCTTTAATTAATGTAAGACCTAACATAGTCCTTGTACTTAATTACTCAATAATACTGTATTTACCTTAACGTGTTTTATTTTACACATAATTAATAATATTTTGAGTTTGTTTCAGAGTGTTTAATAGTTTGAATTATATTAATAAGATGTATCTCTCTTTGGTCTCGTTTTACTTCTAAAAGCTTGTGAAAACACCCCTGAATAGTAAAAAAATGATATAATATGAGAGAGAGAGAGAGAGAGAGAGAGAGAGAGAGAGAGAGAGATTCATACTTATCTCTGACGTTAATGCTGAAATAAAACACGGTTTCCCGATGCCATTTGCTTTATGAAATTTTCTTTCTGTTTCTCCCATTTTAAAAAATTGTTGAACTAGATCTTCAAAATTAAAATTCCATGTGGAAGCAGATGAAAGATTCCTTGAAGTTATTTGATATTTTATCAAAGATGTTTTCATAATCAAAAGCATATTTATCCCACAGAAAACCAGCAATACCAATAGCACTGAAAGAACATAAGTTTTATTTAACTTCATCATTCCATTATGTAATTGTTTTCTTTTCACGAAACAATATTTTTGGCAGAAACCATCTTTAGTGCATTTTTACATCCTTGTTACACATTTAGACTATATCACCGCACTGTAGCTTTTTACCTTGATTATAGGGTTTTTAAACACGCATTGTAAATAGAAAGCAGGCGTTAATAATACATTTTTATTGTCATGAAAGAATCACGTAGGGGTATTCTTTTTAGACTGAAAAAGGCAGACCATTGTATAAGGTTTTGTATTTCGGCATGTTTCACTGTTATTTACTGTTTTAAATACACATGTGAAATATGAAAGCCCCGAAGTTGTTGGTATCCAAAGTAAGGGCTTGTCACAGGGATTACATATGTGAAGTATGAAAGCCGTAGCACCAAATGTTCAAAATTATGGCCAAGGATAAAGTTTTCCAAAAGTAGGTCAAACTCCTATGTCAATGTCAAAGGGTTAAGGTTGTTGGCATCCAAAGGAAGTTCTTGTCACAGGGATTACATATGTGAAGTATAAGTATGAAAACCCTAGCACCAAATGTTCAAAAGTTATGGCCAAGGTTAAGGTTTTTCAAAACTAGGTCAAACTCCTAGGTAAAGGTAAAAGGGTCAAAGTTGTTGGTATCCAAAGGAAGATATTGTCAAAAGAATTACACATGTGAAATATGAAAGCCCCAACACCGAACTCCAAGGTCAAGGTCAAAAGGTCAAATATAATGGTACCCAAAGAGAGGTCTTTTCACAAGAAATACACATGTGAAATATGAAAGCCATAGCTCCAACCAATCAAAAGTTATGGGCAATGTTAAGGTTTTTGCGGACAGACAGACAAACAGATAAACAGACAAACAGACAGACAGACAGACAGACAGACGGACGAACAGGGCAAAAACTATATACCCCCGAATCTTCAATACGGGGGCATAAAAAACAAACCTAAAATCCATTTCCCATGGGAAAAAAAAAACATTTCGTGGTGTTGATGTTGGGGTCTACGTTTTATGGGTCGAAAGAGGGGGGTCCAGAGTCATGTTGCCTCCGTATTTACTTTTGTTAACTCTGAAAATTCCCCCGTCGACCCTCCCCCCTCTAGATACGTTAATAAATTAATGTATTCTATAAAAATCTATATTAATGTCGTGAGCCAACTGTGCATTGTTAATCTAAAGAGCTTCTTTTTTTTTTTTTTTTTTTTTTTTAAACTCTGAAGAGGTCCTGATAGCACAATGTAACATCTGTTGTTATAATCCAATTTGTTAGATGCAAACTAGTAGATTGCATTCCCCCTCTTTTAAAATCGTGTTTCAAATATTTTTCGAAATTATATGTGGGAAAATTCCAAATATAGGGAAAAAAAACATTGTATAATGTAAGACATAGATCTCCTGCAATAATTTTAAGTAGACAGTTTTAAAATTATATTTATATATTATATTATATATATAAATTATATCATTTTTATACATAAAAATCTTTATTTTTAACTTTGTTATGAAAATATTTTCAATGTACTCTAAATGTATCAATACTGTAATTGCAATTGCAACAGTGAAAACAGTCCCAATGAAAATAAAATCAAATTTTTGTCCAACTTTACAAAGGGCAGAACTGAAAATAATCATCGAGGAGAGAGAGGGAGTGTTTTGCTTGCATCCAATAATGAGTTATCCCTGTTAAGTTCTGACGACACGTTCCCTGAATATTTGTTTCATATTTCTTAGTTATATACCAAAATATCTATAATGATTATCAAATTTTGAATTCTCAACTGTTTTTAAAATGCTTAAAAAATATATACAAAACAAAAATTGAGATATCAGCATTTTAAGTCATTTCCAGATGGATTATATAGAAAACAACTTTCTCTGGTACCTTGCACAAATGCCTTTTAATATACCCCGATTTTTTTGTGAGGAAGCTTCTTAAAGTAGAAATACCCATTCACAAATTTTTGTGAAAGATTATATATCATTGAGGAACGTGCCATCGACCTTAATGGAAATAAAATTCTTTTAAGGGGATTCTATTACTATCATTATCAACAGGTAACTAGTAATTGAAATATAAACTGTATCTATTCTCATAAATATTTGACAAAGCGTTTATTTGTGTGTTTTAATGTATGAATGTAAGTGTGTTAGTGGGGTGCTTCAAATGAAATTAAATTATCTACATGTTTTCATTTTGCCCTGTTGCGGAAGATTTTATCTGCAAAATATTTCAAAACAAAATAAGGATCATTCTTTTTTTTTTAATTAAACAAACTACTCTTTTAGTTTTCTGTAACAAAGAATGCTGAATTTTTACTATTTTGTCACTTACTACTCAAAGGTATGTCTGGACCTTGCATAAAGGTACATTCTCAAACATCGGTGTCTCTAGAAAATCTGGATCTCTTGATATTTTTAAAAAGGAATATGGTTTTGCAAGATACACACCTTATTAAAATCATATCCAAATGGTCAAGATCTAGATACACATCTAATTCAAGTCATATCCCAAATGGTTAAGGTCAAGATACACATCTTATTCAAATCATATCCAAATGGTCAAGGTCTAAATACATCTAATTCAAGTAATATCCTAAATGTGGGCTAGATACACACCTTATTCAAGCCGTATCCTAAATGTCATGGTATAGATACATGCCTTATTCAAGTCGTATCTTAAATATCAAGGTCTAGATACTGTAGATTCCTAAATATACGCGAGGAATAAATTATCGCGTAATTACGCGAGAAGCACCGCTCGCGAAATAAAATTACTCGCTTTTATTTTTCTGGTGCTTTAACGTATGTAAAATCTCTAGATAAATCACCCCTTCGCGAGTTATTGTTCTCGCGATTTGACGTCCTTGGGCCATTTTGCGATAATAAGTAGTCGCGTAAAATAAGGAATCTACAGTACACGCCTTATTCAAGTTATATCCTAAATGTTAATGTCTAGATACACGCTGTATTTAAGTCGTATCCCAATGGTCAAGGTCTAGATACACACCTTATTCAAGTCATATCCCTATGGTCAAGGTCTAGATACACAGCTTATTCAAGTCATATCCAAAATAGTCAAGGTCTCGATACACGCCTTATTCAAGTCATATCCATAGTGGTCAATATCTAGATATACATCTAACTCAAGTCATATTCCAAATGGTTAAGGTCTAGTTTCACACCTTATTCAAGTCATATTCAAAATGGTCAAGGTCTCGATACACACCTTATTCAAGTCATATCCAAAATGGTCAATGTCCTGATACACATCTAATTCAAGTCATATTCCAAATGGTTAAGGTCTAGATACACACCTAATTCAAGTTATATTCAAATAGTCAATGTCTAGACCCACACCTTATTCAAGTTATATTCCAAATGGTCAAGGTCTTGCACACATCATATGTAGAAAATGTGTTCGTGGTATGCAGCTTTGAAACCCTCAGTTGAATATAACTGAAATTTTAGTGTGTCAAAACTTTTATTGCAGCTCGGTTAAGGACATGTCATTTAAATAGTGAAGTTAGGAGTGAAATTAGTTAATAAGGAGTGTTTTGTATTTAAATTACTAGTTTTCGGTTTGAAAATGTTTATTGCTTTCAAACTTCATGAGGGGTTAGGTGCGTAAAGAACGACAGCTGAACACATCATATCATGTGAACATATCTTATCAGATTTCTTAACGCTTCAAACCTAGTGTTATGTCGTAATTTAAAGTTACTTAGACAAAGTACCGTCTCCATGAATTTTTCAAGACAAGCTACATTGTCTCGACTTTTCATCTTATATTTTGTGAAAATTCAATCTCCTGAATCGTTTCTGCACAGCATTCTTTTTTAACAAAAACATCTTGTAATTATATCTTGCTATTTTATTAGGTAAGCGTGAATACTCAATTTTTATCAGACTGTTTTAGAAATCTGCTAAACATGGTTATTATATGTACAAATGCAAATTAAAATGTTCACTGAGTGTTGTGGTGGCATGTAGGGATTTTCTATATTTGTCCAGATTTTAGAAATATTGTTTTAAAAAAGATTTGCATTTCAAAAAATATTATCACATGATATATTATTCATTCTGCATTTACAATTACACAGGTAAAAATGGCTCACATGACGGAATTCTTCGTATGAGAAGAAGACGAAAAACAACACGCACTAAATTCTATGCAAATATTCCATACGCTTTGTAATAATTTTCCTATGGATATCGTACGATTTAAGGTATTAGACCCATGTTAAGACCGAACTTTCTTACCTCAGATATCAATTACGTATAAAATAATCTGATATTAAATGAAAGAATTTTAGAGTGAAAAAGGATTTGTACGGAAGCCCATTAAACGCTATAATTTTACGTTTAAATGCAATAAGCCTTCCTTTGCCTTCCTTTTAAGGATTCGTTTTGCGTTTAAACACACTTTTTAGAAACTCGAAGTCTGATCATCTCTGTGAAGTGATTTATCTCAGGGAACAGGTACAGAATGAAAGCTGCCATTTTCAGCTGATTACTGTTGACTGTGCCGTTTGGTCCCTTTCCGTTTACTTTTCAGACTTTTCCAGTTAATTTAATTGGATAATTTCATCCTGGAAAGTACACCCATACAGATGAGGGTGCGCAGTGACTCTTCTTCGAAAAAGGTTATAGGGTCCAGAACTCAATTAACTTGGCATTAAAAAATAATGCAATTTTTGAAACAGTTCTACAGTGCCAGAAATACAAAAATTCATTGCGAAGTTCCATTTTAATTTTAAAAGTCTTTAGAAGTCGATCTGATACAGATGACAAAAACATACATAATAGAATAGAGAAACATTAGAAAGAATTTCATTTTTGTTTTTAATTGCAATTTCTTTTTACGATCTTCTTTACATTGCTATATTTACGTAACACGCTCTATATCAGATTTCTTTATCAGTATTGAATTATAATCTTGCTGGGTTACTCTATTACTAGGTGTTGTAAAAGTAGCATTTATCGCCTCTATAATGTCATTGGCTTTCCGACATCAACTCAAATGTTAGTATAGTACGTGTAAACTGGAGCAGATAAAAGTCTATAAGGAACATTTCTAAGTCCATCAGTCCATCAGTCCATAGGTCCATCAGTATATAGGTCCATCAGTCCATAAGTCCCTCAGTCCATACGTCCATCAGTCTGCAACCTAGAGTTCCATTTGTTCAGAATCCCAGAAGTCCATAGGTCATATCGTTAACACGATCGAGGTTTAATGAATTCGCGGAATTTGTGATCGTGGTTCAATGAATTTGCAGACTTTGAATGAAATAAAACTTAAGTACATTTGCTTCTTTAACATCTATTTTGTGACTTTGAACAAGTTCAAATATTCGGGAAAAATCTGAGTTTAGTGTTACATTATGATGTACAATGTAAACATGTAACCTTTAAGTTTATTATTCTAAACAGAATACTTACATACAAATTCTAAACACTAATGTGTCTTTTCTAGCTTGTAAGATATACAGATTCAAAATATTTTGTGAATTTCAGAACCAAACAGAAAGAAATAATAATGTATTTTCTTATATTATGTACAAAATGACATAAAAATGGAATTATTTCTCAAGTTATCAAATACATATATTTTTTAAAGAATAAGATTATAGCATATGTAAAAATGCTATTATTGATAATTTTGTATCCAGTTAATCTTATATACTACGTGTAACAATCTTGAACCAGGATAGTTAGAAAATGTAAATGAATTTTCATTGCGTTTAATTAAAGGAAAAAAGGTCCATTGCTTGTATTATTACATCGCATTGAAAGAACGAATTCTCGGTATTCGATGTTCACTTGAGTTAACCCAGTGTACGTCAGAGTGATTTATTCACTATTTTCAGGTAGTTTGAAGTATAAAAATATTTTTCCTGCTCTATGGCAATGATAAAAAAGAAGGAAGCTTTTACGTTTTCTAATGGTTTAAATTGTGGAAGAATTTTAACATTTTATTGTTAAGTTTACCATGTTTAGGAATCGATTTGAATTGAGTAGGACATAATATCGATAAAAAATGCACATTAGTGCTCAAGGTTATGTTTTTACGACAGGTTTTTAAAACCAATATCCATTGTGTTTTCATTGACCAAAGAAATATAAATTGTTCATATCTTCTCTGCAATAAATTCATTAACAGCTGATGTGAATTTAAGGAAAACATGGAAATTGAAATAATAAAATGAGTATGTATTAGTGTGTAATACAGGGTGTTTCATAATATATGTTACATTTTGAATATACAAATTCCAAACACAAGATACAGACATGTGCTTTCATCAATGCCTGTATCCTTTAGATTCATTAAGTACAATTACCAACCAAAATATTTAACACTGGACGAAATCTAAACCATTATGGAAAATAAGCGAAATTTCGAAATTGCGTTAACTTATTTTTGTTACGTTGAATTTCACAACGTCAACAGCTCACATTGCATGATCTCCGCCTATTTCAACAGCAAGAAAAAGTTGCTTCTTGAATCTTTTTTAAAACCTTCCTCACACATTTTTACTGATTAGACACTCCTCATTTGAAGATTCTTGTTCTTTATGAGCTTATTCAGTATCTGTGATCTAGGATTGTAGACACTTCTTAAGAAATCCCTATAGAAAAAAAGACAAGAGACTGAGATCTGGCATGTGCAGGGGTTGAACTCTCTCCTTTGGGTGTTGCATTATTGAGAATTGATGTGCACGTTGAAAACTACATATTATATTTCAAAGTTTAATATACAAATCTAGAAATGCTGATATTGCCAGCATCCATTATTGAAAACATAGATCTAACACATTCCTGAGGAGTTTACTAAACTATCTAGCGATTCCCCTTCAGCAAGAAAACCTTTGGTTCTGGAGGTCCTTTTTAGTCTTCCTGGACTATCGTGTCATTAATTTAACGCATATTGTCTGTCCCTGTTCTTTCAACCTTTTCTTTGTTACTAGCCCTCTGATAGCATCATAGAAATCTTTTCTTTTGGAATATTTTTCTTCATCAACTTCTGAATGAATTTCGGCGATATGTATTGATAAAACAGCTTTACAATTCAGTAATATGTTGATAAATTATATCCATTTCGCTAAACATTCAAATTATGGCATCGGCGTTTATATTACAATTAAACATTATAATACGATCATTTCCTTGACTTCTTCACACGGAATAAAAATACAAGATTTGATGTTTAAAATGATGTAAGGTTTGTTTTTGAAACATAATAGGTAAGAAAAATATTAAGATTTAAAAATAAAGTATATATTGTGAAACACCCTGTATATACCTAATGTTTGCGATGACTCATTTGTTTTTAAAAGTGCAATAATTAATGAAATCTTATTCACTCTTTCTTGAATTCAAGGATTCCTCCATGAGTTTTACACTGCAATTATGCCCCACCTCCTCTGTAGTTCCAAACCATTTAACTATTACATAATTCCTCTACAGTTGTGAAAGAGGATAAATCCAACACAGGAAGATATTTTAAGGCCTATCAGAGGGATTTTCTCTGTATGGAATATCTGATTTCGCTGGGTAAATTATTTTAGATAGAAGGAAAATTGTTTCGAACCTTAAGGTATCCCATAATTGGATACATTACAGACTCCAAATGTTAATAGCCAATTAGCAAATAAAGTAGAAAAATTGGATAACTTCAGCTTTTTTCACCTTCAACTTTCCCTATCTATGTAGTAACATTCCACTTTCACCTGCATATAGTGTTGATGTGTCCCACCTGATTTGGTACTCTAAAGCACTGTTCTAGGTATGATCAATTTTAAACCTTCATTGAGATAGGTTTGTCCGATATCTTTTAAAATCTAAACGGTTCATTCCCTTCTCAGGCCTATGATTGATGGATTATTTGAGGCTTTCTTAGTATTGAATAGCATTCTTACACATTGTAGCACACTAATGATGAGAAGTCCCCGACATACAAAATCACTACAATAGTGGAGTTCCGCTGTCTTTCACTTTGACAATTTTGATTTTCTGCTGACACTTATTTCGAGTCATAAGTTTATAAGCATAAATAATATGTATGTCACTTAGGAAACTTCAACAATTTAATTCTTAAGATTAAATTATGTAAACAGAAAGAACAAGATTAAATTTTACTATACTCTTCAAGAACAAATATATATAACTTCGTGTCGTTGGACATTTTTAGTGCTTTATATATATATATATATATATATATATATATATATATATATATATATATATATATATATATATATATATATATATATATATATATATATATATATATATATATATATATAATTTAAAAAAGATGGAAAAATAAATTAAAAAAACAAAATAAGATAAAAAATGCGGAACAGGTGTAATATGAGAAAGAAAATAAAATTTATTTCAAAATCATTTTCAAATTTATTTTAGCTGAATATGATTCATTCGATCATAGTTTATATTCTTTAACGCAGTTATTTAACGGAGAACCATTCTAAATTATATTACAACCAAAAAAAAAAATGTAAAATGCTATGTACAATGTGCTCTTTTTAACACTTATATTTTGTTAATTTCTATTCACATCATTTAGGTGCAAGAATTCCTTTGAATGTGGACATTTTTAAGGTAGGTCGCGGGTTTGTTTTTTGTCATCAAATTTGGTATACAATTTGGACAATTCGAGCGGTTGTTTTTTACACATTTGATTATGACGTCAGTTACGTCACAAAGGCGACGTTGCGTTGTTTCCCCTATAATTCTCTGAAAATGACTTCATATATAATAGTATGTGCGAATCAAGTAGATTAATACAAAGTACATGAATGATGCTATTGTACGTAAACCTCGTACATGTATGAGCCAAGATCGGGTATTATTAAATTACAGTCTGAATTCTGATGTGATTATGTGTAATGTCTTAGAACAAACTAAATACGTAGCAAATGAAAGGAAAAATTGATATCGTAAGTGTACAGTACTAAACTGCTAAATGTCAATCAAAATGAGTCATCGTAAAAGTTATGGTATGCAAAACGAAAAAAAAAAGGCTTAGCCGAAAACTTGAAGGGTTGTATACGCGTACGTAATTTGCAACTCAAAGGAAACATGTGGATTACACCAAGTTTGCAAATCAAAGCCGGGGCGATAATGTTTTTATACTTTCAGGATGGATTCAATCCCCAACACTAAAAAGGATGAAATTTAATTACATGTATTTTCCTCTTATCAATTCTGTATCACTATTATGATCATTATTATTATTTGTTTATTTTTCTTATTTGAATCTCGTGTAGTCGCTATATATACAGGCTAACAAATTTTGAAATGCATTACAAATATAAATTTATACAAACACCCGGACTATCAGACCTATATGACACTGTAAAAGGATAATAGTTTACAAGTATCAAGTACATTTTTTCAGCATAACAAAAGCTGTCTGTGTATAAGCTAAATGCAAGTGTACTGCATTTTACGTTTGGAAATTTGATTAAGAGAATTTAACAAATGTTTGAGAGTTAGGGCCACATACTAGCTTGCGACTAATATAGAAAGAACATTGCCAGTACCCCCTCCATTTCCTCAGTATGGGGATGTTTTTTTCTTCACCGTTTTCCAATGAAGTGATCAAATTTATGTGTTTTGTCTGAAATCTTACTAAACATGAACATCCTATATATTTATCACTCGCGGTGTTGTCACTGCATGTTAATTCTAATGCACTAGAAATGATCATACCGTTCATTCTGAATTTGTGGGCAGAATTTGAATTTCACAATACTAGTGTAAATAAGTTGCTGGTCATCTTAATATGTTTCCGCAATAAGTCAAATGATAAATAAAATCACATTTTACATCTATGTCACCTTTCAGATCTTGCATATTCCAAATGTAAACTTTAAGATATTTATACTCGTATGCAAACGTGATTACATTCAACATATGACGTTGTAGTCATAAATAACGCCATAAACGCAACATTTTGGCAATATTAAAGCAAAATTTGAAATTATTTAGCAAAATAAAAAAAAAAAAAAAAATTAAAAAAAAAAAAAAAAAGCTAGAAGACATATTGATTTATTTTTTATATCTATAGTTTTATTTTAACCTCATCTTGACGTTTTGAAATTCCGGACTAATTCGTCTCCGTCTTTAAAAAATTATCCAAATTTTTTTAAAAGAAACTCTTTCCGCAAAATTGGCTTAAAAACGTCATTTTTCTTTATATTTCAATAGTAAAGCGAAAAAATGGTACTAAAAACTATACCGCGTTTACTGTAATTTAGCATTAAAACTACGTACGCAAATTTAATAAAAGTGACATAATATATGCTGTAAATTCTAAGGAACATTATATCAAATTTTCAGGGTGTGTTTTTACGTAAGAATTTTTATGCAGTGAACCCGCGACCTATCTTAAGAGATACCATGTCTGAATGGCGCACTATAACACTCTGACGGTACAAGATGTCGCCTTGTACATATTGTCGACGGCGACAATATGAAGTTACCCTCACTGCACATATTGTCATCTACTGGTACATATTGACGTAATAAATAGTGGTACTACAGCCGAGAGTAGCGTTTTTTCTCATTGTAGAATGGACGATCAAATATAATTAATATTATGGAACACATTGTGGTCAGAGACGATGATTGCAGCAAAAATTTGCATTATCGCTAAGATATTGGCTGAGGAATGTTTTACGGGGGTCGGAGTAAAAGATAAGAGAGAATATATCCTTGGTATTAAAAAAGTCCTTAAGCAACTCTAACTAGTGAGCGACAAATCATGCAGTGAGGTAAGGCCCGTAATGTCGCCGGGAATAATACGGTTAACACTAGATGGTACAATGTACAGGTAGGCGAGCAAGAGTTATCTCTTATAGTACGAGTTATCGTTCATTACGTAGTAGATCTATTCACTCGTACGTGGAATATTCGACAGGTGTTAAAATACATGTATACGGAAATAAATGAAATATTCTAATTAATATTAATATTCACGGTAATTTACATTTATTTCACTGGCAATTTACAATTGGTAATTATATATTAAGTCGTACACGTAAAAGTAGAAATACTAGTCCATATAAACAATGTATCCATTTAAATTAATCATCAAATATGGATAAATTGATGACAAGCGTGGATTCATTTAAATTCAAAAATAAAATTCGTTGAACTATAATTATTAGATATATTTTTTCCAATATTCATTTGTATTTCGATTGATGCAATGTTTATGTGTATTGGGAATAGAAAATCCGCGAGGGGGGATGTTATTATCCCCTGGAAACAGGCACGTATCGTTACAAATGAACATTCAAAAAAACATATGTCTAGAGGCTGCCTTAAGATCCAGTCCCCATTTTTACAGCCAGTCCAACCCTGATAACCTATGCTCGGCACTTAGGTTCATTGAGCAGTGAGGGATCTTTTTCGTGCCAGCACCTACTAGGATACGGGACCTCGATTTATATGGTCTCCTCCGAAGGACCGGTCTCCATAGCCACGTCCCGCAGTGGAATTGGAACCCGCGACGTAAAGATCGACTCCTTACTCCGCGACTCTAGAGCAGACGCTCTTACCACTGCCTCATGCGGGCGACGATTCCATAATTGAAAGATGGATTATTTTTTTTTAAAATCGACTCAAGTTGTAAGATAGAAATTAATGCAGTATTATTTTTTTTTATTTTAATAATATACTCATACCTAAACTACTACTGAGAAATCTGCCTATATTAGTAAAGAAAACACATTTTCTATCTTCTTTTGATTTCAAAAGTTTTTTTTTTAAATTTTATTTTACCCGAATGTCTTACTTAGCGCCAAGATTTTATTTTCTCACAAAACTGACGGTTTACCGAGGCATATCCGAACGCAATACAGCAAGACATTTGTTAATCTATCAACTTATATTCCTCGTCATTTGCTACTCCCAACTTTTCTAGCTCATGTACATTTCACACTAGGTGATTTCGAGTTATTTTTCCCTCGAAAGTACAAATACATATATTTCTAAACAATGCACCTAATTTCCCTTCCTATTTTTGTCAGGTATCAGATTAATGTTAGACATTTGTTTGTTTGTTTAACGCCCCTTCGAGATTTGTTCACTCATATTGAGACACTACCATTTACCGGTGGAGGGCTGCAAATTTAGACCTGAACTCGGCACTAAGGGCCTATTTAGCAGTGAGGGATTTTTTTTTCTTCTACCACGACTCGGGACCTCGGTTTATACCGTATCGTCCGAAGAACCAATCTCTAAGTCCCGTGAAGTGAATGGAACTCGTGACGAAAGGCTCAACTCCTTTCTCCACGACTCAAGACTTAGTCGCTCTAACCACTGCGCCACACGGGCGACAATTTAAACTGATGTTATAGATGTCATTATCCCAATATCCCTGAATTATGTATCATCTGAGAGTACCTCATAAAATACGCTTAACCTACATTGCACAAACATAGGGATATTATCTTGATCCCAGATGCTTAAAAACTAGCACAATATACACTTTTCACCTATATATTTTGGACAGTCCCAGATTAATTAACAATGCAAATATATACTAGATTTAAGATGATTTCTCTTCTCTACGCAGTGATGAAGCATCGTTTTTGAAAGGGGGGGGGCAAAAAAGTTGACAAGCAGATAAAAAAGAGGGAAAATTGCCCTCGAAAATCCTATTTCGTGGGGGGCTGGGGTGGGGTGTATAATAACAACATCTTACAGTGCCAAATTTTATTAATACAATACTACATCATCCGTATTTGACCTTACTGTAAGAAAAAAGTTGGGGGGAGGGGGCAACTGGCTTTTCAAGGAACATTTTCAATACAAAGAAGTTATGTTTGGAAAAAGAGGGGGCAGCCCCCCCCCCCCCCCCCGTTACTACGTGCCTGCTACGTTAGTTTGTACATGTTTCAGCTAATATTTCTGCAAAAAAGGCTAAGTTTCTTACAGACCTTAACAGTCATACTTTTGCTTTTTACAAGATTAACATGAAAATATAGCCCTGATCGCAGATAGTTGTAGCTTGTACAGCTTAAAAAACTGTACAATATCCACCATTTCTCTACGTACTCTGGATGGAAACAATTTTTATTTTATTTAAGAAAATAACCTTGATCCCAGACATTTTTGTCACCTACCTCTAGTTTCATCAAACTAATAGTCCAAGACAATACCCTACCTTCTATGGAGAGTGAAAAATAAATTTAACCTGAAGATATGTCCCTGATCTCAGAGCTTTCTCCCACCTACCTGTACTTTGTACCAGATAATAGCCCTGTTGAATATACGCCACAATCCTACCTGCCATTGATACATGCAGAATATATTTGGTATTGACAACATTACCCTGATTTCGAAGGGTTTCTCCAACCTACCTGTAGCTTGTACCAACTTATAGTTCAGGTCAATTCTCGGTAATACTCTACCTTTGATGGAAAGTCAATAGATGAATTGTACATGAATATATGTCCCTGATCGCAGTGCTCTTAGAAAACAGATTATAGCAATCTCCTGTTTACTGCAAATTTTATTCATGAAACCGGTTCTACCCTAAATAACCTATGAATGGGTCAACCTACACCACGTGTCTTGAATGTAAGTCACAACAAGCAAATTCAAATAATTGTGGTCCCCCGCTTTCGGTGTCTTTGTGGGTGAGGAGTCATTATTTATGGCATATCGTTCAGAAGTTATCACCAAGTTGAACTTTTTGAAAATTAGCTCAATCGTGAAGGTCAAGATCAAGGGGTCAGAAATCATAGCATACTCGGAAATATCTAGTCACAGGTAAGTTCAAATATGAAAGGCCGGTCTCTTCTCAATCAGAAGTTATAAGAAAAATTAACATTTTTGAAAAGTAGGTCAAACTTCAAGGTCCAGGTCACGAGATCAAAAACCAGAGTGTATTAAGAAAGGTCTTGTCACTGGCAATAAACAGGTTTAAAATGAAATCCATACCTCTTCTCATTCAAAAGTCGTGAGCAAGGTTAAAGTTTTTGAAAAGTAGGTCAAACTTCAAGGTCCAGGACACGAGCTCAAAAATCATAGTGTATTTAGAAAGGTCTTCTCACAGGTAATATACAGGATTAATATGAAAGCCATATCTCCTATAAATCAAAAGTTATGGCCTATTCAAAGTGATGTTTAAATTCTGAAAAGGTAGGTCAAACTTCAAGGTCAAGGGGTCAAAAAACATAGTGTATTTATAAAGGTCTTGTCACAAGCAATACTAAGCTTTAATATTAAAGCCCTATCTATTCTTATTCAGAACTCATGACCAAGGTATATGTTTTTGAAAAGTAGGTCAAACTTCAAGGTCAAGAGGTCAAAAATCATAGTGTATTTAGAAAGGGCTTGTCACAGGTAATACACATGTTTAAAATGAAAGCCCTATCTCTTCTCATTCAAAAATTATGGCCAATTCAAAGTAATGTTTAATATTTTTTAAAAGTAGGTCAAACTTTAAGGTCAAGGTGAAGGGGTCAAAAATCATAGTGTATTTAGAAAGGTCTTGTCACAGGCAATACACAAGTGTAATATGAAAGCCCTATCTCTTCTCATTCAAAAGATATGTCCAAGGTTAAAGTTTTTGTAACGAACGGACAGACTGACAGACAAATGAGATTGAATGTCCCCTCGCTTTCGTGAAAGCGGGGGACAATAGCATTAGTAGGGGTGCATTTGGCAAAACTCCTCCTATACCACTGAATAAAATTTAATGATACTTTCACAGATTCTTTAATACATAATGCCATTGTGCACCTCTTATTTTAATTTTTGATCGGACACTTAGGTCTCCCATAGCATAACATAGATTTTGCAATTATAAACCTACATGTATCTGAGGCGCGGGGTATCATTTTGTGAGCTCAGTGCTCACAGTACCTCTAGTTTACAAATAATTTATTGACCATGCGACAGAAATAAATTCTTTAAATAAAATTGTTTATGTCCAACTTTAACAATGAACTCTTCATGTCAAAATACAATAACCTCATAAGTAAGGGGTGTTTATGAAAGGGGTGCAAGATAGGTCATCCTCTTTTGTTTGTCTTTGACATGTATGCAGACAATGCAGTCATGTTGCAGCTTCTCCTTTTATGTACTTTCAGTACATTAATTCCGCTGTCAGTATCTTTCACATGTTATTATTCAGGGACCAGAAAGTACAACACATTTTTGCTCACAGCTAAAGGGCAGGTGCGTTGCTAAAAGCAACACCTACATTGATAATAATTTTGTTTGACATTTTGTTTAAACTGCTCCTGTGATTGACATATTCACTTGTGAAATGTTTAAATGTATCAAAACATTTAAATAATTCAATGTGACAAGTCTATTAAAAGGAAGTGCTAGGACTGAGCATCCAGTTATTTAAATCTCTTTCATGTATTGCTGGTCTGCTGGAGGGCTTGGAAAGGTCATCTGCCATAATCAATTGGCTAATCTTGTCATAGCTACATTTTAATGATAAATTCGCATGTAAAGTTCATTGCATGTAAAGAAGCGTTGCATATGTAATGATTGTTATGATTTGTACTGTATATAATAGATCATGGAAACAAAGAATAACTCAAATTTGCTCAAAACTTCACTTGGGTAAAATTTAATGTTCAATGGAAGTTCTATTGTTTTTGTTGATGATTAGTTGTCAGCATTTCTCTGTCTATTATACTGATAATACGTCATCTTTTGAACTACTAGTAGTTAATAAGGGGATGTCTAGTTTATGCTCAATGAGCTAAATTGTTGCATGCATAATTAATATTGTAATTTTCATTTTATAGACTACACTCCACCTTGGTGACATTCTTGATAAGCATTTCAAATGCTTCAAACTCATACCTGGGATTTTTTTTTTAAATGTACTTCTATCCTGTTTCCATGATCTTTCATTTAAATTTTTTTGTAAATTTTATCAAACACCCATACCATAAGAATATTTCTTCCTAATTTGCCAATTTCCTGCAGGAATATGTAAAGCAGGCTACATTTACATCTCAAGGATTATTAAATACTGAAATGGATAACTTACTCCTTGAGTATCCTCTGTACGTTTACCTATTTGTATCTTGTGCTACATTGAATTGCACCTACTGGGAATTATTAACGCCAAAAAATAATGAATTGTTTTAGTGATAAAAGAAATACAAAACAAAGAAGGACAATCAGGATTTTATGCCCCCTGATCGAAAAATCCCAGAGGTATATTGTTTTTGTCCTGTCTGTCTGTCTGTCTGTCTGTCTGTTGTCAACTTTAACCTAGCCCATCACTATTGCGCTGTCAAGGGTAAGGCTTTAATATTTGACATGAGAGTTTATTATGATAAGACCTTTCCGTTGGTACAGAAATTTTTGATCATGTGACCTCAACTGTGACCTTTGACCTACATTTCAAACCCTAAAAACATCTTATAAGTGTATACCACTTCAGTCTACGTCCAACTCCAGAATTGTGTTACCATCGGGGGCATAGTGTTTCACAAAATCACGTCCTGTATTCCAATGCAATACTTAAAATAATTTTATTAATTGTTACAAATAAGTCTGAATTATAAGCCGTTTCACTTATTTTAAAGGTTTAAATATATATGTACGTATTACTTGTTGTAGTTTATGCAGTATACTTTATAATAAAATAAGCAATCATGATATGGTAAAATTTATGTTGAATGATGAATAAATTTTTGGTAGAATGGAGCTGCAATACCTGACTCATGTGTTGATGAAAGAGGCAATTGTCTTGAGAATAGCAATGTTAACTTGCCTCGCATATAGAGCTGCTCTTAAGAAATGTAAAGTAACAGAGACAACTGTCAGGACAGAGACTGAAAAGAAAATTTAAAAACAAGATGTGTTTGTGAAACACTTATGCCCCCGTATGGCAGCTTATGGCAAGGGTTGAATTCTCTCAAATTCATGTCAAACTCCAAAGGTCAAGGTCAAAAGTGTTGGTACCAAAAGGAAGGTTTTCTTACAAGTAATACACCTGTGAAATATGAAAGCCCTAGTTCTAACTGTTCAAAAGTTATGACCAGGGTTAAAGTTTTTAAAAAATGGGTCAAACTCTTAGGTCAAGGTCAAATAGTCAAAAATAATTAATCCAGCTGAAAGGTCTTGTCACAATGAATACACATGTGAAGTATGAAAGCCCCACCTCCACCTGTTCAAAAGTTATTACCAAGGTTAAAGTGTGGTATTTTTTTGTAAAAGTAGGTCAAACTCCAAGGTCAAGGTCAAGAAGTCATATTTGGTGGTACCCAAAGAAAGGTCTTGTCACAAGGAATACACCTGTGAAATATGAAAGCCATAGCCCTACCCACTCAATAGTTATGGGCTAGGTTAAAGTTGACAACAGACAGACAGAGAGACAAACAGATAAACAGACAGGACAAAAACAATATGCCCCCGGGATTTTTCGATCCGGGGGCATAAGAAGTAGAATCAATTGGACATGTTTTATGTAATATTTATATTTTCATACTAGTACTCCCCACAATCGAAGTTTAGTGAGATGTAGGAATAACCTTGCCCGTCTGTTCTTGAAATTTTGTCCAAGATATTGCTCATACCTTGTACAGCATTTGTTTATAACCCGAGTGTCTTAACCTTAACACAAGGTTATTCTGGTAACATCAAGGTCATTCACAGAAAAGCTATATGTTTAAAATTTTTGGTTGGTCTGGAACTTCTTTGTCAAGAAATATTGGAGTTTCTTACTTCATACACAGATTTCTTATGACCTGAAGTTGTGTTATGATCTTCACCTAAGGTCATTTGATCGAGTTCAAAGTCAATTATTGAAAAATAATTTTTACTACTGTTTTTAACATATCTGGTTAAGGGAAACATTAAGGCTAAACATATTTCTTGCATTGCATGAAATATATAGAAATAACGAACAGTATTTAAGCTCAAAAGTCCATTAAAACAACACAATTCAGGAGCAGAGCAAACACGGACCACTTAAACAACAGAGATGGGATCGGATCAGGTGCCATGAAGGAGTGAGCATCCCCTGCCGATCTGATCTAAGAGTATGTATTAATCATGACCGAGTTATATTCCAGCAACTTAAGGGTCACTGGCAAAATAGTTTTTTTTATCTTATTCTGTCTATAACTCTCAAACGGGGGCTTATGAAATTGATACATAACACAAATATCTAACCAAAGGTCATTTTTGCAAGTTCAGTGTCAATTGCAGAAATGTTTAATCCATAACAGATTTATAAAACATTGGAAATTCATTCTTCACAAAAATAATACTTAAGTTTTGTGGAATGACCCAAGATCATTTAGTCAAGGTCACTCCTAAGAGTGGTATGAATGGTTTTGGAGGTTGAAACTTCAAACAAAGAATATATGAAAGCAAAAAGTATAGTATGGCCTTGCCTAGATATTCAGTGTCAGTGACAGAAAAAAGTAAAATTCATTTAAGGTTCATGATTATGCCCTCGTAATCGAAGATTCATGGGTATATAATTTTTGTCTTGTCTGTCCTTCTGTCTATCTGTTTGACCATTTGGTCGCAAAAACTTTAACATTGTCCTTAACATTTGATTGGTCAAAGCTTTGGTTCTCATATTTCACACATGTATTCCTTGTGAAAGGCCTTTCTTTGGGTAACTTATATTTGACCTCTTGACCTTGAAGTTTGACTCAATTTTGCAAGAATTTACCAGTCTTGAAGCGTAATCATAACTTTTGAACTGTAGATGTTAGGATTTTCATACTTCACATGTATTTATTATAAGATCTTTCGAAGGATATAAAAATATTAATGACCTTTTGACCTTGAACTTTGAGTTTGATCTACATTTAAAAACATTGGCCGTAATTTCATAATGGTTAGTGTTTTGGGCTTTCATATTTCACAAGTATATTCATTGAGAACAAGTCCTTTCTTTGGGTAACAACATTTTTCATCCCTTGACCTTAAAGTTTGACTTGCATTTGAGAAACTTTAACCTCTCCAAAAGCTGTCATACGCAGCATCAGTGTTTCACGAACAAAAATTGTTCTCTATTGGATAAACATTGTTGTCTATATTTCACTTAAAGATTACTTATGACCTGAGCATTTGTCATTTTTAGCTCTACTGGTCAAAGACGAGATTATTCAAAAGTAAGGTGTCTGTCATTCGTCCCTCTGTCTATAAACAAAAGTCCTACTCCTCCTACAGATTTGGTCTGATTTCAATATATCTTAATCACAGACCTTTGGATCGCTTTAATCCGATTTAAAAAAATCGGGGTGAATAAAAAATATAAAGGTATGGAATTCCTTACACTGTGTACCCTATTTCGCTAATAAAATACTTTTTAATCAAAAGCTCTAAAATTTTCCTTTCTATTTAAATTTACTGATACACAAACAATCTTTATTACTACCAAAGTTCATTTCGAAATTCTATATACATGTACTTCCCGAGATATTCTTTAATCAATTTCAAAATTAACCTACTTTTTTTACTCGACATTAGCTTGATTTGGGCCCCTGGTCATTCACATGTATACAGACGGTGTTTGAAGTGCAACGAAAAGCTGCATAGTACTTGCACAATCTTTCAACATTTCAAAGTTGATTTTTCTTATTCCATATCATAAGGTTAAGTCCGTAATAATTCCTTTCGCGAAAAAAATTAGAAAACGTCCGCATCAACAACTGCACCGCCATGTTGTTTATGAATGTAAAAAGAGCTAAGATTGAACGAATTTTCCCGGAATGTATAATATACTTTTCAATTTTTTTTTTAAAAAATTAGACCGCTAAAATGTTCTTGGTGACTAAGCAAGATCATACGATCAAATAAAAGGAAATTTTGTAGAGCTCGAATTCAAATATTCATTGAATATGAAATATATGGAAATAATGAACAGTATTCAAACTCAAAAGTCTAATAAACAATACAAAATAGGAGCAGAGCAAACACGGACATCCGAAACATCAGAGGTGGGATCAGGTGCCATGGAGGAGTGAGCATCCCCTGCCGATTGTGCTCCTTGTCATGATCAGGAAATAACGGAAAATCCATCGTCAATTCAGTGTGTAAATGATGAACTAACAATTAGTATGAAAAAAGCAGTCAGCATTTGACTCAGTGATAAATTGTATTTGCTGACAAGATCAATGTATCGACCATAGAACTTACGAAATGATGACTTTAAACGAGACTGTTGAAATTATTGTTTCATCAACACGTTTGTCAATAATTTACCTCGTTTTAGAAATTGTACATACGTAGAGCATGCTCTTGTGTATCGAATCAACTGAGAGATATAAACTTCGTATGCAGGTGATGAAGGATATTGCTGCATAAGTAAGGAAAGTTGACGATTGAAAAGTTAAAGTCATAATGTTTATCATAAAGCTTGGTTGTTAGATAGCCATTAACTAAAATATCCAAATATGAAACAGAAGTGTCAGACTCCGTGGTATCTTTTATCTCAAGCACACCGGGATATAGAATAAATTCCGGGAAATATGTCCCGTCGTTCCCGTTTACAGTTAGTGTAACTTTTCAAAGGCCCCAGCTGATGTCGAGTAAAAAACTAAGGTCAATTTTTAAATTGCTTTCAGAATATATCGGAAAGTATACGGGATTTCGGAATGAACTTTGGTTGTTATGAAGATTGTTTATATATGAATAGATATGGATAGAAAGAAAAATTGTAAAGCATTTGATTTAAAAGTATTTTATCGGCGAAAGTGCGTACTCTACGTAAATAGTTCCATTACTTCCATACCTTTATTTTTTGAACATCTCAATTTTTTTTTATAAGCGATCTAAAGACCTGTGATCCTAGTACACAAGTAGACTACATTAAAACTACATTAAACTGAAAACGAATCGTAAATAGGCATACACCATTTTCGATGTTACATGTACTTTAATTTATTTATCGTGTGACTCTCCAAATAAGGTAGGGCATTACTGAGTATTTACCTAGAGTATTAGCTGGTACAAGCTACAGGTAGGTTTGGGAAATCCTTCGAGAACAGGATGATCTTTTCAATACCAAATATATTCTGCATCTTTCGATGGCAAGGTAGGATTGTGGCGTATATTTAACAGGGATATTGTCTGATACAAAGTACAGGTAGGTGGGAGAAAGCTCTGAGATCAGGGACATATCTTGATGTAAGTTTTCACTTTTGACTTTCCATAAAAGGTAGAGTAATCCTGAGTTTTGACCTGGACAATTAGCTGGTACAGGTTACAGGTAGGTTGAGGAAAACAATCGAGATCAGGGTAATATTATCAATACCATATGTATTCTGCATCTATCAATGGCAGGTGGGATTGAGGCGTATATTTAACAGGGATATTATCTGGTACAAAGTACAGGTAGGTGGGAGAAAGCTCTGAGATCAGGCACATATCTTCATTTAAAATTTATCAAGTTACTTTCCATAAAAGGTAGGGTATGACCGAGTATTGACCTAAACTATTAGCTTGTACAAGCTATAGGTAGGTTGGGGAAACCCTTCGAAATCAGGGTAATATTATCAATACCAAATATATTCTGCATGTATCAATGGCAGATAGGATTGTGGCGTATATTTAACAGGGATATTATCTGGTACAAAGTACAGGTAGGTGGAAGAAAGCACTGAGATCAGGGACATATCTTGATGTACGTTTTAACTTTTGACATTCCATAGAAGGTAGGGTATTACCGAGTTTTGACATAGACTTTTAGCTGGTACAAGCTACAGGTAGGTTGAGGAAACCCTGCGAGATCAGGGATATATTTTCAATACCAAATAAATCCTGTATCAATCAATATAAAGCAGGATTATGGCGTATATTTAACAGGGATATTATCTGGTACAAAGTACAGGTAGTTTGAAGATAGCTCTGACATCAGGGACATATCTTCATGTAAAATTTATCTAGTGACTTTCCATAGAAGGTAGGGTATTACCGAGGTTTGACCTGAACTATTAACTGGTACAAGCTACAGGTAGGTTGGGGAAACCCTTCGAAATCAGGGTAATATTGTCAATACCAAATATATTCTGCATCTATTAATGGAAAGTAGGATTGTGGCGTATATTTAACAGGGATATTATCTGTTACAAACTACAGATTGGTGGGAGAAAGCTCTGAGATCAGGGACATATCTCTAGGTTAAATTTATTTTTGACTTTCCATAGAAGGTATTGTATTACTGACTTTTGTCTTGGACTATACGTTTGAAGAAACTACAGGTAGGTGACAAAAACATCTCGGATCAAGGTTATTTTCTTAGATAAAATAAATATTGTTTCTATGCAGAGTACGTAGAGAAATGGTGGATATTGTACAGTTTTTTAAGCTGGTACAAGCTACAATTATCTGCGATCAGGGCTATATTTTCATGTTAATCTTGTAAAAAGCAAAAGTATTTTGATTAGAAGCGTATACTTATCTGGGATTTCAGATCGTAATTTTTCCAGGATATGCTAAAATGAATTCAGCATGCACATTCTTCGTAGATGCATGGGAGAAACATTTTAGAGAGCATAATATCTTTATGTTTAATTAATCATTTGACTGTCATAGGTCTGTAAGAAAATCAGCCTTTTTTGCAGGAATATTAGCTGAAACGTAGCAGGCACGTAGGAACAAGGGGGGGGGGAGATCCCCACCCCCCCCCCACCTTTTTCCAAACATAACTTCTTTCTATTGAAAATGTTCTTTGAAAGGCCAGTTGCCCCCCCCCCCCCCTCCCTTTTTTTGTTACAGTAAAGGTCAAATACGGATGATGTAGTATTGTATTTATAAAATTTGGTACTGTAAGATGTTGTAATTATACACCCATCCCGCCCCCCACGAAACAGGATTTTCGAGTTTGGGCAAAGGATGACTGCACTTAACGCCGGTTTTTGGGTCTTTTTCGGTTGCTTCTGTTGCATTTATATCTAAACCTTATTTCACTTTTGTATATTTATGAAAGAATCCTGTCAATTTGGAATCAAATTTAAATCTTAAAATAATTTTGGACTGTGATACAATAAAATGATTCAATGCATTTTGTCCTTAGTGCTTTCAAAATATAGAGAATTTACACTTACCTGCCCTTGATTGAACATTAGATATGCATGAGAGGTGGAGCTAACATTGTAAGAATGGGTCTAAAATTAGACTAGATAAATAACAATGACATATTTGAAATAAGGAATGTGTTCACTCTTTCCCATCTCCCTCTCCATTCTGTATGGCACAAATACACTACTGACAAAGGTTTCAAAACGAAATTAACAATATGAGCACGTCCATGTAATTAGAGCAGATTTTATATCAATGCCAGATGACTTAACGTGTTCGAAAACAAGTCCCAGTTAGCACAAAACATGCTACCTTACAAGTCACGTGACGGAATTTAATATTCACAAAGTTACCTGAGGTAAGAAATCACGTGGTGAATTAGAATATTCAACATGTCACAACCCTTGGTTACAACACAGAGAGCAAATGTAAGAAGAAGCAGTTTTTTTTCTATTTTTAACCAAGAGCGCATGTTTGTCTATTAATCTCCTTTTGACACATTATTATTTATGCAAATATACAACTACTGTTAAACGTAGAACAATAGACAAACATGCGCTGACTATGTATGAAGTCGGTAAAAAAGTCTGCGTCCTCATTATCCAACGGAGATTCAAGAAATTGTGATGACCCCTACCCTTGATAACACATTCGAACTTCGTAAATACACACTTTTATTAAACATAATTACATAAAGTTGTAGATTGGATGTTGACTATTCTTGCAATGAAAAGAAAAATGCTTGTTTTGAAAGTTTATTTTGTCGCAAATTTCGCATGTCCTTAAGTGCAGTCATCCTTTTTCTTTTTTATCTGCTTGCCAACTTTTTCAGGTAGGTAATTTTTTTTTTCTCTGGCTGCCCCCCCCCCCCTTTCAAAAACGATGCTTCATCACTACGTAGAGAAGAGAAATCATCTGAAATCTAGTATATATCTGCAATGTTAATTAATCTGGGACTGTCCAAAATATATAGGTGAATAGTGTATATTGTGCTAGATTTTAGCTGGTTTGAAGGTACGGATAGCTTGGAAAATACCATCTGGGATCAAGGCAATATCCCTATGTTTGTGCAATGTAGGTTAAGCGTATTTTATGAGGTACTCTCAGATGATACATCATTCAGGGATTTTGGGATAATGACATCTATAACATCAGTTTAAATTGTTGCTCGTGTGGCGCAGTGGTTAGAGCGACTAAGTCTTGAGTCGTGGAGAAAGGAGTTGATCCTTTCGTCACGAGTTCCATTCACTTCACGGGACGTAGAAATTGGTTCTTCGGACGATACGGTATAAACAGAAGTCCCGAGTCGCGGTAGAAGAAAAAAAATCCCTCACTGCTAAAAAAGCCCTGAGTGCCAAGTTCAGGTCTAAATTTGCAGCTCTCCACCGGTAAATGCTGGTGTCTCAATATGAGTGAACAATCTCGAAGGGGCGTTAAACAAACAAACAAATGTCTAACATTAATCTGATACCTGTCAAAAATAGGTAGAGAAATTAGGTGCATTGTTTAAAAATATATATATATTTGTACTTTCGAGGGAAAAAATAGCTCGAAATCACCTAGTGTGAAATGTACATGAGCTAGAAAAGTTGGGAGTAGCAAATGACGAGGAATATAAGTTGATGAATTAACAACTGTCTTGCTGTATTGCGTTCGGATATGCCTCGGTAAACCGTCAGTTTTGTGTGAAAATAAAATCTTGGCGCTAAGTAAGACATTCAGGTAAAAGAAAATTAAAAAAAAAACTTTTGAAATCAAAAGAAGATAGAAATTGTTTCTTTACTAATATAGGCAGATTTCTCAGTAGTAGTTTAGGTACGAGTATATTATTAAAATAAAGAAAAATAACACTACAGTAATTTCTTTCTTACAACTTGAGTCGTTTTAAAAAATCGGGTTCGAATTGGTCCACTGCGGGACGTGGAGACCGGTCCTTCGGATGAGACCATATAACCGAGGTCCCGTATCCTAGTAGGTGCTGGCACGAAAAAGATCCCTCACTGCTCAATGGACCTAAGTGCCGAGCATAGGTCATCATGGTTGGATTGGCTATAAAAATGGGGACGGGATCTTAAAGCAGCCTCTAGACATATGTTTTTTTTTTAAATGTTCATTTGTAACGATACGTGCTTGTTTGCAGGGGATAATAACACCCCCCTCCCCCCTCCCCCCCCCCCCCCCCCCCCGCGGATGTCCTATTCCCAATACACATAAGCATTGCATCAATCGAAATACAAATGAATATTGAAAAAAATATATCTAATAATATAGTTCAACGAAGTTCATTTTGAATTTAAATAAATCCACGCTTGTCATCAATCTATCCTTATTTGATGATTAATTTAAATGGATACATTGTTTTTATGGATTAGTATTTCTACTTTTACCTGTACGACTTAATATATAATTACCAATTGTAAATTGCCAGTGAAATAAATGTAAATTACCTGTGAATATTGATATTAATTAAGAATATTTCATTTATTTCCGTATACATGTATTTTAACACATGTCGAATATTTCACGTACGAGTGAATAGATCTACTACATAATGAACGATAACTCGTACTATGAACGATAACTCGTGTTCGCCTACCTGTACATTGTAAGCGTTAACCGAATAAATACGTACATGTATTTTTTAGCCTGCGACAATATGTGCCGCTTGGCATCAGTATGTGCAGTGAGGTAAGATGTATATTGTCGACGACAACAATATTTATAGGAGGAAAATATATACATACCGCCACAAACGCTAATGTTGTCAAATGTACAGTGTGTATAGTAACAGATTATCAATTTACAACATGTTTGGTAATAGATTATAGATTATTTTACCTATCGAGTACCTGTTCCTCGGATGATTTTTTTTCTTTCAGAACTCTTAACCACATTTGTGAAGGTGTACAAGTAATTTTTTTATTCAAAAATAAGCATGAAATCTTATTATGATAGAATTAAGTATTATACTGTATTTATTTATTATTAAGTTCTTTTAATCTGTATTATATCAATCTTGTATGAATGATATATGAAGATAACGAACAGTAATCAAGCTCCAAAGTCCATTGAAACAATACATATCGAGAAGACAGAAAACAAGGGCCTATAAAAACATCAGAGGTTGGATATGATGCCTTGTTCACACCCCCTTCGATCCTTGATTCAACAAATGAAAAAAATCTGCAGACAATTCATTGCAAATATAATGGCCTTAAAAATTTATATGAAAACGTAAGTCAACTATCGACCAACCTATAGATTGTATTTGCCAAAAGCTCACTTTATCAATTAAAGAACCCTTTGGAGTTTAGCGACACTATTGATTTTGTATCATCAACTTATTTGCTAATAGCTTGCCTCGTTTTAGAAATTGTTCATCAGTAGAACACGCTCTTGCGTTTTGAATCAACTGGGAGACATAAAATTGAAGTAATTACCTTTATTATAAAGTTTTGCTGTTAATTTACCATTAATGTCTTTTTCCAATAAAATATCCAAATATGAAAGAAATGTGTCATACTCGTGGTATTTTCTATTTTGAGTTGAAAGGGACACATCGAATCAACGTAGGTATGAAAATGAATATTATAAATAGATGAAACGTTGTTGCTAGAACGAAATTGAAGGCTACAGCAAGAGACTTCTTTTTTTCGTGTCGAAGTTTCTGAATAAATTATGCTTCTTGTGAATACATAATACAAAAATACGTGTCAGCTAATAACGGGTCGCAATTAGAATCCATGGGAATTCCAACTGTTGTTGGAAGACTTTATCTACAATAACTATGGAGATATTCTCAATCAGCATCTCAAGCATTTTCTAATATCAAATTTGGAATACTTGTTTGAACAATCAGAGTGTCCAAATCAGAGACAATCAGAGAGTCCAAAATAAAATAAATATGCTATGACATTCAAAATTTATTTCGTTTTCCAATCGTCACTCGGGCACTGACAATTCATTTGTTGCTATAAAAAGAGTACTTGAAAAATAAACGCTTTCAATGACCAAGGAGACATCTAATTTCATTTTGCAGATATGGCTACTAAAAAATAATTGATTTCAAAACTTGTATTACTGGTTGGCAATGAAAGCTGTCAATTAGAAAAAAAAAAACATATCCTATCGATTGAATAGGTGAAATGTCTAGTGTAATAAAATACAAGGGTCAAATATGTTTTATTTTATAAAATACTTAAAAAATAAGTAACCGAGTAGCAACTTTTCTTATTGATACTCGCATGGTTATTCGAGTGTCTTCATGTTTCTTCATGTTTCAAGATAGTATAATATTGTATTAATCACGATATCTAGAATTCTAAAAACTAATACAAACACCATGATATAACAAAAAAAATGTATAGAGATAACCGACAGTATTCAAGTTCGAAAGTCCATTCAACAATACAAATTTTGAAGCAGAGCAAACACGGACCTCTTAAACATCAGAGGTGGGATCAGGTGCCATGGAGGAGTGAGCATCCCCTGCTGACCGGTCAAACCGCCGTGTGCTCCTTGTCATGATCGACAAATAACGGAAAAATCCGTCGAAAATTCAGTGTGTAAATAATGGCATAACAATTAGTATGAAACACGTCAGTCAGCATTTGACTTAATGATAAGTTGTATTGGCTGACAAGGTCATTGTATCGACCATAGAACTTACGAAATGATGACTTTAAACGAGACTGCTGATATTCTTGTTTCATCAACTTGTTTGTCAACAACTTACCTCGTTTTAGAAATTGTTCATACGTATAACATGCTCTTGCTTATCGAATCAACAGAGAAATTAAAACCCCATATGCAGGTGATAAGTTATTTTGCTACATAAAAAAGGGAAGTTGACGATTGAAAAGTCATCACGTTTATCATAAAGCTTGGTTTTTAGATAACCATTAACGCCTTTTTCTAGTAAAATATCCAAATATGAAACAGATGTGTTAGAATCTGTGGTGTCTTTTATTTCAAGCTCACTGGGATATATCGTACCGACATACGAATGGAAATAACCGTTAAACTAGGCGTGTCATTTGCAGCACTGAATTGTTTTGTAACATCTTCATAATAAGATGTTACACAACAATGTTTCTAACAAGAATATACATGTAGCGATCCATTGATTGTGTAGAATATTAAACCAAAGCTTTTGCAATCGACGAGTGATGTTGAAATTAGTGTCGAAAAATCTATTTATTGTATCGTTCTGCCTATGCAAAACTGCTAATGTTGACATTAAATGTCTCATACCAACGCAGTAAGGCCATAGTAACGCCAGTGAACACTTATTTTAACTCCGATACCAGATTTTCATTCTTAAGTCTGATTATAGTAGAATCAAGTATACTATCTTTGTAATTAGATGGAACGTTATGCTGAAACTGCATCAAGGAGGTTGATAGCAATACAATGTCAATATTCTACCCCGATATGTCTTTCCAATAATACAACATCCTTGAGCCCTATTTCAACATAACAATGCAAGACCACATACGGCTTGTCTGACAAGTGTATTCTTGCAAAGCGACAGCATCCAGTTCTTCCTCAGTTCTACACATTGAGAGTGCGTGGACCGATTTGTATACGCACTTTCTTAACAGAGAACTACATTCCTTAACTCTTCAACAACTGATCCAAGCTGCATACAGTTAGAGTGGGATGATATATCAATTTCCATGGCTGTCTTTTTGATACTCAATTGCGTCTATTTGGAAGAGTATTAATGACCTTGAACTTCCTTTTTATTCCTTCTATTTTATGATCCGTATACATTGTAAAAAGTGCAAATGAGATTTGAAGTAATATGTGCAAAGGTATATAAACAGGTTATGATGTGATTAGTGGCCCGTTAAAAAAATGACCCAAAACTAAATAATTTTGCTATCACAATATGACGGCAGTTTTTAGTGTTCTCCAGTGCAGCATCACCATGTATAAATCAAAATACATGTAGTTATTTCTCTTATTTCAATACAAATTTTAAAACGCTCTTCAAAACTATTTTTGGTTACCTGTTTATGATATTCCTTTTTGATCTTTTCATCTATTTGAAAGCTTTTTTAATTTTTGGACTATTAAATAGTATTTACAGCTTTAAATTCAAACATTGAGCGTTGCGTTTAGTACATTAAAAGCAAATAGGTTTAAATCTTTATAAAAGACTTTGTGTTGTTAATGTTACATGAGCTGTCTTCATAATGTCATCTGGTTTACCGACATCAACTCTAATTTTAGTATAGTATGTGTAAATTTGAGACGATATAAGTTTGTAAGGAACATTTCTCAGTCCATCAGTCTTCATCCTGGTTTTCCACGTGTTAAGTACTTCAACTCTAAAAAAGAAAAAAGAAAACAACTATAAACTGCAACAATTCAACAATAATATTTCTATTTTGTGATGCAAGTTAAAGTAAAATGAGATAACTATAAGTGATCCAAAATTTTTAAAAGGCAACTCTATTTTCCCTATTCATTAGTTAATTGATAATGAAAATACTCTTTTCATTGTAAAAGTCCAATCCAATTTACACATGAATGCCTATCTGCAGCAAGTTAGGTAGAAATTGGCTGAAGTTTCTCAAGGGATAGATGAGAACATGTAAAAGTTTTAACTTAACATTAACACAAATAGGCATTTATGCAGATTTTTGATTCTCTGTCTCATATGGGCTTAAGCCGAGAAAAAACTAAAGAAAGACAGTTAATTTTTAATACCTTTTAGCAGTGTTAGTTGACAATTATGACTAGTGCTGTGAGTTTTTTAAGTTACCTTTTCGGCCATCGTTCCCGCTTCCTGTGACGAATCATTTTGTATCTAGCGACAGATGCTGGAGGTCGTATTACACGGAATTTAAAATGAGTTATTCTGTAAATAAAATGTTTATATATATTTCCTCATCAGTTGTTGTTGTGAGATTTTTACATAAGATATTGCATTTTAATAGACTACTCTGCAGCAAGACTTCTTTTAGGAATGCAACAAAAATGATTAATGTAATACACGGTTATATAAAATATGCTTACTCTTGCTGTGAAGTGATTTTCATTTCCTTAAGTTTATAGCTGTTGTTAGAATTGCTAGTTGCTGGCAAAGCACTATTTATAAACGTGTTTTCATACATTATTTCGCTAGGTGGATTTTGCAGAGACGTAATATCCAATTTGTCAAAATGTATCACATTTTGGTAAATATTATTTTGTTCAATATATAAAAAACCACTTCTCACCTGTGGTACATATCGTCGTCTTCCCCTCCCCAGCCCAAGAACATGTTGGAATATCCGTTAACTTTACGGAAAATGTGTGGCCTAAATCCTAACACGCCACCCACTAACCAGCTGTACATCAACCTGTATCACAAATGTTGAAACATTTAATAATAATAATAATAATAATTTATTTAAAGAGGGTAACCCGATTACTGCAATGCACTAGTCTTCCTCGGGGCCCTATAAACATATTAATAATAATACAATCATGAAAACATTGTACACTAATTAAACAAGCATTCTGAGAGTATTGCATTAGCAATACTAGTCCCCTACCGGCAAGTGTAATCTGGTTCCCGTTAAGAATTGAAAATGCCATAATTTCGTCAAAAATTAATGAAGTGGGACGAAATGCAAACTTGATCTATAACTAATCAAGGTAAAGCCACATACCAAAAATCAGCTCAATATCTACATGCGTTTAGAAGAAAATTGCGGAAAACCCTTACAAATTGAAAAGGCCGTAATTCCGTCAAAAACCAATAAAGCGGAACGAAATGCAAACTTGATCTGTAACTCATCAAGATACACTCACATACCCAAAATCAGCTCAATATCTGCAAGCGTTTAAGAAAAAAGTGCGGAAAACCAAGTGGGACAGACTGCCAGACAGACAGAGGGACAGACAGACAGACAGAGGGACAGACAGACAGACGGACAGACAGACGGACGGACAGACTCAGAGGAAACCTATAGTCCCCTCCGGTTTCACCGGTAGGGGACTAATAATACAGCATGATGTAAAAATACAAGTACAATTAAAAGTTTAGGACATGGAATTAAGTTACTTAAACAGTGTTGCGGCAAGTTATAATAAATTTTTCCACATTTTTACGAAATGTGTGTACAATTGGTGAAAAAATTACAAAGGTAATTTGTTCCATAAATGAACACCGGAATAATGAAAAGAATTTTTAAATTGATTTGTTCGATATTTCGGTAGACGAAGGTCAAAGTTGGTTTCAGATCGTAAAACATAATTATTAGAAGAAATAAATTCAAAAGAGTCTCTTAAATAATCAGGTGCCATACCATGAAGTGTTTTGTACAGTAATACATATATATGAAAATAAATCAACTCATATATGGTCAACCATCCAAGTTTTTCAAATAATGGTAGTGAAGGGGCATCATAAGCCACATCTAATATAATCCGGACTGCCCTTTTTTGCAATTTAAAAACTCTATCTATGCCAGCACCTAGCGCATTACCCCAAATAGTTAGACAGTAATTTAAAGAAGGCAGAATGTATGCATTATAGAATAGTTTTCTTGAGTGTAATGGGAGAAATTTTTTAATTCTGCGTAAGGTATATAATTTATACGTCAAAGATTTACAAACTGAGTCAATATGGTAATTATAGCGCAATGAATGATCAATATGTACTCCCAAAAGTTTTTCAGATTCAACATTTTCAATTAATTTGTTTAAAGCATATAAATTTAATTCAGGAGAATTTATCTTTGATTTTCTATGTTGAGTTCCCATAAGCATACATTTTGTCCTATTGGTATTCAACACCATTTGATTTTTGGAACACCAATTTTCAATCTCACACAAATCAATGTTAAGGGCATTCTCAATACCTTCTACATTTTTATGATGTGTATGTAAGGTTGCATCATCAGCAAGCATATCAATATCTGTTCTATTTACATGTAAAGGGAGATCATTTATATACAATAAAAATAATAGGGGACCTAAGATAGATCCCTGGGGCACTCCTGCTGTGACAGGCAAGAAATCAGAAGAATATGTACCTATTTTTACACACTGAGACCTTGAGGTTAGATAAGAATGAAACCATTTAATAGCCATTTGGTCAAAGTGATATGATTGAAGTTTACTTATAAGGATATCATGATTAACCAAATCAAATGCCTTGCTAAAATCAAGGAAAGTTATGCCTACTAGATTTCCTTGGTCCATAGCTTGTAACCAATTATCTGTTAGTTTTGTTAGAGCCGTTTGACATGAATGAAATTCTCGAAATCCAGATTGTGATTTAAATAAAAGATCAAAGCTAGAGGTAAAGTTACGTATTTGATTGGCTATGTGTTTTTCAACTAATTTTGATAATGTTGGAAGAATGGATATGGGTCTGTAGTTCCCTGGATCTGCGTGGTCGCCATTTTTGAAAATAGGAGTGACTTTTGCTTGTTTTAAACGGGATGGAAATACACCATTAGTAATGCTAGCATTTATAAGATGTGTAATAGATTTGGATATAACATTTGCCGAAAGTTTTAGTAGACGAGGTCCAATAAAGTCAATGCCTGCTGACTTGTTCACATCAAGTGTATTCAACATATTAAATACTTCAAACTCACTTATTTGATTTATACTGAAAAAATTTTCTTTCCCTAGTTTAGTTTCTGTAAATTGATTTAATAATTCTGAATCAAAACTTTCTACTGATATATTTGCTTATAACTTACAGGATATTTCTGTAAAGTGATTGTTAAAGATATCAACAATATCCTGTAAATTTTCAAAATCCAAACCATTTTGTGTAATACGGTTAGGTGTAAAATTTTTGGAATCGGATGCCAAATGGTTTAAATAACTCCACATTTCTTTAGGACTTGAACTTTTTTCAATTGCTGATTTGTAATACTTTGATTTGGCTTGATCTATTAATTGTGTGACTTTATTTCTCCAAAATTTGCAATTTTCTGAATTCCTTTGTAGATGGTATGTATCACGTAAAAGTCTAGCATCATTTATTTCCTGTGTAAGCCATTTAGGTCGAATTTCAGTCTTGACTCTTTTAGTTTTTACTTTGGCATGTTTGTTAAGAATATCATTAATTCATAAAATTTATTCAATATTTCGTTTGGGTCTTTTAGTTCAAGAAGAGTGTTTTTGCATTTTCTAAATCTCTTAGGAACTTATTTTCATTGAATTTTTTTAAGATCTCGATATTGGATTTCAGTATGTTTTCCCTTACGTTGTATGCAGTTAGTTTTCCGTGTCAAACATACAGGGTAGTGGTCAGATATAGCAATAGAGGGCACACTGGTTTCACATATGTTTTCTGGTTTGGTTGTATAAAAATGATCAATTAAGGTACTTGAAGTACTTGTTATTATGTTCCCCAAACGAAGTTTGGGAACATATTGTTTTTACTCGGTTTCTTATTATTATTATTATTATTAAGGTCTTCCGTTTCAGACGGAAGACCTTATAGTGATTCTACTGTTTATTATTATTATTATTATTTTCCCGTTTTTTGTCCAAGCGATTTCTCAGAGATGGCTCGATGGATTTTCTTGAAACTTTTAGGGTTTATGAAAAATAAAATAAACTAAAAACATTTTTAAGGATTTTGCAAAATTCACTTCGGGTCGTCAGATATGTCCAATTTCCGTTTTTTCAAAAGAGATCATGTCCGGACGATATCTCAGAAACGGTAAAAGATTAAGACCTCAAACTATCAGGGATTATAGATCATGACAAGTACGTTTGCAGAATATGTTTAAATCCGTCAGCCGTCACTTTCGGTTGTCACAGGAAGTGAACAAAGAAATCAAAAATTTCAACTTTTCTTTTTTGGATTTAATCTTGCATGGCATTATTGTATCTGTTTCGCAGTTTTGAAATATGTTGGTCCCACCGGAAACAAAAACGTCAACTTCCGGTTATAAGCGAAAAACTACATAATTTGAGCATTTTACTTTCCCATAAATATCGCTTATAGATTAAGTGGTTGAAATGGTTTTTTAATATGTTATTTAGACTGCAAATGTCTAGAGTAACGTCAAATATCTTGGTAAAATTTACTTCCGGTCGCGTGTTTTACTGTCCGCAAAATAAGAATTTGTGCAAGTGAGATCTCAAAAACAGTAAGAGATTAAGACACCAAACTTATAGGAGTAATAGAACTTAAGGAGTAGGCAAAACCATTTGGGTTCAGAGCGTCAGCCGTCACTTCCGGTCGTCACAGGAAGTGATCAAAGAAATCGAAAATTTAAACTTTTCTCTTTTGAAATAAAACTTGCATCATATAATTGAATCACTTTCACAGTTTCTATATGTGTTGGTCTCACTGGAAACAAAAAACGACAACTTCCGGTTATAAGAGAAAACTATGTAATTGGGATTTTTATCTTTCCCAAAAGTATCGCTTATAGATAAAGTTTTTTGAAATGATTTTTATATATGTTATTGAGATTGCAATTGTCTAGTGTGACGTTAATCATCTTAGGAAAATGCACTTCCGGTCGCGTGTTTTTCTGTCCTCAAATTGAGATTTTGTTTACCTAATTGCTCAGAAACAGTACATTGCTGAAGTCTAAAACTTTCAGAACTGATAGTCAGTCCTCAGTTTATCTACATCATGTAAAAATCGTACGTTGCCGTCACTTCCGGTCGTGACAGGAAGCGATGCAGAAAAGTGAATTGTTACAGTTTTTTTCTTTTGGACAGAAATGTTTGGCTAATGCGAATGTTAGATAAACCATAACCATGCAATTTATTATCACCGGAAGTGCAAACCGAAAAACCGGAAGTTGTCTCAAACATGAGTAGTTTTTCATGGAAACTTTTAGGGAGGATCAGTTGTGAATAATTAAGGTGTAGAATGAACATTTTATTCGTTTGGAGCACTTTCGTTCATGACGAAGTACATAAAGAAAACAGGAAAGTAATTCCGTTTGTTTTTATTTGTATTTACATATCTTTGGAAGCCTTGAGATGACTTTTGTTAATTATTTAGAGTAATCTAATTGGCAAGATTGTGGGTTTTTTTTTCGAAGAAGTCAAGAAAACGGAAGACCTGTTATTGCCTAGGCAATAAGTATCTAGTTATGTTCCCCAAACGAAGTTGGGGAACATATTGTTTTTACTCTGTTTCTTATTATTATTATTATTTTTCTTCTTCTTCTTCTTCTTCCTGGGTACTTTTTTGTCCGCGAGTGATCTCGTCAACTACTCATCCGATTGAGGTGAAACCTTTTTAGGGTTAATAGGCATGTTATGTAGATTTGCGGAATCAAGGTCATTTTGCGCGCACGTGCATGCACGTGCGTGCGCGTGCAATGCGTAAAATGACTAATATACTTGATATAGCTGTAACTTTTATATATTTTGATGAAATGCTTTGATACTCAAAATATAAGGATATATTAAAAGTGTAAACAAGATGACATGGTCAACATGCACATGCATGCAAGTGTGCGCACGCGCAAAGCGTAAAATGACAAATATACTTGATATATTCGTAACTTTTATACTTTTTGATGAAATGCTTTGATACTCAAAATATTTATATATATTAAAAGTGTAGACAAGATGACATGGTCATCATGCACATGCATGCATGCATATGCATGCACGTGCGCGCGCGTGCAATGTGTTAAATGACCAATATACTTAATATAGCCGTAATTTTTATATTTTTTTATGAAAAGTTTTTATATTAAGAATATACAGATATATTAAAAGTGTAGACAAGATGATGTGGACATCATGCTTATGAATGCACATGCACGCGCGTGCAATGTGTTAAATGACCAATATACTTAATATAGCCATAACTTATATATTTTTTTATGAAAAGCTTTGATACTAAGAATAAACAGACAAATTATAAGTGTAGACAAAATGGCATGGTCATTAGGAACATGCATGCAGGTGCGCATGCATGCAATGCTAAGATGACCAATATACTTGATATAGCCGGAACTTATTTATTTTTTGACGAAATGTTTTGATACTGAGAATATAAAGATGCATTAATAGTATAGATGAGATGACATGGTCATCCTGCACATGCATGCACGTGCGCGCGCGTGAAATGCAAAAAACCATCAATATACTTCATTGCCTTATTTAATGAAGCTTACAGGAAATAAGACACCAAGAGGGTGTTGGGGAGCGTTTGGGGAACATCTGTAACGGTCACCGTTACAATTAATACTAGTTAAGGTCTTCCGTCTTCAGCGGAAGACCTTCTTGTTATTCTTCGGTTTCTTTTCCACTGTTTTTCTTATTATTTTTTTTCTTACCGATTTTGTGCACGCAATTTCTCGAAAACGGTTCGCTCGATTTTCATGAAACTTTCAGGTCTGATAGAACATAAAAAAATCTTGATACATATTTTTTTCATTTTGATGACGTCACTTCCGGTCCGAAAATTTCTGCGATTTAGTGATTTTTGGAGGGTCAGTTTGTCCGCAGGTTTTCTAAGAAACTACTCATCACAGGGACGTGAAACTTTTATTGAAGACAGAGCAATATATGTAGATCTGTAATACGTAGTTAACTTTCACCGGAAGTGCCACACGTCGACGCTCTCTATGGCCTGAAAAAAGTCGTATCAAAAGTTTCAAAATTTCGAACACTTTCTGTACGATATCTTTTTACTTGGAAATATTTTGTTAAAACGTATATAACAAAATTTGTGCAGAATTACAAGATCTTTAAAATGGTATCTCGAAAAAAGGACTGGTCCCTAAAATAAGGAATCTAAAGGGGCCAAAATATTTTTCCTGATATCTCAAAAAGTATTTAGAAGTTGTAATACTTCAAAGAAGCAAAGTTGTTCAACATAAGAAGTAGCAGCTTGCGAGATCATCAAAATGCGTCGAATGACGTCACTTCCGGCCAAACAGGAAGTAGTAGAAAATAGCTTATTTTCACAGATATTGGTATAGTGCAGCTATCCCACAAGTTGACATGGGATTGGATAGGATTCAGGATTGAGGATTCACGATAGAAACATATAGCAGTTAATCCTATCCTATCCTATCCTGTATCCTACAGCCTTCAGATTGGAGTAAAGGTTAATTCATATTTCAAAATAAATTACACAAACGCAAAAGGACATAGAACGTTTACAAAAGAAATATTTATAAAATCACAAAAGAAAATAAACATTATTTTTCTTAACACACATTTATTCTATTACCTTCGAGTAATATTGCGTACGATCTAACTGTGAACGATCACCGGAAGAAGTTTAGCATATAAACAAGGAAGAGATCGGACATCAAAAGATCATATTTCTTCAGCATGTTTGGAAGATTAACTCGATTCCTACTTGTGTTACATTCAATAACATGTTTCTCTGTTAAATGTGCTCTGTTTGTCTGGATAATTCCACTTGAACCGTCAGCGGCGGACTATAACAGATCATAATCGCATTCGTTTGGTGCAAGACCATGTAAGTATACTACACAGTACACACTGTAGATGTGTGCATGTTTATACATATCTCTCCCTTTAAGCAATGTTTTAATGACTTGAACTATTAAAATTTTATTCTATTGTAATATACACAGAAATCGGATGCGGAAAAAAGAGGTTGTGTAGAAAGGGGACGGGTAGGGGGGTTAAATATTTACAAATACTTTGTTACATGATCAGATGTATTACACATTTTTCAGTTTGTTATTTCTAAATAATCATTTCCCTACTGTGGTTAGAAAATATTTTTTCTTATCTGATTGCAATTTAAAATAATTAAATGCAGAATCATCATGATCATTTCTTATGCTACTGTCAGGTCTGGTACAATCACTAGATTTAGCTACATAGCTTGAATTACCTACATAGCTTTATTTACCTACCTGAAGTAGCTTTATTTAGCTACTAAATCAAACTTATTTCTTGAATAAGAATTTTTTCCAGAAAGTGCAGAAAATTGCACTTTGATGCAGTGATAATTTTCAAGTTTGAACTCATCTGAAAACAATTCATGAAAAAATCACTCTTGGAGATGTGTCTTTTTTTGCGCAATTGCAATCAAAGTTCTAAAATTTTTTGGGCTATATACAACAGTTAATTTGTGACCTAACAGTTACTTCTTGAGTGTAATAACAAAGAAAACCAGTTTTGGTTAACATGAGCACAATGTGAAGTAATCATACTTATCCACGCCTCATCGAGCACAAGGTGCGTACAGTTACTCAAACAATGGGAATACATATTTCCCTTAAAAATGATCAAACGCAGCAATGTTAAAACTATCTCTGCTTTAGATTGCTTTTTAAATGATACCTAGAATAAATATTAGTAGACATTTTCTTGCGACGTTTTGTCTTTTTAAAATAAAAAGCAAAATTGTGAAAAGTTGCCTTGAATTAGCTAAAAAAAAAGCTACCTGAGGTAGGTAAATAAAGCTACGGTAGGTAATTTTAGCTACGTAGCTAAATGTACTGATTGTACTGGACCTGACTGTGTATAATAAGCTCACTCAGCAATTGCATGTACAATGTATGTATGACCTATTGTGAGTTAAACATAAAACATGTAACATAAATTAATCATTTATTATTCTTCTTCATTCTAGAGAATGGTACCCAATTTTGCCTGCCCTCATCAGTCATCACAATATAAAGGATTTTACATTTAGAAGTAGGTATGATTAGATTATTATTTTTTTTTTTGTGCTTTTGCATGTATCATTAAAATACGTAAAAATCATTATCTAAGTTGAGATGAAGTGTCTGCAGATTTTATGAATAAGTGATTTTCTTCTTTTTAAAATGTTGACAGTAAAACTGAAATTAATATATAATTGTTCTGGTCATCATGGTCATGTTATATGTATTTTCATTTTTTTTTAATATTCAAATTTCGAGCAAAAAATGCATTATAATCTACAAGTAAATTATGTAAATTATGATTGTTTAATTAAGATATGAGTTATGACTATGAAGTTGCAGTATAAGATTTGATTTTGCTTGATTTCTTTAAAATTAATGCATTACTCTGGAAGAGAAAAAGGTGAAATTAAGACAATTGTACGTGAAATGAGAAAGATAATCACAATCAAATACAGTTTTAATGTATGAGGTATATGACAAAATTTACAATCTACATGCATATAATGCTGTGTATTTTTTTCTTCAGGACAATCCTGCAAATTTGCAGCTGTACAAATTGCACTTCATCTCATCTGCTGCTGGAATAAATAATGAAAGATTTTCAAACCAGTGTCCAAGAGCCCCCTAGAGTCTGAAATGAAGGTGTTCTTTATTAAGGAGATCAGTGTGTGATGTATTTGTTTTCTGTGCATTGATGACATTTGTGAAACTGTTCGGTTACTTTATGACCATCTCTCTGACAACTACTTTGACATTTGAAATTCAATTTGAGTGACGGACAAGCAGACCAAATAATATGCATGTAAAACATTATACAGTTGTAATAAGACATTGATAAACTTCACTTTAACAAACTAGATGTACATGCATCTTTGAGCTTGGCATTGAAATACATGTATACTTTACATGGACACTTTTAATGAATTTGTCTCATGATAATGAACATTCAATTCTTATACATTGTAAATATAAATTGTAGATAATATGTATTTGGTCCAATATATATAATTATATTTATATTCACCGAAAAAAGGAATTACTCTGAATAGATAATGTGAACTTGGTCAATTCTTTTTATTCCTCATTTAGACACTGAATAACATTCAAGATCAAATGTCAAGGTCGAAAACAAGATTTACTTAAATTTGGGTAATAAATACTGTAACAACTGTGGACTCTTATGCATGTTTTATAAGATCTAAGGAATATGTGTGAGCTGACTACAATAATTATTGCTGTCAACTATGACTATGAAGATTTAGGAAAATGTTTTCTGTTAAACATAAGTTTAATAAATTCTCACATATAAATATTTTTTTTAATTAAGATACACTTGTACGGCACTGAACTGACCATAAATTGAGAACAAACTGAAGCGAAGTAAGAAATTTTAACATTTTGAATGTCTTGATTTTTATATAGCAAACATGATGAAAATGTTGCATGTTTGTAAAATATTAACATACAAACAAATGATGAACTGAACATTTCAAACAAGAATAACTTTAATAATAAATATAAAATAAATTTTTATCATACATTTAAAATTGAATATAATAAGACAATTTTAACTTATTTAATAAATGAAAGTCAACATATTCTAGATCTAAATTTTGACTTGTTTGTTCTCGGTTTATGGACTTGTCATATCTTGAAGTTCTTATTTAGATTTACATCAAAAGTAAAATGTAATATACAGCTGATATAGATGCAGTTAGATCTATATGTTATTTTCGTGATGCCCAGTTAAGGGAAAAATAAAGTTTTGCATAAATTTTACATGAACAGATGAAACATATACTTGTTAAAACATCAAACAAATCCTACTTTTGTCATTATTTAGTATGTGTAGACATGATAGAGAAATTGTTTCTTCAATTGGTACGGTTATAATTCAGTGTACCTACCCCGCATGAAAGATTTGGTATTCGTGGTCTGATTCTCATAAAGAGTTTAAATTTTGTTTCTTTTGTCTACTTTATCATAACATTTGAAAAGTATCTGCAATCTTTATTGTTTCCCCCTTTTTCTCTTTCTAATTTTAACTCCATTTATTTTTCGTAGAGAACAAATTCAAAAAGAAATCACAAACACCTTGACGTCTCCCGATCATTGTTTGTATGTAAAATTAAACAAATAAAGTTTAACTATATTTTTTTCTTCAATTCTTCCGAACTTCCAATATCTTCACATGTTCGCTAATCAATACTTGCCTACGTTATTTTAAAATCCTTTTGTTTACATTTTAACTGGTTACTCGCAAATTAATTCGTGAGAGGTGTCGGAAATTAATGGATGTCGATCTCGATTATTTTTTCTCCATTAAAATTTATTACATTTAAATTAATTACATAACTATAACTAATTTTTATTTGATGGTCATTTTATAATTTTTTTTTCGTTTTGTCAAATTAACTCTTTAATATTAAAAAAAGACTGAGAGCAACAGGATAGGATAGGATAGGATTACACTGAAATCACAGGATAGGATTGTGGATGCCTGATTCACGATAGAATAGGATTGTCAACTTATAGGATAGCAGCACTGTATTGAATTGAATTATACAATCAAAGAGGACGTCTGATTGTATTTCCTGTCGAGTATCGTCTCTTTTGTCAACTTCCAGCTAAACAAGAAGTAACTATAAATGACTAATTTCTGCAGATATCAACATAAAATCAAATGATTGAATTCAACCAAGACTTTTGACTCAATTTTTTGTCGATTGGGGTCACTTCCGGTCAACCGGAAGTAGTCTTGATTTGCTTTATTTAGCAAGAATCAGCATAAAAATCATTAAAAAAAAAATACAGATCGACAATTTTTGGTCTGGAGGCCTTCTTTTTAACGAATACTTTACTTTCATTTATCCATCTTACAAGCAGTGCTTCTGAAAATCGGACGGAAGACCTACTCGTTGCTTTGCAACGAGCTTTGCTGTAGTTATTATTATTATTCTTTTTAAGGTCTTCCGTCTTCAGCGGAAGACCTTCTTGTTATTCTTCGGTTTCTTTTCCACTGTTTTTCTTATTATTTTTTTTCTTACCGATTTTGTGCACGCGATTTCTCGAAAACGGTTCGCTTGATTTTCATGAAACTTTCAGGTCTGATAGAACATTAAAAAATCTTGATACATATTTTTTTTATTTTGATGACGTCACTTCCGGTCCGAAGATTTTTGCAATTTAGTGATTTTTGGAGGGTCAGTTTGTCCGCAGGTTTTCTAAGAAACCACTCATCACAGGAGCGTGAAACTTTTATTGAAGACAGAGCAACATATGTAGATCTGTAATACGTAGTTTTCTTTCACCGGAAGTGCCACACGTCGACGCTCTCTATGGCCTGAAAAAAGTCGTATCGAGAGTTTCAAATTTTCGAACACTTTCTGTTCGATATCTTTTTACTTGGAAATATTTTGTTAAAACATATATAACAAAATTTGTGCAGAATTACAAGATCTTTTAAATGATAACTCGAAAAAAGGGCTGGCCCCTAAAGTAAGGAATCTAAAGGGGTCAAAATATTTTTCCTGATATCTCAAAAATTATTGAGAATTTGTAATACTTCAAAGAAGCAAAGTTGTTCAACATGACAAGTAGCAGCTTGCGAGATCATCAAAATGTGTCGAATGACGTCACTTCCGGTCAAACAGGAAGTAGTAGAAAATTGCTTATTTTCACAGATATTGGTACAGTGCTGCTATCCCACAAGTTGACATGGGATGGGATTGGATAGGATTCAGGATTGAGGATTCACGATAGAAACATATAGAAGTTAATCCAATCCTATCCTATTCTATCCTGTATCCTACAGCCAATCAGATTCGAGTAAAGGTTAATTCATATGTCAGAATAAATTACAGAAATGCAAAAGGATATAGAACGTTTACAAAAGAATTATTTATAAAATCAGAAAAGAAAATAGACGGGTTTTTTTTTCTTAACACACATTTATACTATTACCTTCGAGTAATATGGCGTACGATCTAATTGTGAACGATCACCGGAAGAAGTTTCGCATGTAAACAAAGAAGAGATCGGACATCAAAAGATCGTATTTCTTCAGCATATTTGGATAATTAACTCGATTCCTACTTGTGTTACAGTTCAGTAACATGTTTCTCTGTTAAATGTGCTCTGTTTGTCTGGATAATGCCACTTGAACCGTCAGCGGCGGACTATAACAGATCATAATCGTAGTTGTTTGGTGCAAGACCATGTAAGTATACTACACACTGTAAATGTGTGCATGTTTATATATATCTCTCCCTTTAAGCAATGTTTTAATGACTTGAACTATTAAAATTTTATTCTATTGTAATATAGACAGAAATCGGATGTGGAAAAAAGAGGTTGTGTAGAAAGGGGAGGGGTAGGGGGGTTAAATATTTACAAATACTTTGTCACATGATCAGATGTATTATACCTTTTTCAGTTTGTTATTGCTTTATACTCATTTCCCTACTGTGGTTAAAAAATATTTTTTATATGATTGCAATTTAAAATGATTAAATGCAGAATCGTCATGATCATTTCTTATGCTACTGTGTATAATAAGCCCACTCAGCACTTGCATGTACATTGTATGTATGACCTATTGTGAGTTAAACATAAAACATGTAACATAAATTAATCATTTATTATCTTCTTCATTTCAGAGAATGGTACCCAATTTTGCCTGCCCTCATTAGTCATCACAATATAAAGGATTTTACATTTAGAAGTAGGTATGATCAGATTATTTATTTTGTTTATGCATGTTTCATTAAAATACATAAAAATCATTATCTAAGTTGAGATGAAGTGTCTGCAGATTTTATGAATAAGTGATTTTCTTCTTTTTAAAATGTTGAGAGTAAAACTGAAATCAATGTATAATTGTTCTGGTCATCATGGTCATGTTATATATATTTTCATTTCAAGCAAAAAATGAAAAGAAATTAGCAAACAATATATTAAATAGATTAATACAAGCAGAAAATAGAGAGAAAAAAACATCCAAACATGTACTCATACTACTTAGCAAGATGGCGAGATGAAATGAATTATAATCTACAAGTAAATTATGTAAATTATGATTGTTTAATTAAGATATGAGTTCTGACTCTGAAGTTGCAATATAAGATTTGATTTTGCTTGATTTGTTTAAAATTAATGCATTACTCTGGGAGATAAAAAGGTTAAATTCAGACAATTGTACATGAAATGAGAAAGATAATCACAATCAAATACAGTTTTAATGCATAATGTATATGACAAAATTTACAATCTACATGCACATAATGGTGTGTGTTTTTTTCTTCAGGACAATCCTGCAAATTTGCAGCTGTACAAATTGCACTTCATCTCATCTGCTGCTGGAATAAATAATGAAAGATTTTCAAACCAGTGTCCAAGAGCCCCTTAGAGTCTGGAATGATGGTGTTCTTTATTAAGGAGATCAGTGTGTGATGTATTTGTTTTCTGTGCATTGACGACATTTGTGAAACTGTTCGGTTACTTTATGACCATCTCTCTGACAAATACTTTGACATTTGAAATGCAATTTGAGCGACGGACAAGTAGGCCAAATAACATGCATGTAAAACATACAACTGTAATAAGACATTGATAAACTTCAATTTAAACAAACTACATGTACATGTATCTTTGAGCTTGGCATTGAAATACATGTATACTTTACATGGACACTTTTAATGAATTTGTCTCATGATAATGGAACATTCAATTGTTATACATTGTAGATATAAATTGTAGATAATATGCATTTTGTCCAACATATATAATTATATTTATATTCACTGAAAAAAGGGATTACCCTGAATAAATATTGTGAACTTGGTCAATTATTTTTATTCCTCATTTAGACACTGAATAACATTCAAGATCATATGCCAAGATCAAAAACAAGATTTACTTAAATTTGGGTTATAAATACTGTAACAACTGTGGATTCTTATGCATGTTTTATAAGATCTAAGGAATATGTGTGAGCTGACTACAATTATTATTGCTGTCAACCTGTCTGACTGTGAAGATTTAGGAAAATGTTTTCTGTAAACATAAATTGATTAAATTCTCACACATTAATATTTTTTTAATCAAGATACACTTGTACGGCACTGAACTGACCATAAATTGAGAACAAACTGAAGCGAAGTAAGAAATTTTAACATTTTGAATATCTTGATTTTTATTTAGCAAACATGATGAAAATGTTGCATGTTTGTAAAATATTCACATACAAACAAATGATGAACTGAACATTTCAAACAGAACTAACTTTAATAATAAATATAAAACAATTTTTTATCATACATTTAAATTGAATATAATAAGACAATTTTAACTTATTTAATAAATGAAAGTCAACATATTCTAGATCTAAATTTTGACTTGTCTGTTCTCGGTTTATGGTCTTGTCATATCTTGAAGTTCTTATTTAGATTTATGCCAAAAGTAAAATCTAATATACAGCTTATATAGGTGCAGTTAGATCTATACGTTATTTTCGTGATGCCCAGTTAAGGGGAAAACAAAGTTTGCATAAATTTTACATGAACAGATGAAACATACACTTGTTAAAACATCAAACATTCTATTTTTAGGTCACCTGAGTCACTCAGGTGACCTATTGCTACAATGTATCCGTTTTTGTCCGTCGTCGTGCGTTAACATTTAAACATTTTCAGCTTCTTCTCTGAAACCGCTCAACCAATTTCAACCAATTTTGGCATATAGCATCTATGGGTGAAGGGGGACAAAAATTGTGAATTTCATGGACCCTGCCCCCCTGGGGCCTGAGGGGTGGGACTAAAACCACCAAAATTAATGCAATCTTTAAAAATCTTCTTCTTTACTCCTGGACATCAAGCAGTCAAACTGTTGGCATGATTGTAATAAGCATTGAGCCATCTACCAAAATTGTGAAATTCATGGCCCCAGGGTCAGGGGTTCTGATGCTAGGGCAGGGCAATATAGATCATATAGTGAAAGTGCATTATTTCTTTGAAAATCTTCTTCTCTGCTCCTGGGTATTAGATAAACTAACTAAGTACATAGTTATATAGAGCAAGACTGCCTCTTCCAAAATTGTGAATTTCATGGCCCCTGGGTCAGGGGTTCTGGTGTTAGGGAGGGGCTCTATTGATTATATAGTGAAAATGCATTAAATCTTTGAAAATCTTCTCCTTTGCTCCTTGGTATGAAATAAAGTAACTAAGTACATGTACATAGTTATAATGAGCATGGCTGCCTCTTTCCAAATTGTGAATTTCATGGCCCCTGGGTCAGGGGTTCTAGTGTTAGGGAGAGGCTCTATTGATTATATAGTGAAAATGCATTAAATCTTTGAAAATCTTCTCCTTTGCTCCTTGGTATGAAATAAAGTAACTAAGTACATGTACATAGTTATAATGAGCATGGCTGCCTCTTTCCAAATTGTGAATTTCATGGCCCCTGGGTCAGGGGTTCTAGTGTTAGGGAGAGGCTCTATTGATTATATAGTGAAAATGCATTATATCTTTGAAAATCTGCTTCTCTGCTCATGAGTATTAAATAAATTAACTAAGTACATTGTTATGATGAACATAGCTGCTTCTTCCAAAATTGTGAATTTCATGGCCCCTGGGTCAGGGGTTCTGGTGAAGGGAGGGGGGACTCTATTGATTATATAGTGAAAATTCATAATTTCTTTCAGAATATTTTTTTCTACTCCTGGTTATAAAGCAAAGAAACAAGTGTATAGTTATGATGAGCAAGGATGCTTTTTCAAAATTTTTAAAACTTGTGGTCCCAGGGGTTCTGTTGTTTCTCTGAAGGGGCGGGGGCTCTATTTGATAAGATAGTGAAAATGTGTGAATTCTTTGAAAATCTTCAACTAATTGCATAGTTATGATGATGGGGGTACCTCTTCCAAATTTGTAAATTTTCAACACCTGGACCATTTAGTCAAGTGTTCTGGTCCTGGCCAGGGCTCTGTTAATTTGTATTCTATTGAGTGAAGTTATTCCCCTTTGCCATTCACTTTTGATAATTAATCACTGTAGATAATGTATTTGAAAGGTTAATAGAATAAAGGAATTATGCAAGAACATTTATTGTATAATATAAAAAGTACTTTCATAGTTTTAATAATCAGGTAGACTTGGAAATAATAGATGAATAAAAATGAAACAAAAATAACTTATCTTCTTAAATGTTCTTCAAAGGCCAAGTGAGGCCAATGTGAGAGGTAATATTATAGACATTTTGTTAAGTTTGCAAGGTAATAGTGATAAATGGGGGACAGATAGAAAGATACTAGACCAATTATTTTGTTGATCATAATCGTACTAATTTTCTTGCTATTGGGCAACAATTAAAGCTTCATTTATCAGTTTATGGATCCTCTAAATTGTTGTACTCAGGTGACTGTTAAGGCCCTTGGGCCTCTTGTTGTCATTATTTAGTATGTGTAGACTTGATAGAGAAATTGTTTTTTCAATGGGTACGGTTATAATTCAGTGTACCTACCCCGCATGAAGGATTTGGTATTCGTGGTCTGATTCTTATAAAGAGTTTAAATTTCATTCCTTTTGTCTACTTAATCATAACATTAGAAAAGTATCTGCAATCTTTATTGTTTCCCCATTTTTCTCTCTCTAATTATAACTCCATTTATTTTTCATAGAGAACAAATTCGAAAGAAATCACGAACACCTTGACGTCTCCCAATCATTGTTAGTATGTAAAATTAAACACAAATAAAATATAACTATATTTTTTTCTTCAATTCTTCCGAAGTTCCAATTTCTTCACATGTTCGCTAGATCAATACTTGCCTACATTTTATTACAATTCTTTTGTTTACATTTTAACTGGTTACTCGCAAATTAATTCGTGCGGGATTTCGGAAATTAATGGAAGTCGATCTCGATTATTTTTTTCTCCATTAAATTTTATTACATTTAAATTAATTACATAACTATAACTGATTTTTATTTGATGGTCATTTTATAATTTTTTTTTTCATTTTGTCAAATTAACTCCCAAATATTAAAAAAAAAAACTGAGAGCAGCAGGATACAATGTAGGATAGGATAGGATTAGACTGAAATGACAGGATAGGATTGTAGGATGCAGGATTCACGATAGGATAGCTAGGATAGGATTGTCAACTTATAGGATAGGAGCACTGTATTGAATTGAATTATGCATGTCACAGAGGACGTCTGATTGCATTTCCTGTCGAGTATCATCTCTTTTGTCAACTTCCGGTTACCGGAAGTGACTATAAATGACGTATTTCTGCAGATATCAACATAAAATTAAATGATTGAATTCAACCAAGACTTTTGACCCAGTTTTCTCTCGATTGGGGGTCACTACCGGTCAAACCGGAAGTAGTCTTGATTTGCTTTATTTCATGAAAATCAGCATAAAAATCATTAAAAACTAAATACAGATGGACATATCATTTTTGGTCTGGAGGCCTTCTTTTTAAGTATATATTACTTTCATTTATCCATCTTACAAGCAATGCTTCTGAAAATTGGACGGAAGACCTACTCGTTGCTTTGCAACGAGCTTTGCTCTAGTTTATTCTTATTTCTTCTCCGTTACTTTTTTGTCCGCGAGTGTTCTCGGAAACTGCACATCCAATTGAGTTAAAACCTTTTTAGGGTTACTAGGTATGTTATGTAGATTTGCGGAACGAAGGTCATTTTGCGTGCACGTGCACGCACGTGCGTGCGCGTGCAATGCGTAAAATGACCAATATACATGATATAGCTGTAACTTTTATATTTTTTGATGAAATGCTTTGATACTCAGGATACAAGGATATATTAAAAGTGTAGACAAGATGACATGGTCAACATGCACATGCATGCACGTGCGCGCACGCGCAAATCGTAAAATGACCAATTTACTTGATATAGTCGTAACTTTTATATTTTTTGACAAAATGATTTGATACTCAAAATATTTATATATATTAAAAGTGTAGACAAGATCACATGGTCATCATGCACATGCATGCATATGCATGCACGTGTGCGCGCGTGCAATGTGTTAAATGACCAATAAATTTAATATAGTCGTAATTTTTATATTTTTTGATGAAAAGCTTTGATATTAAGAATATACAGATATATTTCAAGTGTAGACAAGATGATGTGGACATCATGCACATGCATGCACATGCGCGCGCGTGCAATGTGTTAAATGATTAATATACTTAATATAGCCGTAACTTTTATATTTTTTGAAGAAAAGCTTTGATACTATGAATAAACAGACATATTATAAGTGTACACAAGATGGCATGGTCATTATGAACATGCATGCAGGTGCGCGTGCGCGCAATGCTAAGATGACCAGTATACTTGATATAGCCGGAACTTAATATATTTTTGATGAAATGTTTTGATACTGAGAATATAAAGATACATTAATAGTATAGACGGGATGACATGGTCATACTGCACATGCATGCACGTGCGTGCGCGTTAAATGCAAAAAACGACCAATATACTTCATTGCCTTATTTAATGAAGCTTACAGGAAATAAAACACCAAAAGGGAGTTGGGGAGCGTTTGGGGAACATCTGTAACGGTCTCCGTTACAATTATAACTAGTTCTAGTTGGAACAGAAAATAATCTGTGAAAGTCCAAACTCCTCTAAAGCAGATGTCCAGTATTGTGGGGGGTCTTTCATTAAATCAATATTAAAATCACCTGCCAGAATTATTTCAGTATCAACACAGCAGGAGGCACGATTAACCTCCCTTGCTAGGTCCTCTGCCCAGCAGGAGAGGGCAGATGGTGGACGATAAGCAGAGCAATAAAATATAGGTTTTGAATTTCTTAAATTTTTCTCTACAGTGGCGTGATATGTGTCCGTGTTCACTACAGAAGTAGCAAGTCACAGATTGATAAAAGCTTGCATTGGAGTCCGTATTGATTCGACTGGAATTCACACGCAGAATTGAGACTTCGCTGTTAATCCGTTTAAGCAGCATTGACGTCCCCTTGTCTGAAAGATGAATACCGTCTTTCCAATAATGCATACGGATTACCTCCTTGAATTCACTTTTGTTGGAAATAAAGACACCTCTATATTCATCACATACATATTTTAGTGTGGTATTCACATGAGATACATCCACATCCCGTCTTGGTAATACTTCGGAAAAATATACTTTTGTTCCCGGAGAACGATGTTTGATGTTGGAGATGATTTCCGCGGCATCATGTTCAATGGCGTCCATGTCTCGATGAGATGAGGCATCATTTCCCCCGGCTTGGATAATGATGTGGGAGTATTCTGCTACATTTATTTTGAGAAGTTTAGCTTTGATGTGGAAAAGTTTATCCCCTCTATTTGTTCTTACATGAACACCCTTTTGTAGTCCTCTGGTTCTTACCCGTTGTAGGATTGAATTGCCAATTATAAGTTTTGTATTACCAGATTTTTCCTTTTCTTCAATCATGGATCTTGCAGGTGTATGTATTGGGTGGTTGTGTGGTTCAGTGTGTATTCAGCTGTGTATTTTGTTTTCTTTTCCGGTAAAGAATGTTCGCACTGAGTGTGTCTAGATATGGAATTCGTTGGTGCAGATTTTAAACCATGTACGTCTGTTTCCTTGTTTTTCACAACCTTGATTGATGTCTGAGTGTTTTTGTCAATCAGTATTGGTTTGTTGTGATCGTCTTCTTTTTTTTTGACATTTTAGTTTTTCTTTAAATTCTTGTAATTCTTTAGCTAAATTACAGATAGCCAGTTGTAGAGATTGAATTGTACTCGCACACTGTGTACAATTTTGTACATCACTTGACTGACTGGTCGACACAAGAGAAGCACTTTTAACTGGAGTTGATGCTATTTGTGGTGATGATTGTCCCAGAACAAAACTAATATTGTTAGTGTCTTTGATCTTGATGTCGTGAATGAATTTGTCAAGCCAGGTATTTGCTGAATGTGTAAGACGCTAGTCCCAGCATAGAGTGTGGCCGTCTAAGAATCACAATCGGACTTGAAAATTTGTCCATTTTTCCCTACTTCTTTAATTGTTTTTAGTTCCTCTTTTAAATAGTTCAAAATAGTTACATATTTTTCTTGTTGGAAGGACACAGTTATACTGTATTTGTTATATGTCACATTTAGAAAGTGTGGTATAATCACATCAGTAGTAGTGATATTTTCATCTCCATCAAATGATTGTGTAAGTCCAGAAAAGGATTTAAATAAGCTTGAATTAATACTTTGATCCATATGTTCGTTAGACTCAGCCATATATTTTGGCTAGGAAAACAAACACAATCACTCATAGTAATTCAACATAGGTAACAGGTAAGATTAGAGCTGCCCCCCCCCCCCCCCCCCCCCAAAAAAAACACGTCTTATCCGTTCGGCTGCTTATCGTCATTTTGAATATAATTAAAAAAAATCTGATATTTTTTGTAAGGTATTGCTCCAAAACTCTAGATATATTAAAATAATCGTTAGACATTGATTCCAGCTGTGTTTGCATGGAAAATAATTTTAGTCAAATGAGAATTATAAAACAAGTTACAAATACTTAATCTGCAATCGCTTAGTATTTTTCAATGTATTATGTTGATTGTACCTTTAGTGATCGAGTCTGAATAGCTCCTACGTAATTATGTAATAAATTAATCAATTTTTACTAAAGAAATATAAAATTCCTAATAAAAAGTTATCTTAAAATGGATTTCAATCTCAATGAGTGCAGATGGCTGTATATTTCAATGCTATTTTCACAAATCTCTTTTCAAGTGTACCATGTGCACTTTAATTATTTAAATTTGCATGATTCCCAATTGCAAGATTCCCAAGTTGTGAGGATTTGTTTTATGAGATGGATGCTTGAAGTAATTTGTTGCTACGTCGGGGATCAAATTTTATCGCATTACTAAAGGAAAATTTCAAGAACAAAGTTACCAGTAATGTAAATCATATACGGTACCAATTTTGATGCATCAGATGCGCATTTCGACAAATTATGTCTCTTCAGTGATGCTCAAGCCGAATCGTTGTGAAATCCAAAATATTTAAATAAAAAAGACTTGGAAGAGCTGAAAAAGATGCTAAAAACTGGAGACAAATACCTCGAAGGATCAGAGTTATGCATGAGGGAGATAATCCTTATTTTTGAAATAAGTAAGTCATATTGATATTTAATTCATGCCGTGTGGATTCAATTTTGGTAAACGCTTTACTCCTGGGAATTAAGGTGGCATGGCCGTAGGAGCCGGGGGGGGGGGGGGGGGGCAAGGAATTTTGGAAGTTGACAGTGCCCCCTCAACTAGAAAATGTATGCTTGTGCCCCCTCAAAGTGAATATACGGGCCTGGGTGGGGACACAATATTGATCAACAAATAACAAATTTTAACGATGATAAAGTTGAATGTATTTGGCTTGATAATATCAACGTGTCTCCAGAACTTCTTGTTTATAATATTTTTTGATAAATAATTCACGTGATTAATTTTAATTCGAGGAATTCAAAGAATACTTACGCTTATTTTGGTAAAAAGAATATTTTCATCATAAAAGTGCTGGAAAATTCTTCTGAATCACTTTTCACACATCATAATTAACAAAATGATGAAAGATTTCAGTAAAAAAATCTTACTTGTAACCATCTTCATCGATTGCCACCGATAGATGGCGTGGTTGATCCCCACAGTAATAGAGATTCCTGTCATTTTCTGGAATAAGGTCAACGTCATGGAAGAATACACAATTAAAGTCAAACAATTTCTCTGCTTCGAGAAACCCGGCATTCATAAGTCTTCCTTTGTTAAAAGTTGTATTTCCTGTCTACGATATAATCTTGAGTTACTTGAAATGTCTTTAAACTAACTTCTTTTCAAGAGAACATACTTGAGACACCTTTAAAGCAATAGAAAGAAATTTACTTGAACCTGTTCAATTACAAAAATTCTAAATTCTGTTTGTTGAGCCATTAGGACAGGGATAAGATTCTTAAGAAGAATGCAAAGATGCTCCTCTCTATCTCTATATGGTATAATGATAGCAACGCGACGTGTAGGACTGCAGTCTATCGGTATCCAATGTCCCCCAAATATTCGCATTTTTCTCGCAGAAGAAAGAGAAAATGAAGTGCAATTCTGTCTATCAGTAAAAAGTTGCGTATCCTCGATCGTTCGACCCGTTGATTTCGATAATTTTGCTGTTTTGAGACATTTGATTAGCTGACACTTTGTTTTGTTGTAATACATCATATTACAGGATTCTACTGCGCTACGTTCAACGTGCAGCCATTTTGTGTGACATTCCGCCATGACACAAGGTTTGATATCAACTGTCCTGTTGCCTTCTGAAAAAAAAACAACATTTTTTAATCTACCACAGCATGTACTTAACTAAATTGTATTTAGTTTAACGTGCTGCATTTTAAACAGAGAGAGAGAGAGAGAGAGAGAGAGAGAGAGAGAGAGATTCATACTTATCTCTGACTTTAATGTTGAAATCAAACACGGTTTCCTCATATCATTTGCTTTATGAAATTTTCTTTCTGTTTCTCCTTTTTTTAAAAATTGTTGAACTAAATCTTCAAAATTAAATTTCCATGTGGAAGCAGATGAGAGATTCCTTGAAGTTATTCGGTATTTAATCAAAGATGTTTTCACAATTAGAAGCACATTTATCCCACAGAAAACCAGCAATACAAATAGCACTGAAAGAACATAAGTTTTATTTAACTTCATCATTCCATTAAGTAATTATTTTCACGTAACAATATTTTTGGCCGAAACCGTCTTTAGTGCTTTTTTTAGTGCTTGCTACACATCTACACTGTATCAACACTCTAGCGTTTTACATTGATTATAGGGTTTTTAAACACGCATTGTAAATAGAAAGCAGGCGTTCATAATACATTTTTACCGTAATGCAAGAATCAAGTAGGCGTATTTTTTTTTTTAGATGGAAATAGATAGCCCACTGTAAAAAGTCTTGTATTTTGGCATGTTTTACTGTTATTCACTGATTTAATTTTTCTGTGTTAATACCAATGGTAAATAATACCCGAATATTTCATTATGCATTGTAACTAATAATTTAAAATATATATATATATATTTTCTAACATAAAATGGTAGTTTTACCGAGCATCAAATACCTAAATAGCGGTCGAGGAATAAAGTTGATTTTATCTCTACTTAAAAAAGAAAAAAAAATTCGTATCTTTATATCTGAATTCATTTGCCCAAGTCATATTTCTTTCTCGGATTAATAGCCTAAAATCTTATTAGAAATTAGAAAGTTTTATTTGACGTCATGTTGCTAGTTGACTACTTAACCTCACTTTGATATTTTATTTACTCATATTGTGACGCTAGCAAATGTCGAATGAAGGCTATAAGTTAACACTAAATTTGGTTTTAATAACCATTGAGCAGTGAGCACCTTCTGCAGCTGGATTTCTGTAAAGCGCAAGTATCGAGGACCCGCAGTATAATTAGAAGAAGCAATGCAAAAATAAGTACTTAAGGCAATACTCCAACCAGTTCCCCTAACAGGCGATGCCATGCGTCTTTGGTATATTATTTTCAGGTTCTTAAGGGTTTTTATCACTTATCTAAATTTCTTAAAAATAAAACACTATTATAATCTTGAAACATATAATAATCATTTAATTATGATACAATTTTGAAAACAGTCATAAAACACCCGTAATATTGAGTTCTTGAAGTAAAAATCGTCACTAATTAGGTAAAGATCACGTGGTACTGAAACGTCATAAGTGTCAATGGTCAATTAGAACTCGTAAGGCTTATCATAAGAGAAATATATGAAATAGATTTTGACGTTAAATATATAGACAACACAATAAGGTCGGTGAAAATTTTTGACATCGACGATAGTCTTTTGGTTACAGTCAATCTTTTTATATGTATGAACTTCGAGCAGAGAGAAATAACCGAAAGATATGCCGACAAAAGGAGAGGACACCGAAGAAGAAGTCGTTGACAACTTGGGACTTCGACTAAAAAAAACGAACTACTAAAGTTTGACTTTATAAATATTTATAAATATGAGAATTTTAAATTCAACTTCTTCATTATTTTAATAAGTTATATATAAATAAATCCTGTATATCTTCTATCTTTTCCAGTGAATATCATGTACTAGAAATGACACTTCTTCACCAGTGTTCAATGGCGCCATTACGAAGTTCACAATATTCCTACTAGATTCTCTGCGACCTTAAAAAATGCGTGTTGTGTATTTTTTTTTTCCGTTTTAAAAAGGTACCATGTCTTTAAAATAATTTATAGTACAGAAAAAAATCGCGATCGGACATAAACGGTTGTTCTGCATGGAGACAAAGTCCTCACGTTTGCAGAAAAAAGGGTTCCCTCCCTTCCACCTCTAGACCAAGTCCAGGAAATGTGAAAAAGTGTTTCTAAAACCTTTTTTGTGCTCATTTGTGCATCCTAAAGCCACAAATTATACTTTACTAGCTTTCAATCATCCAATTATCACTTATTTATTTACTAACAGGTTTAATAGACACAACAAATGAGCCGTTTTTTTTTTTATATACAATAAGTACTTAGCTTGACCGCGATTGACACCTAGTCGTCAGAGCAATGGTGCGTAGCATCGGCGATCAAAATATGCATTTTGAGAAATTCAGATTTTGAATCGCTGAAACATGACAATATCAATTTTCTAGCAAATATTTTTAAATATATGATTTTAATAACATTTAAACTTTCTCATATCAAAAAAATTTGAGTCGTGATAAAAATCCTTTAATTGCATATTAAGATTGGACAAAATATAAATTTATTCTAAATGTGTCATGTAAAAGGAACAATAGGCATTAGGGCTACGAAGGCCCATCCGCCAAATCTTGGCAACTCCCATCTTAAGAAAAGTTTATGTTTTTTTTCTACATTTGAAATTTAACACTTGACCCATCATTGAGTCCAAAACCAATGCCTAAAGGAGCCAACTTCAATCTACTCTAATGAAATTACTTTTGCATCAATATAACTTTACTATGAATTAATGTATGCTATAAATATCTATATTAATGTCGTAAGCCAACTGTGCATTGCTAATCTAGTAATTAATTATGTTGCATAATATATTAATGAATTAGAGTTATATTTTTTTCGTATTTTAAACTTGTTAAAGTAATTTTTTTTATAGATGGGAACTATTTTCCGTTGTATTTTTCTATCGGATTCCGTTGCTTTCCAACGGATTCCGTGTTGTTTTGGAACGGATACCGTTCCCCGAGGGTATATAAGTGAGCACCCGTTGTACAACGGGGACTCCAGATTTTTGGGCTTTTAGGATAAGATGTAGGTGAAATTTTAAGAACTTTTGGGGAATTTTTCTTTATTTCTATTAGTAACTCAGTAATTTGAAGAAATTTAGCTAGGCCTATTTATTTATTAGAGCCGTTTCACAATATTAATTAATATGTCTTAGGGAAATTTAATATTTTTGGGAATTTGGGGTTAAGACGACTGCAGCCATTATTTTTTTTTTATTGTATTTTTCTTAATTGAATTTTTATCATTGATTAAATTTTATTTAATTTGTTAATTGAGATTAAGCCAGAATAAACCATCATCTCAAGCTATTTAAATCTTCTTTTAATTGTTTACTGGAGTCCATCATTTAATTTAAAAATAAATTGGTTTAAAGTTAGTAAATTTCTGGGTGTTCAAAGTACCGTTAATCAGTTGATACACCCCAGTGATTGAGTGCCATCCCGTTACAAATGCTTAAAAATATATACACAACAAAAATTGAGATATCAGCATTTTAAGTCATTTCCAGTTTGATTATATAGGAAACAACATTCTCTGGTATCTTGCACAAATATCTGGTAATATACCCCAAGTTTCTGCGAGGAAGCTTCTTCAAGTAGCAATACTTCAGACACAAATTCTTGAGAAAAATTATATATCATTGGGGAAAGTGTCATTGACCCTAATGGAAACAAGTTTCTTTAAAGAGGGTTCTATTATCAACATTATCAAAAGGTAATCAGTAATTGAATATAAATTGTATGTATTCTCATAAATATTTGACAAAACATGTATCTGTGTGTTTTAATGTATGCATGTGCGTGTAGTGGGGTGCTTCAAATGAAATTAAATGATCTAAATGTTTTCATTTTGACATTTTGTGGCAAAATTTTATCTGCAAATAACTCAGAATATTTCCAAACCAAATAAGGATTATTCGTATTTTTAAAAATTAAACAAATATGAAAATATCTAACGAACTATTTATTAATGCCTATGCCTACGGAATGAGACATATAGGTGTACTTATGTTTGTCTGTCTGTTAAGCTGCTCTTTTAGCTTTTTGCAACAAAGATTGAAGAAGTTATTACTTCACCTACTACTCAAGGGTATGTCTGAACCTTGCATAAAGGTCGGTGTCTCTAGAAAATCTGGATCTCTTGATATTTTTAAAAAGGAATATGGCCTTGCAAGATACACACCTTATTCAAGTCAAATCCCAAATGGTAAAGGTCTAGATACACACCTTATTCAAGTCATATCCAATATGGTCAAGGTCTAGATACAAACCTTATTCAAGTCATATCCCAAATGGTAAAGGTCTAGATACACACCTAATTCAAGTCATATCCAATACGGTCAATGTCTAGATACACACCTTATTCAAGTCATATCCCAAATGGTAAAGGTCTAGATAACACCTTATTCAAGTCATATCCCAATGGTCAAGGTCTATATAAAAACACCTTATTCAAGTCATATCCCAAATGGTCAAGGTCTTGCACCCACCACATACAGAAAATGTGTTCGTGGTATACAGCATGGGAACCCTCCATTGAATATAACTGAAATTTTAGTGTGTCATTTCTGATGATATGACGTTGAGTCATACAAAACTTTTATTGCAGCTCGGTTAAGGAAATGTCATTTAAATGGTGAATTTAGGGATAAAATTAGTAAATAAAGAGTGTTTTGTTTTTAAATTACTAGTTTTTCGGTTTGAAAATGTTTATTGCTTTCAAACTCCATGATGGGTTAGGTGCGCAAAGAACGACAGCTGAACACATCATATCATGTGAACATATCTTATCAGATTTCTCAACTCTTCAAACCTAGTGTTATGTCGTAATTTAAAAGTTGCTTAGGCAAAATATCGTCTCCTTGAATTTCTTGAGACAAGCTACATTGTCTCGGTTTTTTCATCTAACATTTTGTGAAAAATCAATCCCCTGAATCGTTTCTGCACAGCATTCTTTTTTAACAAAAACATAATATTGTAATTATATCTTGCTATTTTATTAGGTAAGCGTGAATAATCAATTTTTATCAGACTGTTTTAGAAACCTGCTAAACATGGTTATTATGTGTACAAATGCAAAAAAGTTCACCGAATGCTGTGGTGGCATGTATGGATTGTCTATATTTGTCCAAATTTAAGAAATGTTATTTTAAAAAAGATTCGTAATTTAAACAAAATAAAAACCTATGATCACATGACATATTATTCATTTTGCCTTTATAATTACACAGGTAAAAGTGGCTCACATGACCGAATTCTTCGCATGAAAAGAAGACGAAAAACAACATGTATTAAATTCTATGCAAAAATTCCATACGCTTTGACATAACTTTCCTATGAATATCGTACGATTTAAGGTATTAGACCCATGTTAAGACCGAACTTTCTTACCTTAAATATCAATCACGTATAAAATACTCTGATATTAATTGAAAGAATTTTAGTAAGGATTCGTTATGCATTTAAACACAATGATACTGTAGTTTAAAAAATTAAAATCGATCAGCCAAAGCTTATAATCACTAGGATTCGACACTTTGCAGAAGAACCGTATGGTCCCATGTCTTTTTGGAAAATGTTCGGTTTTTTTTTTTTTAGAATTGTAGTGCATCCTAACAACCTGAATGTCTTAAACGTATTAGAACCGAACACTTTTAATGAAGCCTCTAAGCAATTGCTTACGTATCAGAACTAATTAAGAACGTTTCAGTGGTATTAATAGCAGTTGTCAATTTGGTAGTACACATTGTTTTCATTTAATTTTTAATTTTGATCTGATATGATTCCATCACCTATGTTCAGGTGTTTACTGTGTGCAACCATAGGAAAGGTTGTGAATATACATTTTTAAAAGCCTAAATACTTCACCATGATGTATGAAATTCCAACATTTCATCAGTCGTTTCCTGAATCCCTTTATACATGGGTTAAACTTTGTGACCGCAAGGTGGGGGATAGTTTTTAACCATTTTTTCTTCTTTAGTTTTTTATTTAGAGGATCCATTCTAATTGTTTGCAGAAATTGTTTGAAATTTAACAAAAAATAATAAAATAGAAAATGTGATTTGTGATTTTAAGCAACTGACCAAATCTTTATTAAGAATATAGAGATCTAAGTTTAAGACTTTCCTCGTTCTTAGGTTGCCTTTGTTTTTATTTTACAACCCGACATTTTTCTACTCTAAAAATTCACAGCAGTGATTTATCCTTTCAGAGAGAGTTTGCTCAGAGGAATCTGATTCTATAAAGCTAAACAATACACAATTGCCTATAAAGTAAATCCGAGAAAAAAAAATATCAGTATGCATGGGTTTATTGTGCTCTGCAAAGTTTGATACAAATGATTGCCTTTAAACACTATGATTATTGCATTTAAAGGCAAAATAATAATATTGCGTTTAAACGCAATAACTTTCGCGTTTAAACGCATTAATTATTGTTTTGAACATACTTTATTGATTAAATCAAAAGGATTGGAAACAAGTTCTAAAATAACTTACTAGTTCCTCTCCTTATATAATACAGTTTGTCATGCAAATTAAAGAAAAATAATACAAATGATACAAATAAAATTTAACATATCAACTAAGAAAATCTACATGTTTCATCAATAAATTTATGAACAGCAGCAAAAATACTGTTATTTATCTGTAAAGGCAAATTTTCATCACCACATAGTAATAGGTTTAAATCAATAGTGACCAATTCAAGCATGAACAAGCGATTGAAAAGAGTATTTCTAGCATTGGAATAGTTTTTGCATGCAAAAAAGAAATGGTACACATCTTCGCGTTTTCCGCACGAACACGAAGGACTATTAATAATATTTCGTTTATATAAATCATAGTTTAGTATACAATAATGTCTTAGCTTAGTATGAATGATATTGGTATATCGCTTTCCATAAGAAAAGTATGATGGTGGATTTTTCAGTTTTCCTACCAAGTTTTTTCGGAATGAATTAATTGAGATGGCTTCCCTAACCTCTATTTTTAGTAAATTCCATTGTTTTATAGCATCGGGTACGAAGGAATTCCTAAATAATTCTAATCTGCATCTTGGAACAACATAATCTTCTTTATTACGAGTATTGTACGTTGATACATGTTCGCGTTTATTGGGGACAATATTGTGCAAATATTCAGGTACTCTTCCCGTGTGAATTTTGAACATAGTTGTCATTTTTGCAATATATCGCCTAGCTTTTAATGTTTCCCATCCAGTTTCAGAATATAGTGCTTCTCTAGAAACAAATATAGGAAGTCCTGTTACAATTCTAGCGGCAGTTAGTTGTACTTTTTCAAGCTTTTCAGAATCGTGTTTAGAGCAGCCATCCCAAACAATGGAAGCATATTCAAGCATAGGTCTAATAAACGTAATATACAATTTTGATAGGTTTTTCCTACCGATTTTGAACTTAAGCTTTTTTAAAAGGCCAAGTTTTTTATATGCACTGTTTACTACACCATCAATATATTCAGTCCAACTAAGGTTTTGTGAGAATAATAAACCCAGATGACGATGAACTGGAACACACTCCAGTCTATCACCTTTAAAAAATAGCTTTAGCATAATAGAAATGTCTTTCTTACTGAAAAATACAACTTTTGTTTTGGATGGATTAAATCTAAGTAGCCACTTATTTGACCATAGTTCCAAAATATGTAAATCATGGTTTAATTTGTATTCAATATCTAATACATTATAGGATGATTGTTGAAGTGAATTGTCATCAGCAAACAATCTACACATTGAAAGCATATTTTCAGCAACATCATTTACATAAATGAGAAATAATAGTGGCCCTAATACAGACCCCTGGGGTACACCTGCAAAAATATCTAGTTTTGATGATAACAGATCCTTATACATTACTTTTTGTGACCTTTGACATAGATAACTAGAAAACCACTGGAGAAGATCACCAGATATACCATAAGTTTGTAATTTAAAAAGTAGACCTTTGTGCCATACTCTGTCAAAAGCCTTTGAAAGATCACAAAAAACCATACAACATGATTTACCTTCATCAATGTTTTGAACAATATTATGATAAGTTTCAAGTAATTGGTATACAGTTGAATGACCAGGTAGAAATCCTGCTTGATATCGATAAAATAAATCATTACTATGAAAATAATTATACACGTGTTTGAATATTATTCTCTCCATAATTTTACTGACACAAGATAATAACGACACAGGTCTATAATTGGAAACCACAGAGGGATCATCCTTTTTAAAAAGAGGAATAACATGAGCTAATTTCCAAAAAGATGGAAAAACTTTTTCTGACAAAGACCTATTAAACAACATGGTAAGTGGTTTAACAACACTAAAAAGAGTAGCTTTTAGCATTTTATGACTAATACAGTCTGGACCAATAGCTTTGTTCACAGGAAGTATTGAAATAATGTCTAAAACTTCCTGTTCATCAATGATAATATTGCATATTGTTTCATTACACAAATAATACATGTTTGGCAGTGTTTCATTTGAATCGTCAATAGAGGAAATAGAAGAAAAATACGAATTCAGAACTTCAGTCTTATCAAAGTCAGAATAAGCTACTCGTCTTAAAAGATTGTGTTAAATCGCAATCTTTTGCGATTAAACGCAAAGTGGTTTGCGTTTAAACGCAATATACATTGCGATTAAACGCAATCTTTTGCGTTTATACGCAATGATTTTTGCTTTAAATGCAAAGGTTTGCGTTTCTTCGCAATGATTATTGCGTATTAAACCCAATAAAAATATTTCCTTTCTGTGATCTGGCCTCAACGGGCTTCCGTAGGTTTACTAAGAAAAATTATCAAAAATTTGCAATTACCTAAGCAGTAATCAATCAGGACAAGGTCATAAATTAGGGCATATTACGCTCTTACATACTGATACTTAAACAAGAAAATTATGTCTAAAAATACGAGTATTCAGCTCCTGCATATCTGTTCTGCATTAAATGTCATTGAATATGAGGCTTTTATGAGTGGGATACCTTAACATTCATAAGATATTCATGCGAAAATTTGTATGCACAGATTGCTGATTTTAAATAAAGAGATTTAACTGTATAAATATGTGTTATATATATGTGTGTATGTAAAAACTAAATAAGTGAGCATGAATTAATTTGTACATTGAAATACTACATTGTATATTATTTTACAGAGGAATACTTGCTGTATGAATTTTATTCAAATCAAATTTAGGACATCTGCTATCAACAAATTGGAATGAATGCATATATTTGTACTAAATTTGGACTTTTCTTGTGTTTTAATTATGCAAATATCAAATTTATAAAATGTTAATAAATTGTACATTTTTTATGATATTCAAAACTCTTTCTCTATGCCAGCACCCCTCACTATTTCAAATACATTATTTTTATCAATTTCTGTATAATTGAGAAAATGTGGCCAAAAATTCAATTTTATATCAACATCTTATTCATTTTACTTACCTAAACTCAGCCTATTATAGATCAGCTTGTGGCCTTTTATGATTTTACATGGTGTAATGCAGGAACTGATGGCTTCTGTAAGAAATGTGTTGGACTTAAACAACAAAGACAATTGTAAGAAGTCTTAACTTCATTATAAATAGTTTATAAAATTTTAATGAAAGAAAAGGGTTAATGAAAGAAATCGAGGATCTTAGTATTGATTTGTCATTTTTACTTTTTGTATGAATTGCATACAATTTTTCTATTTTAAAGTGTTTCTAAATTCTAAAATTCTCATGCGAAATCATACGAACTCATTTACATTATAATTGCATGAAAACATGATTTTCACTTGATTTTTGAACATTTTTTTTTACAAAAAGAAAATCGTATGAATATCACTCGAACCAATATTCCCTGTGTAGGAAAAAGTAGTGAAAAGCTTGATTTATATCAAAGTGAAGATGGACTCTATGTTTATTAATTAAGAACTAACAACTAAATTGTATAACAAACAAGATGACTTGAGCATTTCCATCTTCATCTCTTCCTATTTATGTAGTAATATTCTGCTATCATCTGCATATGGTGTTTAGGTCTCCAAACTTATTCGATACTGAAGGACATGCTCTCAGTACGACAATTTTTTAAACCAAGGCAGCTCCTTTTTCGTTATTACTGATTATTTCAAATTACATGTACATGTAGTTTTATTTTTTTTAGTCAAGCTTTCAAAATGATTTGTGACAGTAAAGCCTTTTTATATAAACAAATTCTAAACGCAGTTCTGACTGAACAGTCTGAATATTCGAGATATTAGTTGTTCTAAAACAATAAATTATCGATTGAAAGATACATGTACGCATACCAATTATACCAATTACATCTCCTTAACCGGTGTATAAAACGCAAATATTTATAATATCTCATTTATCAGCGTGTTAGATTTATTCATATTGATTTTAGGCACGTAGGAAGCAATTTCTGTTTGGGGGGGGGGGGGGGGGGCACAGCCATACATTTTCAGTTGTGGGGGCACTATCAACTACCAAAAATTTCTTGACAAGCCAGAAAAAAAAAAGGTCATCAGACGTTTTTATTGAGGGGGCACAAGCATATAGTATCTATGTTTTCTATAGTAATCTATATATCGGCAAAATTATTGCCCCCCCCCCTCCCCGGTTCCTACGGCCATGGATTTTAAAATGTCTGAAATAAACTTGTATAAATAAATGTTGCATTTTTCTTTTACTTGACTTAATTAGCAATAACCTGGCAAGTAATGCAATTAATCATTCTAGTTCTTACAGATTAAGTTCTACATCCGAATCCATGATTTATGCTGATCCATGAATGAAATCAACAAAGTATTCTCAGTCTTGAATAATGAAATCAAACCACGTCATTCGAATGTTTTTGGAGTTATCCTGAGAGAATAAAAATAATTTTCTTGTCTTGTTCATTTTTTTCTTTTTATTCTAAACAAATTGTGTGTAACAGATTGTATGTTTATTTTAAGAGCATCTCATATAATGATTGCCTTTAATCAGATCCTTAATCAGATCTCATAGCTACTTTTCTTTTAGTTAGATTATTTTCCCTCTCGATCAGTAGCTTTATTCATAAATGAATTTCAACTTTAAATTGAAAGATTTTATAGAGATTGGAATGTATGGAGTATATATAGTAGCAGTTATCGCGCTTGCATTATCCTTGAAAATGTTGGCGTTAGGAGAGGCAAATGCAAGTGATTTTTGGAAACGAAAACATTTTATTAAATGCCCAATAAAAATCTGGTCTCGGTCGTTCAGATACATTCACGTTCGATATCATCGTCAAATTAATTCTTCAAAGTACAACTGGGGTGGGGTGGGGGCTGCCCACTTTCTTTTTCGAGAATAATCTTTTTTGGTTTTTTTTTTAATGTGAAAAAAATTCATTAACAGTTAAGCTGTTTGCGTCCTCCCTCTCCCTCTTTTTGCAGTATTCAAACTTTGGCAAATTCTTAAAAAAATTATTTGAAAAAAAGTTACCGAAAAGTTAGAGAAAATTTTATTTTTCGTTCACACCAATTATTAGGCCTTCATTTTTATAATGAATTTGACAACGGAATGTTCCTTCAGCTTGTTTAATACATAAGGCGGGTGTGCCCGGTCAACAGGGGATGACACTTACTCCTAGGCACCTGATCCCCCCCTCCCCCCCCCTCCCCTTAGAATTTCTTCACAGATTTGTATTGTTTATAGATTTTTTGAGGTCGATCACTGTTCGTTATCTTCACCCTTTTCATCAAACTTACTTTTTAGACCACCCCCACTTCACTTGAAAAATGTTGTAACGAGCCTGCATCTACTGAGTGGCTGGTTTATGATATTATTGCAATTAAATTCAAATTTAGTTCTTAATAGTTGGGGCAATGATCACAGTAGCCTACTGGTTGGGTGACACCTTCGTAATGAGGAGGTCAGAGTTCGATTGTCCGAAGTTATCAGTCCGCACCAAACCTAAGACGTTTTACATTCATGTTACAATGACTATTCCTTCGGCTTTGAAGCGTTATGGTCTTTAACCTGAGACCTTAAAAATGGAAGCCCAGCTAAATTCGCGGATGACGTGTAATGATTCATATCACATCTTATAGAATTAAAACAAGAAATCAGAATTAAACTAAGAAAATAAAATCATTAAAAAAGAATTGTGGCACTAATAGTCTTCCATACTTTCTTATTCTCAAAATTCGACAAACGCGTACACTTTACCTATGAATACCTGAAAATTGTCTTTGCTTTTTATACAGAGCGCGGCTGTATATATAAATACTGGAAAATTAACTAATAACACATTCACGTTTTATGTCTTGTTTACTACAATCAGACGAAAAGTACAATTATTATATCAAGCGGGGCAAAACTGAATTCCATTCTGAAGTATCCATGCTGGAGAAGCAAAGTTTACATGATCAAAAATACACACATTCATAGTATAAACTCTAAGTCAACACAGTTACATGCTAAGATGTTAGAACTACATACTTACATGTCTAGACTATGAAACTAATATGATTGCATGTTCGGATTAACAAACATACAAGTCTGGATTTTTGAACACGATTACCCTCCATATAAAACAAGTGTAGTAATGCATGTGTAGATAATCAAACTGACATGTTTTAGTTATATACTTACCAATCCTTAAACAAAAAATATCAAGAAAAGTACTTTTCCGGGTTTGGTTTGAACATATTTTATTGTCTATAAACTTTACAACTGGGATTGGGCAAAAGTTCTTAAAACTTAATACGCCCTCTCCCTACATATGAATTATACCAAACATATTTACATATATGGGTTTCAGCTTAAAATGAATAAAACACAGAAAAGCATAATAATCAGAGAAACATTATACAATACACAAGCTGTATAGAATTTGCAAGAAGTAATTATTGCATCAACCAAAACGACCTGACTTTTTAATAAATGTTTGTACAATAGAAAATAAGTATTCATTTTCAACATCGTTTAACGTTTCATCTCCCCAGAGTAATGTATGAATATCGACAGTATGTAATTTTCCCATTCGCAGATATTTATCGAAAAATTCTTTTCTGGCTTCTGTATATTTTTTGCACGAGAAGAAATAATGATGAGTGTCCTCCACTCTTCCACAGGAACATAAGGGACTCGAGATTATATTACATCGAAAAAGATCGCTATTAAGTACACAGTTGTGTCGAAGCCTTGTATGTAATATATTTAAGCGTCGATTTCCGTAACTGAAGTAAGAGGGTGGCATAGTTTTATTATAAGAAATAGACTTTTTAAAAATAGATAATGAGGAAGAATTTCTTACAACAAGAGGTAATGAGTTCCATTCATCAATAACAAGGGGAATGAAAGTTGACTTGTAGGTTTGTAATCTGCATTTGGGTATGTTATAGTTATGTGAATTTCTCGTACTGTAACTAGATGAATTACAACGCAATTTTGGGATTATATCAGTCAGATACTCAGGAACTTGATTATTTTAAATTTTGTACATTGTAGTTAATCTAGTATTTTTCCTTCTTTCATGTAATGGTTCCCATCCAGTTTCAAAGTAAAGTGCATCTTTAGAAGCTAACAGAGTTAAGCCTGTGACAATTCTAGCAGCACATAATTGTAATTTTTCTAATTTTTCGCTATCACCTACATTCCATCCACCCCACACCAGGGAAGCATATTCTAATTGTGGCCTAATAAAGGTTGTGTACATGAGTGAAAGAGTTTTCCGATTTACTACAAATTTAAGTTTTTTTAATAAGCCCAGTTTTTTATACACATTAGTTAGAATAGTATCAATATGTGTAGACCAACTAAGATCATGTGAGAAAAAAATCCCTAAATGTTTATGCGAAGAGACAAATTCTAGCTGACTTTGCTGGAAGAAGAGTTTAGGATAATTAACACTTCCTCTCAAGTTGAAAAATATTGCTTTAGTTTTAGAAGAGTTGAATTTAAGAAGCCATTTTTTCGACCAAATTTCTAGCTTGTTAAGATCATAATTCAGTTTGTTTTCGATAGTATTGACATTTTTAGATGACTGCTGAAGGGAGTTATCATCTGCAAATAGTCTACAAAAACTTGTCATTTCTTCAGCAACATCATTTACATATATAAGAAATAATAGAGGTCCTAACACTGAGCCTTGAGGGACACCCGCATATAAAGGTTTTTTGTCAGATAATAAGTTTCTGTATAAAACTCGTTGTGATCTACCCTCTATGTAACTCTTTAACCATTGAAACAAATTTCCTTCTATACCATAAGTTCTGAGTTTAAACAAGAGACCCTTATGCCATACACGATCAAAAGCTTTAGAAAGATCACAAAATATCATGCAACAATTTTCACCGTTGTCAATAGCTTTAACAACAGTATCATATGTTTCAATTAATTGATATACAGTGGAGTGACCTGGTAGAAATCCAGCTTGGTATTTATAAAAAAGTTTATCATGAAAGTGATTATACAAGTGTTTAAATATGATTCGTTCCATAACTTTACCAATACAACTTAGCAATGACACTGGTCTATAATTAGACATAATACAAGGATCATCTTTCTTAAATAAAGGGAGAACATTAGCAACTTTCCATTTACAAGGAAAAATACAATCAGCTAATGACCTGTTAAACAATAAACATAACGGGTTTACAATAGTATACATTGTGGATTTCAACATCTTGTGACTAATATTGTCTGGGCCTATTGCTTTAGTTACAGGTAGAATTGAAATAATATCTATGATTTCTTGTTCACAAATACAGATGGTATCAAATGTGCTATTGAAAAAAAAAAGTCCGGTAACACAGCGTCGCTATTATCAATACAAGTAATAGAAGCAAAATAATCATTTAAAACATCTATTTTCTCTTCATTTGAAAAAGCAATAGATGCATCACCATTAATAGAAGTATACTGTAGAGGGGGAATGTCTGTAGTTGATTTAACTTTAAATATATCTCTCAATAATTTCCAGTACAGTTTCGAATTATTTTTACTTGCATGTGTAATGTGGTGTTCTATATTATTATAATAATTTTCAATCGCAATTTTTTTCATATTGTTAAAATTGTTCCTACATTTTTTATATTTTTCCCAGTCAGAGTTTCTTTTTGTCCTTTGAGCCCTATTAAATAATCTTTTTTTTAGTTCTATGTGTTTTACGCAAAGCCGAATCAAACCACGGTTTGTCTTTTGGACGAATTACAACCGATTTTTCAGGAATACATTCCTTCACAATATTCAAAAATGTTGATGTAAAATTATTTGTTGCTTGATCTATATCCGGTGCTTCACTAATAAGTGTGTTCCAGTCAGTATTTTCAATAAGAGAATTCAATTTATCCATATCTGCATGTTTATATAACCAAACTTTTCTTTCGTATGATTGATTTTGAATAACATCTGACTTAACATAAACATATGTTCCTTTATGATCACATAAAATTATCAACCTGAACAGTTCCGGAGTGAAGCACTCTGATGTCTGAGCTAACTAGAATTGGGTCAATAAGCGTGCTCGAACTACTCGTGACTCTCGTTGCTTCGTTGATGATATTATAAAGGCTATGTTGGGACAAAATTTCGTTAACTATGTGAGTGTGTGGGATGTCTAAAAAATCTACATTTAAGTCTCCAAGGATTATTATTTTGTTGGATATATCAGAAACTTTTTCAATGGACCACATTATGTTTTTCCAAAAGGATTTGTCAGAATTCGGAGGCCGATACAGACAGCAAAGGTGAATATTACTTGTAGGATCGCTTACTTCTATCCATATACATTCAGTGTTCAAAGGTCAGCACGTCTTAAAGCTCTAAGTGAATCGGATACATAAATAAGTGTACCGCCCCCATATGAGTTTCGATCTTTGCGAAAAATTTTAGAAAACCCCTCAATTGAAATAGCATTGTCGTCAATATTTGCATCTAAATGTGTTTCTGTAAAACACAAAATGTGATAATCACTGACAAATGATATTAAATTTTCAATTTTGTTTCTTATACTTCTTATGTTTATATGAAAAATATCTAAAGTACGGACTATGTTATTTGTAGGCCCAGGGTTTGATTCAATATCCCCAGACAACAGTAGTAAAATGCTTATAAGTTGAAAAAGAAAATTGACATGCTGAAAATATACTGCGTATTTCATGCAAACTTTGAATTTTTGTTTACAACATTGGTACACTTTTAACAACAAGGATAATAAATGTATAAATCTGAAAAAACAATAAGTCATGGATTTGATTGTGCATCTATTTCGGAGGTAAAAAATTCCAATTGCGGCTCGATGTTGATCAAGAGTATTACCCATGATCGGTAATAACTAGTGTTTTGGGTTGAAGGAAAATAAAATAAAGCCGCAAAAACCAGCAACGTTGTAGCTTGCAAACATATAAATATTGATATTGTCTAGAAAAGCTGAAACCCATTGTAGATGTAATCAAAATAAAAAACAGATTGTAAATAGAGAGTAATGAACTAGGGCTTGTTACAAGAACAAGTACTTGTAAGTCAGTCATAACAAACATATATACAAGACTGACCATGTATGTAAATAAACAAAGCGTGTCTAACAACATTGTTCAGAGAGCAAAACAATACACTGGTATTGGAGAGTATGGAAATTTTTAAATAAACATGTTTTGAGCATGTCCATAATATTAAAAATGTTGATTCTGTATTTTACATGTGACATAAATATATAGGCAGGTGCTTGATATATTTAACCAATTAGTTTTCCTCCTATGTCTAGATTTCATATCTCCTTAAAACAAGTAAGATCCTATGTAGGACTATTCAGTACAGGCCACGAGTTTTCCCCGAAAAACACGGGGCCCCGTGGACCGCAAGTTCACGCTTTTGCGTGGACCTTGATCAGTGTCAGCGTCTTTGAAGTTAGGATGTCTGCGCACCGTGAAATACGCATACGGTGTGTACGCGGTGTATCACAGTGTCCCATTACGATATCGAACTTATAATTAAAAAAAAAAACCCTATTCATTGTCTTTGTTTAATCAAATATATCAATTTCCTTTGAAATAAGATTTTTTTTTTACTTTTTTCTTAAATATTAGTTCTTCATTATCGATACACAGATGTATGAACAAATAAGATGCCCTAAAATCTAAGATCCACGTGCTCGTGCCCAGTACCGAAAAGACAAAGTCTTCAAATGTGTACGCACATCCATGTAAGTCATGTTTCAAACTCTAGTTATACGAGAGAAAAAATATGTTCTGTGAACTATTAAAATGCTTAGAAGGAATAGTGATTACACTTTCGTAAATAAATTACCTGGTTGTCTTTTCTTTCGATTATATAAACTGTGTTCATTTTAATTACAGTCATTTTCATAAAAAGATTTTTATTGCCGCAAGTATGCATTCACATGTATTTATCTGATGCATGTTTTATTCTATAAATCATTTCTACATAAAGAGAGTTAAAAAAATATCTAAAATAAAATTTAAAACGTGTCAGATACACGCACATAATTCAAAAACTCTCTGATAATTTAAGGATTATTGCAACCTGTAATCTTGTAAAATATGGAGGTAAATATCACACACACACACACACCCTCACACACACGCACACACACAAAGTCGAATTTTGGAAAATCAAATCTGCTGTTCTAATAATATACAAATATTACTTTTCCCTGAAATTATTTAATGAAAAATGTGTCGAACGGTTTGCGAAAAAAAGCTAATGTCGGGAATGTGCATGTATAGAATAAAGCTTCTCCTTGTAAAGTTATTATCATGGTTTTATAGAAAAAAAAAATTATGTAGTTAATAAAATCCCTGGCCTCTTTCAAGCTATTATGTTTGTTACCCCCCCCCCTTCTAAATTAATCGAGAGTCTGTAGATTTTCTTTATACTGTTATATGTTACGCTATTGTGAAATAAAACAACCATAATTTAACAGGTTACATGTACATGCTTATATGCGTCTGAAAAGGAATAATTTACAAAGTAAGTTTGTAATCAAGTCAAAGTATACACGTGTGTTGGCGTAACCCGGTAGATGAATTTGGCTGGAAGTCAGTTGAGTGTGTTATACACTTGATGTGGATCAGGACGAAAGAATTTGAAAGGTGTGATAAACACACAGCGCCCCCGGCCCTCCGGCTCTGCCCCAATATATTCTTTAAGAAAGGCGTGAACTCGGAACCAGAGACATCGGAACTAACCATTAGAATGACTTTCCGCGTAAACAGACGCAGCTAGGTTAAGGACTCCCATATCTACGTCAGCCTATGCAGAGGTTTAGGAGAGCTATTATGACGTCACGTTAAAACAATACAAATGAATCTCGATGAATAAATACTATAATGTTCTTTTTAAAGCACACGAAATACTTTCGTTTCTCATAAATGTTATAAAAATAAATGGATGTGCAACTTATATTGCCATAATAGCACTTTGAGTATGTAGAATGAAAGCCAGCTTGATCTCGCTGTACTTACTGAAATGACGTCATTTCTTAGTTTGACACGCAGTTTCTCTGTATTTGAGGCGTGGATCAAACTTTTATCGTGGCTTGTAAAAATAAAAATAAATGCGAAACATGCGTAGTCAAACAAAAAGAGAGACATATTCTGAAATATATTAATCCACATTTTATTGTCAAACTAAATTGATAATGTGTAGACTTTATATATAGCCGTAGGGAGCACATTTGTACAGTAACGTGCTAGAATGAGGGGTCCAGCCCCTCGAAAATATCAAAAGTTCAACGATATCCGTTTCACTATAAATTCTGAATTTTTAAACACGTGTAGCCATTATTCCTACTGTTCTGAAAAGTGCTGGGAGCTGGTTGTACATTGTTTATTTATTCCGTAATCTAACATTATTCCAATGCGTATTACATTTTTGTCTGGAGTTTACAGAAAGACGGCTAAATTTTAAACAATTCTCAAGCATGAGGAAGTTGCTCCCAGCACTTTTCGGGTTAAGGGATTTGTCTCAAAGAAAACAAATAAATTTTATAGCGGAAGAATGTCCGTATATCGTTGAACTTTTACGATCTTTGTACTAGTACATATATGGTCCAATTTTAAACCTGTCACTAGACAAACAGCTGATGTAAGCGATGTCACTTTGGCCGAACTCAGCAGAGACCCGATATATACAAATGCAATCACCACAATTCACATTTATCAAAACTACTGCTGTTAAAAAAAATATTAATATTGTATTCATTTTCCCTGAATATATAAAGGCGTATATTTCATGGGCGTCCTTAACCTAGCTGCGGACTTTCTGGGCCATCTAGCGTCGTGCGATTTTGATTGACAGGTATACCATGAAGATTTCGTGTGTAACCGAGAATATAACATGTTGCAACTGGGTTGACTATGAAACAATGTTACAGAATTTAAATAGTATTATGGAATGGTTAATTGTGACTTTGGCAATATAAATAAAACGAAGAATTAATTTTTTTTTTTTTTTTTTTTTTTTTTTTTTTTTTTTTTTTTACAGATTTATGTGAAAGGGGGTTAAAAGAATAAAAGAATCTCTCTCTCTCTCTCTCTCTCTCTCTCTCTCTCTCTCTATGACATTGTTTCTTTACACACTTTTCAATTAAAGAAAAACTTATAAAATATACTTACACTGAAAGGATTTTAAAACATAAATACTAGTTTATAAAAAGAAAAAAAATCGTCTGTTACGAGAACTAGGCTTCGGCATTATTAAACGAAGAATTAAATGATTTTTTTTTCTTCAGATGTATGCGAAAGGGGGTTAAGAGTATCTAGATCTCTCTTCGTTCTCTCTCTGTCATTGTTTCTTTACATAATTAAGGAAAAACATATTAAATTCTTACATTGAAAGGATTTTTAAAAAGTAATTTATACTTACTAGTTTATGTAAAGAATTTTATTCTGTTACGAAAAATACACACATTATTGTACACAGGAATTTCGTGTTTTTGCTCTCGATTCTCGCTTATAAATTCAGAATAATATTTGATTTATTTAACAAAATAAAATTATGTGCTTTACTCTGGAATATAAATGCTTGGTTTGTATACTAAAATAAATACATGCAGCTCGGATCGTATACCACATGTAACACAGATCATGCCATTTCTTCGTTACGTGGGATTAAATTCTTCAGGCATTAAAAAATTCAATCCAAGTAATAATTTTAAAAAGTATAACTAGACAACTTTACGAAATATGAACTTCTGGGCTCACGGTAAATTCAACATTTTTAATTTTTCTGTTACTGATATTTAATCTTACTATGTGTATCATTAGTACGATTCAGAACACATGGCAATGTCTTCTAGATTAGAAAACGATAATTATACATATAAATCAAAGTGATAATTGTTTTAAAATCTTTTTTCTGTAATGTAATGGTTGGTGGTGTCCTGTAGTTGTGCAGTAAGGTTTCAGAATTTTCATTTTCTCCCTGGGGGTCAAATGGGGGTCGAAAAATGATGTTTTTTTATACAAAAAGACCCTGGTTCCCAGAACTCCTCCTACATTGTACACAACAGCCTAATCATCTTTTGGATTGATTATGATTGATTATTATTGTTTAAAGCCGAGTCGGCAATATTTCAGCCATTTTTCGGCGATCAAATTAAGTGTGTATTCTCATTTATGAATTTTGACACAAATTTAAGAAAAGTGAGGTCAAGGTCAAAGGAAAGGTCAAGGTCAAAAAATATTGATGCAGTTGAATCGCTCTCATTAGTATGTATCAGCATATGAAGTTTGATTTAAATATCTTGAATGATTTCATTAAAATTGAGCTAAACACTAATTTAAAAAAGTCAAAGGAAAGGTCAAGGTCAAAAATGTTGATTCAGTTGAATAACTTACATCAGTGTGTATCAACAAAGGACAAAAGGACGGAAGACGGACATGACAAACACTACATGCACTGGCCATATTCATGGTGGGGCATAAAAACAAGGTAAAAAATTTTGTTTGCATGCACCCTTTCTCAATACCACCTCTCCATGTTCCAAGATTGAAGTTTTAATGTCAAAAGGTTCCTATGTTATAGTTTGGAGGTGTTTTTCTCAATTTGACCTTGAATGAAGAAAGGAGTCAAGATCAAAATTTTTAGTGCAGTGCATCTTTTGTAAATGTCTTTTTCTATGTTACAAATTTGAAATCCTAATGTCAAAGGGTTCTCAGGTTATAGCCTGGACTATATTTTTATGTAAAGATTGACCTTGACCTTATCGAAAGGTCAAGGTAAAAAAAGTTTGGTGGCCTCAACCCCAATTCCATACCACCTCTCCATGTTTCAAGTTTGAAGTCTTAATGTCAAAGGGTTGTCAAGTTAAGGCTCAGACAAAATTTGATTGAAGAAGAAAACTGACAAAAACAATATGTAGACTAGTATAGTCTACTTGTTGCATCAAACCTGTAGGAGGAGTAGTTTTGAAAGAACAAATTTGTTTCTACATTATGTAATGAAACTTTCACATAAGATTCAACTTTTCTTGCCTAGAGGTTCTTGAGAAGGAATTTTTTTCTTATACAGTAAAGCATGGTTATAGCGAAACAAGCCTATAATGAATTGACACTTACAGCAGAGAAATTTTCAATCCCCGTGACTTTAAAATATATTGTAAACTTAGTGGATATAAGCAATTACACTTATAACAAAGCAAAATCGTCCATCCCGGGCACTTTGTTATAAGCGTGTTTTACTGTACATTCTCATGTTTACTAAACTTTGATCCCCTATTGTGGTCGCACCCTACCTCTGAAGGTCATGATTTGGACCTACACTAAGTGATGAAGTTTCACATAATTTTAAACTTTTCTGGCCCAGTGGTTCTTCAGAAGAAGATTTTTGAAATAACATTAAATTTTCACTCATTCTTATCTCCCCTTAAAAGAAGGTTTGGCCCTTCATTTGAACAATTGCTTTACACAAGAAAGAATATTTTGCATGAGAAATAAAACTCTTTGTGTTTCTAAATATTTCATCACACCTCTAGTGCGTTTCTTCTTATTTTAACTAAGATAATGATGATTTAATTATGACTTCAATTTTGTACAGGCCTTTGTATGATCATTATACCCTGAGGGGTATGTTTACCATCTTCAACAAGTCAGGTGATTGTTCACAGTGAGTACTTTTCAAGCATAATTGATCAGGTTCATATCTGCCTACTGAAAATACTGATCTTGAGCAAATTAATAGGAGTTCCAAGTGAAATTTGTAACAAACCACATTAAAAGACTTCTGGCTGTGTCCTTTTGTAATTATAGATATATAGATCAAAGACAAGATAGTGAGTAAACTTATTTTTATCTGGGAGGGATAACATTCTTGTTGCAGTATGAATTAGTGTAAAATCCTAAAAAGTCATCAATTTAAAAAAAATTATCTTATAATTCCACTTTAATTTTGACTCAAGTAGATGTTAGAGAGAGAGAGAGAGATATTACTCCAGGTATATAGCCCCATGCAATATATATATATCTGTGATGGCACATTCTCAGGAGACAATTTTTGAAAAGCAATTTTCCTTCATGCATTATTTTCAGAAAACTCAAAGCTGAAAATTTAAAATTTATACCCATGTCAACATAGTGCAACTTTTATCTATATTGATAAAAATGTACATTAAAAAAAAGTATGATTAAATAGCTAAATCAAAGTGTTTTGAATAGCGAAAACAATCTATACCAATATAGCTAATTCAACTACAGAGCTTAATCAATTTTAAGAGATTGTGTAAGACCTGTTTTAATTCTTAATCATTCTTAAAATATTTATATCACCATTCCTGATTCAAGGGAGAGCTACGCATATGACCAAAAAAGTCCATGATCTATTGATTTAATAAAGACACATGTATGTTGTGGGAAGATTAGTAAATAATGATGACAAGGTGGGAAATGACTAGGTTAATATTCACAAATTTTAGGAGGGTGGACTGACCCTCGGGGGTCCTGAATAAAATGTCAAGCAGATTATCACTAACACACTTTTGATGCAGGTCATATTGTGATCATTTCCAGTTTCAGGATGAGGATGACTTCAAGGGGTCATAACCTTTATACCATTTAATGCATAATGACTTGAGGGACAATATCATATATGGTTAAGGGGAGAGATTCAACCATTTTCAAGATACAATGTACATGATCATTTGAAGTTTTAGGGTTTGGGAATGACCTCTGGGGGTCATGACCCCATATATCCTATTTAGTGTGTTATAATACAAAGATGACTTAGGGGCTTTTGCTCTAATGAAAGCTATTTTATTGTTTCCGGTTCCAAAGATCGAGTGGAATGACCCCCAGGGACTTGCCTCATTGTATAATTTGTATAATTGTAGCATTCCAATGATCTTTGACCCTTTTCCAGCTATAGGCCCCTAACCATTTTCATTTCCGATTATTTTACTCCGTTCTAGTCGCCCGTGTGGCGCAGTGGTTAGAACGTCTGCTCTAGTGTCGTGGAGTAAGGACTTGATTTCAACATCTTGTGACTAATATTGTCTGGGCCTATTGCTTTAGTTACAGGTAGAATTGAAATAATATCTATGATTTCTTGTTCACAAATACAGATGGTATCAAATGTGCTATTGAAAAAAAAAGTCCGGTAACACAGCGTCGCTATCATCAATACAAGTAATAGAAGCAAAATAATCATTTAAAACATCTATTTTCTCTTCATTTGAAAAAGCAATAGATGCATCACCATTAATAGAAGTATACTGTAGAGGGGGAATGTCTGTAGTTGATTTAACTTTAAATATATCTCTCAATAATTTCCAGTACAGTTTCGAATTATTTTTACTTGCATGTGTAATGTGGTGTTCTATATTATTATAATAATTTTCAATCGCAATTTTTTTCATATTGTTAAAATTGTTCCTACATTTTTTATATTTTTCCCAGTCAGAGTTTCTTTTTGTCCTTTGAGCCCTATTAAATAATCTTTTTTTTAGTTCTATGTGTTTTACGCAAAGCCGAATCAAACCACGGTTTGTCTTTTGGACGAATTACAACCGATTTTTCAGGAATACATTCCTTCACAATATTCAAAAATGTTGATGTAAAATTATTTGTTGCTTGATCTATATCCGGTGCTTCACTAATAAGTGTGTTCCAGTCAGTATTTTCAATAAGAGAATTCAATTTATCCATATCTGCATGTTTATATAACCAAACTTTTCTTTCGTATGATTGATTTTGAATAACATCTGACTTAACATAAACATATGTTCCTTTATGATCACATAAAATTATCAACCTGAACAGTTCCGGAGTGAAGCACTCTGATGTCTGAGCTAACTAGAATTGGGTCAATAAGCGTGCTCGAACTACTCGTGACTCTCGTTGCTTCGTTGATGATATTATAAAGGCTATGTTGGGACAAAATTTCGTTAACTATGTGAGTGTGTGGGATGTCTAAAAAATCTACATTTAAGTCTCCAAGGATTATTATTTTGTTGGATATATCAGAAACTTTTTCAATGGACCACATTATGTTTTTCCAAAAGGATTTGTCAGAATTCGGAGGCCGATACAGACAGCAAAGGTGAATATTACTTGTAGGATCGCTTACTTCTATCCATATACATTCAGTGTTCAAAGGTCAGCACGTCTTAAAGCTCTAAGTGAATCGGATACATAAATAAGTGTACCGCCCCCATATGAGTTTCGATCTTTGCGAAAAATTTTAGAAAACCCCTCAATTGAAATAGCATTGTCGTCAATATTTGCATCTAAATGTGTTTCTGTAAAACACAAAATGTGATAATCACTGACAAATGATATTAAATTTTCAATTTTGTTTCTTATACTTCTTATGTTTATATGAAAAATATCTAAAGTACGGACTATGTTATTTGTAGGCCCAGGGTTTGATTCAATATCCCCAGACAACAGTAGTAAAATGCTTATAAGTTGAAAAAGAAAATTGACATGCTGAAAATATACTGCGTATTTCATGCAAACTTTGAATTTTTGTTTACAACATTGGTACACTTTTAACAACAAGGATAATAAATGTATAAATCTGAAAAAACAATAAGTCATGGATTTGATTGTGCATCTATTTCGGAGGTAAAAAATTCCAATTGCGGCTCGATGTTGATCAAGAGTATTACCCATGATCGGTAATAACTAGTGTTTTGGGTTGAAGGAAAATAAAATAAAGCCGCAAAAACCAGCAACGTTGTAGCTTGCAAACATATAAATATTGATATTGTCTAGAAAAGCTGAAACCCATTGTAGATGTAATCAAAATAAAAAACAGATTGTAAATAGAGAGTAATGAACTAGGGCTTGTTACAAGAACAAGTACTTGTAAGTCAGTCATAACAAACATATATACAAGACTGACCATGTATGTAAATAAACAAAGCGTGTCTAACAACATTGTTCAGAGAGCAAAACAATACACTGGTATTGGAGAGTATGGAAATTTTTAAATAAACATGTTTTGAGCATGTCCATAATATTAAAAATGTTGATTCTGTATTTTACATGTGACATAAATATATAGGCAGGTGCTTGATATATTTAACCAATTAGTTTTCCTCCTATGTCTAGATTTCATATCTCCTTAAAACAAGTAAGATCCTATGTAGGACTATTCAGTACAGGCCACGAGTTTTCCCCGAAAAACACGGGGCCCCGTGGACCGCAAGTTCACGCTTTTGCGTGGACCTTGATCAGTGTCAGCGTCTTTGAAGTTAGGATGTCTGCGCACCGTGAAATACGCATACGGTGTGTACGCGGTGTATCACAGTGTCCCATTACGATATCGAACTTATAATTAAAAAAAAAAACCCTATTCATTGTCTTTGTTTAATCAAATATATCAATTTCCTTTGAAATAAGATTTTTTTTTTACTTTTTTCTTAAATATTAGTTCTTCATTATCGATACACAGATGTATGAACAAATAAGATGCCCTAAAATCTAAGATCCACGTGCTCGTGCCCAGTACCGAAAAGACAAAGTCTTCAAATGTGTACGCACATCCATGTAAGTCATGTTTCAAACTCTAGTTATACGAGAGAAAAAATATGTTCTGTGAACTATTAAAATGCTTAGAAGGAATAGTGATTACACTTTCGTAAATAAATTACCTGGTTGTCTTTTCTTTCGATTATATAAACTGTGTTCATTTTAATTACAGTCATTTTCATAAAAAGATTTTTATTGCCGCAAGTATGCATTCACATGTATTTATCTGATGCATGTTTTATTCTATAAATCATTTCTACATAAAGAGAGTTAAAAAAATATCTAAAATAAAATTTAAAACGTGTCAGATACACGCACATAATTCAAAAACTCTCTGATAATTTAAGGATTATTGCAACCTGTAATCTTGTAAAATATGGAGGTAAATATCACACACACACACACACCCTCACACACACGCACACACACAAAGTCGAATTTTGGAAAATCAAATCTGCTGTTCTAATAATATACAAATATTACTTTTCCCTGAAATTATTTAATGAAAAATGTGTCGAACGGTTTGCGAAAAAAAGCTAATGTCGGGAATGTGCATGTATAGAATAAAGCTTCTCCTTGTAAAGTTATTATCATGGTTTTATAGAAAAAAAAAATTATGTAGTTAATAAAATCCCTGGCCTCTTTCAAGCTATTATGTTTGTTACCCCCCCCCCCCTTCTAAATTAATCGAGAGTCTGTAGATTTTCTTTATACTGTTATATGTTACGCTATTGTGAAATAAAACAACCATAATTTAACAGGTTACATGTACATGCTTATATGCGTCTGAAAAGGAATAATTTACAAAGTAAGTTTGTAATCAAGTCAAAGTATACACGTGTGTTGGCGTAACCCGGTAGATGAATTTGGCTGGAAGTCAGTTGAGTGTGTTATACACTTGATGTGGATCAGGACGAAAGAATTTGAAAGGTGTGATAAACACACAGCGCCCCCGGCCCTCCGGCTCTGCCCCAATATATTCTTTAAGAAAGGCGTGAACTCGGAACCAGAGACATCGGAACTAACCATTAGAATGACTTTCCGCGTAAACAGACTTTCTGGGCCATCTAGCGTCGTGCGATTTTGATTGACAGGTATACCATGAAGATTTCGTGTGTAACCGAGAATATAACATGTTGCAACTGGGTTGACTATGAAACAATGTTACAGAATTTAAATAGTATTATGGAATGGTTAATTGTGACTTTGGCAATATAAATAAAACGAAGAATTAATTTTTTTTTTTTTTTTTTTTTTTTTTTTTTTTTTTTTTTTACAGATTTATGTGAAAGGGGGTTAAAAGAATAAAAGAATCTCTCTCTCTCTCTCTCTCTCTCTCTCTATGACATTGTTTCTTTACACACTTTTCAATTAAAGAAAAACTTATAAAATATACTTACACTGAAAGGATTTTAAAACATAAATACTAGTTTATAAAAAGAAAAAAAATCGTCTGTTACGAGAACTAGGCTTCGGCATTATTAAACGAAGAATTAAATGATTTTTTTTTCTTCAGATGTATGCGAAAGGGGGTTAAGAGTATCTAGATCTCTCTTCGTTCTCTCTCTGTCATTGTTTCTTTACATAATTAAGGAAAAACATATTAAATTCTTACATTGAAAGGATTTTTAAAAAGTAATTTATACTTACTAGTTTATGTAAAGAATTTTATTCTGTTACGAAAAATACACACATTATTGTACACAGGAATTTCGTGTTTTTGCTCTCGATTCTCGCTTATAAATTCAGAATAATATTTGATTTATTTAACAAAATAAAATTATGTGCTTTACTCTGGAATATAAATGCTTGGTTTGTATACTAAAATAAATACATGCAGCTCGGATCGTATACCACATGTAACACAGATCATGCCATTTCTTCGTTACGTGGGATTAAATTCTTCAGGCATTAAAAAATTCAATCCAAGTAATAATTTTAAAAAGTATAACTAGACAACTTTACGAAATATGAACTTCTGGGCTCACGGTAAATTCAACATTTTTAATTTTTCTGTTACTGATATTTAATCTTACTATGTGTATCATTAGTACGATTCAGAACACATGGCAATGTCTTCTAGATTAGAAAACGATAATTATACATATAAATCAAAGTGATAATTGTTTTAAAATCTTTTTTTCTGTAATGTTATGGACACGGTGCGGCAGGGAGGGAATTTCCTGGGCACGGTGCGGCACGGGGAGCATTAGCTGGGATTTTTGTAGAGATGGTGCGGCAGGGTGTGCCTACCTGTGTATTTCAAATCTACACATACCGTGCTACACCGTGAACACGGTGTGACACAGAGCATTTCACACGGTGTGTTTTCCACCGTGCGACGGGGAAAACTCGTGGCCTGTACTGTACATTTTCAATATAAAGTGCATGAAATAATTTGGTATCAAACAAAAAACCTCAGTTGTTTCTGTGGTTTTCCTGTAGGGACGAATTGTATAGGTTCGATCTACTAATTTTTTGAATTTTTAAAATGTTTTGAAATGAATTCTGTTTAAGATTACGCCAGGCGATGGGCCAGACATGACAAAGAAGACTTTGACACTTTGTCAGAATGGATAATATGTTTCAGATGTATGTATAAATCTTGATTTAAAAAAGAGAGATTTTTTTTTATAAATATTAATTATACAATTCGATTTAAAAAATCAACCACGCATTTGCTTCATTATTTCAAAGCATCTAGAACAAAAATCATTTCGATAATAGAATTGAATATGGACTAGAGGAAATCCCATGCAAGCACGGGATTTTGAATTTATACCACTACCGACAGAAAAGTTCCAATAATATATATTTATACCCGCATTTTCTAAAGAAAGTTCGGGTATCTTGTTGTTACTCATGTCTGTCCGTCCGTCCGCCCGTCTGTCCGTCCGTCCGTTTGTCACCCTCTTCATTCTCAAACTCCTCTTACATTTTACACAGTAGCCTAATCATGATTTTGAGATGGTTGGTGGTGTCCTGTAGATGTGCAGTAAAGTTTCGGAATTTTCATTTTCACCATACGGGTCAAATGGAGGGTCGAAAAATGACGTTTTTTATGCAAAAAGCCCCTGGTTCCCTGACCTCCTTTAACCTTTTACACAGTAGCCTAATCATCTTTTGGGAGATGGTTAGTGGTGTCCTGTAGATGTGCAGTAAGGTTTCAGAATTTTCATTTTCACCATACGGGTCAAATGGGAGTCGAAAAATGACGTTTTTTTATGCAAAAAGCCCCTGGTTCCTTGAACTCCTCTTACATTTTACACAGTAGCCTAATCATCTTTTGGGAGATGGTTGGTGGTGTCAAGTAGATGTGCAGTAAGGTTTCAGAATTTTCATTTTCACCCTACGGGTCAAATGAGGGTCGAAAAATGACATTTTTTTATGCAAAATGCCCCTGGTTTCCTGAACTCCTCTTACATTTTACACAGTAGCCTAATCATCTTTTGGGAGGTGGTTGGTGGTGTCCTGTAGTTGTGCAGTAAGGTTTCAGAATTTTCATTTTCTCCCTGGGGGTCAAATGGGGGTCGAAAAATGATGTTTTTTTTATACAAAAAGACCCTGGTTCCCAGAACTCCTCCTACATTGTACACAACAGCCTAATCATCTTTTGGATTGATTATGATTGATTATTATTGTTTAAAGCCGAGTCGGCAATATTTCAGCCATTTTTCGGCGATCAAATTAAGTGTGTATTCTCATTTATGAATTTTGACACAAATTTAAGAAAAGTGAGGTCAAGGTCAAAGGAAAGGTCAAGGTCAAAAAATATTGATGCAGTTGAATCGCTCTCATTAGTATGTATCAGCATATGAAGTTTGATTTAAATATCTTGAATGATTTCATTAAAATTGAGCTAAACACTAATTTAAAAAAGTCAAAGGAAAGGTCAAGGTCAAAAATGTTGATTCAGTTGAATAACTTACATCAGTGTGTATCAACAAAGGACAAAAGGACGGAAGACGGACATGACAAACACTACATGCACTGGCCATATTCATGGTGGGGCATAAAAACAAGTTAAAAAATTTTGTTTGCATGCACCCTTTCTCAATACCACCTCTCCATGTTCCAAGATTGAAGTTTTAATGTCAAAAAGTTCCTATGTTATAGCTTGGAGGTGTTTTTCTCAATTTGACCTTGAATGAAGAAAGGAGTCAAGATCAAAATTTTTAGTGCAGTGCATCTTTTGTAAATGTCTTTTTCTATGTTACAAATTTGAAATCCTAATGTCAAAGGGTTCTCAGGTTATAGCCTGGACTATATTTTTATGTAAAGATTGACCTTGACCTTATCGAAAGGTCAAGGTAAAAAAAGTTTGGTGGCCTCAACCCCAATTCCATACCACCTCTCCATGTTTCAAGTTTGAAGTCTTAATGTCAAAGGGTTGTCAAGTTAAGGCTCAGACAAAATTTGATTGAAGAAGAAAACTGACAAAAACAATATGTAGACTAGTATAGTCTACTTGTTGCATCAAACCTGTAGGAGGAGTAGTTTTGAAAGAACAAATTTGTTTCTACATTATGTAATGAAACTTTCACATAAGATTCAACTTTTCTTGCCTAGAGGTTCTTGAGAAGGAATTTTTTTCTTATACAGTAAAGCATGGTTATAGCGAAACAAGCCTATAATGAATTGACACTTACAGCAGAGAAATTTTCATTCCCCGTGACTTTAAAATATATTGTAAACTTAGTGGATATAAGCAATTACACTTATAACAAAGCAAAATCGTCCATCCCGGGCACTTTGTTATAAGCGTGTTTTACTGTACATTCTCATGTTTACTAAACTTTGATCCCCTATTGTGGTCGCACCCTACCTCTGAAGGTCATGATTTGGACCTACACTAAGTGATGAAGTTTCACATAATTTTAAACTTTTCTGGCCCAGTGGTTCTTCAGAAGAAGATTTTTGAAATAACATTAAATTTTCACTCATTCTTATCTCCCCTTAAAAGAAGGTTTGGCCCTTCATTTGAACAATTGCTTTACACAAGAAAGAATATTTTGCATGAGAAATAAAACTCTTTGTGTTTCTAAATATTTCATCACACCTCTAGTGCGTTTCTTCTTATTTTAACTAAGATAATGATGATTTAATTATGACTTCAATTTTGTACAGGCCTTTGTATGATCATTATACCCTGAGGGGTATGTTTACCATCTTCAACAAGTCAGGTGATTGTTCACAGTGAGTACTTTTCAAGCATAATTGATCAGGTTCATATCTGCCTACTGAAAATACTGATCTTGAGCAAATTAATAGGAGTTCCAAGTGAAATTTGTAACAAACCACATTAAAAGACTTCTGGCTGTGTCCTTTTGTAATTATAGATATATAGATCAAAGACAAGATAGTGAGTAAACTTATTTTTATCTGGGAGGGATAACATTCTTGTTGCAGTATGAATTAGTGTAAAATCCTAAAAAGTCATCAATTTAAAAAAAATTATCTTATAATTCCACTTTAATTTTGACTCAAGTAGATGTTAGAGAGAGAGAGAGAGATATTACTCCAGGTATATAGCCCCATGCAATATATATATATCTGTGATGGCACATTCTCAGGAGACAATTTTTGAAAAGCAATTTTCCTTCATGCATTATTTTCAGAAAACTCAAAGCTGAAAATTTAAAATTTATACCCATGTCAACATAGTGCAACTTTTATCTATATTGATAAAAATGTACATTAAAAAAAAGTATGATTAAATAGCTAAATCAAAGTGTTTTGAATAGCGAAAACAATCTATACCAATATAGCTAATTCAACTACAGAGCTTAATCAATTTTAAGAGATTGTGTAAGACCTGTTTTAATTCTTAATCATTCTTAAAATATTTATATCACCATTCCTGATTCAAGGGAGAGCTACGCATATGACCAAAAAAGTCCATGATCTATTGATTTAATAAAGACACATGTATGTTGTGGGAAGATTAGTAAATAATGATGACAAGGTGGGAAATGACTAGGTTAATATTCACAAATTTTAGGAGGGTGGACTGACCCTCGGGGGTCCTGAATAAAATGTCAAGCAGATTATCACTAACACACTTTTGATGCAGGTCATATTGTGATCATTTCCAGTTTCAGGATGAGGATGACTTCAAGGGGTCATAACCTTTATACCATTTAATGCATAATGACTTGAGGGACAATATCATATATGGTTAAGGGGAGAGATTCAACCATTTTCAAGATACAATGTACATGATCATTTGAAGTTTTAGGGTTTGGGAATGACCTCTGGGGGTCATGACCCCATATATCCTATTTAGTGTGTTATAATACAAAGATGACTTAGGGGCTTTTGCTCTAATGAAAGCTGTTTTATTGTTTCCGGTTCCAAAGATCGAGTGGAATGACCCCCAGGGACTTGCCTCATTGTATAATTTGTATAATTGTAGCATTCCAATGATCTTTGACCCTTTTCCAGCTATAGGCCCCTAACCATTTTCATTTCCGATTATTTTACTCCGTTCTAGTCGCCCGTGTGGCGCAGTGGTTAGAACGTCTGCTCTAGTGTCGTGGAGTAAGGACTTGATCCTTAAGTCGCGCGTTCGAATCCACTGCGGGACGTGGAGACCAGTTCTTCGGATGAGACTGTATAAACCGAGGTCCCTTGTTGCAATAGTTCTTGGCACAAAAAAAGATCCCTTACTGCTCAATGGCCCTAAATGTCGACCATAGGTTAAAATTTGCAGCCCTCCACCGGCAAGTGGTGGCGTCTCCATACGAGTGAAAAATTCTCGAGAAGGACGTTAAACAACAAACAAACCCCGTTCTATATATTCATAATGTACTCACCGCCTGTTGTAGGTACTGTTAACTTGATAGAGTAATAAATCCATTTAAAACACACACTTAATATTAATAATCCCAACGGTAATAATGATGTACATACACCATGACAGCATGTGCAAAACAATAATGATAACGGTAAAAGTAGTGCTTGCAGTGTGACGTAATTCCACGCACTAGTCTAGAAATTTTCCAAAAAGGTGTACATTTGTAAAATTAATATTATAATTACATACAATTCTTTTTTTCATAAGTTTGTGTTATCTATTCTAAATATGACAGGAAAACGGGTGAATCGTGGGTGGGGGTTGATTTTTGACAAAGTTGATTGGGTCAAGATTTGGAAAGGGGTTCTCCGAGTCCTACCCAAATACTGATAAAAATTGTACAAGTTGTCATTTTTGCATCTAATTTTTTTTAAGTTCATCAAAAAAAGCTATGCACTAAAATAATAATATTTGTTGTTTTGACAATAAATTCAAGAAGTTCCAATTATGGGTAGAAAATTACCCTCCCCCCCTTTTTTTTTACACAAATCTTTCAAAAATTCTCTCTTTATCAGAATTTACATCATTAGGTAATATCAGACTGATAATGAAATATTTACATGCGCGGATCTAGAGGGGGGAGGGGGGTCCGGAACCTATATACGAAATCTATATACGAAAGCAACTAAAAGTGACCTTGAACACCCCCCCCCCTTAGAAAACACGTACCCTGTTAAGTTGGTATGAAAAGTTATACATATGAAGCTTAAAAAGTGAGCAACCAACCAATCCATCTTCCACCCCCCCCCCCCCCACACACACACACCCACCCACCACCACCATGAAATAGGTTTTCACATTTGGGAGAGCAGTTTAAGTGTTTTTTTTTTCTTATTTTGCTTGTCTAGAAATTTCTGGGTTGGATCCCCCTGGAAAAAATTCCTGGATCCGCACCTGATTTACATAAGAGGCCCATATCCGCTGCATGTTCACCTGAGCATTTTATGCTTGATTTAAATGTGTACTTCTTCCCTGGTTACCAGAATTTGAAGGAGAGCAATCAGAGCACAATTCAGGGACGTATCAACGTTTTTTAAAAAGGGGGGGGCAGCCAGAGAAAAAAATTCAACTTACCTGAAAAAACTTGACAAGCCAAATTTTTTTTTTTTTCAAAATTTAAAAATCCTATTTCGTGGGGTGGGGTGGGGTGGGGGTGGGTTCCAACTTCTTTCAGTACCCCAATTTTATATGTACACTACTACATTACCTTTATTTGACTATAATGCAACAAAAAGGGGGGGGGGCTCCCACTCTTTCATGATCATTTTCAACAGTAAAAAGGTATGTTTCGAAAAAAGTAAGGGGGGGGGCAGTCCCCTTCTGTCCCCCACCCTCTCCCGGTGCTACGTGCCTGCATTTAGAGGCAAACACATTAGTGCGGGTATTACTGTCTTCTGACAGCATCTAGTTTAGTTTATACTGACAGCCTACAGACTTATAGCAGGAAGAAATACTTTGTTCAAAATCCCGCATTTAGCTTTGGAGCAGACGTAGATGTACGCCCCCCCCCCCCCCCTCCCTTGTAAAAACTTGAAAATATCAATTTCATTAATTGACATTTATTGTGAAACCTGTTATACTATGTTACGGATATTGTACTTCAGGTGCTCTTATTTCATTTCTGTCAAGGATAAAAGCAGCGATTATGCACATTTTAATGATAAATTGAATTTTGTTTTCTTTAGCTTCTAACGCCCTATGAATAGGCCAAGTATTTGATACAGTAGACTGTATTCAGAAAGAAAAAAACTGAAATGTATGGTGATGAAATAAAATGATGAAAACACAAAATTTTAATAGCTTTAATTGTATTTGAACAATACCTTATTTATTAATTTTCTCTTTTCAGGTAAGCAACTTTATTATGAAGTACAAATTGTACTTCGGGTTCGTTGTCACTATGCTCTTGGTGCAAATTTTACCGATAAATTTATTATGAAAACCTACTAATAGTCTTTCAATATATAAATATATTCACAACTTATAATGTTATCAATGATTTACCATTATTTTAATAACCATCACACAAAAGCCTTTTTTATGTTCATGCAGCTATAAAACGCTTCGTTTTTCTATTTTAACATTGGGCTCGATGCTATATGATGTTCTAGAAGTTTCCGTCAATATTAAGATCGGTGAATGACGGAAATAATTTGCACATTTCCTTTTTTAATCGGTTACCACAACTTATACTTCTTTTATATCATTTAAATGAAGTTTTGATTGAATAATTCATTGATGATGTTTTATGAAATAAATAAACGATTGCCTGTTGTCAGTTTCATTAAAAATTGCCAGTAACTTAGATCCGCCAACCGGAACAACCACCGTACTCACGTTTTTGCTATTTCATGGCTGTTTATGGAAAATGAAAGTAGACTTTTAATTTAATTTACGATACTTACTATGCAAGTGAAATCTGAATATAGTTTACGGACATCATCTTGTATCTTATGTATTCACAGAAGAGTTAGTAAGAACTCTGGTGCACCCGTTTCGGAGTTTTTTGAAAAATTTATTAAGTTATAAGTATAGATATTTTTTTCAGAATGATGTAATCTTTAATAAATACTGATAAGAAATATTAAAAAAGAACCTTTAAAAGCTCGAGAAATTCTATTTATTTTAATAATGTCTTTTATAAACATATATGCTTATCTCTAAATGTTCTGATAGAAAGTATTTGCGATGTGCATTAAAAAAAAAGAATATGTTTCCAAATACATTACGATGAAGATAGCACAAGCAATTCGGAAAATATACAGTGTCCGAGAAACCTCTTTGTTGGGTTTGCTATATACTTTCCACAAGGTTATCTTAAAATTAGTGCAGTTTTATATTCATTGACGAGAACAAATTCATAGTATGTTTATAACCCTAATAATCAATATAACAGCTGTTACCGTATCGGGAGAACTTGCCCTTCCCCTATATATATTGTAGATAGCCAGTCATTTCATTTTATTGGAGGTCCCTGAGCCAATCAGATAGGTTTGATATTTCGTCTAAAACTTTGCTAAAATAAATATCCAGCATCTTTGTTTGAGTTTGATATCAATACTGTGTAACAATAGGATGAAATTTCGCAATTACTGTTGTGACACATGAATTAACACAGCGCAAACTCTGATACTTCGAAAAAGATTCTTAATTTCAAAAATATGAATGCAAAATAATGAAGTCAATCATACAGATTTTTGTATCTGCAGGGTACAGAATCCGCTGCAGGTATTATTACATGTAAACTGGGGCACTGTTGTAATGCATAATTATCTAAAAATTACTGCTCTAGCTGCACGTAGTCAGAACATATATTAACAGAGAAAACATAAATTCAGATGACCTTCTATTATGTATAGACAATTTGGTTTGTGCTAACAATATATCCCAGTTCGACCTTTATAAGTCCTTTGCTCGCTCATCTGTGTAGATAGAGAACAGTTATTTTTTCACTATGATTTATCAATAAGCATTATGCTACAATGTATGATTGTCTTTTATGATTACCGGTGAAGTAAACATAGTTAATAAAGAGGACCTTAAATCCCTTATTTTAAAAGGGCCAAAATTTAGGGAAGCCCGTTCTTTCAACTGGCGTCATAATTTCATAAATATTATGAATTCTGTGGAAGATTACGCCATGCGAAGGGCCAAACAGGAAAAAGAAGGCCTTGACACTTTGTCAGAATGAATTAAGAGCATCAGAAGGATGTTGAAATCTCGCATTAAGCGACTGAGGGGTTGTATGAAAACTATTTATCCTTCTGTCTTCAATAATTCAGAAGTGAAAAAGGAGTTAGATGGATTACAGGATCAGTATGTACTGGACCCCGCTGACAATGCTGGTAACAACATAGTCTTTGTTTGTAAGACTCATTATTTGAAGTGTATTTTAGAGGAACTAGGATTTAATTCTGCAGGTGGAAATTCAACTTATACCCATAGCTCCCTTTCTAAGGAGAGAAAATTCTTCAAAATCGTGTGTCCGTTCTAGATATTTTTAATATTCTCAACAATCAAAATGAATTTGAATTACCATACATTTACTGGATTCCGAAACTTCATAAAGATCCTCACAAAGATACATAGCGGGTTCCAGTAAATGGTCTACCAAGCCTTTTTCTTTACTCCTCAATAAAATATTCACTGTAAAGAAGGAAAAACTTCAAGAGTACTGTACAACAGTTTATTCGAGAAGTGGTGTAAATCAGATGTGGATACTTAAAAACTCCAAAAAACATTCAGAAAATTTGAAATCACAAAATTTCACTAAAGTCAATAACATCAAAACGTACAACTTTCCAACACTTTATACAACCATTTCCCACGATAAATTGAAGTCTAGGCTTTTTGACATCATAGACAGCTGCTAAAAATGGAATTCGTAAATATACTTACCTTGTAATTGGTCAATTGCAAAATTATTTTGGTAAAAAGCTTTCTGATTGTACACACGCACTCTGAAGTTGATATTAAAAAGATGCTGTTTCATATTTAGACATTGTACTAGAAAAGACGTTAATGGTAACCTTACAACAAAGATTTATGATAAACGTGATGACTTTAACTTTTCAATCGTCAACTTCCCTTACTTATGTAGCGATATACAATTATCACCTGTATATGGAGTTTATGTCTCTCAGTTGATTCAATACGCAAGAGTATACTCTACGTATGAACAATTTCTAAAACGAGTCAAGCTATTGACAAACAAGTTGGTGAAACAAGGATATCAACAGTCTCGTTTGATGTCATCATTTGGAAAGTTTTACGGTCGATACAATGACCTTGTTTGCACACATACCTATTATTGAGTCAAATGCTGACTGATGTTTTTCACAGTAACTGTTAGGCCATTCTTTATACACTGAACTGTCGGATTTTCCCCGTTTTTTCCCGATTATGACAAGGAGCACACGGCTGGTGTGACCGGTCGGAAGGGGATGCTCTCTCCTCCATGGTACTAGATCCTACCTCTAAATTTTGAGGTCCGTGTTTGCTCTTCTCCAAATTTGTATCGTTTCATTGGACTTTCGAGTTAAATACTGTTCGTTATCTTCATATTTCATGTATTTCACATGGTACTATATTAGATTTCTATTCAGTGTATTTATTTTCAAGATGGTTATTTTTTATATTTTCATTTTACTGCACATCTGTACCTCTCTGGTCTGAAAAAAAAAATGGGATAGACTTCCAGAGAACTAAAGTGCCACCAATTGAAAAAAGTGTATATTTATTGCGCACAAAAAATGCCCTGTCTCTCAATTTATTTCTCGGTATATTAAATTTGCCATTTCAAAATATTACAAACTGTGTGTTCCTAATATATTTCCCCACTACTTCCACAACAAAATATTTCCAAAAACCGTTGTTAATAGCTCTCCTTGGCCTGAAATTGAGACCGTCAAAAATGTCGTCTACCTATACCGCCATCTTTGGTGGCAAGACAATTCGGTCAGACACACTTCGTACCTAACTTTGACATACAGTTTTGTTGTGAAAGTAGTACAAGAATATGTAAGGAACACAGGGTTAGTAATATTTTGATATATACGGAGAAATAAATCGAGAAACAGCGCACTTTTTGTGCGCAAAAAATATACACTTTTTTTTTCAATGGCTGGCACTGTATCTCTCAGATCGTCCATCCCAATTTTTGTCAGACCAGCGACCTACAGATCTGCAGCTAATTTACATTTTATACCAGGCTATCAGAAATATTTCCTATCTTGAATAAAACAGTATGCACTATATGTCAACGAAATATACCTGTGACGTTACTACATTTAAGCGTGTATAAGCATGCGCATATTTTGCAGATGTAAAGGGTTTTTAAATAACTAATAGTTATTAGCCTTACCCTATAGCTTTAAAGCTTACAACCCCCTAAAAAGCAATGGAAACCTTGCAGTAGACCTGTTATCTTCACCATGTACATGTAACAGCCGCTCGTGTATCTTTTCACCACATTTATTGACGGTCTTCTATTTCCCTCCGATTTTGAATATTTCTGAGGAATTATTTCAAAACATATTTCAATATTTTTTTTCAGTCCGTGTTTGCTCTTCTCTCAATTTGTATTGTTTTAATAGACTTTTGAGCTTGATTACTATTCGTTATCTTCCTTTTTTTATGAATGAAAGAAAAAAAATGAATCAATTCCGAAGAAATGGATATCTACTAAGCATTATATATGTAAAAACAAATTTAAAAAGACCAACAGGCTTTTAAGAAATGGTTATCAAATGAAAAGCCTTGAGTAAAAAAAAAATTAAGAATTAAAAATTATTTCCATTAGGCTCTAGTTAGTTTTTATATATATATCTATATTTGTGCAAATTAACTCTGTAAATTACTGTGAAAACGACTAGCAAATGTTATTATGATGCCTTTACTGAAACGAGAGAGTGTAACGTTTTAGTCAGAGTAATTTTTCCTCTCCATACTCATGTGTTCTATTTTTAAATAATGCTTTTTACTAACAAAAACATAAACGTTTGATATTAAATTTTGAAAACCAAAGATTCATTTAATGTCAAACTTATTGGACGAAGTTTTCATACTAAAATTCGGAAAATTTGACTCGTAAGTTTTCAAACTTTGTCTGTGGAATTAAGTGTACTCCTTATTTATTTATTTATTCTTTTATTTATTTAAATACTTATTTAATTAATTACTTTATTTATTCATTTATTTTATTTATTTATCTATTTTATTTTATTTTAATTTTGAAAAGACAGGGATCACTAAACAAGAGAATGTCGGGGCAAATGTGTAAAATATAGGCCTACAATAGAGGTCATCAAGCACTTTAAAACATTTTAATTTTCCGATTATCCTATCCTTTCAAAGAGGGTTAGATTTTTGGCAAAGTAATACCATTCCACAAATACCCTTTAAAGGACTTGTCGCAAGATCTCAAAAACGTAATTCTATTATAAAATATTATCAATGACTTTCTTTTTTAATATATTGATTTCGATTACAATTGCAATAAACGTTGTTGTAAGAATATTTGAAGAGAAATTTAGAGCTGAAATTTAATTCGCTGATATGTATATTTCAATCGTATTTCGGCGAAATGCTTATGTGACGTCATAGCGTCAATGATAGAGAGATGAAAATCTGCACACTTTTAACGGAGTTATCAACGATAAATGCAGCAAAAGTACGGAAAAGTGCTGAACAAAAATTAATTCCTTATGTGCCTTTCAATTACCATAGAAATATATACTAGTTCTAATTTATGTATTAATATCGATTAAAAGATGAAGGTATAAATATAAAGTTATGTATAACCATGCAATTACAACCGGTATAGGTGAATTTGTACAGTCATGTTGTAGTCACGTTAGTAAGCAGTACCAGCAATGCAACTGGCGACTTCAGAATTTCCTTTCTGTTATAAATTCCGTCGAGGAATATGCAGGAGATGGGCTTAATATTAAAAGAAGACCTAAAAAACAGAATGAAGAAGGAGTGTTAGAAACATATTTAAAAGAATGTATCAAAAAGTTAAAGTCAGAATGAGTACTATCTATATCCTTCCATTTTCAGTAAACTTCAAACGAAATAAGAGTTTAAAAGGCTACATAAGTAGTATGTTAAAGTTCCATCTGACAAAGTTTCTCCCATTACGGTCTTTGTTTGCAAGGTCCATAATTTAAAGAACTTGGCTTTATTTCCACATCTGGGTATCCAATTTAATCCAACTCGCACTTGCTTTCAAAAGATAAAATTTTTGAAAATCATTTTCCAGTTTTATATACTTTATGCATTCCAGTCAATGAAAGTGAATTTGAATTTGAATGTTCTTGATTCCAAAACTTCATAAAAATTCTTACAATCAAAGATATATTGTACGGTTCATTAATTGTTCTACAAAGTTTCTGTCTTTACTGTGAAGGGGAAACTTCAGGCGTACTGTGTTACATACTTTTTCAAAAAAATGCTGTTAATCATTTCTCCCGATAAACTAAGATTTATATTCAAGTGAACCTGAAATAAAACACAAAAAAGAGTTTATCCATTCTGTTTCATATTTAATTGTTTTGCTGATTAAAGACGTTAACGGCAAATTAACACTTAAGGTATTTCCACCCTCTTGTGATGTCATAGGTTTTTGCAAAAACTGTTATCAATTTAAATTCATACCCCATAGAAATATATCTTTGGAAAGAATGCTTTTCAATGGGTGTAATAACAAATATTGTTTAGTAAAAGAATTAAAAAAATAAGTATTTTCTTTATTTAATTAATTATTCAATCTTTAAAAAATGTTGCTAAGGGCAATAACTCCTTCTCATGTATCTATATTCAGGTATTTTCCTTATTGTACTTCTGATGAAATGATTTTCCTGATATTTACAATTCAAACATATTTATAAAGAAACAATTATTTTGGAACTTTCATCATCACATTTATGTGTTGAACAAGTTTTTACATTATTTCTATAATACTGTTTACTAAAAATGTACATTTTTTTATGCTGAGATTTGCATCTGTTTATTTATGTCTTACATCTTGAAAAATATGGCAAACTATATATTTTTTTGCAATTATTTATTAATTTAAACTATATTCAGTGAAAATAAATGCATTTTTTCTACTTTGAACACATAAAATTGCGAGGATGGAAATACCTTAAACTATATGACAAACGGGACGATGTCAGCATTTCCAACATTAACTTCTGTAATGTATGTGATATAATGTGTTTTTATTTTAATTTAGTCGATTTTTTCGTTAACCTGAGCATGGAGGGTATGACCGGTCAACGAGGGATGCTTCCTCCTCCATGACACCTGATCCAACCTCTGATGTCTCTAGAGGTCTGTGTTTGCTCTTCTCTCAATTTGTCATGTTCCAATAAACCTTTGAGCTTGATTACTCTTCGTTATCTTCATATTTTATGAAGTGATATTCCACTATTACCAGCATAAGATGTACCATTCTATTTTAATGTGGACTAAAATATTGGAATATATATATATATATATATATATATATATATATATATATATATATATATATATATATATATATATATATATATATATATATATATATATATATATATATATATATATATATATATATATATATATATATATATATATATATATATATATATATATATATATATATATATATATATATATATATATATATATATATATATATATATATGTCATCTTACTTATAGTCCTACTTTAGTACTCCATTCGGAGAAGAAAACTGGATCAAGAAACTTGGCACGGCATTTTCGTATGGTTGCCCACAATGTGCCATTGTGAATGTGATGAGAATTTTTAACAATAAACCTAGACGTAGAAGTAGTTATGAACATCGATCATACAAAAAAAAAACAAATATTCCTGATGCCTCTTTTGATTCACTGTTGCCTTACTTCATTAAACAATTAGGTCTTCATCACATTTCCAGTAAAGTTTGCTCGGTTCCTTTGAGTATTTGAATGGACTACTTGAAGAAGCTACTGCAGAATACAACCTAATTTTTATAATTTAAATCATTTTTATTATTTGTAAATTTATAATTTGATTATGGATGTTGCCAAGCAAAGCTATTTAAGCCATCAAGTGTGTCTAAAGATAATTCTGACTCAACCAGTCGGTCCCTCTGGCCTAAAACTTAAAAAGATGATGTGAACAGTAAATACATTCCTAATCATAAAGATGTTCGATCATGCAATCCTTTCTCCATATTTCAAGTTGGTCTTCACGCTGCATTTCCTACAGATATTCCCAAACTGTTGCTTCCAAACTTTTCAATAAACGAACCTTACATAGATATTGAACATGTAAACCAAATCGTCTTTTGCGTTCTTGCAATTTTTTCTTTTAAGTACTATCCCCTGGACACATCATTGGTGTTAATATAATTGAAAATGAAGACCTAAAAGTATCTCTTAAAAAGTCCTAAATACAGGACGCTCTAGGCTCTCTTTCAAGAAGCAGTATTACCTTTCAAAATTTGCTTTGATCGATGGTAAGCTGGTTATTGTTAAAGGTTCTAATGTTGCACAAAGTACGAGATCTCGAATATAAAACACATACCAACAGCATGGTGTAATAAATAAATGCTGAAATAAGAGCCAAAAAATAAATTCATTGCAATGTTTGGACTCTGCAATTTAACCGCTAATACCGAATTCAAAGGTCTCAGAGAAACGGCATATGGCCACAACAACGCTAGAAAACAGTTAGTTTAGCCCCGAGTCCAGACTTTTATTACAAAGCTTGATGGAAAACTCAAAATACATGGTCATCGTAATGAACATTTTGCGGAAATCTCATTCAGGAGGTTGATAGATTACATCCTGTAGTGTTATGAAATGGGAAGATGTATTCTATGCAGGGAGGATCAATTTGATTTGATTCAAAATCTTTTACGTGAAAAGAAGAAAAAACTTGCAGTGGCCTTCAACTCGACATTTAGATATATCGACGAATTATTGTCAATTAACAATGGTTATTTCCATTTTTATGTCGACACGAAAAATGAGGTTGAGATAAAAGATACCAAAGAATCTGACAAATCTGTTTCATATTTGGATATTTTATTAGAAAAAGACTTTAATGGTAATCTAGCAACAAAGCTTTATGATAAACGTGATGACTTTTAACCTCAATCGTCAACTTCCCTTACTTATGCAGTAATATACACTGATCACTTGTATACGGGGTTTATATCTCTCAGTTGATTCGATACGCTAGAGCATGCTCTACGTATGAACAATTTCTAGAAAGAGGTAAGCTATTGAAAAACAAGTTGATGAAACAAGAATATCAGCAGTCTCGTTTAAAGTCATCATTTCGTAAGTTCTATGGTCGATACAATGACTTGTCAGCAAATACAATTTATCATTGAGTCAAATGCTGACTGACTTTCTTTCATACTTATTGTTAGGCCATTATTCCATTACACACTGAATTGTTGACGGATTTTTCCGTTATTTCCCGATCATGATAAGGAGCGCACGGCGGGTGTGACCGGTCGGCAGGGGATGCTCACTCCTCCATGGCACCTGATCCCACCTCTGATGTCTTAGAGGTCCGTGTTTGCTCTGCTTCTATTTTGTAATGTTTAATGGACATTTGAGCTCGAATACTGTTCGTTATATCCATTAAAAATTACAAATTAGGATCAAATCAAACAAAGACCTCTAAGACATCAGAGGTAGGATCAGGTGCCATGGAGGAGTGAGGATCCCCTGCCGACCGGTCACACCCGCCGTGTGCTCCTTGTCATTGAACATTGCATTTAAATTATTGTCATCTCTCGAGAGAGATGACATAAAAGATTGAATGTCGGAAGTCGGGTCCTGATGTAAGCTGCCCTTATTGGCTGGTGGTCTAGCGATCGAAATATTCTATTTATAAGATGGTGGTCTGGCAATGAAAAACAGACGATGACGCGATTTCTATATATAGAATTGTTCTTCGATAAACAAAACTGCTTTGTTAAGCGAGCGATCTATGAAACAATGTCTAAGTAAATTAATCTACGGACAAGAAGAGCGATATGCACGTGTATGTTTATGCTAATATTCTTGACAGTTTATATTAGAATAAGTAATAGAAACAAGAGGCCCAGGGGCCACATCGCTCACCTGAGCACTGCGGCTAGGAAAAAAGCAAAAATCAGTTCAGTATTGCAATGCTTAGATGCATAAGTGGTCCCGACCTACCCCTTAAATGGAGGGGGGTATGATTTGAACAAAATCGAATCTACACTAAGGATGCTTTCATACTTTTTTTACTGTGACTTTTATCCTACAAGGTTAAACTTTCATTGTGGCCCCTACCTACCCCTGATGGTCATGAATTGATCAAACATGAATCTACAGTATCTGAGGATGCTTCCATGTAAATATGACCAATCAAGGCTTTGCTGTTCTTGAGAAGAAGCTTTTTAAAGATGCTCCCTATGTATTCCTATGTAAAACATTGATTGCCCACTGTGGCCCCATTCTACCCCCGGGGGTCATGATTTAAACAAACTTAAATCTTCACTACCTGAGGATGTTTCCATATATATATGACCAATCAAGGCTTTGCTGTTCTTCAGAAGAAGATTTTTAAAGATTTTCCCTATGTATTCCTATGTAAAATTTGATCGCCCACTGTGGCCCCACCCTACCCCTGGGGGTTATGATTTGAACAAACCGACCAAGGATAGTCTGTGCCAAGTTTGGTTGAATTTGGTCCAGTAGTTCTGGAGAAGATGAAAATGTGATAAGTTTACGATAATAACAACAACGACGCCAACGACAACGACGAAGACAGACAATGGACAAATTTTGATCAGAAAAGCTCACTTAAACCTTTGAAAGATTTTAAATATTTCTCCTGAAAAAAATCTTATTAAAGTAGATAATCTGCATTGCAAGAAATGTTATTGTTAGACCTTTAACTTTGTAGCGGGCCTTTTCATGCTCGTAGTGTGTATATGTACGTGAATTTAAATGATAAATAACAGTATTATACATGTATATCATTTAAACTTTTAACTGGCCAACAAAGAGTATCATCAGATCTGCCTTAGTATCACCAGCAGGCGGCTCTACATATTTACAACTTCAGGGGTCCTGTATCAACTTGTTGCGTTCAAGAGCGTAGCAGCTATGTAGCCTCTACATAAACCTACGATCTTGAACGATATGCTAGCCTAGACGCTACTTAGGGAGAGCTAACATAAATATTTGATGCTAATTCCCAAATCCAAGATGGCCTCCTTAGTTCACTCAAGTTTTTAACAAAAAGGGGGGTTGTTTTCTACGCCTTAGCGAATTAAATGTGAATTCACATATATTTTAAAACTCTTTTTGTTCCAGAAATAAGTTTTTCTGATATATTTTTCTACCATGAATTTAACAGTTAGCGGCCAGACTAGCTGTCCGTTCAATAGAGTTAGTTATCTACCACTTACATTTAGCTGCTAGGATAGCCACTACGATCTTGAACGCAACCCTGACATTGTGAGGATAGTGGCTCAATGGCTAAGATAATTTAAATGATTAGACCAAGTTAATTTTTTAAAAATAATTCTTTTCGCTTTAAAACTTCTTTAGGGTTGCAAGAGGAAGAGAAAAAAGGAATCCGTGAACATGTACATGGTTTTATAATAAAGACGCCCTCTCGCAGGAAAACCGAGTAAAGGCTGTTAATTTGTTCTCAGAAACAATCACTGAAAATAAACAAATTTAAACATTTTACCCACTAGCAGGTTAATAAATAAAAAAGTTACACTCTTCTTCTTATTCTTTGACGTTATTGAAACCAGAGAGATGACATTTAAGGCTTTCTGGAAAGCTAAACTTGTATATTAATATGTTTAATTCAATCTAGGAGACTGTGTGTTGTTAACGTTACATGATCTGTCTTTATAATGTCATCTGGTTTACCGACATCAACTTTAATTTTAGTATAGTATGTGTAAATTTGAGTAGATATAAGTTTGTAAGGAACATTTCTCAGTCCATCAGTCTTCATCCTGGTTTTCCACGTTTTAAGGACATCAAATCTTTAAAAAAGAAAAGAAAAAACCTATAAGCTACAACAATTGAACAATAATATTACTCTCTCGTGAGCGCGAGATAAATTTAGATCACTTCAGTGACCCCAATTTATTTAAAGGCAACTCTATTTTCCATATTCATTAGTAAATTGATAATGGAAATAGCCTCATCCTTTTAATTGAAAAAAGCCAATCCAAATCACACATTTGCTCAGGTTTCTTATAGGGTAGATGAGAAAATGTAAAAGTTTTTATCAAAATAAACATTAAAACAAATAGGAATTTATGCAGAAAGCCGATATATGAGTCTATGTCTCACATAGAGCTAAAGCCAAGAAAAAAAAAGACACAGTTAATTTGTAATACCTTTAGCAGTGTAAGCTTTCAATAATGACCAGTGCTATGATTTTTTTTTTAAATTACCTTTTGGTCCATCGTTCCCGCTTCTTGTGACGAATCATTGTGTATCTAGCGACAGATACTGGAGGTCGTATTACACGGAGCTTTAAATGACGCATTCTGTAAATAATGCTTTCATGGATTTATATATATATATATATATATATATATATATATATATATATATATATATATATATATATATATATATATATATATATAAGCACATAAATAAACGGTTATATAAAATATGCTTACTCTTGCTGTGAAGTGATTTTCATTCCTTTACGTTTTTAACCGTAATCTGAACTTGTCAAAATTGATAGTTCCTCTTGCATCCCTATTTATAACCGTGATTTGATACATTGATTGCTACATGGATTTTTCAGAAAAGAAATATCTAATTCGTCAAAATGTATCTCAATAAATATTACTTAATCATATCAAGAACACTTCTCACCTGTAGTACATATCGTCGTCTTCCCCTCCCCAGCCCCAGAACATGTTGGAATATCCGTTAACTTTACGGAAAGTGTGTGGTTTAAATCCTAACACTCCACCCACTAACCAGCTGTACATCATCCTGTATCACAAATGTTGAAACATTTTGAATATATTTTATAAGAGCAATCTAATAATTTTTGTAAGTTTATGCTCCAAAGCGCTAGGTATTCTAATATAATCGTTAGAGAGGTTGCCAGCGTGGCGCAGTGGTTAGAGCATCTGATCTAGATTAGCAAGTAAGGAGCTAGTGCCCCTTTTAAAAAAGAACTTACGACCAAGACCAAAATTTAATTCTGTTTATAACTTTCTTATTTACCTTACATTGAAAATCGTTTTAATCTTTTTAAAAGGTATATATATATATATATATATATATATATATATATATATATATATATATATATATATATATATATATATATATATATATATATATATATATATATATATATATATATATATACATGTATATATATATATATATATATATATATATATATATATATATATATATATATATATATATATATATATACAGTCCCTGAAACGTTCTACTTTCCCATTTTTCCGTTCGCTCACCGTTCGTTCACCGTTCGTTCAGCGTGCGTTCACCGTTCGTTCAGCGTGCGTTCACCGTTCGCTCTCCGTTCACAGTTTTGCGTTCACCGTTCACCGTGCGCTCGCGTTCACCGTTCACAAAGCGTTCAGCGTTCGCTCTTCGTTCCGTTCACTTTGCGTTCACCTTGCGTTCAGCGTTCACCTATCGTTCAGTTTTCATTGCCATTCGGAACTCCGAAGTGAAAGGACTTATCTTTTTGTAGTTAAGGAGTTACAGTTTTTTTTTTAATTTATTAACTAACATATCGTGTTTGAAGAATCATTATTTCATGAGGTAAAATATCTACGATATATATTTTTTATTATTTTAACTTAGCTGTTAGGTTATTTATTAAATTACTCTGGAAAATAAATGTTGTTACAAGCACATTCTGTACCTATGTAGAACGATGCTGAAATATTTAATTTAACTAAGGGCAATGTGCAAATACTTCAAGCACTGCAACATTTTGTTGTTTTGTTAAAGACGACAAATCATTAATGGAGATATAATTATTCAAGTCAAATAATTATGCAGCAAAATTACGAAAATATTTATTTCTAATACGTTTTTTTTTTCAATTACTACAGAAAATATAATAGAACTAGTACTAGTTCTGAGAGTTATACATAGTACTGCGGATATACTGTTAATTTATTATCTTTAGAACGAATTAAATTGATAGTGTGGTTAAAGGGAATATTTATTTAAAATGTAATTTCTCTACTGTAATATGTAAAGTCTATAGTTATAGAGAAAAAAAAATTTTCTTCATTGTAACTTTATATGTTTGCTAATCGATATGATTAATACCCCCCCCCCCCTTTCCCCCTAAACCGGTGACTAAGTCAGTACCGTATTTCCAGAATGTTTTAATTAACATTTAAAAAAAAGGTACTGTCTTTTTTAGAACAAAAATTTCAGTCTCAAAACAAACATACATCTACAAAAAAGTCACAAAACAATAGTAGATCAAAATGTACACGTGTCGGCGGTGGTATTTGAAATTGGCAGAGAGTATGTTTCACATTCAAGTGTTAATGCCTAATGTATTTTACTCATTTATTATTCAAATGTTGGAATCAAATCTAGAAATGATAAAAATAAATGTTATAACTTGTTGGAAATACTCGCACTTCGTCTTCGATGTGACGAAACTTTCACACCTGCACAGTGTCGAATGATTTTGATTGACAGGACAAGCACGTGGAACTTCGTGTGAACTTGAAGCAGGAAAATAAAAAACGAGTATGACTGTCAAGCAAATGGATATGATTTGTTGATTAAAAAAAAAAAGTTACTTTCACTGTCTGATATATTTAGAAAAAAATTTCAGAGTTTTTGTTTGATATAGGTACAAACATTTGGTGAAGCCTGAAAGGAGGGGGGGGGGGTAAAACTGAATATTTTTCATTTGTCTGTTTAATAAAAACTATAACACCATATTACTTAAATATCAAGTTCTGAAAATTTAATTTATAACAAATAATATGAATATGTATCTTTGTATCATCATGATTTTGTCCGAGTATAATCACGGCCATCTGGAGATGCATGTAGACGTCTGCTCAATAAATCATAATGAAAAAATAGAAATGACACATAATATATTATTGTTTTAAATATTTAAAATACGAGCGTATAAATGTAATTAATTTTTTTTTCATTACTTTACACGAAATCGCCTTGACACGGAGATATATATATATATATGAATATAAGTTACAACCGCTTTAATTCATTCTATAAATCATAAGATTTCTCTGATTTGTTATCAACTAAGAATAAACATTTTTATTTTCCAACTAAAAACAATATCTTTTATACTTCAGCGTTCGGCAACAATTGCAATGTTTTAATGCGATAAAAATCGTGTGATTAAAAACTTAATGTGCATGCATTGTCTTTCTGAGGACAATTTTGGAGAATTTATTTTATTGACTTAATTATTCATTCATTTATTTGTTTACTTATTTATTTATTTTTTTTTTTTTTTTTTTTTGGCACCTGACATTATAATACAATAAAATAGTTTCAATGCAAGGAAAAGATCAGAGGCATTCCGAATATATCGTTCATCTTGCGTTCACCGTTCCTTCACCGTTCACTTTGCGTTCGCGTTTGCGCTCCGTTCGCGTTCTGCGTTCGCTCACCGTTCACCGTTCACACATCGTTCACCAAGTTGCGTTCAGCGTTCACACATCGTTCACTCACCGTTCGCTCTGCGTTCGTTCAGCGTTCGTTCACCGTTCGTTCAGCGTTCGCTCACTTCAAGTGGGAAAGTAGAACGTTTCAGGGACTGTATATATATATATATATATATATATATATATATATATATATATATATATATATATATATATATATATATATATATATATATATATATATATATATATACAGAGAGAGAGAGAGAGAGAGAGAGAGAGAGAGAGAGAGAGAGATTTTTTCACTAGAACTTTTAAACAGAATCTTTAATTTTGCAAAACTTTACAATGAATTAAAGTTTTTGGTCTTAGTCGTGAGTTCTTTTGTAAAACGGCTCCTGATCCTTACGTCGCGGGTTCAAATTCACTGTGGGTCGTGGAGACCTGTCCTTCAGATGAGACCGTAAAACCCGTGGCCCCGTTTCGCATTAGGTGTTGGCAAAAAAAAAAAAAAAAAAAAAGATCCATCACAGCTAAATAGCCCTGAATGCCGAGTTTAGTTATAAATTTGCAGCTCTTCACCAGCAAGTGGTGGCTATTCCATATGAGTGAAAAATCCTCGATAGTGACGTTAAACAACAAACAAAGACACTAACTAACTTCAAATGTGTTTGCACGTAAAAGAATTTAATTCAAATAAAAAATTGTATCGATTGCTAAAAATATTTTCTTTACTTTTTTTTAAAAGACCTGGATACGTTAGGACCGTTTATCGGCCCTGTAAAATAGGCAAAAAATAAACGCACGATTACATTTCATGAACTGTATCTATTATATTTTAGGTTTCCCTGTGTGTGAAATAGGTATCAATTTGTTTTTTAACTCACGTGCTCTTTTGTTTATATAACTTTCAAAACCGGTCTAATATCCCGGATTTCCCCTATTTTGGACGTTCTCTTCTCTTCAAATCTATATTTCGATATGTCCGCATCCGAGTATGTATGCGAAACTTCGCAGAAAGAACAATTATGCCTCAATTTCTAATATTAAAAAGAAAAAAATGACCTTACAAAAGTGCGGCCTCAGCCCTTTTTACAAAAAATTGTAGTTGAAAATGCTGTATTTTTGGATAGACGTCAATTATTCCTCCCAATGAAACCTATACTTTTTAAAATTGTAATTTTGTGTAATTCTGTATCTAATGGTTTCATTAGTTTATCACAAGATTTTACCAAAATCAACAGCTTAAAAACTTACGACTTTTCAACTTTATACACAACCATTCCCCACGATAAATTAAAGTCCAGGCTTTTTGATATCATTGACAGTTGCTTTTTCAATAAAAATGGAACTCGTAAATATACTTACCTTGTCATTGGTCATTTGAAAAATTATTTTGTTAAAAAAACATTCTGATTGTACACACAAGTACTCTGAAGTTGACATTAAAAGATGCTGGAGTTTCTGATTAACAATATCTATGTGGATTTTGGAGACCAGGTCTTCCAACAATCTATTGGAATTTCTATGGGTACCAATTGCGCCCCGTTACTAGCAGACCTTTTTTTGTATTCCTATGAAGCAGAATTTGTCCAAAATCTTGTAAGTGAAAAGAAGGAAACACTTGTTGTGGCCTTCAACTCGACATTAAGATATATCGACGAATTATTGTCAATTAACAATGGCTATTTCCATTCTTATGTCGATACGATATATCCTGGTGACACATCTGTTTCATATTTGGATATTTTACTTGAAAAAGACGTTATTGGTAATCTAACAACCAAGCTTTATGATAAACGTGATGACTTTAACTTTTCAATCGTCGACTTCCCTTACTTATGCAGCAATATACCTTCATCACCTGCATACGGGGTATATATCTCTCAGTTGATTCGATACGCAAGAGCATGCTCTACGTATGTACAATTTCTAAAACGAGGTAAATTATTGACAAATAAGTTGATGAAACAAGAATATCAGCAGTATCGTTTAAAGTCACCATTTCGTAAGTTCTATGGTCGATACAATGACCTTGTCAGCAAATACAATTTATCATTGAGTCAAATGCTTACTGACGTTTTTCATACTAATTGTTAGGCCATTATTTACACACTGAATTGTTGACGGATTTTTCCGTTATTTCCCGATCATGACAAGGGGCACACGGCGGGTGTGACCGGTCGGCAGGGGATGCTCACTCCTCCATGGCACCTGATCCCACCTCTGATGTTTGGAGGTCCGTGTTTGCTCTGCTTCTATTTTGTATTGTTTAATGGACTTTTGAGCTTGAATACTGTTCGTTATCTCCATATATTTCATTTTTTATTATCTTTTAAACTTATTTCTGCATTTGAAGATTAGTTTAATACAACTAATGCAAATAAAAACCATAGATAAACCTTTCTCAATGAAATTTATTGTGGGACATTACATGTAAATTAATGGTGCAATACATTGAAAACATAACGTCACAAAGAGCAATCATGTTGAACATATGCTTTACGCAAAATTTTCAGTCTTCGCAACTATGATAAATTTTCAAACAATATTTACAGTGAAAAATAGTAATTACGATATAAGTTGGGATGGATTAGACGATTTTAAAAGGACAAATTGTAGGCTTGTTTGCATGTAAAAAATCGTCATCAAATTTAGAGACAGGGTCGCTAAGTGGGCTTCACATACCCAGTCCTTTGTTTTTGCCTCTTTAGAAAAAAAACATTACTGAAAATGTTTATAGTTCCAGAAATTGACGATCGCCAAGTCAGTTTACTATGGTCGCCAATTTTGCGACTTAAAGAAAAAAATTAGACGCCAGTCAAATATTTTAGGCGACATGGTGACTAAACTAGGCGCCAATTAGAGCCCTGAATGACTGAATACTTCTATCTTCTTTTCATGGACCACTGAATTAATTCATGATAAAAGCCACAAACCATTTTTGGGTGAGGGGATTTAGATTTGTTCTAACGAAGAGACGTTCCCTCATACAAATAAAGATAATTAAGGAAATAGTAAAAAGGTGGGGGTTTAATTTCTTCGTAAAAGCAACAACGGGCCAAAACAAAAAAAAATAAATAAATAAAAGAATGAAAACTTCTTTGAGAGTGTACATTGCAATTTGTTCTATTCATGATCTTAAAGGGTTTTCTCGGGCTAAAGAGATAATATTTCTTTCATGAAATCCTTTTCTCAAGAACTACTATAATTAATAAGTATTCCTAAGTAGTGCAGATTCAAATTTGTTCAAATTATGACCTCCAATAAATATCACAAACGGACATATAGGAATCTTCTCAAGAACTGCAGATCTATATTCAAAACCTTGTCAGTGTGAATGTATTCTCAATAACTATAGATTCAAGTTTTTTTTTGTTTTTTTTTTTTAATTTCATATCGTGGTGCTTCGGTTGAAATAGTGCTCTACTTAATTAAGAATTCCATAGTCCTATTGCACGTTCGGGATTGCCACTTCGTAACTGATAATTATATATGCATGTCAAAGGTCAATCGGGGATAAGTCGTATCTATATTTAAACAGTGCTAGTGAGGAATTTGTACACAGCGGTTCATTTTGATTTATTTGTGTAACTTTGACGTTTTTATACATAATTTTTATATACAATATGGATCCTCTAGATGATTTTGTTCATTGGAAAATTGAGGCGTTACGTTCATTTCCGATCAAGAGAGAACTATAAAGCACGATTGCTTGTATGTATGTATGGTTTTTTTTTTAAATCTTATTTCCAAGTTAGGTAAGTTTATGTACGTTTTTTTTGCGTTTTTTTTCTCTTGGAAGTGCCTCCCCCCCCCCCCCCCTTCGGAAACGAAGCTACGTACCACAGGGCGAATGATCATGAAAAAAGAATTAAATAGGTTATTTTTAAAATGAGTAATCACTTTGAATTAAGTGACCTGTTGAAATGATCCATACCTACTGATGAAATAATATGAAATTATTTCTACACCTACCGGCCAGAACTTGAATAACTGAGATGAACATTTAATTTCACTTTATGAAAGTAATCTAAGTAGACTTTACTTTACCGGTCCCCAGATCCGCACGATCCGCGCGCTCATTGCATTATGACGTAAGATTTACGTCACTCAACTGATTAGGGTTGGTTTTGCACATTTTTCGACTGGTTAAGGTTAGTCTTGCACCCACCTGAAAGATAAGGGATAGTCCTTGCAGAAGTTTTCGACTGAATAGGGTTAGTCTCGCATCCATCCGAGAGATTAGGGTTAGTCCTCGCACATGGGTTAGTCTAGCATGGTCTAGCAATGCTTGTAGCATCCGCCTGGGAGATTTGGGTTAGTCCTCGCATACCATCCGAGAGATTAGGGTTAGTTTCTTGTTCTTTTAGATTAATTAAGAAATTCAGTTGCATCTGTATTTTTGCAAGATCTTAATTCAGCTTTAACGACATCTCGTTGGTTTGTTTACATGAAAAAATGGCTAAGTACGAAAGAAACGGCACTAAGCATGCGCCGCACGCGCTTTGTTCATAATATTATTTTTGTCTCCTTTTCACTGAATAAACAATATTTATTACTTTTTTTTCAGTGAACGAGGTTAAAAATTGTTTAAAAACGAAGTTCGAAACTAAACCTTTAACCGTAGAATTTGATTTTGGGGTCAAAAAGGCTTAAAACCTCATATTTTTATTTTTTTTTTCCGATCGCTCACGCGATCTCATATATATTGAAGTCGCCTACGGCGACACTATATTTTAGCGCGTTTTTCTGGGAACCGGTAAAGTAAAGTCGTTCCACTACTATTCTTTCTTTGAGTCAGTCTCGGATTTCCAGGTTTCTTAAGCGATAAAACACGCGTGGATTCAGTGAAAATAAGCATCAAAGCGGACGACCTAGAAAAACTGATGTAAGAAGTGACCGTAAGCTACTTCGAAGTGTGAAACTCTACAGACGGCAAACATTATCGGAAATAACTAATGAAGTGAACTCAAAATTACCAAGTTTCATCTCTTCACGGACGGTAAGAAGACGTTTGCGATTTTTAACTTTACAAGAAGGAAAACAAAGAAGACTGAAAATTCAGTCTGTAAACCGCACTCGCCGTGTAAATTGGTGTCGAGGTAAATTACACTGGACTGTGAATAATGATTGGAAAAAGGTGATTTTCAGCGATGAAACTCAGGTTGTGATTGATCAGAATAAGCGAGTTTACATCTGGAGAAGACCGAACGAAGTATGGCGACCTGCGTCCGTGGAAACGGAAAGTACTCGATGATGTATTGGGGGTGTATTACTCATGAAGGAGTCGGAACATTTACAGAAGTAGATGAGAATATTAATTCCCAAAAATATATAAACATTTTGGATACAAATTTATGGCCTGTTATTATGCGTCATTTCCCGAATGGTGACTATGTATTCCAGGACGATAATACACCGGTTCACTCCTCTAAAGCCACGAAATTATGAGAAAAACGAAATTAAATGTGTAACTTGGCCATCACAATCTCCAGATATCAATGTAGTTGAAAATGTTGGAGAACAATAAAAATTTGTCTTCAGAGACAGGTACACAATATTCATAATCGTGAAAACCTCATCATGAAAGTAAAGGAAATATGGCGGTCACTACCTCAGCACTACATTCAGAACCTGTATACTTCAATTCCAAGGCGAATTCGACACGTTATTAAATCTAAGGGTCATGCAACTAAATACTACAGATAAAAGGGTAAGTACTTTTAAAAAAAAATATTTATGGAGTTTTTTTCATTTTTAAGTTCTACGTTTACGTTGTTCATGTTACGTTACGTCAGCCATTTTATGACAGGTGCTGTACTTGCACTTTAAACTAATTAAGCAATGGAAAATAAGAAAGAAAAAAGTAAGAATCGTCTTTTAATTTTTCACCACCATGAGATCTAATTTTCTATAAGCAAATAATAAGTAGTGATATGATAGTGTAAATCTTACCCTTGTACTTAAAGATCAAGCGCTGGACATCTAATTGATTTTACCCCTACCCTTGAGGTGTTACAGCAACAGTTAGATCATTTCTTTGTCTTACACAATAATATAAAAGTGTAAGTAAAGTGAGTCTTTTGCTCTAGTTTTAATAAGTAAATTTTCATCATTCAGATGCGGCTGTGACCACATCCCACCCCCACACCGCCCACTTTTTGTTTTTGTAAGGTTGTACACTGGCAAATTCAAGCATATGTAGTAGGTCCAACCTAGCCCCCGCCCCTCCCCCGAAACACGATTTTCGAGTTGTGGGCAGTTAACGTCCTTTTTTTAATTTCATTTTTTTAAATTTATGTTTATTAAATTTCTTTTGATTTTATTTTATTTTTTGAAAGGTTCCATAGCTGCAATACTGTAACCCTCTTTGTATTTTTTTAAAAGGGGACTAAAAGAAATCGGAGCTTATGATATTACTGTAGGACCTCCCTTTAAAAACGTTGCTACGGGTCTGCTTTTCATTAGGAAAAAATGTAAATGGTGCTGCGTGTTCCATATGTGCTAGTTTTCAATAATATATATATATATAGTAAATTGACCTTTGACACAACGTGACGTCGGAGAGTGCAATAGGACTATTATATCAAAACTCTTCTCATTATTAGCAGGGGCAAATTAAATTACATTAATTTGCATGATTCCAAAGATTCCTAAGTTATGTGGATTTAAGTTTGATAAGATGAACCCTTGTTATAATTTGGTGCTCTGTCGGGGATCAAATTTTATCGCATTAATATATGAACTTATTTTCCAGAACGGAAAAGTCATACATGTAAGAAGGTCATATTGATATCAAATTCATGCTGTGTGGATTAAATTTTGGTAAATTCCTTACTCTTGAGATTAGGTTGGAGCCACAATATTGTTCAACAATTTTTATTCAGAATAAAGTTGAATGTATTTAACTGGAAAACGTTGTGGCCGCGGAACTTCTTGATTCTGATCTTTTTTGATAAATAATACATATTTACATTTACACGTCTAAATTTATATTTCAACAGATCTCAGTATCAACAATCAGAGAAATATTATTAAATTGATCCTTGTAGTTAGTTTGTTTTCAATAATCTAAATTCAAAGAATTCAAAGAATACTTACGCTTATTTTAATAAAAAGAATATTTTCATCACAATTGTTCTGGTCGAAATTCTTCTGATTGGTCATTTTTCACACAATTTACACTAATATTATGATGAAAAATTTCAGTAAACAAATCTTACTTGTAGCCTTCTTCATCGATAGCCACCGACAGATGGCGTGGTTGATCCCCACAGTAATAGAGATTCCTGTCATTTTCTGGAATAAGGTCAACGTCATGGAAGAATACACAATTAAAGTCAAACAATTTTCCTGCTTCGAGAAACCCGGCATTCATAAGTCGTCCTTTATTAAACGGTGTATTTCCTGTCTACAAAAATAATCTTGCGTTACTTGAAATGTCTTTTAACTAAATTCTTTTCAAGAGAACATATGTGAGGCACCTTTAGACAAAATAGAAAGAAACTCACTTGAACCTGTTCAATGACAAAAATTCTAAATTCTGTTTGTTGAGCCATTAAAATAGAGATAAGATTCTTAAGAAGAATGCAAAGATGTTCCTCTCTATCTCTAAAAGGTATAATGATAGCAACGCGACGTGTAGGCCTACATTCTGTCGGTATCCAATGTCCTCCAGCTATTCCCATTTCTCTAGCAGAAGAAAGAGAAAATGAAGTGCAGTTCTGTCTATCATTGCCAAAAAATGAAGCCTCGGTTGTATGATCAGTTGATTTTGATGTCTTTGTTGCTTTTGGACATTTGATTTGCTGACACTTTTTGTTGCAATACATCATATTACATGATTCTATTATGATGGATTCAATTTGGAGCCTCATTGTATGACATTCCGCCATGATACAAGGTTTGACATCTACTGTCCTGTTGCCCTCTGAAATAACGCATGTTTTTAATCTACCAAAGCATGTTTACATGTTTTCGAATTTTAACATAATGATAGTAAACAACATAATAAAGTATCATTAATTTCAACACAAAAGCACACATTGCCCTTGCACCTAATAATTTACTTCGTATTGCTGCATTTTATGTATATTTAAAATATTTTAGATGTTTGAGAGTGCTTACCAAAAGGTATTGAAGTGTATATCTTTGTGGTCTTGAGTTTAGTTATAAAAGCTTGTGAAAACTCATTCCCTTGAAGATAAGCACACACACACACACACACACACAGAGAGAGAGAGAGAGAGAGAGAGAGAGAGAAACAGACAGACAGACAGACAGATAGAGATCCATACTTATCTCTGACGTTAATGTTGAAATCAAACACGGTTTCCTGATATTATTGGCTATTTGAAATTTTCTCTCAGTAGGTCTCTTTTTCAAAAACCGATGAGCTAGATCTTCAAAATTAAATTTCCATGTGGAAGCAGATGAAAGATTCCTTGAAGTTATTCGGTATTTTATCAAAGATGTTTTCACAATCAGAAGCATATTTATCCCACAGAAAACCAGCAATACAAATAGCACTGAAAGAATATAAGTTTTGGTAAGCTTCATCATTCCAATAAGTACTGACTATTTTTCCTCACGAGACAATTCTTTCTTGCAAAACCCATCTTTATACACTAGATAAATATGTTCCATACTTGTAGACTATACCACGACATTCCAGCCTTGCACAGAGGGTTTTAAAACCTCATTGAATATTGAAGGCATATGTTAAAAATGCATTTAACCATGCTACGTAACAATCACGTAAGGCATATCTTTGTAGATGGAAAGAGACAAATCATGGGTTGTAATTCTGTATCTTGGCATGTTTTAATGTTATGCAATATTTTATTCTTCTGTTTAAATACGAAGGCCCCTAAAAATAGCTCGGACTCTGCTATTATTTACTCCTATATCAATGAATAATGAAAATTTCACAAAAATATATTTCTTGAATATTTCAGTATAATTTTTGGGAAATTTCTTTTTATTCCACTAAATATCTTCTAAAATCATTGCTATTTTGAATTTTCTGCAGTTTTGGGTTTTTACCAAACTAGAATATACCATACTAATTTTACAGTTTCTAAGCCGGACCTGAAATGCAATATCAAAGTTTATGCTGATTGGGTAAGGTAACCCAAACTATACAGTATCAAACCCTAAGGGGAAGTGTTGAGAATACGAAAGCCCACATTTTTTATAATTTTACTCAGCGTGACTTCATAATATGTCCTGTAAAATTATAAAATGATAATCAATATTCAATATTTTGATATGAAATTTTGATGACCGTACAAGTAAAGATTCTTTTATATTATGTGCGACTTTTAAAAAAAAATGTCGTTAAATCTTTTTTCTGTGCAGCAAAAAACATCCCTCGTATACATGATGTCAAAAGTTTAAATAGTTCCAGAATATATCAGTTTCTTTTCTGACACATGATGGTATTATTACGGAGTATTTAAAGAGCTAAATTACAATGTACCTTTGAGGAATAAGGTTGATTGTATCCTTACTTTAAAAAAGAATATCTTAAAATCTGAAAATGTATTTGATTACCCAAGTCAAATTCATAACCTGAGATCTTATTAAGAAATTATAAATGTCTATTGATTTTATATCGTTGTTGGATGATTGCTTAAGGTCAATTTGATATTTTATTTACTTATTTTGTGACGCTGGCAACTTCCGATAGAAGGCTGTAAATTTGAACCTGTATCGGTTCTAATATCCAAAGGTCTCAAGGTCCCGTCGTATTATCAGAAGCTGCACTGAAAGAAAATTCGCATTTTAAGAAAAATAAGATATTAAATGCCATTTGACCCGCTGTAGAAGGTTTTTTTGATGTTATGATATTTCCTCATTTGAATGTATGGAGCCATCTAAACAATTGCTGAAAATATGACAAAGCTTAAATAATACAAAACACGCTGTTATGGTCATTTTAAACATCAGAATTGTTTTCAGACACCATCTTTTGCCAAGTTTACACAACTAAACTGGATGCCTCCACCAGCTTACTTTGTCTAGCTTACTTTGTCTATAAAAAAGTTTTAAATCAAAATTGTGAGAATTATTACATGGATCAATTCAGATTGTTTAAATGTTTTCAAATATGCATCAGAGGCAGATAGAAAATTCAAATTTATATTTACTGTACCAGTGGGCCAATAGATATAACGACGCTAATCCACCAAAGTTTGGCAACAGCCATCTTAAAAAAACTACCATAGATTTTTTTTTCTACATTTTCAATTTAAAACTGAAATCAACATTCTTTAACACATGCCCAAAAGGGTCAACTTCAATTTACTTTGAATCTGATTATGAATGCTTCTGAATCAATATGACTTTACAGTGAATTAAATACATGCTATAATTATCAATGTTACTATCTTTAGAAATTGTGCACTGCTGATCTAGAGACAAAATTGTTTACTCTGAACCTCTGAATCTGGTACATTGTAAATTGCGTCATAATCAGATTTCATAGAAACAAAGTCTTCATTTCCCGTTTTTAGGTCGTCTTCGTCACTCAGATGACCTATTCTTATCTGTTTTTGTCCTTTGTCGTGCGTTTTGCGTCGTCCGTCGTTCATCTGTCGTAAACTTTAGAACATTTTCAGCTTCTTTTCTTGAATTTTTGAACCATCTTCAACCAATTTTGGGGAATAGTATTAATGGATGAAGAGGTAAAGAATTTGTGAATTTCATGGTCCTTGCCCCTGGGGTTGACGGGTGGGGCGAAAAACCATCAAAATTATATCTTTATTCCTGGACGTTAAGCAGTCAAACTGTTGGCATGATTGTTTAAGCATTGAATCCTCTATCAAAATTGTGAAATGCATGGCCCCAGGGGCTCTAGAGTTAGGGTTTTGCTCATGATCATATAGTGAAAATGCATAAATTCTTAAAACTAAATGCATAGTTACAGACCCTGAAACGTGCTGCTACCCTGTGACTTTCGTGCTCTTTTTGTTTCGTTCAAACTGTGTAGCGTTTCGTGTAAACCGTGCAGCGTTTCATTTAAGCTCAAAAGCGTTTTGTGCAAACCGTGTAGCAAGCGTGCAAAAATCGTGTGAGAAACGTGTAGAATTCATTCAAAAGTCATTCTATTTTAAATATGGTTATTGATGGGTTAATTGATAATAATACAATTCATTCGAAAGTCATTCTATTTTAAATATGGTTATTGATGGGTCAGGATGTCAAACAGTGCATTTTGTAGCCAATATTACTCGGATTTATTATATTGGTGGTGTTTTAAGAGTGAAAAGAAGTAAAAAGTACGAGAGCAACAAAATAAAATTACGCGGTAATGTATATTTGTTTTTCATTTTATCTAAAAGTAAAGATGGAAAACAAATGTTCAATTTAAATGAACTTTTAATGGTATTGGTTTCAATACACTATCAGAATGATCCTAGCTATTTCATTTTGTAACCAAAGCAATATTCAACTTTTTTATTTATCAAACGAAAATTACTTTTTCCAGTTATTACTAGTTTGTGTTAAAATAACAAACTTTATTTATTTCCATGAAAGTTATCACACCATTTCAATAAAACAATCCAAGAAAAGGCGCGAAGATAATTTTCTCGTGACATTTGGCGCGAAAAAAATGCGTCACCTTTTTCATAGAAGACAAATAGACTAATCTGATAGTTTAGAAACGCAGAAAAACTGTTACACAGACATATCCGTATGGGAATCGCAAAGAATAAACGGGTGCATGCAAAAAAATTGAAAGTAAACACATCAATATTTTGCTTCAGTTATATGATTCTTTCCTCTGTAAGCTGCTTTTGTTAAAATGCAGGTAACAAATTCCGTTGTGTGTCAGCTTGCACAAAAACTAGCTCACCAAGTATGACCTCTTAATTTCGGACCATGGAACAAATTGATCCTTATAATGCTTGACGCTGGTGGCGTCAGGCAATGAGAAGATAGGGCTAGAGTGTGGCTTGCATCCAAAAATATGCTATTCCTATGAAAGAGAACAGACTTTTCTTTTGGGGGAATTCTACCATCAATTCAAATAATTAGTGATTTTAAAAAATATTGTCGTAAATATTTTACTTAGTTGTCTGTCTCTCGTGCTGCTCTTCTTGCTTTCTACAAAAAAAAAAAAAAAAAAAAAAAAAAAAAAAATCTAAATTTCTTGATTGTATGGGACTGATGCTTTAGTACTTTGTTGCTTACAACGTAATGGTGTATCTGGACCTTGATTTAAACTAGAATATGGTTTTGCTAGATTCACACATGTGTCTTGGTCCTTGTTCAAGTCATATCCAAAAGATCAGGGTCCTGCACCACATACTAGAGAAAATATGTCCGTGAGAGAGCTTGGAACCCTCAGTTGAAATTCACTGAAATTTAGCATGTCATTTTTGGTGATATGACGTTGATTCAAGGCTTTTCTTGCAGGTTGGTTGACATTTCATTTAAATAGTAAAGTTAGTGGTGAAATTAGTAAATAAGGAGTTTTGTATCTAAATTACAAGTTTATTGTTTTGAAAACGTTTAATGATTTCAAACAAAATGATGAGATAGGTTCATAGAGAACAATGAAAGCTGAACAGTTTGGTCAGTATTATAGGGTTATTGAATTTATATTGGTTATTGAACTTGAACACGTGAACAAGTTGACTGTACAAATGCACGAGCTTGCGAGAACATTTGTACAGCCAACCAATAACTCAAATCAATCAATAACTCCTTTATTATATAGCTAAAACATTCCACATAGATTTATATGAATTATTTCAATCAAATTACCAAAATTTAAGGTGAAGTTTTCAGTACTGGTATTCAAATTAAAACTGTCCAATATCAGCGTCTCTCCTGTAAGTGTTCAATATCACATCATTCCAATGACCCTACCAAGCGTTATGATTTACTTATTTTTTTTTTTTATTGAAACTAATAGGTACAAAATTATTTATTAATAATTTCAATTTTGTGTGAAAATAGGCACATCGTCATTAATATTGTCGTTGAGCAGTTGACCAGACGATTTTTTTGGTTGAGAACAGGGCGTTCGATATTTAACGCTCGTTTTCGGATTGTTTCGGGACATACTCCTACAATGTATATGTAATGCAAACTCAGCGTTCAATAAAACAAGATATTGAACGCTAAAATTCTCTAGACTTTTAGAATTCGTTTTTATTATAGTCTATTTACTAGCTATATAATAAATCTTATTCTTTTAGGCAAGTTTGAATATTCAGTTCTTTTTCAGACTGTTTCAGAAATCTACTAAATATAATATGGTTGTTATGTGTACGAATGCAATGAAATATGAAAACATACATTGAAAGTTGTGGTGACATGCATTCACAGTCTCTATTTATGAAATGTATGGAGATAACGAACAGTATTCAAGCTTAAAAGTCCAATAAACATTACAAAATAGGTGCAGAGCAAACACGGACCTCCAAAACATCAGTGGTGGGATCAGGTGCCATGGAGGAGTGAGCATCCCCTGCCGACCGGTCACACCCGCCGTGTGCTCCTTGTCATGATCAGGAAATAACGGAAAAACCCGTCGACAATTCAGTGTGTAAATAATGGCCTAACAATTAGTATGAAAAACGTCAGTCAGCATTTGACTCAATGATAGATTGTATTTGCTGACAATGTCATTGTATCGACCGTAGAAATTACGAAATGATGACTTTATCCTAATTTCACAACTTCTATATTAAAAGAGATTTTTATTACAAGGAAAATGAAGGACTTCAATCCCATGATATATAGTCAATCTAATTTATTATTTTATCTTGCTGAATGTGAAAAAAAACTGAATTACTGGATTTTACCTTATAGCAAACTGAAGAAGCTTTACAGTCAAGATATTGGAGGTTTTAGTTGTTCTAAAAAGTACTTCGATTGAAAGAAAATATACCTGCCCATCACACTTCCTTAGCCGATGTGATTTATTGCAGATTCATTTTTATTTATTTTAGTTTTTGTTGATTCTTTAGATCGATGACTGTTCTTTAGTTTCACCTTTTTCATGGGATGTAATCAACAAAGTTTTCTAAGACTTTAATTATGAAATATAAGTTGATTGTCAATCAAATGTTTTGTGAATTTAGTTTTTTAATTGTATCAATTGAAAATGAAAATATGATATTTTTGTCTTCTTCATAAATTGCTGTAATAAAAAATATGTTTTTTAAAAATATTTTATCAGGCATAATGATTGATTTTCCTCGCATGTCACATCGTCATTTTGTATATATTTGAGTTGAAACGAAATTAGCTACACATTCCTGCATTTCCCTATTTCTCTCTTTAGTATATATTTCATTATCTTAATTAATATCATTTTAGTTATGTGTAAATTATTTAATTTAATAAGCTATCTCTATCACTTAAGAGTAAATTTAATTGCTTTGAATTTTTAAATATATCACTTTTCAATTTCATTGATGTTACCTGATTATTATTATGAAGTTATTATCAGTATGATTGAATTATATCAATTACAGATGGTACATCAGACATCAGCTTAGTTTCTTCTGTGAGAAACGCCTTGTTCCATAAACAGGTGAAGATTGATAATTATGTAATATTTATGAAATTTGTATGTTAAATCAGAGATAAAGGTTGACATAAAATTGCTGCACTGAGATATATATGCTTATTCATTCAGCAATATTACTCAAAGTGTTATACTTATTATCAGAATAAGGTTTTAGAATATTTTAAACAGTCAAGGTGAATTATTTGTATGAAATATGGAGAAAATGACAGTAATTAAGCTCAAAATCCATTTAAACAATATAAATCGGGAGCAAAGCAAACACGGACCTCTAAAAACATCAAAGGTGGGATCAGGTGCCTTGGAGGTGTAAGCATCCCCTGCCGACCGGTCACACCCACCGTGTGCTCCTTTTCATGACCGGGCAAACAGAAAACTCTGTAGACAATTCAGTGTGCAAGATATTGGCCTAACCATAAGTATGAAAACAACAATCAGCATTCGACTTAATGATAGAATATATTTGCTGACAAGGTCATTGTATCGACCATAGAACTTGTTTCATCAATTTGTTTCTCAATAGCTTGTTTTAGAAATTGTTCGTACGTAGAGCATGCTCTTGCGTATCGAATCAACTAAGAGAAATAAACCTCCATATGGAGGTGTTAAGGGTATGTTGCTATGGGATGTTGACGATTGAAAAGTTGAAGTTATCGCGTTTATCACAAAGCCTAGTTGTTAGGTTACCATTAACGTCTTTCCCTGGTAAAATATCCAAATATGAAACAGATGTGCCCGACACTGTGGTATCTTTAATTTCAAGCTTACTGGGATAAATCGAGTCGACATATGAACATAAGTAACTATTGTTTATTGATAAAACGCCGTTGATATATCTAATTGTCGAGTTGAAGGCCACAGAAATCATTTTCTTCTTCCTATGTATAAGAATTTAGATAAATTCTGCTTCATATAAATACTAAAATAGGTAATAAAGGGGTGCAATTGGTACCCATTGATTACGAAAGATTGTTGAAGGACCTGGTCTCCGAAAACTACATAGATATTGTGAATTAGAAACATAAGCATCTATTATTATATCATGTTCAGAGTACTTGTGTATACAATCAGAATGTCTTTTAACATAATAATTTTGCAAATGGCTAATGACAAGGTAAGTAAATTTAAGTTTTCCAATTTAATTGAAAAAGCAGCTGTCAATGAAGTCAAAAAGCCTAGACTTTAATTTAACGTGGAGAATGGGTGACGTATAAAGTGTTGAAAAGTCGTAGGTTTTGATGTTATATATTTTTGTAAAATTTTGTGATTTCAAATTTTCTAAAAGTTTCTTGGAATTTTTAAGTATCTACGTCTGAATTACACCAAGTCTTGAATATATTGTTGTGCAGTACTCTGAATGTTCTCCTTTACTGTTGTTAATATTTAAGTGAGGAGTAAAGAAAGAGGCTTGGTAGAAAATTTACTGGAGTCCGCTATGTGTCTTTGTTTGTAAGGATTTTTATGAGGTTTAGGTATCTAGTATGTGAAATATGGAGGTAACGAAAAGTAATCAAGCTCAAAAGTCCATTGAAACAATAGTAATCGAGAGCAGAGCAAACACGGACCTCTAAAATTTTCAGAAGTGGGACCAGGTGCCATGTAGGTGTAGAAATCCATGTCGACCAGATTGTCATGATCGGGAAACGGAAAAATCCGCAGACAATTCAGTATTTAAATAACGGAATAATAATACAAAACAATTTATTGTCAGCACACACAACCTACCACTGAGTCAAATGCTGACTGACATTTTTCATACTAATTGTTAGGCCATTATTTAGATCCTGAACCGTCTACAGATTTTGCCGTTTTCCTCCAGTGATGACAAGGAACACACTGCGGGTGTGACGGGTGTGACCGGTCGGCAGGGGATGCTCACTCATCCATAGTACCTGATCCCACCTCTAAATTTTGAATTCCGTGTTTGCTCTGCTCCAAATTTGTATCGTTTCATTGGACTTTCGAGATTGAATACTGTTAGTTATCTTCATATTTCATTTCAACAAAGAATTATAAAATTTAAACCCAGAAGCATCAGAAGTTATTGGGCTTCATTGCAATAGAATTTCGTAATGTATTTCACTGATTTTTTTGTGATGATGATATATTACAACTTTTCATTTAAGTATCACTAACCTGAAAACTGCTTTATATACTGTCTTTTTCAATTTGAATTCTACTATTTGAATTCGTGATATACGTTGGCTAAGATTATATTTATCCAATAAGTATACAATTTTCTATTCATAGTCAATCTGTGATACGAATATTCTGAGAGTTTCCTGATATTTTTATGTTTCAAAATAACATATATAACATATATCAGTACATTTCATAGTAAATATTTTATGCAGATTTATTTATCTTTATTTTTCGAAATAAGCACTCTTTTTGCACAATCTTTTTAAAAACATTGCTTTTGTGACAAGAAAATTTATAATTGGCACAACTTAATTAAATTTGGATGTGATGTTTAGTAACAATAACTTGATACGTCAAAATCAATGCTGTGGCATATGCACTGGCTTAAATCTTAACATAAGGAACACAGAATGATTGAAATAGAAACATAAGGAGCATAAAAAATACCCAGGTATTGTATATGGTTAACAATATATATGGTAAATATGGTAAATGAAATCGACATAGAGGAAAATATGCACCCTTCTATTCGGTTGACATAAAAAATTAATTTTATAATCATTTTACTTATTTCGAGGTTTCAAAGAAATATTGGACGAAAAAACTTCAAGAACGCTCGTAGTGTAATGATCAAAAGTTTTCTATCCAATTGTCTATGTACATCTATGCTGCATATCCAGCTCCTTCTGATAATAACGCAAGAATGAGTAACCCGATGTGCATATGATTATTAGAATTTATATTACCCCTTTGAGTATGTAATGTACTTCGAATTGTCTTTGGGAATCTGATATTCTAATGGTCGTTAATGTAAAGGGAAACTACTCCAAATAATTCAAACAACTCTGGATTTGCGCATCTCTTCATTTGAAATTCAAATCATTCATTTTTACATACATGCTATGATCGCCTTTTTAAAACGACTACTGCAAATCTGCATGCATGCCACATGGTACAATGTGAGGTTTCTATGCAAGGTGTGTATCTGAAAGCCAAAGAAAGGTGAGTGTCTTCTTGCTCATCAAAATTTAATTCAATGTTCAATAGCCCCTGACCATAATCAAGCTTCTAATTTATAAAATTATGTCATAAATGACGAAGAGAAATACATTCAAGTGTCTTGAATGCATATGGGGTTTATGCCTCTTAGTTGATTTGATACGTATGAACAATTTCTAAAACGAGGCAAGCTATTGACAAACAAGTTGACGAAACAAGGATATCAACAGTCTCGTTTGAAGTCATTTTTTTCGCAAGTTTTTCGGTCGATACAATGACCTTGTCAGCACATACAACCTATCATTGAGTCAAAAGCTGAATGACTTTTTTCAAACTAATTGTTAGGCCATTATTTATACACTGAACTACTGTCTACCGATTTTTCTGGTTTTTGTTTCCCGATCATGACAAGGAGCAAACGGCGGGTGTGACCGGTCGGCAGGGGATGCTCACTCCTCCTTTGCACCTGATTCCACCTCTCCGTGTTTGCTTTGCTTCAACTTTGTATCGCTTCATTGGACTTTCGAGATTGAATACTGTTCGTTTTCTTCATATTTCATGTACTAAATATATCCCCGAATACCCAAACTCCGTCATCTGTTGACAAAACAATTTCTGTTATCGGGCATACATTATAACACTAATAAATGGAACGGATTTCACATTCGTGAACATTAGGTCCTATTTATAACTGTACGTTTTATATTATATGCCAAGGAATCGAAATAATTTTTTGTAGTTTTGTTTCTCTGGTCTTTTTCTAAAATAAACAAGCACAAAAAAAAAATAGATTAGTACTTTATTGTACTTGAATACAATAAGCAACAGAGAAAAGTTAATATAACGTCTTTTATATGCGGTAACAACGTACTAACGTTATCTCCAACGGGCAGTGCATTACAGAAATTGAAGTCGAAAAATAGAATAGTTTCAGCCTTATTTAACATGGTGTGCCAAGTAACTTTGACATTGACATCCCTACAACAAACATAAAATTACAACATATGTTTACAATATAAAACGAGCAACGAGTGTTTGAAATAAATTCAACGTATTTTGATGTATGAACTATTAGCAATGTGCTAAACATTTGTTTCAAAAATTTATTCGTAATACATCTAACATACGGTGAGCATATGTCAGATTTAACTCGTTTTGAACATGTCCAAATTTAAAAATATTCAAGCATATGACATATTTTTTCACATATGTGGAATGAACGTTATGTATTTTGCTCGTTTTTATGATAAACATGCGTTTGAAACATATATTAATTATATACTGAAATTTCAGCTGAGTACAAATGACTGAAAGATGCAAATGAGCATGATGTCGCACAAGTTAAGTAATGAATTATAATCAGCTAGGTTATAAGATCTTTTTGTGTTGTGAGATTATCATTAACATTCATTTTAATACCATCTGGTTTTCCGACATCGACTGTGATTTTAGTATAGTATGTGTAAGTTTGAGTAGATATGAGTTTGTAATTAACATTTCTCAGTCCATCAGTCTTCATCCTGGATTTCCATGTGTTCAGTACCTCAACTCTAAAAAAGAGAAGCGCAGAGGCTACAATGATTATTTCAAAAGAATACCCCCCCCCCCCAAGTTTCCAATATGATTTGTAAAGTTTTTACAAGATACAAATATCTATCAATTTGGTTCGCTTAAGTTTCTTTCCTACGAATCATTCTTAAAATGAAATCAAAAGAAACTTGAATAACAACAACAGCACTAATAGAAAGACAGATAGGGCAATTGACCGAAATTGAAATCGCAATGTATAATTTTCTTAAATCCTATCGGATAATGATTAGTAAACAAAAATGATTACAAAATATAACCAAAAGTTCTATGATTAGAAATCACCCAACGAAATGCCAACTTAACTGATATACCTATTCTTACATCTGCATACTGAGTGGTCTAAGGAACAGTTCTGTTGTTTTCTGACTTAGATTACAACTACCTAAAACATCTTATCACAAAGTTACAGAAACACCTTTACTACTTTATTAAGTCACAGGGACACATACTTTAGTCACCAAGACAATAAAGAACTAGGCTCAAGTGTTGAGTGGTATAACGAACAATTCTGTTGTTTCTCGACACAGCCCTAGAACCTAGCCCAAGTAGTGTTACTCTAACAACGAATAACACCCACGTACACATGTGGCCATTTACTAATGATTGGTCACTAAATGGTAAGCTTTGATAGGGTAAGAAATAATGTTGATTTGGTACATATTTAGATTCGACTGGATGCAGGCGCTTTTCAATTCAGTATGATTATTCTATTTCATTACATTTGAAATAGATCTGCTTAAGATAAAAATATTCTTTTTTTAAATTTGAGATTTTTTTTAATGTTTTAATTACATTCCCTTTTTCAATCTCCTAAAAGAATTTCCACTGTATATTAATGTAACCCCTCAATTGATAAAAGTGAATACGATTCACATAAGAATGATTTGTAGCAAGCTTTGTTGAAATCAGCTACGTGTTCTTAAAGTGAAACCAAAAATGCATTCACCAGGATAAAAAAAAACTGAAGATTAAGCTTATTTGAGACATTGAATAAGATAAGCTAAATCTGGCCAATGCGAAAAAGCATCAATTATTTTTGTGTTTCTAATTGACAATTATGACCAGTGCAGTAAAATTTTACTTTCCTTTTTGGCCATCGTTCCCGCTTCTTGTGACGAATCATTGTGTATCTAGCAACAGATGCTGGAGGTCGTATTACACGGAGCCTTAAATAATTTATTCTGTAAATAATGTTCATCTTTTTCAATTTGTAAAGTCTCTATTATTAACTGTATTTTTAGGACTGCTGACATAAAATATTGAATCTTAAAGGACAACATTGCACATGTGATTCCGTTTAATGAGAAATAGTTCTTATTAATGAAATGATTTATTTATATCTTCTTATATTCATTTTTATAGAGGCCTAATTGAAAAATGATTTTTATTAATTGCAATTCACTTCATAAAATGTCCTTTTCCATGTGATCCTTGTAGATATTTTGTTCGATATAAAAAATCACCTCTCACCTGAAGTACATATCGTCGTCTTCTCCTCCCCAGCCCCAGAACATGTTGGAATATCCGTTAACTTTACGGAAAATGTGTGGTCTAAATCCTAACACGCCACCCACTAACCAGCTGTACATCAACCTATTTCATAAATCATGAGATTGTCAAATATAGCAATCTCAAAATTCATTTCTGCAATAATGACAATAATTCATAACTGACAATCGATTAAACTTTATGTGCTTTAGTTGTTCATAAATGTTTATCGAAAAAAATTTAAACATCTACAATTATATATATATATATATATATATATATATATATATATATATATATATATATATATATATATATATATATATATATATATATATATATATATATATATATATATATATATATATATATATATATATTACATTTTCAGCAGTGAAATACTGTGATTTTCTCTCACAGTGTGAAAGGATATCAAAGTAAGAAAAAAATAATTTCTGGCCTGTCATAAGATAGAGATAGTAACTAAGCATCTTGATAGAGCTAATACTGCAAATTTCTTCCCAAATATGTTTCTAAAATCCATGCTATGTAATGTTTTTAATCACACAACTGCTAAGCTATGACGTCTCAACCGCTCAACTATGACGTCAAGCCTATGACAATGTGTTATGAAATGACAGACGTAAAGTGAAAATCAAAGAAAATGTAATAAACAGAAAATTCAATTTTTTTTTTAAGATAAATATGGAATTTATTTCACTCGTGAGACAGGATTTTTTGATATTTTCACTCGTGCTTCGCACTCGTGAAAATATCAAAAAATCCTGTCCCACTCGTGAAATAAATTCCATATTCATCCACAAAACATTGAATATCCTCTCTCTCTCTCTCTCTCTCTCTCTCTCTCTCTCTCTCTCTCTCTCTATATATATATATATATATATATATATATATATATGTTGATAAGTTAAATTCTTGGTACAGTAAAAAATACTTAAGGGGGGCCGACCCTCTGATAAGAGAGATAACTTTCCAAGTAAAATATCTTAGTATTTCTCATCGATTACTTTATCAGAGTTTAATTATCAAGACCTTTGAGCAGTCAGTTCGATCAAATGTAACATATGATGGAAACATTACCTTATATTTCCTTTGACTGTACTTTTCAAATCGTTTTATTATGTTTGACAAAAAAACATTTAAATCCAGTTTTAAAACCCTTAAAAATTGAATAAGTTCTATCTTTTTAATGATCATTTTAAAAATGGTTTAATGTATCAAGCACCAAATGTAGAATTTTTATTAGTATTGCATTTTTTTTTCCAATGAAAAAATATTTATAAGAAAGATAACTCTTGCTAACAGATGTATTCGTTTCTTACAACCACATATAACATTGTGATATTCTGACTTAGGAAATAGCGCTTCATTATGATTTCTAATATGAATTTAGTAGGTATGACACTAAATATTATTTTCATATACACCGCATATTTCTAATTTTATGTTGTGATAATAAATTATTACTCTTCCTAATCTCTGTGTTAAAATTTCTTTATATTATGATTTGACATAAAAATCATTTCTGAAAAAATAAGCAACGCTTCATACCTCATACTATTTTTCATTTGATTTTGATGCTATAGCTCTTGATGAAAATCAATGTTGGGAAGTTTAAAAAAATTTCGTGAAATTTGGAGCAGAGGGTCATTAGTCCTTAAATAATTAAATGAAAACAGAATGCTTCAGTCCAAATTAAATAAAATCTTTACTGTTAGCGATATATATATATATATATATATATATATATATATATATATATATATATATATATATATATATATATATATATATATATATATATATATATATATATATATATATATATCAAAAGTCAATAGAATCAACACGCACGACTTTTCCACACTTTATACAACCATTCCTTACGATAAATTAAAAAACTAGGCGTTTCGGTATCATAAACAACTGCTACTTCAATAAATATGAAACTCGGAATTTTCGTGTCTTGTGAATGGTCATCAACAAAATTACTCTGATTTTACAAAAAAAGTATTCTGAAGTTGATAGTAAAAGGATGCTGGACTTCCTCATCGACAACATTTTTACCTTTACTCGGCACTCAGGGCCATTGATTATTGAGGGGTCTTTTTCATGCCAACACCTGCTGCGACACGGGACCTCGGTTTATACGGTCTCATCCGAAGGATCGGTCTCCACGTCCCGCAGTGGATTCGAGCCCGCGACGTAAGGATCAACTTCTTACTCCGCGACTCTAGAGCAGACGCTCTCACCACTGCGCCACGCGGGCGACTGCACTAGTAATAAAAGACACCATAGAATCTGCCAGTCTCATATATAGATGTTTAATGACTTTAGAGGATAAGGCCCTACTAACAACTGAATTGTGTGACAAGCGAGCTGACTTCAGCTTTTCCATCACCAACTTTATTATTTGTGAGTTAATACTGTGCTATCACCTGCCTATGGTGCTTACGTCTCCCAACTAATTCGATACGCAAGAGTATGCTCTGAGTACGATCAATTTTTAAACCGAGATAGGAATACCAAGAATCTTGTATAAAGTCAACAATCGTTTATTCTATGGTGGTTATAATGACATAGTTAGCAAAAATAACCTATTATTAGATCATATCTTTGCTGATACAAAATGTTAGGCCTTTGCTTTTATGCTAAATTTGACTATGGAATGTTACGTCCACTGATCAGGTCATACGACGGGTGTGACCGGTCAACAGGGGATGCTTACTCCTCCTAGGCACTTGATCCCACCTCTTGAACTTCCGGGTCCGTGTTTTATGCCCTGTTCACATATTCGTATTGTTTTTTTGTTTTTTTTTTTTGTTTTGTTTTTTGAGATCGATCATAGTTCGTTGTCTTTAACTTTTTCATCCCTTCATTCGGCTTTTATATAGCTTCTCTACAGCTATAAGGATCAGACATTCATTGTGGGAGGAGGTTTTGTTGGATTATGTGAGGAACTCTATCTGAAAACAAAATTCCGACTTTGATTCTTGTTGAGAAGATTTTTGGAAGAAAACAACAAAAGTATTCAAAACTTAAGGTTTTCCACTAGTACATCATAATCTAACTGAAATATTTTAAAGGGTTAGAATTGTCAATCAAGATGGTAAAGAATGAGAATCTCAATAACCCAATAAACGGTATGATGTACAAGAAAAATAATATATATTGTCTATCAGTACCTCTAAGTACAATTGTATTCATTGTTATCAGTTATCAATAATGAATCTTGTTTAGTGCGTAACAACTTACAAAAATGAAAAGTGATTTAATTGTCAATATCAGTAGAAATATCTCATGTACCAATCAAATATGGTGATAACTAAACAGTAATCAAGCTAAAAAGTGCATAGAAAAAAAAAACAAATCAGGAGCAAACATGGGCCTCTTAAAGCATCAAAGGTGGGATCAGGTGCCATGGAGGAGTATGCATCCTCTGCCGACCTGTCACACCAACCGTGTGCTCCTTGTCATGATCGGGAAAACGGAACAATCCGTAGACAAATTAATGTGTAAATAATGGCCTACCGATTAGTATGGAAAACGTCAGTCAGCATTTGGCTTAATGAAAGATTGTATTTCCTAACAAGGTCATTATATCTATCTAAGAACTTGAGAAATGATGACTTTAAACGAAACTGTTGATATTCTTGTTTCATCAACTTGTTTTTTTTTCCTGAATTGATGGAGATAATGTCCAGATTTATTTTCTATTTTGCCAATCCAATCTGTTTTATAAATTGGAAGTTTTATCATCTGTAACCATTAATTACCAGCTTAGAAATAAAGTAGACCAACGGAATATATTCAGCTGTTCCATTGCCAAATTTCCCTTTTTATGTAGTAATTTTCAACTTTCAACTAGCTCGATATGGTATTTATGTCTCCCAAATGATTTGGTATGCAACAACATTGTCTGCGTACTATGAATTATTAAACAGAAGCAGGCTACTGACAATTAAGTTGATTTTCATAGATTTCAACTATGTCGTTTAAAATCAGTATCTGGAAATTCAAATGGTCGTTTGCAAACACGTCATATCGTTGGGTCGTATCATGACTAATAATAAGGCCATCATTGCTTACCAAATTAACTCTGGATTATCCTGTTTATCAGAGTAATAAAGAGGAACCGCGAGGGGGATGCTTACTCCTTCTAGGCCACTCACGATATCTGCTATTTCCATGGGTCCTTGTGTTTTGTCTTTTTATGATTTGTTTTCCTTACTGGATTTTAAAAGATTTATTTAAAATTGTTCGTTATTTTCATTTTTCTTTTCATTTTATTACGACCTTATACTTCGCATTATGTCCTCAATATTCAACAAAAGAAAACCATTATTACATGAAAAAGATATCAATTACTAATAAATTACTAGTAAATCTATAAGATTTTATTGTTTTCATGATTGTAATTCAATACTCTGAGTAATATATACACAATATTATTAATGAGATACATTTTAACATTCTTTTAGAAATGAAATGTAAAGATTACAAACAGTAATAATAATGAAAAGTCCAAATAAACAATACAAATTGTGACCAGAGCGAACACGGTATTTTGAAAACGTAGGTGGGATCGGGTTCCATGAGAATGATATATAAAAAAGGCAAAAGGAATATCTTACTTATAGCCATCTTCATCGATTGCCACGGACAGATGGCGTGGTTAATCCCCACAGTAATAGAGATTTCTGTCATTTTCTGGTATAAGGTCAACGTCATGGAAGAATACACAATTAAAGTCAAACAGTTTCCCCGCTTCGAGAAACCCAGCATTCATAAGTCTTCCTTTATTAAACGTAGTATCTTCTATCTATAATATAACCTATGTTATTTAAGAATTTGTTTTCTTTTTCACTTCTATTAAAAAGAAATGGGATGCCATATTTTAAAAAAAAAAATGTGAAATTGATTCCTACCTGTTCAATCACGAAAACTCTAAATTCTGTTTGTTGAGCCATTAGAATGGGAATAAGATTCTTTAGAAGGATGCAAAGATGTTGCTCTCTATCTCTATAAGGTATTATGATAGCAACACGGCGTGTAGGACTGCATTCTTTCGGTGTCCAATGTCCTCCAATTATTCCCATTTCTCTTGCAGAAGTAAACGAAACAGAAGTGCAGTTCTGTCTATCAGGTTGAAGCAGTGAATCTTCATTTGTTATACCAGTGGTTGAACTCGCTAAGTTTGTTGTTTTTGAACATTTTACTTGCTCACACTTTAATTTAGTGCAATAAATCAAATTACATGTTTCTATGATAATTTCCACATGAACTTTCTCTGTGTAACATTCCTCCATGACACAAGGTATTCTATCGATTGTCCTGTTGCCCTCTGAAATATATATATATATATATATATATATATATATATATATATATATATATATATATATATATATATATATATATATATATATATATATATATATATATATATATATCAATGACCGTATAGTGTAGAGCAGCGCCGCGAGAATTCCATCGGCATCGAAAGCAAGGTTTTGACTTGCCTAGATAGCCGAGCGGTCTAGCGCGCTGTTCCTGTACTGCTGGAAGACAGATTCCGTAGGTCGAGATTTCAACCCCGGGCTGGGGCGGAAGTGGGTATCAATTTGCCATGTTTTGAAATGAAATTTTAAAAATTATATGAGTAAAGATTTTTTTATAATATGTGTGGTTTTTTTATTTGTTTTTGTCGTCAATTTTTTTTTCTATGCAACAAGTCAGCGTAATTTTTGAACGGCCCTCGTATATAGAAAAAATTAAAAAAAAAAAAAAAAAAAAAAAAAAAAAAAAAACAACAACAACACTGTATCTCCACTGTATATCCTAAGTGCCGGATCTACTAAATAGATACAAGGTCAAGGATGGAAAATTATATATAGCACTAAAAATGACCAACGACACGAACGATTAAAATTCTCAAATTTTCGGGATGCCCTTCATTCCTCGGGAAATAGAAAATCATGAAAGAACAAAACAAATAAAAACAAAAATTCTAGCAATACAACCACGCTACTAAACCCTATTTATTTACACATTTATATTTTTAATTTTGATGTTGAAAACTAATAAATATGAAATAAATCCGACCACCGCGAGGTACGTCCGAATTAATTATCGTTAATACGTTCTATTTCCACTATGGAAGAGTTATACTTCTTAGTGCGCTCTTTTGTGAAAAAGTCGGAAAATGTACAAATTTCGTGGGATTTCTGGGACAAACGTAACATAAACATGTAAACAATATGTTGAATGTCGATGAACAGTTCCTAAGAAAATGCAAATGAAATATTTTATTGTTGTGGACTTTATATACATCAAGAGTAGGAATGACAACGATATCAATTTATATCTATTGTTGATCGTGTGTATCTATTTATCGTATGGTACATCTAAATACAATACACATGCCTCGGAAATGTAGTATTTTTTTTTATTAATGAGTGATAAATTTAGGGTTCTCGCTCTCTTACATATGTCTTTTAGTTCTTCTATTCTTTAATTGGAATGACAAATACATTTAACATTTAAAATTGGATTGAAATTGGCATGTTTTGTATTATCCGCCACACCATGCTGTCCCAGTAAGACGACCAAACGCGCCTCTAATTTTGAAGAGTTCACTAATGGAAATAAAACATATTAATCACTGCGAGGTGTTAAACCGTACAACGTTGTATTCTCTCTCAGATAGTATTATTACATAAAGATATAGATACTGAAATGAAACAAATAATAATGAATGGAATTGAATACGAGTAGAACAGAATTGGAAGAAAACTAATAGTTTAAGAATCTTATAAAATTTTGAAATATTTGTTTTAAACTTTTGACTGATAATCATAGCATTTAAAAAAGATGATAATTAGAAAATATGTGAATTTTTTTGAGTAGTAATAACTATGTGGAGAGAAAAGTCTTGATTGTCATTACCAAACATTTTGGCCAGACTATTGTTCATCCTGGTGAAGTCATTCAGTTAGTTAATACCACCAGGGCGGAATGACTTCAGCCTGTGCATCCAAAATTTTTCTTTGCTTTTTCTCTGATCATCGGTCCATTTTGGACAATTATAGTCAATAATCACCACTGTCATGTCCTCCAATATGTGAACTCGAGGTTGAAATGTTCCACAACGGGTTCATTGAGTTTTTTTGGTCTTAATGGTCGAACGGTGATTATTAATTCTCCTGTGGAGATCTCCCGTTTCCCCCAAAGTACTGTTTGGAACAAACTTTACACCTGATGAGATATATGCAGTTGTCTGTGTGACAGAATAATTTCCCTAGAATTCTGTAGCTGCGGCCTGCAACGGGGCTGTTAAAGCTGTCTGTGTCAGAACTGTGCTTACAGAGAAGACATCTTCTGTTAGAGCAAGCTTTATAGCCTCCGTTAGGTAATGAATTGTCCAATCTATTTCTTACTTCCATGTATTTTAAGTTCCTCGGGCGCCTGTATGCTACCAAAGGAGTTTCCTTAAGGACTTCTGCCATTCTTTTGTTTGAGTGGAGAATAGGCAGGTTTTTTTTAAAGAATACTACTAGGGTTCTTCAGGACGAGATGGTATGTGGTTACCAGAGGGACCCTGCTGCTATTTTCTTTTTCCTTGTAGTGCAGGTAAAATTTTGTCTGTCGTGTCCTGTCATCTCATCAATAGCAGTTTGTACGTTGTGGGCTTTGTAGACCTTGTTGCAAAAATGGGACTTTAGGAGACTGCTCTGTTCCTGATATAAGACAAGGATGAATAGATGCGACGAAGTCTGGAAGCCAGACCTTTAGGCACACCCTTGAATGTGTGTGGAGGATGACAGCTAGTCGGTATGAGATACAGGTTCGGATCGGTGGGTTTTGTTTGGAGACTTAACTCGATTTCGCCATCAATCAGGGTAGATGTAATATCTAAGAACATGTTTTTTGGAATTAGATACGTCTACAGTAAATTTAATAGACTGGTGGAAGGTGTTGGCAAACGAAATGAATGCTTCGAGGCTCTCGTGGCATTCCACTTACTTTATCTCTATATTTTCATTGAAACTCAACCAGCTAAGGGGCCTAAATGTTGCTTGAAATAACAAAGTGCTTTCTAGTCTGCCTATGAAAATATTGGCATAAGATGGGGTCATTCTTGTATCCATAGCAGTGTCATTAACCTGCAGGTAATGTTCTCCATTAAACATGAAATTCTTACACTTGAGAGTATGTAGAGAATTTGCCATCCTATCTCAAGTACACCATAGACTTTATCACCAAGACACCCTACTTAAAACATAATTTATTGAGTAATTCAATACGGATTGGGCAACAGGCAAAGCCTATGCACACCCTCTCCCTATCCTTGTATAAAAGGTCAAGACACAGACATTGAATAATAATACTTGAACATGGTAATAAACTTGCTGATGAAAAAATAAAGATTCACGATCAAGTATTATTCATCAGTATTATAAAAAAAGATGATAACCCCCTTATTGTATACAAATTATTTACATACTGTTCCAGCTTTAATATAAATATTGTAAAAAAAAATACATTCAACAGAGTATTCAGTATTACCAAGACACCCTCTACTGGTCTTCCAGATCATACCCTTCTCGTGACTATGGACGTTACATCTTTGTACACCAACATTCCGCACAACGAGGGTATCGAGACCTGTAGAGAAGTCTGTGATAATAGATCAATACAAACTCCTTCCACTGAGTCCCTTGCTAAGCTCCTTGAACATGCTTTTAAGTGTAACAATTTCATGTTTAATGAAAACAGTGTTGGATGTAAAACAAGAGGTCCATGGGCCAAATAGCTCACCTAAGCGCATTGGGGAGGAAAAAGCAGAAATCAGTTCAGTATTTGAAAAGTTTACTTGGAAGAGACAAACTTAAGTTTACACTACCTCAGGATGTTTCCATATCAATCTTACTAATCATGGCTTTGCTGATCTTGAGTTTTAAAGATTTTTTCTTTCTATTCTTTTGTAAAACTCTAATCGCTCAATGTGTTCCGAACCCTCCCACCTTAATTTGAACAAATTTGAATCTCCACTACCCGAGGATGGCTCTTAAATAATATGACTAATCATAGCTTTGCTATTCTTGGGCAGAATATTTTTTCAAGATGTTTCTATATATTTTTACTTAAAAGTTTGGCCCCCTGTTGTGTCTGCGCCCGACCCCCAGGGGTCATGATTTGAATAAACTTGAATTTACACTACCTGAGGATACTTCTATACAATCTATTAATATGACTTATAATGGTTTAGCTGTTTTGAGATGAAGATATTTCCTATATATTCCTGTGGTAAACTTTAACCTCCTGTTGTGGCCCTGCCCTACCCACAGGCGTCATGATTGGAACAAATTTGATTTTACATTACCTGAGGATACTTCTATAATAATATGACAAAGCATGGATCTGCTGTTCTCGAGAAGAGGATTTTTTAAAGACACTTCCCTTATATTTCTATGTAAAACCTTAACCCCTCTTGTGGCCCTACCTACCCCCGGGTTATGATATGAACAAATTTGAATCTAGACTATGTAATGAATCTTTATAAGTTTCATCTTTCTTGCTCAGTGATTCTTGAGAAGAAGATTTTTGAAAGATGCCACCAAATTTTCAGGGAATCCTTATTACTTCTCGTAGAAAAAGGATGTGGAACGACCTGTGAACCAGCTTAAATCCCCTTTACCCAAGGATGATTTGTGGCAAGTGTGGTTGAAATTAACCAAGTGGCTCTTAATAAGAAGACGAAATTTGAAAAGTTTACAGGTGGACACAGGACATTCTTTGTTCAGAAAAGCTCAGCTCACTTGAGCCTTCGGCTCAGGTGAGCTAAAAAAATCTATAAAGAATACAAATCTGTTAACAGGGATAAAACACTGAACCTTAGAAATTCCAAGGTGGAATCAGGTGCCTAAGATTAAAGGATTTTAAAACTATTTTCAATTTCTTTGTATAAAGATCACAATTGTCATGATGCACAGGAAGAAGCACCGCCACGTGATGTCTAATTATTGACAGGCCGTGGACGGATCCCTGTGTAATGACTTGCATCAAATATAAAATTGTAGGTATTGCATGGTATTTTGCTTCAGAGTCTTGCCAATCTTATCTTGGTCAATATCATGCACTTGGCATGAGGGAGTGATGGAATAGTCAATGGAATAAATTTATATTCAAAAGATGGTCAATTAAGGTGTGAAGTTAAATCAATCTGGCAAAGACTAAGAACATGATCAATTTTATTCAGAGTGATTAGTAGAGTCATTTTCAAACAATTCTACTTGAAAAATTATCGATTAACATGTAATCTGGGCATGTCGCTGACAAATAAACGTATCTTATCAAATATCCCATCGCCTCAAAAAATGTGTTCTATCATACATTTAAAGTTGTTTTACAAAACTTCGCCTACTTGAATTTATCTGAACATGCTACGCTGCCTTGGTATTCTAACACTTGGTAAATCAAATGCGCGCATGATTTCTTTTTTTTAAAGCATTATCTCTTGAATATATCCAGGCAAGCTTGAATATGTTTTTTATTAGACAATTTTAGAGATCAAATTAATACTTTTATTACGTTAAGTAAGATCAGACCGTACAAGAATGTTGTGGTGACACCTGTACTTCTTCTGCCCCGTCATACACACGACTGGGAATATAGGTGAATTTAAAAAAAAAAACCAAAAACATAAATACATGTATCAAGCTGCACTAGAAAAGTGAATAAAGAGCTATAAAGATAACGAAAAGCAAAAGCGCAAAAGTCAACTAAAACAGTACAAATTGAGAGCAGAGTAAACACATACCTCTAGAAACATCAGAAGTGGTATCAGGTGCCATGGAGGGGTAAGCACCCTGTCCTTTTCATGATCGGGCAAACGGAAAAGTCCGTAGATAATTCAGTGAAAATAAATGCCTAACAATCTGTTTGAAAAAAACTAGACAACATTCGACTTAATGATAGATTGTATTTGCTGACAAGGTCTTTGTATCGATCATTGAATTTGCGAAATGTTGACTTTAAACGAGACTGTTGAAATTCTTGCTTTACAACTTATTTGTCAATCGCTTGCCTCTTTTTAGAAATTGTTCGTACTAAGATCATGCTCTTGAGAACGAATCCATCGTGAGACAAAAACTCCATATGCAGAGGCCAAGGTCATGCTTGTAGAGTGAGGTGGTGTTTTTTCTCCTCTGTTAAAAAGTGGATTTTTAGAGTGTTAAAGTGTTTCTTTAGTGGACAAAATACTTAATAGTGTGTGGCATAGATCCATAAAAAATGCTGGATTTGTTTACATAAGAAAATTTGGAAAAGTGGACTTTGTGAAAATCTATTATTAAGTGTTAATGGAAGCACTGAGTTGTGTTCACATGTATTCCATGTACCTCCATGGAGTTGTAGTGTAAAAAAACAGGTAACCCCTTGTGTGTGTGTTTACAGACAGTGTTCATTGAACCATTGTATAGTGTAACAATGGCTGATCAACAGGCCAAGAACACAAAAGAAGAGCAAAAAAATGAGAAAGTTTCTGTTCCATTGCTTAAGCAATCAACTCTTTATCTTACAAGAGTGCCATCAGAGATAAAATCACAAATTGTATCTTCAAAACCAGCTTCAAAACAGAGAAGGATTTCCTCTGCAGGGGAAGAAGAGTCTTCAAAAATTGAGGAAATAAAGTGTGCATTGGCATCAATTCAGCTGTCAATACAAAAGATAGTTACAAAGGATGATATAAGGGAAATTGTTAGAAGTGTAGTGGCTGACTTTAAGGAAGATCTCAAGAAGGAATTGCAGGAGGAGTTGACAGTCAGCATAAAGGAATAGATTTTGAAAGATATAAAACCAGAGATCCAAGAGGAATTGAAGTCACAGAAAGAACAGCATACTGAAGATGTTGCTAAAATAAGGAAACAGTTAACAGACAAAGTAGATGGACTCATGATGGACAATGATACCAATATGGAAAATGTTTCGAAACTTAAAAAACAGATCAGTAAACTGGAGACCAAGCTGAAGACAGTAAATGAGCTAGCTAACACAGCAGTCAGTGTGGCCAATTTTAACCAGCAGTATTCGCAAAAGAACAATATCAAGATCCTCAACTGGCCTGAACCACAAGGCCAAAAATTGAAAGAAGAGTTTTGTACCATCGTGGCTGAGAGAACAGGCATTACCCTCGATGTGCGGGAAATCCTTTCCATTCACATGATACCATCCAGTGACAAACAACACCCGCGTCCTGTGATTGTGAAGTTTAATACAGCAGAGGCGAGAAAATCTGTGATTACGAAACGTGAAACGCTCAAAGATGATTTCATCATGTTAGACCTCATCACCAGCATGAATGCACAGCTCATAAGAACCTTAAAAGCGGAGAATAGCCAGCATCTCGTGGATAGTGCCTGGTATTTCAATGGTCACATTTTTGCTCTGGATAGGAGTGGACACAGACACCGAATTGATGTCATGGATAATATTGACCAAATATTAAGAGCTTAAAAAAAACAATAAACAAGAATTTTAAAAAAATGAAAACAATCAAATGTTAAATTGTCTACATTAAGCCAAATTAGCAAGAGGAGCCGGTACAGGTGGGACAATGACTTCAAGGCGAGGTATTTCAAATGTATGGTTGACTTTTTTGAATGTAAGTGTGTGTGGAGTGTGTATGTATGTAAAGTTGTTTTTGAGCTCTAGCGCACCTTTTATACCTTATAAGTTATGTTTAAAAAGAATGCTGAAATACATTCATGACATTTGATAAAACTAAGATGAGCAACAAAGTGGAAATATTAGGTATATTGAGTATGAATGTAAGAGGTTTTTCTTCTAACAGCCAAGATGTGTTTAACTGGGTCAGAAATAAAAATATCTCTATTATTTGTTTTCAAGAAACACACACTACTCATGAGACCTCAAGGTTATGGGAATCAGAGTGGGGCTACAAATCCTTTTTCAGTAGTTATACAAGCAGCTCAGCCGGAGTTGCAGTACTTTTCAAGAATAACTTTGAATTAGATATCCATTCAGTTAAACATGACTCTTTGGATAGATATATTATAATGGATATTTCAGCAAATAAATTTAGATTTACTTTAGTTAATTGGTATGGTCCAAATAATGATAGTCCAGAATTTTTTCAAAACATTAGAGAAGAAATTACAAAATTAGAAAACATGTCTATCCTTATTTGTGGGGATTGGAATGTTGTTCAAAATAAAGAACTTGACACTTTCAATGTTAAGAATCTTAATAATCCAAAGGCAAATGAAGTTATAAAGAATATAAAAAAATGAACTTGAAATTCATGATCCATGGAGAATCTGGAATGAGGAAGTAAGACAGTACACATGGAGAAGATCAAATCCAGTTATTCAAAGTAGAATCGATTATTTTCTTGTATCTGATTGCATTTTCAGTAAAGTATTAGATACCAAAATAATTCCAGGGTATAGAACTGACCACTCAGCAATTGTATTAAAATTCAAAACAAATGACAGTACTAGAGGGAGAGGTTACTGGAAATTTAACTGTAAATTATTATATGAAAATGAGTATATAGAAAAAGTAAAGCAATGCATTTTGGAAACAATTGAGGAATATAGGGTATCAGGAGATATTGAGCAAAGGGAGAGTTTTCAATTTAGTATAAGTAATCAATTTTTCTGGGAAGTTTTGGAAATGAAAATCAAATCCTTAACAATAGAATATTCATCTATAAGATAAAAAAAAAACAAAAATTAGAAAGGAAAAAAACTACAAAAGGAAATTTTAGATTTGGAAGGAAAAGTAAATACTTCAGGAAAAGCAGAAGATATTTTGACATTTGAAGAAAAAAAGCAAACTTTACAAAATTCTAGGTCAAATTATATAGAGGGTTTAATGTTACACTCAAAAGCTACCTGGTATGAAATGGGGGAAAATTCTGACTATTTCTGTAAATTAGAAAGAAGAAATTTCTGAAATAAAACAATATCTGAATTAATAAACTCAGATGTAAGCATATTTCAGATCAGTTTGATATTCTTGATGAACAAAGGTCTTTTTCTCAAATTTATACAAAAGTAAAAAAAATAAAAATAATGAAATATTTTTGTCTGAAAATATCTTTTTAAAACATAACGTCAAATTATCTGATGAAGAAAGAGACAATTGTGAAGGTTTTCTGAAACTTCAGGAATGCACAAAGACACTAAAAAATATGAAAAACAAAAAATCACCAGGATCAGATGGGTTTACAGTGGAATTTTACAAATTTTTCTGGAATGACATAGATATCTTTGTTATGAAATCTTTAAATGAAGGGTTTTTAAGTGGAAAACTTTCACAGTCCCAATCTCAGGGGGGTAATTACATGCATTCCTAAAGAGGAAAAGGATAGAAGATACATGAAAAATTGGAGACCTATTTCATTATTAAATGTAGATTACAAAATTGGTTCTAGTACCATAGCGAATCGCATTAAGAATGTGTTGACCAGTATTATAAGTGATACCCAAAAAGGTGTTATAAAAGGACGTTTTATAGGTAAAAATAGAAGGTTTTTATATGATTTAATAGATTTCCTTAAAGATAAAAAACAGTTTGGTTTGCTCCTTTTATTAAATTTTAAAAAAAGCTTTTGATTCATTAGAATGGGAGTTTATTGTTAAAGCATTAAAGTCCTTTTATTTTGGGGAGTCATTAGTTAAATGGATTAATACTTTTTACTCATCCTGCACAAGCTGTGTGATAAATAATGGAAACTTATCCTCGTTTTTTAATCTTGAACGTGGATGTAGGCAGGGAGACCCATTAGCACCATATATTTTTATCATTACAGTAGAACTACTAGCAATCTCATTGAAGAAAAATGAAAATATCAAAGGCATATCGATTAATGGGAAAGAAAACAAGCTAGGACAGTATGCAGATGACTCTTTTTTAACATTAGATGGAAGTGAAAAATCACTGAGAGAATCGATGAAATTAATTGAACAATTTGGAAATGCATCTGGTTTGAAACTTACAGTGCAGGGAACTAATTTTGTTACATAAACCAGCATCAGCATAAGCATTAGTAGCATCAGGATCGAGCTAGCATCAGCATCAGCATTTAAAAAACAGCATTAACAGGATCAGCATCAGCAAGCAAAGGATAAAACCAGCATTGAACTACATAAAATCAGCATTATCCTACTAGCATCAGAAAATCAATGAGTTTTAATTCAGTAAAAAATTAAAAAGAAAGAAAGAATACTGGTTAAAGTATTCACATTATTGATACATAGTGAGATATTATGATCAAATAATTGTAAAAGGCACTTTTATTGCTTTTAACGGCAATGCTGAAATTCATTATCTACTTCCGGTAGCATGATGCTACTTCCGGTAGCATTGACCTAATTATAAAACAGCATCAGGATAAGGATTACTAGCATTGAATCAGCAAGCAAAGGAAGCATTCATATCAGCAATCAAAGGAAACATTCAAATCAGCATCGATGCTGTAACAAAATTAGTTTCCTGCACTGTAATATTTCAAAATCTCAAAGCAATATGGTTAGGAAGCAAGGCTGGATCAAAACAAACTCTATGCGAAGACTTAAAAATTAATTGGGGTGGTGACACCTTTAAGCTTTTAGGAATAATATTTACAAAAAACTTAGAAAATGTTGTGACTATTAATTATCAATCCAAAATGAATTCTATCAAAAAATTACTTGCATCATGGGCAAAAAGAGATTTAACTCCAATTGGAAAGATTACTGTCATTAAAACGCTAGTTATTCCAAAATCTATACACTTATTCTCAGCTTTACCAAATCCACCAAAAGCTCTACTTAATGAGATCAATAAAATTTTATTTCAATTTATTTTGGCATACAAGGTGGAAAAGTAAAAAGGAATACCTTAATAGATAAAATTGAAGAAGGTGGACTAAATATGATCCATTTATCCTCCTTCATATCATATATAAAGCTTAAATGAGTAAAGAGAGTCCTTACAGACAACAGTGGAGCATGGCAGCAATTACTATGCTGTATTTTAAATCAAAAAGATATTAATTTTGTATTTTATTTAACCAAAGAAAAACTTTCAGAGTTGTTGAATTACATTGGTAATGATTTTTGGAAAGATGTTATCAAAGCTCTTATAATTGTTAAAAAAAATCCTGTGAGTGTTTTAGATTATTTATATTCTGATATCAGAAATTTTGTTGATGTTAAAAAATGGAATTTTTACACTTCTTGGGTGGAAAAAGGTGTTAGAGTACTGAAAGACTTATTGACAGATGAAGGAAAATTTAAGTGTTTTAAAGATGTCAAGAATATGGTTGGTACTAATGATTTTTTAAACTATTTTAATATTGTATCAAGAGTACCATCAAGAGTCAAAAGGGAATTAATTGTTTATGTGAGAGATAGAGGTAACCAATTTGCAGAACTAGAGAAATGTGTTTTACAAAAAATGATGTCTGTGACAAGTATGAAATTTCTGTATAAAGTGATAAAAGATAAGAAATTTGTGGCACCAGAGCCCAAAAAGTTAAAATGGGAGATTTATTTAAATGAACCTATCACAGAAAAACACTGGCATTTTTCTCTTCGGAATGCATCCATATGCACAAAGGTCACCAAAATAATTTACTTTCAATATAAAATTCTTATGGGCTTCCTAGCCACAAATTCTTTTCTTCACAAGATAAAAATCGCTGAAAATAATGTTTGTTTTTTCTGTAAAACAGATCCAGAAACATTGATTCATCTTTTTTATGATTGTATACATGTAACCAGGTTTTGGAGAGATTTTGAAAATTGGTATCGTGCTAATGAAAATGATTATGTAATTTCAAAACAAAAGGTGATGCTTGGTAACATTGATGAAAGTTGTTTAGGAAATTTTCTTATCTTGTTAGGAAAAAAAGTACTTGTATCACCCAAGATCTCAATGTACAATGCCTAAATTTACAGAAGCAATTAACATTTTTAAGTATTATAGAAAAAATTGAAAAATATTGTGAAAGTAACTTTCACTGTAAAACTAAAATGTATAGTAAATGGGCAATGTTTGATTTGATTTGGTAATATAAGAAATTGTAATAAGTATTACTATAGCTGTAATATTGAACAGTTTTTTTGTTTTGTTTTTGTTTTGTTTTGTTTTGTTTTTTTTAGGTCACCTGAGTCACTCAGGTGACCTATTGCTATCCGTTTTTGTCCGTCGGCGTGCGTCGTGCGTCGTGCGACGTGCGTCGTGCGTCGTGCGATGTGCGTTAACATTTGAACATTTTTAGCTTCTTCTCTGAAACCGCTCAACCAATTTCAACTAAATTTGGCATATAGCATCTATGGGTGAAGGGGAACAAAAATTGTGAATTTCATGGTCCCTGCCCCCCAGGGGCCTGAGGGGTGGGGCTAAAACCACCAAAATTAATGCAATCTTTAAAAATCTTCTTCTTTACTCATGAACATCAAGTAGTCAAACTGTTGGCATCATTGTAATAAGCATTGAGTCTTCTACCAAAATTGTGAAATTCATGGCCCCAGGGTCAGGGGTTCTGGTGCTAGGGCAGGGCTATATAGATCATATAGTGAAAGTGCATTATTTCTTTGAAAATCTTCTTCTCTGCTCCTGGGTATTAAATAAACTAACTAAGTATATAGTTATGATGAGTAAGAGTGCCTCTTCCAAAATTGTGAAATTCATGGCCCCAGGGGCAGGGGTTCTGGTGTTAGGGCGGGGCTCTATTGATTATATAGTGAAAATGCATTAATTCATTGAAAATCTTCTTCTCTGCTCTTGGGTATTAATTAAACTAAGTAAGTACATAGTTATGATGAGCAAGAGTGCCTCTTCCAAAATTGTGAATTTCATGGCCCCAGGGTCAGGGGTTCTGGTGTTAGGGCGGGGCTCTGTTGATTATATAGTGAAAATGCATTATTTCTTTGAAAATCTTCTTGTCTGCTCCTGGTTATTAATTATGATCAAATTAACTAAGTACTTACATGTAGTTATGATGACCAAAGGTGACTCTTCTACAATTGTGAATTTCATGGCCCCAGGGTCAGGGGTTCTGATGTTAGGGCAGGACTCTATTGATTATATAGTAAAAATGCAGTAATTCTTTTAAATAATCTTGTCTTCTTCTTAGTGTTGAGCAGATAAACAAAGTGCATAGTTATGATGAACAGGAGTGCTTTTTACAATTTTTTACAACTTGTGGTCCCAGGGTTAGGGGTTCTGGTGTTTCTCGGGGAGGGGAGGGGTGGGGGTAGCAACATGTTATCTAGCAGTTAAATGTTGGGATGATTATAACAAGCAATGAACCCTTAACACTGTTGAATGCATGACCCCTGGGTTTAGGGTTCAGGTTTCAGGGTGGGACTAAATTGCATCAGGGGGCTGTATACTAAATTACTATATTAGTATATAGGTCCCTGGTTGAATTGCATACTATAAATATATTCAATAATGAAAAAGCATTTTAATCACAAAGTAAACAGAAATTATAATTATGAATGTTTACGTTGTGATGTTTTTAAAGAATACATTAAATCTAAATTTATTTACAAGAGGAAGAAAACATTTATTTATTTAAAAAAAAATTCTATGCGTTTATTGCGACGGTTTTTACTTCATTAAATCAATCCGGGATTTTGCTTACTGTACAAACTTCGTACCGTACAAAAACCACGCATGCGCACAAACCAGTGTTCTTCCTGGAAGAAGTCGGACATTTTGTTTCGAGTTTTCAGAAAAAAGTTAACTTTTTTTAGTCTAAGGTTTTGCATTACGAACGGTGGGTATGAGTGTTGCGATTTTTAAGATAACACAGCATGGAATGTTACGTGCTTTTGCGAATACATCGTACTCTATTTGCAATCATTAACTACGAAGAAAAAAGAACCACTGGATTCGAACGGTGTTGTTTGCTTTGCAATTTATATGCAGTAATAAATATCTGCACTGGGTGTTAAATTTTTTTAAATTGTGTTTTGCTGTTTTTATTTTGTATGTCGAAATTATGTTCGAAACTGAATATGTGATGAAGTTATAAGTTCGAATTATCTCTGAAGTAACTGTGTGCTTTGATTGGAGTACCTGGATAGATCCACGCCTTGAATTATGTCCCATATAGTATTGAGGAAAATTGCTTAGTATGTTATTGTTTAGAATAAGATACTTCTTTAACTTATTTCATGTTTCAGTGTTTGATTTAGGTTACCAAGGACTATTTCTTTGCTTGATCCAAGATTTTTTGGTAACAGGACTTTTCGTTTCAGTATCGGCGATTTGCGTTGAGACTGTTCACCCCACAAGACGTTTCACACCATATATGAAGTATATGTAATATATACATAGTTCATTTATTTGTTAAACTCTTAAAATGTATAATTGATTGAATGTCACAGGCTCATGCATTTGTATATACAAGTACACAGTAAATGCATGTACAAGTAGAATTGATTCCATTTTAGTCATGCTTGATGCTACCATGGGTGGAGTACTTAAAGGGTTGAAAACGTGAGATTGTTGCATTTTTTTCTAGAACAAAGAAATATAAAATCAAACGCATCAATGCACATAAAGGTCAGATGATACATGTACAATAAATTTATGTGTAATGGGTAAATAAGTTTAGTCTTTTATTTTGGCATGGCAATTTTAATAGCGAGACAAATTCAAGGACAAATATTTAATTTTGAGATAATTTTATTCAAGCTATTCTGGCAATTATCCATAATATATACCTGTCTGTTTTCATAGTACACACATTCATTACGTTTCACTGCACAGTACACAAGGTCTGCTTATCATATGTGTAATTATGACTTGTTGTTGACATTGATATCGAGAGAAATCAGAAAGATAATTTGACCTTTTGTTCCTGAAAATGGATGGCGACAGATGAGTTCCTTGTTATAATAGGTTTTTTAGCATGCATAGAAATGAATATTTACTTGAAAATAAAAGTTGCATCAGTTATGAACAATTTGTTATTATTGTTATAAAGCACTTATCCTGGTTTGTTTCAAGAATTGAATTTCATATTTGAAAATTCATGAGGACATAAACTACGACTCTTTACACCAGCATAATTCATGAAGGGCATTAGTGCTTCATATAAATATTTAAACATACATATTCATGTATAGCGTAGTTCATGTATCTCGTGACTTTTTAAAACATAATTCATCTCTCTTATTTACTTCATATATCTGATGACTTGCCATGTTGGACTATCATTTTTGAAACAGAACAGTTTGCACTATAGTTGTTGAAATCAAATACAGTAATATGGCATCACAATGGAGGTGTGCATGTTTATCCGAGATGGTTCTTAAGAAAATGAACCATTTTGAAATTTGCAAAGAATTTTGGAGAAAAATTTGTGGAAAAATTATTAACAAATGGAATTAAAGAGAATAGGTGGCCAACAAGTAATCCATCCCACCCTCCTATAAATATAAAATGAACACAGGATCTCAATTTATTTGGTCTCAGCAAAAGGACGAATCTCCATGTCCTTTTGGAACAGGAATTCGAACCTGTGACGCAAGGATCAACTCCTTAGTCTGACCTTAGAACAAATGCTCTAATTACTGGTGGTTAATTCAAAATTGCTTTATATGTAAATCCATATATAATTTGAACCCTGGTATAAAACCCCATTTTTTAAAAAAAAGTTTTTTTTATCTTGATATTTTAAAAACAACATACAGTTTTTATGCCCTTGTAACCAGTTTTCATATATCACACATTTTTCTTGTGACAAGACCTTTGTTTGGGTACAAAGATTTTTGACCTCAAGACCTTGGATTTTCAGTACCAACATTTTTATGGCCTGAGATGAAGATCGGGGGGGGGGGGGGGACCACCTGTCATTCTGTATATCTGTCAAACTTTTACCCTCCTTATTATATCTTCTGAACCACAGAACTTAAAGACTTTTTTGATGGCAGTGTTTTAGATGTACATGAGAGCATCAATATTTTTCATAAATATTTTTATTGACCCATTTTCTGAAGAAAGAAAAAGATTTAAAAATATTTAATAGATTAAAATTTGATATGAATCAGGATAAATTTACCATTAATAAAGTATACATTAATAAAACGTTGAATGGTCTATGTTGTTCTATTTTTGTAGAAATGTAAATTAATTGTAACTCCTCCATTTTCAAGAACAATAAATGATTCTAAAGGTGAGGTAGGGGTAATATTACAAAGACAAGATAACCTATATTAATGCCTCTTGTTGAACATGGCTATTTTTTATGTGTCTTAAGAATCCTGTATACACTGCACACTAAAGAGTTCTAATTTTGTGGTATGTTTATGTAGTTAGAGTAATCTGCCCTTAGATCTAAAATAAAATGAAATCTACAGTTTATCAATCAATTTCTAATCAATTCAAGCATTCTTTACATTTTGATAGGCCAAGATAAATTGAATGAACACTTTATCTGCATGCTTTTTTCCCACTTAGGTAAACAACAGTGATTTCTGTTAATCAAAACTTTATTGACTTTAAACATTTTTCCTGGGGGTAAAAGCCTGGTACTTTATATTGAAAATGATATAAGTAAGCTCAATATTTACACCTTTATACAATATAATTTTCGTTAAGTGTAGAGAGGGTCCTTAAGATGGGTGAGTCATAATTATGAATTTATAACTGTAATTTTTTTTTTTATTTGACATTAATATCACAAGGCATTTGTAGTTGTTTATGATGATGTTCAGTTCCCCATTTTGTACATGCATTCAGGAATTTTTCAAAAGTGGGGGTGGGGGGGGGGGGGTGGAGGTGGGAAAAGAAATTCCTGCAACATTATTACAACAAGGTAGGTCATGCATTTAAGGCATATTTCTTCTAGTATTGTGGTCTTGTAAAATCTTCCAAGTATTTTCCTGCAAATCTACTTGAGAACAACTTGCATGTCATGGACTTGTGGTTCAATGTATTTATAAGCTATTACAGTTTTCTTGGTGTTAAAATGAGAAAGTATTGTTAAAAGAAACCATTTGTGAATTTTCAGCAATACAGCCTAATTGAATGAAGGATAAAAAGACAGGTTTAGTATTGTTATGCAAGGGGTAAAGAATATGAATTGCTCAACTAGCTGTAGTTTTTATGCCCCGCCATAAATATGACCAGGGCATATAGTGTTTGTCATGTCCGTCTTCCATCCTTCCATCTGTCATTCCATCACGCTTTGCGTTAATCTCTGTTCAAAGTTCAGTTTCAAAGAAACTATCCAAGATATTTTTATCAAACTTCTTATGCTGATTGATATTGATGAGAGCTATGCAACTGCATCAACATTTTTTGACCTTGACCTTTCCTTCGACCTTGACCTCACTTTTCTTAAATTAGTGTTTAGCTCAGTTAAAGATACCATTCAAGATAGTGTAATCAAACTTCATATGCTGATACATACTGATGAAAGCTATTCAACTGCATCAATATTTTTTGTCCTCGTCCTTTCCTTTGACCTTGACCTCACCTTTTTGTGTTTAACTCAGTTTTAAATAAACCATTAATATTTTTATCAAACTTCATATGCTAATACATACTGGTGTAACCTTTTCAACTGCATCAACATTTTTTGACCTTGACCTTTCCTTTGACCTTAACTTCATTTATTTAAAATTTGTGTTTAGCTCAGTTTTAATAAACCATTCAAAATATTTTTATCAAATTTAATATGCTGATACTTATTTGTGAGAACTATTCAACTGCATTAAAAATGTTTGACCTTGAACTTTCCTGTGACCTTGACCTCACTTTTCTTAAATTTGCATTTTGCTTAATTTAAAAGAAACCATTTAAGATGTATTTATAAAAGCTTATGCACTTATACATAATTTGGTGAGACTTTATCGTCTATATCCAACTCTTTAGATTTCAGTTTCAATTTTAAAGAAACTATTTATGATATTCTCATTTAATTTCATACACTAATACAAATTTTCATGTTACATTACTAATATACCCTTCGCGGGGCATTCATGTCCTATGGACATATTTCTAGATTTTTCTTCATCTGGTTAAAAAAAACATTAATGTAGTTTTTGATAAAGCATTAATATTTGTTCAGTTATTTTAGTACAGTTGAAATTTTTTCAAGCAAGTACAAAAATAAAAAGAAAGAAGAAGAAAAAATAATGGGCCCATGAGCCACAATATTCACCAGACCACATTTTCTTCCTGGAGTAAACAATCATGAAACCTTGGGCGACTTCATCTGGGACTTCAGTTGATACCCATATTACATAAGAAGTGTAAATATGACCAAAGGAACCCTCATTTGCATAAAATCAAGTGAACAGCAAGAGTATGTACCCTAGTTTATTATGCTATCGTAATCGAAGATTTGGGGGCATATAGTTATTGCCCTGTCTGTTTGTGTGTCCGCAAAAACTTTGACCTTGCCTATAACTATTGATTGGTTGGAGCTATGTCTTTCATATTTCAGATGTGTATTCCTTGTGACAAGACCTTTCTTTGGGTACTATCATATTTGACCTTAACCTTGGAGTTTGACCCAGTTTTGCAAAATTTTTCCCAACTTTAACCTTGGCCATAATTTTTGAATGGTTGGTGTTAGGGCTTTCACACTTCCCATGTGTAATCATTGTGACAAGACCTTTCTTTAGTTACCAACGGTTTTCACCCTTTGACTTTGACCTTAGAGTATGACCTACTTTTGGAAAACTTTAACCTTGGCCATAACTTTTGAACAGTTGGTGCTCAGACTTTCATACTTCACATATGTAATCCTTGTAACAAGACCTTCCTTTGGATACCAATAACTTTGACCTTGACCTTGGAGTTTGACTTACTTTTGAAAAACTTAGACTTGGCCATAACTTTTGAAGGGTTGCTGTTGAGTTCCAGATGAAGTCGTTCCTAGTTTCCCACTTAAGCATACAACTTAGGGCACTACTGTTGTCCAGAACTTTCAAAAGATGGTATCATTTTTGATTTCTATGAAGAAAGTTTAGCCACCATAGCAATAAGGGCTTTGATTTGGGGAAAAAATTAATCATTTACTAGTTACTACATCAGAATGTATTCCTATTGATTTGACCTTATGACACCCAAATATTCTTGCAAAAAATTTTTTTTATCAATTCTCTCCTTTGTATTCCAATGGTTATACTGTTTCTGAGAAAAGGTATACTAGTTTGTCATATTAAAACTTCAAGTATAGAAATCCCACCCTAAGATGAGTTATGCAAGTTATTTTAGGGAAATGTATTATGATTATTGATTGAAATAAGTACTTAATATTCCTTTAAGGAATACTGATTGAATTACTAGTAGTTGAATGTGTTTTACAGAAACCTGGTGATGCCCCGTAAGAAGAACTGGAGAGTGGCATTGGCGAAGAAGGGGAACCAGAGTCGTGCCAACAATGACAATAGACTCGTGGATACTGGCCACGTAAAAAACAGTGCAAAAGACCCAACAAGTGACGTAACAGATGACGGACCTTTGAGACTCGTGGACACTAGCCACGTAAAAAATAGTACTAAAGACTGGGGGATACTGCCTCCTTAAAAAGAGTACAAGATTTGCCTTCGGGTGCTAGAAACATTGCAGATTTGCCTTCGGGCGCTAGAAACATTGCAAATTTGCCTTCGGGTGCTAGAAACATTGCAGATTTGCCTTCGGGCACTAGAAACATTGTAGATCTGCCTTTGGACGCAAAGAACACTGCCAATATGCCTTTGGGCACTATTAACTCTGCTAATTTGCCTTCGGGTGCTACGAACACTGCCAATTTGCCTTCGGGCACTTTGAACTCTCCCAATTTGCCTATGGGCACCAGATTATTTGGAACAATTAATCAAGCAAGTAATATATTTCCAGCTTTTTCTAGAGGAGTTCAGTGCACATGCAATGCTTTGATGTCCATCATTTTGCAAAATGCGTCTACTTCAGCAGAACTTGATGAGGTTCTCTTTGCTGGGGATGATTTATTTAGAGTCAGAATTGCAGAATTACAATCGACTGTTCAATTTGTTTCAAAAATGCTACAGTTTCAAGAACTGCCAAAGTCTGCTCATGTGCATGACAACGAGTATGAAATATGCTATTTTGAACAGATCTATGGAACAGTGACTCATTTAGATTGGGATCAGTCATGTCAAAGTAATAATTTGAAGGAAGGCATTGAGCTACTCTTTACGAGATACAAACAAGGATTAATTATAGTTGGAGGAATTTGTTCTTCAGTATATATGGATGACAAGAGTTGTCCTGTATTTTTTTATTCACATTCCCATGGAAAAGATGGTCTTTCGTGTGCAGATGGCAAGGCCATAAAAATCACTTTCAGGGATATTGATGAACTTGTGAATTACATGTTTACATTTTATCAAAGTTGTAATATTTCAATGATATGCCAGTTTGAGATTCAACCAGTGTCTGTAACACAAAAAACAAGTGTGTCTATTTCAGGAAGTGAGAGGCCTTCCTTAATTGACAAGTACTTTGAGTTCCAGGAGAACATGTCTAGAAAATGTACCATTTCTGATATATCACAAGGAAATCGAAATGAATATATGAGAAATTATATGCGAAAAAGGAGGGAAAACTTGCAGATAAAACAGAAGGACAGAGAAAGTACCTTAAAAAGTATGAATAAGGCAAGACAAAGTAAAGAATTTAAAGAAAAGGAACTTACTTCTCAAAAAAAAGTAAGAGAAAATCCTGCAACAAAGCAAAAGGACAGAGAAAGTACCTTAAAAAGTATGAATAAGGCAAGACAAAGTAAAGAATTTAAAGAAAAAGAACTTGTCTCCAAAAAAAGTGACAGAGAAAATCCTGAGGCAAAGCTCAAGGACAGACAAAGTACCCTAAAATGTATGAACAAGGCAAGACAAAGTAAAGAATTTAAAGAGAAAGAACTTGTCTCCAAAAAAAATGTCAGAGGTCATCCTGAGACAAAGCTCAAGGACAGACAAAGTACCTTAAAGTGTATGAATAAGGCAAGACAAAATAAAGAATTTAAAGAGAAAGAACTTGCTTCCAAAAAAAGCGTCAGAAGACATCCTGAGACAAAGCTCAAGGACAGACAAAGTACCTTAAAGTGTATGAATAAGGCAAGACAAAAAAAAGAATTTAAAGAGAAAGAACTTGCTTCCAAAAAAAGCGTCAGAAGACATCCTGAGACAAAGCTCAAGGACAGACAAAGTACCTTAAAGTGTATGAATAAGGCAAGACAAAATAAAGAATTTAAAGAGAAAGAACTTGCTTCCAAAAAAAGCGTCAGAAGACATCTTGAGACAAAGCTCAAGGACAGACAAAGTACCTTAAAATGTATGAACAAGGCACGACTAAATACAGTATTTTGTTTTAAAGAAAGAGAAGCAAAGAAAAAGAAAAGAGAGAATGTACAGAACCTGGAGAAGGAACGACTATGTAAACAGCAAAGTAGAAGAAATTACAGAGAAAAAGAAAGAGAGAGTGAAAGAGTTTCTAAAGCTAAAAGGAGGCTTGATGCAGAATTCACAGACCATGAAAACAAATTAATGAAGAAAAGGTGTCATGGTAATTCTTTGGAAGATTGCATCGAGAAATTTCATGAACAAGTGAAAATTGGTCCAATTTATGTGTGCACATGTTGTCACCAGACTTGGTTTTGGAAAAGTGTTGTGAAGCTAGCTACAACTAATCTTAGTGCTAGCAGTAAAAGTATTTGTACCGGATTTAGATCTGTGGATGGTATAGAATGGCTGTGTTTAACCTGCTGTTCAGCACTGAAGGATGACAAAATTCCAAGACTTTCAGTTAAAAATGGAATGAAATGGCCTGATAAACCAGATGCTTTAAATTTACACCCACTGGAAGAGAGGTTGATATCTCAACGCATACCATTTATGCAAATAAGAGAATTACCAAGAGGAGGTCAAATATCAGTCAAAGGAAATGTTGTTAATGTTCCAGTTGACATTCAGCCAACTGTAAATGCCCTTCCACGACAAATAGATGAGCATGTGACTATAGCTGTTAAATTAAAGAAAAGATTATCTCACAAATCATCATGCTTCACCGAAAATGTTCGTCCAAATGTGGTGATAAATGCTTTACAATGGCTTATGAAAAACAGTGAATTGTATAAAGATTCAGGAATAGTGATAGACCATTCTTGGAGAGATGAAATTGAAAAAAGTAATGAAGAAACTATACAAGAACTGATAGGTACTTCAGTTAATAGCGATGATCGTGAGTCTGAAGGAAATGATGATGGTTTTTGTGAAGTTTCCTCAGATGATTGCATTCAAGGCAATTCTGATACACTTGTTGATGAAGCAGACATTGATACAAATAAACTCTATGTGTTTGCCCCTGGAGAAAACCAAAAACCAATTAGTTTATTCACAGATAAAGATGCAGAATATCTCTGTTTTCCAACAATATTTTGTGGTCACCGCAGAACTGAAAATGAAGAAAGAGAAATTCCAGTACACTACAGTGATATTGCTAAATGGGAGTTGCGCAGTGTTGATAGACGAGCAGCACAATCTGTACCTAACATCTTTTTCAAGTTGAAGAAAATTCAAATCAAACAAGTTAGTGATAAAGTTAACTTGGCATTGAGAAGATGTAAATCAGAGGGCAAGAAAATCACTGCAGAACAAATTTTAAATCCAATTTCAGCAGAAAAAATTGTAAGACTAAATGAAGGATATTATATATTCAGAACACTTCGAAATTCTCCAGCATATCTTTCATCTAAAAAGAAAGATGTCTTTGCCATGATCAGGCAGTTGGGTCTTCCAACCTGGTTTATTTCTCTTTCATCAGCTGATACAAGATGGCAAGATCTGCTTAAAACATTGGCAACATTAGATGGAAAAACTATGTCACATGAAGAATTGGAGACCTTGAACTGGAATGAAAAATCAAAACTAGTTAAACAAGATCCTGTGACATGTGCAAGATTCTTTGACAACAGAGTTCAACTCTTTATCAATACTGTTCTGAAGAGTCCTCATAATCCTCTTGGTGTTGTCACTGATGTGTTTCGAAGAGTGGAATTCCAGAACCGAGGTTCACCTCATATTCACATGCTAGTATGGACAAGTGATGCGCCAAAGCATAAAGAAAATAGCAATGAGGAAATTGAAGCTTATGTAGATAAGTATGTGACATGTGATTTGCAGGAAAATAATCCTCAAATGAAGCAACTTGTAGAGCTTCAAGTACATAAACACTCGAAGACTTGCAAAAAAGGTGGTAAATCTATATGCAGATTTGGATTTCCATTGCCACCTTTGCCCAAAACGATGCTTCTTGAACCCTTGGATGTTGATGTTGAGCATTATAAAAAGATGTATTCTGATATTCAGAAGAAAATGAATGATTACAGAGATGGTTGCAGTTTAGACTATGATTCTTTTTTAGAGACTGTTGTACAAATGTGTGAAGATGAGTATATAAAATGTATCAGAGCATCATTGAAAGGCCCCAAAATGTTTCTCAAAAGAAGTCCATCTGAGATGAGAGTGAATTACTATAATTCATCAGTGCTAAAGGCTTGGAATGCTAACTTAGATATTCAGTTTGTACTTGATCCTTATGCCTGTGCCACATACATTGTTGCATACATTAGTAAATCTCAAAGAGGAATAAGTGCAATGCTTGATAAGGCATCTCAAGAAGCTGCAGAGGGAAATATGGACCTGAAGCGTCAAGTTAGACATATTGGAAACAAGTTCTTAAATTTTGTTGAGGTTAGTGCACAAGAGGCAAGTTACTTGATCCTTCAGATGCCACTTACACTAGCTAGTAGAGAGGTGGTTTTTATAAATACATCACCACCTGAAGAAAGAGTTTTCTTACTCAAACATCAAGATGAATTGAATGAGTTACCAAAAGACTCGACTGATATTAAGGCAGACAGTATGATACAGAGTTTGCAAGAAGACCAAAACAATTAGAAAATTGGTGTTTAGCTGATGTTGTGTCCGAATTGGAAGTAACTTTCCCAAAAGAAGTGGAAAAAGATCTACAGGATGAAGTGAATGATGATAATCTAGAAGCTGTATCTCAAGAAATGTTTTTTACAGATCAGGATGTTTTGGTTCATTTGAAAAATGGAATAAAGATCAGAAGACGAAAAAACAAACGAGTTATAAGATATGTAGGGTACAGCCAAAAAACAAATTCTGAACAGTATTACAGAGAACGAATTCTTCTCTTTTTGCCTTGGAGAAATGAGAATACTGACCTGCTTGGTGGTTTTCAAACTCATGAGCAGCACTACAGGCAAAAAGCAAGTATGATAAATGTGAAGCAAAAGCAGTATGAGCACTTTGTGGATGAATTAGAACAAGCTCGACTTCAAGCTGAAGAAGATCTTGATAATATGGAGACAGTAGCACCAAATACAGAACATGCTGAGGCAGAAGATGCAGAGATAAATTCTGTACCATCTGAAGAATTTGTTCATTATGATCCTGATACAGTTCAGCACAGAGATTTTGACATTGGTCCGGAACTGGGGTTCTCCTCAAAAGTATCTGAAACAGAAATGAGTGCTGTTCGCATTCCTGATCAGCAGTATTATAAACTTTTGCAATCCCTGAATACAAAGCAAAGAGAATTTTACAATCATGTAACAAACTGGATTCAAATCAAAGATGAACCATTATATGCTTTTCTTACTGGTGGGGCAGGTGCAGGAAAATCAGTGGTTATTGATGCCATTTTTCAAACATTACACAGAATACTGTACTCAAAAGAAGGTGAAAACCCAGATGACATCAGAATATTACTTTGTGCTCACACTGGCAAAGCTGCATATAATATCAAAGGGACTACTATTGCATCAGCATTTCACAGAAAAATGTATCAAACTCAGCAGCACATGAGTGCAGATGAATTGAACTCATTTAGGACAAAGTACCGGAATTTGTCAGTTGTGATAATAGATGAAATTTCAATGGTTGGAAATAATATGCTGACATTTATAAATGATAGACTTCAGCAACTTACTGGTAGAAAACAAGATTTTGGTGGTATTAGCATCATAGCAGTTGGTGATTTATATCAGTTACCACCTGTTGGAGACAAGTGGATTTTCAAAGACCTTTCTAATCCTGGTCAGAGTTTAGCAAAAAATTTGTGGTGTGAACATTTCAATATGCATGAATTAACTGAAATTATGAGACAGAAAGATGACCTCATATTTGCTGAAATGTTGAATAGACTTCGTGAAAACAAGATGACAGATGAAGACAAAGAACTAATTTCTCAACGCATCATTAGGCAAGACTCTGAAATATATCCTAAACAGGCTCCTCATCTCTTTATTGAGAATAAGTTTGTTGATTGTTTTAATAACAATCTAATAGAAAACCTTTCAACAAATAAAGTAAATGTAAGAGCAGACACAGATGTTTTATCACAGACAAAACTTTCTCAATTAGTGAAATTAAAACTAGTTCAAAATTTGCCTGAAAACCCAGCATCTACTGGACAGTTAAAAACTAATCTGGTTATTGCTGTGGATATGCTATATGACATATCAGTGAATCTTGATGTCACAGATGGGTTGACAAATGGTGCTACGTGTGTTGTAAAATACATTGAGTATAAACAATCGCAATTAAGACCTGCCATAGTATGGGTACTGTTTCTTGACTCACACATAGGTATTTCAAGAAGGCATCAGTATGGCCATTTATTCAGCACAAAGGTTGATAATACATGGACACCCATATTTGAGGCTAAAAGAACATTTTTATATAACAGGAAGACCTATGAGAGAGTTCAGTTTCCACTCCAACCATCTGCTGGAAAGACAATCCATAAAGCACAAGGAGCAACTCTTTCAAGTGCAGTAATCAGCTTAGCACAGACAAAGCAGCGCAAAATTCCTCATATACATTATGTCGCACTCTCTAGAGTAAGGTCACTTGATGGTCTGTTCATTCTGGATTTCAATGAAAAAAGTCTTTCTAAAGATGAAAATGTTGATAAAGAGATGGAAAGACTGATGGAAAATAGATTGCAGCTCTCATACACACCACTTTACTCTGTATGTAAAGATATCAAATTTTTGTTCAACAATGCAAGATCTCTACATAAACACTTCCTTGATATGAAATCAGAACCAAGTGTTTTAGCTGCAGATGTTATTGGTATAGCTGAATCTTGGCTTTGTGAATTAGATTCTGATGAAGATTTTACATTGGAGGGTTTTACAATGTTCAGAAATGATGCAAATTCTTCCCAGTCCAGATCTCATCATGGCATTGTCATATATATGAGAAATCATTTACAGTGTTTATCATACAACTCTTTTAGTTCCAAATTGGTTGAATTTTCTATAATTTCTATGATGTCATTGAATACTCCAATACAGTGTGTAGTTTTATACAAGCAGCCATCTTGTACTCTTCAGCACTTTTACGATACCTTGACGAACAGTTTGCTTTCATTTGTTAACAAAGATGAAAAAATTGTGATAATGGGAGATTTTAATTTTGATTTAAGTACTGGTCAATATGCACATTTCCTAAACTTTATGAAAGAAAAATTTGCTTGTGTGCAAGTTATAAATAAGGTAACCACAAAAAACGATACACATTTAGACTTGATATTTACCAATATTACTGATATACAAACAGATGTTCTTCAGGCATATTGGTCTGACCATAATATGATTTATTGTGCTGCAAATATGACTTAAGCAAGCTAGGCTAATGATGCAACTGCATTTTAATTACATTGTATAGTATAATAAAACCCTCTAGAGCACAACACGGCAGTATGTAAATATTTAGTTTCCAATGGAAGCTAAATATTTACAAACTGCCATTGAGTGGTTAGGCAAAAATTTGGGTTGCCACTCATCAACTACCTTATTTATCCCAGTAACCCCCCCCCCCCCCCTCGTTGTATGCTTAAAATATATAAGTGGTTTTAAATTCACATAGATCACCTTATTTGGAATTACGTTATTGGGACAAGAAAAGATTCAGATTTATAATGTCCATGACATGAAATAATAATGTTAATATATGTTAACCTTATCCCTTCAACAAGCAGAAAAAAAAACCACTTTGTGTTGCCTATATATCTTTTACATATTATATTGTTTTTCCACAATTTAGACTGTTTCTGTTGGATATTTGATAGACGTGATAAATTTATACACAACCAATGTAAATATGTAAGTAAACTAATATATTAAATTAAATCATTATAAATGGAATGATGTAATACTAAAGTATGATATTTTAAAAGGTTCCTGTACTGGTATATATCTGCAAAATTTGATTGATTGAAAATGAAGTTATTTCTTAAATTATAACATTCTTTCTGTTGTGGTTATTGGACCCATGATGACATGATCTATTGGGATTTACAATTAAGTAGATTTCTTTCAGGAATGCTTTATTTCTTTGTTAAATTTTATTTTTACAATTGATGTTTATGTATGTAATGTACTATATATTTGGTAATACATGTTTAGAAATTACATATTTCATGTCATGGCCATTAAATCAAAATTGATTCTTTTTGGTAATTAATTTCTACATGAATGTATACTTATATTAAATTCAACAATTATAAAGCTTTTTGTGCCATATCATACATGTACATATCAGTTATTATAGAATTGTTGATGAGCAATAAAATTAGTAAGAAATCTATTATTATTTACTTTCATTGTATACTTTGTAACCCAGTGTCACATTGGTACATGTATACCTGCAAAGACATTGTAAACTGAACAGTTGTAACCTCTGAAAACAAAGATTTGCTCCTGTGTTACATGTAAAACTGTTAAATTAACATTGTTTCTGAAAAGACTTAACCTTCTGTGTTACATGTAAATCTGTTATCTACACTCTGTTGTACATAGTCATGTATATTTAAGAATATTCATTTGTTATTTTAGTTCCCTAAGTTTTGTTTTGTAATTTATTTTTCTTTTCTTGCAAATACTGAATGTTCTTAAATACCATATTTACCCTAAAGAACATCCAATTTTTTTAAATTAATCAGTCTTGTGGATGAAAGCTTAATTTAACTTAAATACACTGTTGATCAGCACTATTTGCACCTTTCTCTTTTTTTTCTAAATTCTTGTCAAAAATAACTTACTTTGAAATTTTATTGACAAAATATATACAAATTTATCTAATACTTTACACTTATTATGCATTCTTAACAGATTTTTAAACCCTTGTAAATGTGAACCATCCCTTTTTCAATGTATAGTTAATTACAAACAAAAAAAAGCAGCTATCATAAAAACCATATTTTTCTTTAATTTTCATCCAGTCAAGTTGTCCCAGGTGTTTTTTGAGTATGCAGATACAATGTCATATTTGATTATGTAAAGTTTACAATGAGCATAACTTTAATTAAGATTAATTTCTCAGGTTTTACATTTGTATATATATGAAACTACTGATAAATGTATCCATGCAAGTCTATTTTTCATCATATGAACAACTTTTAATCTTTCTTTTCGCTTTCGCTATGTAAGGTTAAAGAAGTTGTTCTCAACACTACTGTATTTGTCTGATATATGTATAATACTCAGTATCTAGCATCCTAAAGTTTTGAGTTTTATAGTGCAAATATCTCATCTAAATTTCTAAATCACAGATACTCTGAAAATATTTAATAATGTAAGATTTCTTTTGATACAACCTTGGTTTCCTGCATTGTTGTGAAATGTTTTTCAAACAGAATGATGAAAACAATGTACTTATATATTTTTCTTCCTGTCATGTAGCATTTGTCTCTTCATTATATTTTTCATGGTATTATGAAAAGGTTGGGATAATTTAATGGTTCAATTTTTTACTACATCTGCTGATTAAAAAAAAATATATATCTGTATTCAATACCGTAAATAGACCAAATCATGTGCATTTACATTCCACCAGGACCTCCTATGAATATAATTGATAACTCACTTTGTGTAAAAAAAAATGTTACCGAGATTTCAAAATATCTATTATTTGTTGTAACTGTCTGAAATCACCTATGACATGAGGCATTCACTTTTTAAAGGTAAGTAGCATGGAAAGAGGGGGTCAATGGCCAGCCTGTAAAGGGAGGTAAACCTTACCTCTTTCAAATGGTATAAAAATAAAAGTAAAGTGAAAAATGCAATTGTATGTTTTGGGGGTAAAATTTCTGACAGTTGCCTGATTAATCAAATACTTTTGTATCATTTGAAAACTGAACAAAATAATGATTTACATAACAGTCATTGATTTAAAATGAATATTATAATATTAACCCAGTGATAGTCAATATGTAAATACACCTGAGGATTTAAGTGATTATTAAAGTAAATTATTGAACCATAGTATTTTTTTTTAAATGTTACATACTTATATGTTGTTTAATATTACATATGAAGATTTCTTATCATGACTCTTTCAAACTCATGTTCTGATCAAGAATTTCCATTGATTATACTTTATTAGTGAATTTAAACTTCAATAAATATGACAGAATTTGTTGTGTTATGTGTCAGCTTTTATTACAGTAGGTTTTAGGGACCAAGAAAGGAAGGTATTAATTTGCAGTATACTGTACTGCTCTAATATCGAGGTTTATTTTTGAAAAATATGCATATTTACTATTTAGATTGAAGTAAATATAGACAAACCTTGTTTCCTCAATGGGACCAAGGAAAAACATTGAGACCTCTGAGGATTCAGGATATCAAGGGTAAAAATACTTGAATGATAAGTGGTTGGGACTTCAAGATTACTTTGATATATCAATGATATTCAGTGTAAGAGATGCTCAACTTCACCTGTATAGCATAAAGGTATATGTAAAATTATGAGCTGACCAAAACACATAAAATCTACAAATTCAGACATCACTACAAAAGAATTAAGAAATCTGCTTGGAATGTGTAAGTCCACAACTGTGACAAAAGTTGTTTTGCACAGTACTCAAAGTTGGTGTTGCTTTAGCCATTTTTGAATAAAGGACAAGGTTGGCTAAGACCCTTTTTGGCCCCTAGCTGGTTTTGGGTATCTCTAAGAATTATCCAATAGTTTATGATCAGAAACCTGTAGTCATCCCTGTTATGACATGAGTATTGATTCTTAAAGGTCACAGGAAGGTTACAAAATATGCCAATTTCTGATTTTATTTCATTTTTATTCAAATTTTCATCAAATATATATATTCTATATATTTCATGCATTAGTATTAGATACATCTTTTGTATGAAAATCTCAGGTAGACAAGCTTGTGCTCTGTGTTTTCTGAATTGAAAAGCATCGCGCACTTTGGTAAAATGTCATACTGTATCACTAGTACTGTCTTTTAATCTTCATGTATGCTTCAAATCAAAATTTGTGCTGGATTTAAAAGAAGCAACATTTAAAGTTAATAGTTGCATCATGTCATGCGTTAATATTTGAACATTTTCAGCTTCTTCTCTGGAACCACTGAACCAATTTCATGGCCTCAGGGTCAGGGGTTCTGGTGTTAGGGTAGGGTTCTGTTGAATATATAATGAAAATGCATGATTTCTTTAAAAATCTTCTCTGATCCAGGGCAAACAAACTGAATGCATAGTTATGATGAGTAAGGGTGCCTCTTCCTATATTATGAATTTCATGGCTCCTGGTCAGGGGTTCTGGTTTTAGGGCGGGGCTTTAATGATTACATAGTAAAAAAGCAATAATTCTTTGACAATCGTCTTTTCTCCTTTGTATTAAGCCACTGAACTAAGAGTATAGTTATGATATGTAAGGATGCCTCTTCCTATATTGTGAATTTTATGGCACCTGGGTCAGGGTTCTGGTGTTAGGGCAGGGCTCTAATGATTACATAGTGAAAATGCATTAATTCTTTGATAATCCTCTGCTCTCTTTGTGGGTATTAAGTAAGCTTACTAAATGTAAAGTTATGATGAGCAACTGTGCCCTTACGAAATTGTGAATTCCATGGCCTGATCTGGTCTAAAATGTGATTCCAATTTAATTGTGGCAAAGTTGTTGCATGATACTCAGGTGACCTATAAGGCCCATGGGCCTCTTGTTTTTTTTTTTTTTTTTTTTTTTTGGGGGGGGGTGCACAGTGAGTGTGTGGTGTGTGTACGTGTGTGGGTGTGTTTTTGTACATATATGTCTGTGTTGTTTGATCTTATGTATATGAAAACTTTTTTCAAAAATAAAGCATTAAAAAAACTCCATATGCAGGTGATCGAGGGATATTGCTACATAAATAAGGGAAGTTTACAATAGAAAATTGAAGTCATCACGTTTATAATAAAGTTTTGTAGTTAGGTTACCATTAACGTATAGATATACAAATATGAAACAAATGTGTCAGACTCTGTTGGATCTTTCATTTCAAGGTCAAAGGGATATATTGAAGCAACTTAGGAATGAAAATAAATAGTGTTAATTGAAAAACGTTGTCGATATATCTAAATACCGAATTGAAGGCCACGGCAAAAGATTTTTTTCTTTTCTTGTAGTTACTGGATAAATAAACCTCCTAATAACAGGGCACAATTAGTACCGATTGGAATTCCAACAGATAATAGGGAGACTTGATCTTTATAAACAACATAGATATTGTTAGTAAGAAACTCAAGCATCATCTAAATATCAACTTCGGAGTACTTGTGTGTACAATCATATTTTTTAACAAAATAATTTTGCAGATTAGCCACATCCCTTCCAAATATTTCATTGATATCTTTTGACACAAAAAGGTATGCCAAAAATTGATGCCAAAAATGTCAGGAGTGTACCACCTTGATTTGGCATTATGATTGATTGATTGGTTAAATGTTGTTTAACGTCCCATTGGAGAATTTTTCGCTCATATAGAGACGTCACTTTATACCGGTGAAGGGCTTCAAATTTTACTCGGCACTCAGGGCCATTGAGTAGTGAGGGATCTTTATCGTGCCAAAGCCTGCCGTGACACGGGGCCTCGGTTTTTAAGGTCTCATCCGAAGGACCCGCAAATTTCACTTCAAAGTGTCGAGCGCATGGCGAAGGAGCAGATGCTACCCATTTTTATCGACTTAAGTCATTCGCGGCCGAGATTCTAACTCACGACCTCCCGATCACGGAGCGAGCGCTCTACCGACTGAGCTACCGTGTACGGTGAAGTGGCATTATGAAAATTTTGTATTTTTGGAAGATATGGCAAATAAATAATAATGATTTATATCAGAAATAAATTCAATATAGTGAGCGTTTAATTTAGACTGTAGTAACCATTTGCTTGACCAAATCATGGTCACGGCTGTTGCTGGGAAAATATATTATATATTGTAAGTAATAATGCCAAAATAAATTGAATAACGAAAATTGTGTGATAAGTAAGAAAAAAAAAGATTTTTCAAACTATAAAACAATAACTGATATACAATTTTAAAACATTATATGTATCACAAACAGGCGTTGGCACGATAAAGAACCCTCACTGCTCAATGACCCTGAGTGCCTAGTAAACGTCTAAATTTGAAGCCCTTCATCGGTGTATCGTGATGTCTCTATAGTCTATATGAGTGAAAATTCTTGAATGGGAAATAAAACAACATACAATCAATTTATCAATATATTTTTGTTTAACAAATTTAAAAATATATATATACATAAAAATGTAATACAATTCTCATAACTCCACCGCTATTTTACAGAAACAATGGGTTACAGGTTCTGATATAATTTGTACTTCACAATTCTACTTAAGAGTCTCACATGCTCTTCGTTAGGAGAGCAACAAAAGTGATAAAATTATAAATGAAAAAATCTAACATTGTTAGTACCATGAAGAAAATGATCGACATAATATACATTTATCTTCTTGCTATATTTTAAGCTAGTTTTACCCAAGTTTAAACAGTTTATCCTTTTAACCATGAATTATTGGAATATAAATAACGGATTATATCCCTTATAATTTTATGTTACCATAACTTTATTGATTTCTGTGTTCTGTGGAATTAATTCTAAATCTTACTGCAGTCAGGAGTGAAACAAAACTGTTTTATAATATTATCAATTAACTTCTTATCAATTTACTACACAATGAATTGCAGGAAATTACAGTATTTTTAATTAAAATTGTTATTTATATCAAGAAGTGATAGACATTTTTGAACATTTGACATCAATTCACAGAATAGTTTTTATATCTAACCATTTATATCCCTGACACAGGTCTGAAAGATAAAACTGCATTTTTTTTTATAATGTATGTTAGAATGGTTTTTAGAATGTTGTAATTTTTTCCTTTTTCAAATGACGTATTTTAAATTTAAAATACGTCATTTAAATAATTTAAAATTAAATAAATTAAATTAAATGAAAATTTTTTTGAAAATTCTGAAACTTTTTATGCATATGTCAATTTCATTGTCATTTCCGCATTTTATCTTTTCAACATTTTATATATAACCATTCCTCATGATAGGTTAAAGTCCTGACTTTTTTACATCATTGACAGCTGCTTATTCAATAAAAATGGACGTCGTAAATTTTCTTACCTTGTCATTGGTTCTTTGCAACATTATTTTGTTAAAAACACTCTGATTGTATACACAAGTACTCCGAAGTTGATAGTAAAAAGATGCTTGAGTTTCTGATTGACAATATCTATGTAGTTTTTGGCGAGCAAGTCTTCCAACAATCTGTCGGAATTCCAATCGGTACCAATGGTGCCCCGTTATGAGCAGACCTATTTTGTATTCATATTAAGCAGAATTTATTCAAAACCTTCTACATGAATAGAAGGTCTCTTGCTCTGGCTTTTAAACCAACATTTAGATAAATTAACAAGTTACAGTTTTATACCTAGGTTGGTTCCATACGTGTATATTCCTTTAAACTCGAAACACAAGATACAACAGAATCCGACACATCTGTATTATATTTGGATAATTTACTGAAGAAGAGACGTTCATGGTAACCGTACAACAAAAATCTGTGATAAACGTGATGGCTTCCAAGTTTTCTATTGTCAACCTCTCTTATTTATGTAGTATTTTACCATTTTCACCTAGCAGATTGGAGAAGTGGTGTAAATCAAATCCCCCAAAACATTTTAAAGATATCAAAATAGCAAACTTTTCAAAAGTCAGTAACATGAAGGAATACGATTTTTCTACATTTTATACAACCATTCCTCACGCTAAATTAAAAACTAGACACTAGACTTTTTAAAATCATAGACAACTGCTTCTTCAATAAAAATTGAACTTTGAAATCTTCTTAGCTTGTGATCCGTCATCTTTAAATTACTTTGTAAAAGAGCACGCTGGAGTTTATGTTTAAAAGATACTTGAGTTCCTTATTGACAACATTTGTAAATCTTATGAGACCAGGTCCTTCAACAAAATGTTGGGATTCTGAGGGGCTCTGTGTTCCTGTTTAAAGTCAACCTGATTTTATATTACTATGCTGCAGAATTTACTCACAAACTTCGACATTAGAAGATTGTGCTGGAGTTTTATGCTTTCACTTGCTAAGACTGACTACAACATTCATATTATACAGGTAAAATTGCAACGTATGTTCAACATATGTTTCGAGTAACATATGTTGAACATACGTTAAACATATGTTGACCATATGAATTTTCGACAGTATGTTGAACATATGTTTAAAATATATGTTGAACATATGTTTCAAATATATGTTGAACACATAGCAGATTCAAAACATATGTTAGACATATGTTTGTGGTAACTATATGTTTAACATATGTTGAACATATTTTAAACATATGGTTGTTTCAAACATATGTTCAACATATGTTTTAGTTTCACATAAAATTCATACTGAACATCATATAATAACCAATCGCCTTTTCACATTTATTTCATTTAATATTAAATTAATGTTATCGTTATTTGAATTAATTTATTTAAATTTAACGAGATAAAAAAATATGTTTATTAATTTAATGTTAATCAGTGAACCGGCAACAATTTGATATTAAGCGTAATATGAAAAATTCGAGTTAAATGTTATATTTTAACATGTCAGGGGCGGATCCAGCAAATTTTGAAGGGGGGGGGGGGTCCAGGTCGTTGCCCCCAACACACATGCATAGAATCGCACCATAGGCACTTCAAGCCCGTACCAACCTCCGGACCCCCCCCCCCCTTCTGGATCCGCCAATGCAAATACACTGCATCTTAAAAAATTAATTTCAATAACAAGTATCAAGATCAATTTGAATACATTTATTCAAAAGAATGGTCATTTCTTGCAGAAGCTTACATAAAAAGGGGGAAGTGTTAACTACTCTGTTACCCTGCACCCCCTCCCCCACTCGTTTCTCCAAATTCAGCCCCCTCTTTTCTTCAAATTCAAAATTGTCTTCTTGAACATGGTATTCCCCAAATCAAGTTTATCAAGAATTAATAAATTTGTATTTACCCCGTTTTGTTTGGATTTATTTTATGAGAGAAATTAAAATCATTCCACATTTTTTTTCCGGACCGGTTTTGGTTTTTATCGGATGAAGGTGTACTGCTGCAGCAGAAGTGTTAGATGTTAGAAACAAGTAAGTGCTATCAGTTATGTTTTTTTTTTAAAGAATTTAATTAGTTTATGTTGTTTTAAGAGAATTTCATTACGGTTATAGATTCATACGAACTCTTAGTACTCTCGTGACTCGCATAGCGTCTAACTGTAGTTGTAATTAATGCAGTTCGTAAAAAACGACACACTTAGTGATCTTATCTACGCCTACATGCTCCATTATTTTGGATTTGTTTTCGACGAATGTAAAAACTAATTAGCATTGCTAATTTTTCAGATTTGTTTTCCTTTTGTCGACAGTTACGCCTGCATTTATGTACGATCTTGATGAAAGTGAAAGTAGAAATCTTGCTTCAGAATAGGTAAGTACACCCTGTGTTACAAGCTTTGTTATTTTCTTCCAAACAAAGTTTTTGGATATACTGGAAACAAAATGTCTATTTCTCTGCCTGCATTTTTATTATATCCAAACATACATTTGTATTTGATTATCCATTTGATGTTAATATATTATATTATTTCAAAATGTATACATTTAGAGAAACTAATTGTATTTTTTATGATTTTATTATTAAGCATTTCTTCCAAGAGTGAAATTGTCTTGGACATAACATTATATGGTGTTACACAACACCATATAATGTTTTATGAAATTAGTTTTAACTCATATCATAACTGATAACTGTTTAGGAGAATGGGGCATGCATATGCATATGACAAATATCTTCAGTGTATGAACTTGAATTACATGTAGACTTTAATTTGTACATGTTTTTTTAGAAAACCTGTATTAATCAACAGAACCTTAAAATTGGAGACTCCACTGAAGTGCCACCCAGTACCTTAACATGTGACAATTTCAAATCCTATGATTAGGTTCCAAGGGGCTGTAAAATGAAAGAAAACAAAGAACAGGCCAAGAAAAAATTTGTAAGTGCTCAAAGTAATTACTCTTTATGCTAAGGCCAAACAAAAAAATATGTGTGGTTCCGGTTACACCTCCAAAAAAATTAGGGTAGGTAGGTAGGGATTTTTTTTTAAACAAAATAATTTTCTTAATTTTTCTAAATAATACCTATCACTGCTTTGCAAGTGGCATTTAGGTGTGGTGTGTTAATATACTAGTCAATATTGGTAGGGGACACCTACATGCCAGCTTGCTTTGGATTTAACACTATTAAACACTTGCACTATATTGTTTTGCAAGGAGGCCGTCATTGCTGAAACTAAAACTTAAACCGGAGCTATTGATGGAAATCGGGAAAATTCCAGAAAAAATATGAAAATTGCGCAAAAAAGTTTAGGGTAGGGGGTATAAAATAGGGATGGTCAGGTAACTGGAACCACATATATTTTTTTATTTGGCCTAACTAATACTGGTATATATTTATCAATTATACATGTAATTGACATGAAATTTGGACGTCTTAATTAATTAATTTTCTTTATCATTTCAGAAGCAATACAGTCACTGTCAGGGAAATAAAGCCAGAATTATGTAAAAATTTGAAAAAATAAACTCAAGATTAATGCTTGAGATTGTGTTCTTTGATTTCTTATTATTAAGTTATTAAGGGACAAGAGTACTATTTAGTTAAGTTTGCAATCCAAAGAAATACAAAATAATTAAATAACAAATGTAAGTAAGAAATAAAATTAACATATGATTAACATATGAAAAACATATGAACATAAACATATGTTAACCATATGTTCATACAAAACATATAAGCAACATATGTTAAACATATGATCAACATATGTTCATAAACATATGTAAAACATATGTTGCTCATTTTTTATGGCGAACATATGTTTCAGAACATATGTTCAACGTATGTTCAACATATGTTAAACATACGTTGCAATTTTTCCTGCGTATAAAACAAACAGAAAAAAGAAAAAGAAATTCATTTTAAACTCTGATGCTCCGTGCGGCAGTTTATAGTCAAAAAGGAAGTTTTTTTTTTTTTTAAAGTAGGTCAAACTCCAAGCTCAAGGTCATTAGGTTTAACATCACTGTACCTAAAAAAAAGTCTTCCAGTGAGGAATACACATCTGAAATATGAATCCTTTGGCACCACCTGTTTTAAAGTGTGATCAAGGTTGAAGTATATACAGACCTTCTTTCTCAAAATCTTAACTTTGGGTATCTCCAATCTGATATTGAGGGGCTAAGCTTTTTTTTTTTTTTTTTTTTTTTTTTTTTTTTGACGAATTTTACCCGTTTTGTAAGAAAAATTTGCCTGGCTGTATTGATCATGAATTGCAAAAATAATGCACAGAAATTGTCTAATTTATTTAATTACAATAAAAACGCCGGAATGAGAGAGAGAGAGAGAGAGAGAGAGAGACTCATACCTATCGCCGACATGAATGTTTGGCTTGAACAGGATTTCAGTCTTTGACCAGTTACATGAGGTTTTTGAATTCCTTGTTTAGCATTAGATGGTAATCGTTTCATTTTGTCCGAATACATTCGGTATTTCCTGATAGTTGGAATCAATATTAACACCATATTTATCCCACAAATACACAGCAAACAAAAGAACACTGGATGAATGTTTCTTTTGTAAATATTCATTATAAAGATTTTCAAAATTAAACACTAATCACAAAAGTACGTTTCACTGATATTTCTTCAGCAAACGGTGAAAACAGTAAATCTGTACTTTTGGGGGATAAAATTACTCACTATGGAATTTGTCTTGCATACGTGTTTCTAAATTTATCTTTAATTGATCGGTTTCTTTATCAAATACTTGTAACAAGAGGCCTGTCGGACGCGCTGCTTGCAGAACGACTAACGCGAGTATGTTATCATAATTTTTTTTCATTTGAAAGACGACTTCAATCCTTTTAAGAAGTATGCATGAAGATGCCATTACACATTAATAAGTTCTGGCTTATTCAATAGGAATATTATTCGTTGGGTATGCACCTGGGTTAAAGAAGATCACTAACAAATTTCAGCTAATACATAATCATTGGTAAGTCCAGGCTTTTTCACATCATAGACAACTGCTTTTTCAATTTAAAAAAATGAAACTCGTAAATATACTTGCCTTGTCATTGGTCATTTACAAAATTATTTTGTTAAAAAGCACTCTGATTGTACACACAAGTACTCTAAAGTTGATATTAAAAAGGTGCTTCAGTTTCTGATTGATAATACCTATGTAGTTTTTTGGAGATCAGGTCTTCCAGCACTCTGTTAGAATTTCCATGGGTACCAGTTGGGCCCCCTTATTAGCATACCTATTTTTGTATTCATATGAAGCAGAATTTATTCAAAAACTTTTACATGAGAAGAAGAAAACACATTCTGTGGCCTTCAACTCGACATTTCGATATATCGACGACGTATTATCTATTAACAATAGTTACTTTCATTCATATGTCGACTCGATATACCTCAGCGACCTTGAAATAAAAGATATCACAGATTCTGACATATCTGTTTCATATTTAGATATTTTACTGGAAAAAGACGTTAATGGAAACCTAACAACAAAGCTTTATGATGAACGTGATGACTTCAATTTTCAATCGTCAACTTCCCTTACTTGTGTAGCAATATACCCTTATCACCTGCATATGCGGTTTATGTCTGTCATTTGATTTGATCAAGGATCATGCTCTACGAATGAACCATTTCTAAAACTAGGAAAGCTATTGACAAACAAGTTGATGAAACAAGGATATCAACAGCCTCGTTTGCAGTAATCTTTTCGCAGGTTTTACGGTCGATACAATGACCTTGTCAGTACATGCAACCTATCTTTGAGTCAAATGCTGACTGACGTTTTTCATACTAATTGTTAGGCCATTATTTATACACTGAACTGTCTACGGATTTTTGCGGGGTTTTTTTTCCATGTTTGATATCATGACAAGGAGCACACGGAGGGTTTGACCGGTCGGCAGGGGATGCTTACTCCTCCATGGCACCTGATCCCACCTCTAAATTTTGAGGTCCGTGTTTGCTCTGCTCCAAATTTGTATCGTTTTATTGGACTTAAGGGATTGAATACTATACAATTATGGACTCTTTCGGTGGTGAATATGGTTTGTTATTCACCAGAAAAATATCAATATTGACCGAGGCGAAGCCGAGGTCAATTTTGATATTTTTATAGTGAATTGCAAACCATATTCACCACCGAAAGAGTCCATAATTGTTTCACTATATAGTCAGGATTGTAATAAATAAGACATTGAAGGATGCATGACTATACCGTTTTCATTAACGATCCTCCGTCGTAGAAAATTTTTTTTAAAAAATGTCCAGATTACAATTTATAACTTCCGACTGTTTTCCTTTTGCTGTGTGTAAGACATCGAAATTTTTGGAAAATAATCCTCGATAAACTTGCCTAACATTTTTCCTGTTCAGATACACGGCTGGCTCCGGTCGTTGCAACCATTTTTTTCAACGTTGTTTGAGGTATTGATTGTGACGTCCCTATGCCGCTGCACGTGCACTCACCCTCCGGTGAATACTGCCTCAGATCCAAAGAATATGTAGAATCATGAACTGTTTGTCTTTGTATAGATTATATAGGAACTATTCATAAACTATATAATAATGTTCTTTATCTTCATATTTTATTCAAACAATATCTTTATCTTTTACGTAACTTTTCTATATTTTTGTGGTCGTATTTGCCCTTTTTTTAACATTGCTAAATGTAAAGTGTTAAAGGGAAATATTTGAAAGTAAAATCCATCATTAGACGAATCTGTTTTAGATTGCTATGAAATTGCCATCAGTCCTGCTAAAAGAGATCATTTTTAGATGAAAGTCTATAGAACAAAAACAGGAATTAAACACGAAATACTTAAACACACAGAGCAAAAATACTATATATATATATACTGAGATGATATTGAGTTGCAATCTACAGAAATGAAAATCGCTACTATGACTGGAGGAGAAGCATATCTTAAGTTACTAAAATGTACTGAAAGTTTTTTTTTTTTTTTTTTATTCTAAGATTAACATACATGAATATCATTTTGAATGTGTAAAAGAAAATATACATATGAAGTGATCAATTCATTTTTTTTAATTAATTTAAGAATATTTCTTCTATCAATTCATGTATTCATTGAGTTTAAAATTGTCATGTTATTGGATTAATACTCAATTATCATTTATAATTTTTGAATGGGTATTCCCATTTGAATTCTTCAGAATTGTTAAATTGGGTCACTGATTAGATAAACACAATTAAATGAACTCTTTAATTAATTAAAAATGTAAAAATGCAGAAATATAAGCTATATTTTCTATGGAAATGGCTATTTTTCTCGGTGGTTTTAAAGTGATTACTTTTATAGCAAAACGTTTATAATACGAATGGTGGTACATACCACAAACCAAATCTCCCAGACAAAAGAGTTATATTTATATTGTTTTATATTTCTTTTAATGAAAATCTAATTAGTAAAATCTTAATTATTTAAAATTTTTAAAAATACTCTTGAAAAAAATGTTCCCAGAAATTTTACAGTTACTAAACTTCATAATATTTCTAAAACTTTCAAAAATTATACTGAACTGTAAAGAAACATTTTCCCACTTTTCATTAAATTATGTGGCTTGGCCAAACAAAAGGTTATTAAACTTAACGAATATCATTCCTGTATTATCAATCCTTAAAATTCTGATTCTGATAGATTGTGATTAAATAGCTCGATAAAGTATAAAACCAATATATATTCTTCTTTTTAGTAACACCATTGTCTTTCTTTGTAAGGCTCATTATTTTAATTGTATATTAGAAGAACTGGGATTTGATTCTACAAGTGACAATGCAACTTATACCCATAGCTCCCTTTCTAAGGAGGGCATTCTTTAAAATCATATGTCAGTTTTGAATATTTTTTTAATATTCCCAACGATCAAAGTGAATTTGAATTACCATATCTATATTGGATTCCGAAACTTCATAAAAATCCTTACAAACAAAGATACATAGCGGGTTCAAGTAAATGTTCTACCAAGCATCTTTCTTTACTCCTCACCAAAATATTAACAGCAGTGATGGAGAAACATCAGGAGTCCGGTGCAACAAATTATTCGAGAAGTGGTGTAAACCAGATGTGAATGCTTAAAAATTCTAAGGAACTTTTTGAAATTTGAAATCACAAAATTTTGCCAAAAATGACTTAAAAACTTACGACTTTTCAACTCTGTATACAACCATTCCCAACGATAAATTATAGTCCAGCTTTTTGACAGCTGCTTTTTCAATAAAAACTGAACTCGTAAATTTATTTACCTTGTCATTGGTCATTTGCAAAATTATTTTGTTAAAAAATATTCTGATTGTAAGTTCTATGTTTGATAAAATGACCTAGTCAGCAAATACAATCTTTCATTAAGTCATATACTGACTGGCATTTTCATACTAATTGTTAGGCCATTATTTACACTGAATTGTCGACCGATTTTTCCGTTATTTCTCGATCATGACAAGGAAAATACGGTGGCTGTGACCGGTCGGAAGGGGATGCTCACTCCTCCATGGCACCTTATCCCACCTCTGATGTTTTTGGAGGTCCGTGTCTGCTTTGCTCCTGATCTGTATTGTTTTAATGGACTTTGGACTTGGATACTTTTTTGTTAAACACCCAATTTTACGTTAACGCCCCCAAAATCTACCTGGTTCAAGATCAATAATATATCGCCTGTCAATCATAAATAAAACAATAGCTACTGATCTGATTGACAGACCAGCTACTGGTGCTACCTGATGTTCTGAGATTGGATGTTTCGATAGCAAATTACCTGACCACGCGACAACCTCTTTTATGTGCCCCGCTTGATTTGTCGTTTGGGTCCACAGAAACTCAATTCACCGTCATCGGTAATTATATAGCGACCCCCCCCCCCCTCCCCAATAAAATGAATCAACACAAAGTGGAATAAAATAATTGACAGAAGATAATTAGACGCTGATGGCATGAAATAAGTTTGAAAATTATGAAGATTCCTTTTAAATTATCACAAGTTTTATCTGTGAAAGCAGATGTTTAGAAAAAACTCACAAATGGTACACATGTTACGTAAATATTGTATTTCGTGTACAATAAATTGGTGATTATTTTTAAATTGCACTATCTTTGGATGGCATTTATTTTTATTTAAGAAATTTAGATTACGAAAATTGTCAATAATTCTTCACCACATAGTGGAAGAAATGTCTAAATCATAGTTCGAATTTCCTCTAAATTCCTTATTCGTAAATGAACATCATGGGCTCCAGTGTCGGCCAGGGAAATTAATAATTTCTAGATTGTTAATATACGGAAGAGAAATGGATTTTTTTTTTAAAATATTTACACGTACAATATACCTTGTAATTATTTTTTTACTGACAATCAAAAAATCATTGATATGATTGCTTCGTAGCTTACACTCGAGTTCTTTTTTAATACAATTTTATTAAAAGGATATTTCTTTAAACATATTTTTTTTTATCAAAAATATCGATGAAAATGTTGAGATTTTCAAGTTCGTGCAAAAGTATTATTTGGTGTCACTACTCTTTCACTCAAAATTAGACAAGAAACGTGTGTAATGTTGACCATGATCACCATAAAGACTTCCTGTATAATGCAATATGTATATGATTTTTTGGCATCTTGAGTATTAGGGCACTCCAGGTAAATAACATCTGTACTAATAAGACCACTCTCTCTTCTCAGGTAACCGTACGGTAAAAAAAATTGGGTCTTTTACTCCATATTTCATTTTGTGTCTGTAAACGTAAATCTGTGTTTTTATGGCTGTCTTTCATTCATCTACTACAGTGGCTAAAGTTACTTAAAGTAGAATTTTACCAAAACCGAACGATAAAACTAGCAATATCAAGAAAGGGAATAATTATGCAGGGAATGAAAAACCTCAGTGATTTAGTTCACTGAATAGTTTACAACAGGTGAGCTAAAATTCTAGAAGTAGTTTGAGGTGTGCGATATATATCACTGATAGCAGTACGCCTTGCATAATTTCGTTAAAAAACGTCCTTCCACTTAGAGATAAAGATGAACACGTCTTCTTGTCGGATTTCCCAGATCTAGTTACATCATTTTTTTTACATTTCATCTAAATCTTGTGGTAACAGATGAATTTTATGTTTATACGACGGCTGTTTGGAGTCATTGAGACATTTTACAGTTGTACTTTAACTCCCTAAATGAAAGAGATCAAATCATAAAAGTTCATCAGATTTTTTTTTTCAAGAATCGATAAGAAATATAAACAAAATCTCTTAGTAGCTAATATTTAATAGCATCATTAGATAAATCACATTGAAATTATACATCTGTAATTTTCCATTGACCCGGAACACTCTGAAGGGGTTATCACAGTAATTTCAAAGTTACTTCAGCGTAGGATTTTTTTTTTTCTCACATTGAAACGTTCGGGAAGTTTCAATTGTTCTTCTTCTGTCATCACTTGTTTATTTTCTAGGAACAATTGAGCCCAAATTATCTCCATTCTTAAACCATCTTTTACAAACCGTTTTGCTGTTGTTACCCCAATATCAAATGTCCATGAGATATCTCTTACGATCGGAAGTGCATTATTTTGTGCCAGCTTCAGGACTGGTAACGTAAATTAGTCCGTAATAGCGAGCGCAGCGAGCGGCGCGAAGCGCCGCTCGTCACTGCGAGCTCTAACGACAACGCCTGGGCGAAGAGAAAATTCGGACTACTGCACATTCATTCAATAGAATTTTTTTCCGCAGTAATTCTGACCCACAATGCATCGCTTCTTGTTCTCGCTGCTAACTTCGTTCACGCGGTGACAACAACTAAAATTTCACAAAAAATAAACTCACCTTAATTTAATTGGTATTGCATGCAGATAGTATATTAAACGTTCTTTGTTAAAATATTTGCACTTTTTAAACTTTGTTTATGGAAATGCAGCTATAACATACCACGTCATGTGACGTCACAGTTTAGACGTTCCAAATGTCTCGTGCGGTTTGAAGAGGCGGATCTTAAAATGAAGTGAACAATGCGCTCGCCCCAACGGTCGCACCGTCAACATATTAGCTTACAGTTGCTTTCAATATGGTTAAATTAGTCAGAAAATTCCCCAGTTAAAGTATCTAATGCATACAAAACGTCACAAATTGTTGTTGTCATGTATAAGAATAATTTTTAGTACGACTGTGTCAGTTCTTGAGTGTTAAGGGGTTCAAGAGTCTGTTTCTACGTATAGACCACCATTAGTTTAAAATGGATGCCAAATGACAGGAGATGACAGATGTAACAAAAACAATTATTTTTGGAGTTATATAACAGCGGTTTCAAACAAAGTGAAATATCTTAAGTATATTGCACGTAATCCCAGCAACAACCTATAGGCTGTTTTTTGTTGTTGTTTTTTTTTTTTTTTTTTTTTTTTTTTTTTTTTTTTTTTTTTTTTTTTTTGTTTGTTTGTTTGTTTGTTTGTTTGTTTTTTTTTTTTGGTTTTGTGGGGGGAGGGGTATTTTTTTATTTTGTATCATGACAGAAGCTCTATTGAAAACCCCCAACGATCAGGACGACCTAAAAAAATTTTGGACGATAGGAGTTGTTGGACACTTCATCGCATCACTCAGGGGAACTGGAGATTAACTCTGGTAGATATTACTAATTAATTCAATACATTTAACCATGCATGTATCTATGTCATAAAGGTCATTCCAGAGATCCATTCAGAAAGCAAGCTACGTATGAAATGGCAGCAATTGTGAGTGGTTTTAAAGTTGTTAATGTCTGCATGGAGTCGAAAACGATAGAAGTACTTTAGTTGTGCATTCAACATTTAAAAATTTTCAAAATGGCGACCAATTCCATTCAAACATTGAAGTAATATGGAAATAGAAAATATCATTTTTCTCAGTAACTCCCTAACCAATAAAATCTTACTCTTTTCATTTGGTAACACTAGTTTCTGAACAAAATATGTGCAATGTAATCAGTTGGACAAATTTTTAACTGTAGACTTAGATACAAAAAGGAGGATTTTATTTAAAATTAATTTTTTTCTCCAATTGTTTTTCAATCAACAGGTACATAGTATTGATGTGTAAGTCTCTCCCCATGTGTTAGGGGTTTAAATATCCAAAATAATCGCCTTTGCCATGGAAAAATTGTGTCACTTTCGAAAAATTTTAAAATTTGCAATACTTTAAGATAGTACTTGCTCTCTGCTTTCTAATCCAATATTACACCGTTGGGATCGAGGGGATATACTTATGCTATTACTTTCGTTTCTTGTATTGTTTTGTTTTTGACTCTTTTTTCTTTCTTCAAACTGCCAGATTTCAATACTTACAAAATGTTGATCCTACAGTATTAATAATATAAATTTTTAGAATTTTCTCAAACACCGATCCAAAGATAAAATGCTGGACCGGTAGAGGGCGAACATATTATTTCTCTAAGGGTGGCCTGATATACATTTCAAAAATGTGTCAATTTTATTATTTTAGGATGAAAAAATAGGGAAAATCCTACTCTGAGAAAGAAGGGGGATTTGGCTGTAATACCCGCACTAAGGTGTTTGCCTCTAAATGCACACTCCTTCATATTGGGCTTACCAAGGAAAAAGTCAAAATAATTCTATAATTTACACAGTACATGTACATGTATTCGTCAATTCGAGCATAAAATGCTCAGGTGACCATGTGACCTATGAGCCTCTTATTGGTATTTCCTTTACTTAATTCATTACCAGTCTGAAATAACAGAATTTAATTAATGATGTAAATTAGGTTTGATAAAAGGGGGATATAAATTTTTGGCCCATAATTGGAACTTAATTTTTAAATTTATTTTCTCAACAACAAATAAAATTATTTTAGTAATAGCGTTTTTGATGAATTTATCAAAATGTGCAAACATTTTAGTATTTGATTAAGCAAAAACCTCCTTGAAAAGCCATACCCAATCAATTTTGTCCCCCCCCCCCCTCCCCCGCACGCACACACACAAATTGCCTGTTTTTGGAAATAGGCCTAGATGGCAAAGTTACGTTAAAGCATCGTTTGTTATGATAATTTAAAATTTGTTCTTGTACTGTACATGTATGTGAACACCTTTTTGAAAATTTCTACATCACATTGGGCTTGCGTCACCCTACTAGTACTAGTTTTACCATTATCATTGCACATGGTGCAGCGTGGTGTAAACATCATGACCTGTATATCAGTAGAAATTAATTAATTTTGTGTTTTAATTGGATTATATTTCATGAAGTTGACAGGACCTATGACAGTCAGTAAGTACAAGTTTATGTATTGATAGGGGTAAAATAACCGAAATGCAAATGGTTAGGTAAAAGTTTAAAAAGGATCAAAGATCATCGGATTCTGAAGAGTTATCTCCCGTTCTCGACATTACATTCAGTTACAGGCACAGATGACAATGAAATGACAAATGATCATGTGATTCCAATATAGTAGAAAACTTTTCCATTTGACTATACATTATTTTGTTTCTTATGTTATTATGTACATCTAATGGTTTAAGGTTATGAACCCCTGGAGGTCATCCCCACTGTCTTAATGAACTGGAAATGTTCACAATATGACTACATCAAATTAAATAAAAGTGCATCAATGATAAGATTGCTTGACATTTTATTCATGAATTTCGGTCAACCCATGTAGAATTAGGAATGAAAATCATTCAGAGAGATGGACCATTAAACTATTTGTATATATTCACATTTTTTTTTATGTCAAAACAAAGTATTAGTTACATGAACAAACAGGGGAAGGGGCGAGGGGAAGAAGTTATCTCTTTACGTCTTAATTGTTGAAAACTCCTATAATGAATGTTAACCTCAAATCCGACTTGTATGTCTTCATTATTTTTAAGTGGTGGTGTCTCCATATGAGTGAAAAATTCCCGAGAGGGACATTTAACAGCAAACAAACAAATGACTTAAAAAACACAATATACATGTACATGTTTATTAGTCAACAGATATACTTCTGGTCATATCTCTAGTTCTCCCTTGAATCAGAAATGAATGATATGAATATTTTAAGAATGATTAAAAGTTGAAAAGGTTGTGCATTCTAAAATTGACTAAGCTCTGTGGTTGAATTAGCTATACCAGTTAAGCTTATTTTGCTACTCAAAGCATCTTGATTAATTATTTTTAATCATACTGTTTTCTGAAATGTGAAGGTTTTTTTCAACATGGATACAAGTCGTACCTTTTCAGCTTCTGAAAACAATTTTTGAAAAAAAAACTGCTTTTCAAATACTGTAACTCTTTCCAAGTACTTGTGATCATAAGTTTTTAGCTCACTTGAGTTTTTCTGGTTTTCTGATCACATTTTGTCTGTCATCCATCTGTCTGCCTGTAAACTTTTCACATTTTTGTCTTCTACACTAGAACCGCTGGGCCAATTTCAACCAAGCCTGCCACAAAGTATCTTCGGGTAAAGGGGATTCAAGTTTGTTCAACTGAAGGGTCACACCCTCTTTCAAGGGGGGGGGGATAATCAAGAATTAGTGAAAATTTGGTGGTATCATTTAAAAAAGTCTTATCAAGAACCACTGACTGGGCCCAAAAAGTTGAAACTTTCTTTACATAGACTTAGTGTAGATTCAAATTTGTTCAAATTATGACCCACTGGGGTAGGATGGGGCCACATATGGTTACATAGAAAAATGCAGGGGATTTTTTCCATCATAAATCTTCTTCTCAAGAACAGCAAGGGCATTATTGTCATCCGTTTTCGCGAAAGGGATCTAGGGGACATTAAATCTCATTTGTCTGTCAGTCTGTCTGTTTGTCAGTCTATCCATCTGTCATAATAAATTTAACCTTGGTCATAACTTTTGAATAATAAGAGATAGGGCTTTCATATTTCACATGTACATTACCTACAAGAACTTTCTAAACATGCTCTGATTTTTGAACCCTTGACCTTGACCTTGAAGTTTTACCTACTTTTCAAAAAATTTAACAATATTTTAAATTGATCATTTTGAAAGAGAAAAGATTATACATGTATATTACCTGTGACAAGATCTTTCTAAATATATCATAACTTTCGACTCTGTGACATTGACCTTGAAGTTTAACCTACTTTTCAAAAATGTTATATTTCCTTATAACTTTTGATTGAGAAGAGATAGGACTTTCATATTTGACATGTACATTACATGTAACAATATGTTTCCGAGCATGCTATGATTTTTTACCCCTTGACCTTGATGTTTTACCTAATTTTCAAAAATTTTAACTTTGGTGATTACTTTTGAATGACATATGATAGGGCGTGCATATTTGAAACAGAGTCATAAATAATGGCATCCCATCCACTAGGACATGGAAAGCAGGGGACCACTATTCTTTGAATTTGCTTGTTAGTCATTTTGATATGGAAACATCCTCATATAGTGTAGATTCAAGTTTTTATGCCCTGCCATGAATATGGCCGAGGCATATAGTGTTTGTCATGTCCGACTTCAATCAAACGTCATGTGCTGATACATACTGATGTAAGCTTTTCAACTGCATCAACATTTTGACCTTCACCTTTCCTTTGACCTTGACCTCACTTTTCTTAAATTAGTGTCTTAGATCAGTTTTGAATAAACAATTCGAGATATATATATTAAACTTCATATGCTGATATATACTGCTGAGAGCTATCAATTGCATCAACTTTTTTTACCTTGACTTTTTCTTTGACATTGACCTCACTTTTTAAATAAGTGTTTATTACATTTTATATAAACCATTTATGATATTTTTATCAAACTTCATATGCTAATAGTAAATACATACTGATGTAAGCTTTTCAACTGCATCAACATTTTGACCTCAACCTTTCCTTTGACCTTGACCTCTCTTTTCTCAAATAAGTGTTAAGCTCAGTTTTAAATAAATCATTCAAGATATTTTTATCAAACCTAATATGCTGATATGTATTAGTGAGAGCTATTCAACTGCATCAAAAACTTTTCAGCTTGCACTTTCCTGTGACCTTGACCTCCCTTCATTTTAATTTGTATTTTGCTTAGTTTTAAAGAAACAATCTAAGATATTTTTATGTAAGCATGCACTGATACATAATTTGGTGAGAATTAATCATCTATATCCATTTTTTTTTTTTAGATTTTAGTTTCAATTTTAAAGAAACTGTTCAAGATATTCTCATCAAACTTCATACACTCATACAAATTTTCATGTTGCTTTAGTAATATACATTCGGCGGGGCATTTATGTCCTATGGACATATTTCTAGTTTTCAAATCATGACCTCCGAGGATAGGTTAGGCCACAATAAGGGATCAAAATTTTATATAGGAATAAAAGGGAAAAAAATCTTCAAAATTCTTCTTTTCAAGAACAACAAAAGCATGATTAATATGGAAACATTCCCAAGAAGTGTAGATTCAAGTTTGTACAAATCATGACCCCATGGGTTAGGGAGGGGTCATTTTTTTCCTGCCCCCATTTTGCCATCCACATTGAAATGCAAATTTTAATACCATTTTACACATCCACAGGGCAAAATCAATCATCTTCCGAATGATCATGATTTAAGGATAGTGCATAAAATATAAGGGAAGTTTTGGGAACCAGGGTGTTTAAACATGTTAAATATTTAAAAAAAAAATTGACCTCCATTTGCCCCCCAGGGGGGAAATAAAAATTCCGAAAGCTTACTGCATATCTACAGGACACCACCAACCATCTCACAAAAGATGATTAGGCTACTGTGTAAAATGTAAGAGGAGTTCTGGGAACAAGGGGCTTTTTGCATAAAAAAAAGGTCATTTTTCAACCCCTGTTTGACCCCAGAAGGAAAATAACAATTCCGAAACCTTACTGCATATCTACAGGATACCACCAACCATCTCCCAAAAGATGATTAGGTTACTGTGTAAAATGTTAGAGGAGTTCAGGGAATCAGGGGCTTTTTGCATAAAAAACGTCATTTTTCGACCCCCATTTGACCCCCAGGGTGAAAATGAAAATTCCGAAACCTTACTGCACATCTACAGGACACCACCAACCATCTCCCAAAAGATGATTAGGCTACTGTGTAAAATATAAGAGGAGTTCAGGGAACCAGGGGCTTTTTGCATAAAAAACGTCATTTTTCAACCCTCATTTGACCCCCAGGGTAAAAATGAAACTTCTGAAACCTTACTGCACATCTACAGGACACCACTAACCATGTCCCAAAAGATGATTAGTCTACTGTGTAAAATGTAAGAGGAGTTTGAGAAAGAAGAGTGTGACAGACGGACGGACGGACAGACGGACGGACAGACATGAGTAACAACAATATACCCGAACTTTCTTTAGAAAGTGCGGGTATAATCACCTTAGAGTCTGTCACATCTTTTTCGTATCTGGATGTTTTACTGAATATATATACGATATGAGCCAACTAAAAGCTAAATTGTTTGAAAAATGCGATTATTTAAGCTTTTCGATCGACACCTTTACTAATATTCATGTAGATTTATTCCGCATACGATTATTCGAAACTTAAGAGCATGCTCTGAGAACGTTCAAATCTTAATTGGGGAAGGTTTTCTGACAGATAAGTTGATGATACAGGGATTTCAACAGCTCGTTAAAAGTCAGCATTTCGTAATTCTATGGTCATTATATTGACCTTGTTATAGGTTATAGCAATTTAACCTTTCATTGGGTCGTATTTGACTGATATTGTTAGGCCTTCGTTTTTATCTTAAATTTGACTACGGAATGTTCTGCCAACCTGATCAATACACAGTGCTCATGAGGGTGTAAACTGTCGACTAGGGATTCTTATACTCCTCCTATGCACCTCATTCCACTCATGGAATTTTTCCGGGGTCCGTGTTTTATGCCCTGTTTACAGATTTGTATTGTTTGTAGTTTTTTTTTTTTTTTAGATAGACCACTGTTCATCATCTTCACCTTTTCTATTCATTACAAACGTAGGAAAAACCTGTCTTCTTATGAGTTCAGACATAATACAGAAGAAATAAGGAGATAACGAACAGTAACCAAGCTAAAAAGTCCATTTTATTTATACCAATACATATATACATACATACATTTATTCTGATCTCGAAACATCTTTTTGTTGCGTCAACAGTGTTGAGCTTTACAGTGGCGCACTGTTTTGATAGACGATTCTAGTTCATATTTGTATCTTGTTTTCCGACATCAACTCTGATTTTAGTATAATAAGTGTAAAGGTCAACAGAAATGAGTTTGTAGGGAACATTTCTTAGACCATCAGTCTTCATCCTGCTTTTCCATGTGTTCAGTACTTTAACTCTAAAATGGATCAAGCATTATAAGAAAAGTCAATTCAGATCAACTCAAGTGAAGTTTACTTTACAGAAAAAGCATTGGTTAATTACGTCTACAATTACATGATGATTTGATTTTTCAAGAGTCAAGATTGTACTAATTTAAAAATTAATTACGCTTTTGACCATCGTTTTCGCTTCTTGTGGCGAATCATTGTGTATCTACCGATCGACGTTGGGGGGCGAATGATTCGTAATTTTGAATGACGAATTCTAAAATCAAACATTATTACATACAGCCCTCATTATTAAATGGAAATTGCACAGAGCTGATACAGAGAATCGTCTATTTAAATAATAATGACGATGTTATGAATAGTCCGAATTTTCATATTCAGTGATTAAAAAAATTTGTTTTCTTTTTTTCCTTCCAATAATGTAAGAATTAATATAATCTATTAAAAAAATTGTTGCTTTGCATTTCTTTTACAAGATGTTTATAAATGTAACCAGTATAGAATGAATATTATTATTATTTTGATTAGTAGAAAATTTTGTAGAAAGCATTACAAAAATTAACAAGATTAATTACCTGAAATACATATCATCATCCTCTCCTCCCCAACCCCAGAACATGTTAGAAAATCCGTTGATTTTACGAAATATTTCTGGTCGAAATCCTAGGACTCCACCAATCAACCAACTGTACATCAACCTGTTGGAAACCGAGGAAAACATTTTTACACTCTCTGTTTCATTTTCTGGTGACAAAACAACTGATTGTTTAATAAACAACAATAGCTTTATCAAACAGACCAAGCACAGTCACCAGATAAACAAAGTATACATGATAGTAGATTCAACTGAGAAATAAAAACTTGTTCTTACTTATAAAGACATTTTAAATAATGGTAATCTATGTCTATACAGAGAGAGTTTTTGTGACTTCTCCATTCATAAAGAGCAAAAAACATTATTGAGTAACAGATCAAAAACTAGAAGATAGAAAACTCAGAAAATTGAACAGATTTCAATGAAATTTAAGTTTTGTCCCATAAAAGAGACGAATGATTATAATTAACGTGAAATATGAAGATAACGAACAGTAATCAAGCTCAAACAATTAAAATTGGGAGCGGAGTAAACACCTGAAAACATCAATTGTGTTTTAATTAAATCATGGGACTAAAGAGATCAATTTTAAAATTCCTAAAAGTTGTATGTCTTATTCCAAATATGCCGTTATCAGGAAAAAAACACTTTGAAATAAGTAATGACCGAAAGAAAATGGAAACTCTATCATTATATATATTAGAGAATAAAAATAAGAGAATACCTTTGTTTTCATTAATATCCTTTTTTGTGAATTTATATACCGTTGTTTTAATATACGCTAAACCATAAATTTTTGAATTTTCTAAAACTCTATAAATATATCAAAAGTCACGACATAGAAGAGATCGATCTAAGCTCCAAATAAATAGATAACTAACTCAAAAGATTTATAATCTTTGAAATGTTATATTTTCCTCATTTTTAAATATCTACATTTAAAGAAATAATTCTATTTATATAATCTAAGAAAATAGGATTACATTTCTTTCTAATAAATAAGTATATTAGTTGCATGTGAATTAGATTAGTTAATACTACTTTCGAAGACATGACTCCAGGATTACTTTCACTTTTTTAAATTTCTTACTTTAATTTCTTCTTATTGACCTTTTATTTCCTGAGCATTTACATGTGTTAGTTTTTCTTGGTTTACTCCTTGTTCCATTTAGGGTGAGTTCTGACAAGGGAAGTAATTCAAAAATAGTCAATGTTGTCTGAATAATATATCAAATGCATTTAAAAGAAATACTTATTAAGATCTGTCTCCAAGACCATAAACTGAGAATCGACTTAAGTCAAAATTTCAAGCCAATGTAACTTTTAAAATAATTCTGATAATCAAACATAATTTTCATCATATTTTTGAATTTAAATGTTAAACAAAATTACAATTTTTTAGCAAATAAATTAAACAAAATCATTATCAGATATTAAAAATAAAAATTTTGACTTAAGTCTGTTCTCAGTTTATGGTCTTGGGGCCTGGTCTGCCAAGAGCTCAGTTAACGATCCATAACAAAAAAATACTATTATGAATTATAGTTAACTATAGTTTGCTATAGTAACTATAGTTAATCAAAGTTTCAAAGATTTTACTATAGTAAATCAAAGTTTCAAAGTTTTCACTATAGTAAATCAAAGTTTCAAAGATTTTACTATAGTAATTTTATCAAAGTTTCAAAGTTTTCACTAATAGTAAATCAAAGTTTCAAAGATTTAACTAAAGTAAATCAAAGTTTCAAAGTTTTCACTATAGCAAATCAAAGTCTCCAAAGATGTTACTTTGAAACTATAGTTAACCATAGTAAAGTGTACTTAACTATAGTTTACTATAGTATGTTTTGTTAGGGAAAGCTCTAAAAACTGCTGACTAAAGAGCTTTAATGAAGCTCTAAACACTTCTGATTAAAGAGCTCAGTTAACGAAGCTCTAAACAGCTCAGTTAACGAGGCTCTAAATATTGCTGACTGCTGACTTAAGAGCTCAGTTAACGAAGCTCTAAATATTGTTGACTAAAGAGCTCAGTTAACGAAGCTCAAAACACTGCTGACTAAAGGGTCCAAATTCCGTGGTAGTTTTATGCAGTAAGAGTGATATGTCCTTGATGTAAAATGGAAGAAATAGACATTGAGAGTAAACGACACTATTTGAAATAGATTAAAACATTCTTAATATTATAATAGACCAAGATAAAGAAATTGAAAACAGTATCTACATATATGTTTTCTCCAATGTAAATAAACAACTGGGACTTATGTTCACTAATGCTGAACGTTGTCTTTGAATACTTTTATTGTAGAAATGTGGCAAGTACTCTAGGTTGGAAATGAAAAAATTATACTCAATATCCATACTTTTATATGATACAATTTTCCTTAAGTCCAAAAAATCATTATCGTTTAGAATGGTTAAAATAATCATTTTTATAGTTTTCCCTTCGTGCACATCATCTTATGAAGACATTAAGATCTTAAGATTTCACCTACTTGTAACCATCTTCATCAATGGCCACCGACAGGTGGCGTGGTTGTTCAGCGCAGTCATAAAGATTCCCACCATTCTCTGGAATAAGGTCAACGTCATGGAAAAAAACACAGTCAAATTCAAACATCTTCATTGCCTCTAGAAAACCAGCATTCATAAGTCTTCCTTTATTGAACATTCCGTTTCCTACCTACAACATATGACATTAAGGTCCAGATGAAATATGAAGATAACGAACAATATTCAATCTCGAAAGTCCAATGAAACGATACGAATTTGGAGCAGAGCAAAGACGGACCTCATCAGGTGCCATGGAGGAGTGAGCATCCCCTGTCACACACGCAAATGATCAATGACGTATAGTAGTGAAAACTAAAATGGTTCTTGCGATTGACCAAGAACTCATCTTTTTACATACTTGTACAATGTTGCAAAAGATAGACTAAGTTTAAATGTGAATTTGTGATATGTACTCATTCCATATGGCTTTGAACTTTAGTGAGTGAAGATGTGGAATATTAACTTTGCATAAAACTTAAATTTTACAGTAAGAATGAAATGAATAATATTTTTGTAAGTAAAGGAAATTGAAAAGCACGAAGGAGGGATAACCAATCCTCTTCTGTTTCTTCTCAAGAATCTTTTTATTTCATTGTAAAAATGTGGAGCTATTAATTCATTTATGTAAAAAAAATTTACCTCCTATAACTGAATTACAGAAATTAGATCAACATGCATGTTTTTGACCTCTCAAAGAGTATTCTTACCCTGTGCCCTAAAGCGCTTCTGGTTTTTTTTTCTTTTTTCGGGGGGTGGGAGGGGGTGGGGGGTCTTGATTAAGACTTTTAAGATGTCACCTGAGTTAAGGTCCTGACACAATTTTTCCTCATGGGAATGACAATTTTGACTTTTCAATCAAGGGTTACAACCCAGACACGATTCAGTTACCTCAATGCCTGTTGACCTTGATCTGTGTCATATGACCTTGGATCATAATACATGTCTAGGTTATGAGCAGTAACATATTAAAAATTTAAGGTAGGTCTGTACTCGACACTAAAGGGGCTCAATCTTGAAAAATGTACTTTTATAAGACATACATCCGAGCAATGGAAAGATATTAGGAAAATTATACGTAAACATGCCTATTTATCAGCTATTGCCTCTCAGCCTATATACATGTATCCTAAACGCCAAATAAATGTACCTGTCCTCGAGTTTGTCTATAAATAAAAATTGAAATCTAGACAGTCACACCATAATAGACAAAAAAGAAAAGAAGCATGCTATTATTTCATATATAATCATTGTTTTGTGTGAATTATTAGAAATATGTGCACTTTGTGAGGCTATCGAATGAAAATGTAACACAAGACTATATGCTGCAGAGGTCAATCTGGGTCATTTTTAAATATGTTTATGGACTCAATTTTCAAGAAATTGGTGCTTTTTTATACAAAATATCATCTTATAAAGAGAATTAACCAAAAAATATAACCATCATTAAGTATCCGCTTAAGGCGGCTTAAAGGAAGCTTTATTTAAGCCACCGCTAAGGGATTAAGCCGTCATTAAGTCATCTTTCAGCCACATTTACGCAACCTTTAGTCTTAAAACAACCTTTAAACTATCTTTCAGTATCATTTAAGCTGGTAAAACCTTATTCATTTTATGAATTTTGTCTCGCTAAATCAAACATTCGTGAAACGCGGGCATTAGAATTTTGCTACCAAAGAAAAATATCAGTTTGTTTGAATACATGTTATTGTGTTTAAAGTTGGTTATCCATAAACACATATTTCATTTTTTTTTAAATTATTTCACGTTGTATTTTTAGTAGCACTAAACATATTTTTGATGTCAAAATATTATCAAATCATTAAGAATTAAAAAAGAAAAGACAATAAGTAATAATACTTATCATTTAGCAATTAGAAAAATATCATTTAATCAATACTAATGATAATAAGATAAATATAGAATTTAAAAAATGACATGAATTACTTTAAATTATTTATCTTATTTACCGTTCATTTCATTATCGGAATTTCTAGGATATAATCAAACTTTTCCTGTTGTTAATCTAAAACAGACTATAGGTCACCTGTAATTAATTTCTTTTGTTCTCTCCCTCCCCTTACCTGTATACCATTCCCACCTAGCCAAAACCAGTCATCTGTAAAAATTATTCATTATTCAAACGGGGGGAGGGATTATAATTACAGCTGTATATCAGATGGTCGAAATAAATATTTTGATGTTTGAAACAATGATATTTTTTAAATTTCTCGCTGTCCAATCGTAGCCTATCTCTTCTCGTATCGGCTTTGAAAGCATACTCATAGTCTATTTTATCGGTACAGTCTCATCCATATCTTTATTACTTCCTCGTGTCTTTTCCAACCTAAAGTTATTTTCATCCTTCCCCTTTTACTTATTTTCCCGTTAAGCTCTAGTCAACAAAGATTGAATAAAAAGATTAACGGGAAAATAAGTAGAAGGGGAAGGATGGAAATAACTGTAAGTTGAAAGAGACATCATGATTTATAAAGATACGACATAGACAACATTTCTATGTATGAGATTTAAGCTCTCATCAACAAAGATTGAAAAAACAAATTAAAGGGAAAATAAGTAAAAGAGAAGGATGGAAATATGAAATGGTTCCAAGTAGATTCCAAATACTCTGGAACTTGTGATTCCAAGTGACTTCCGAATGAGAATTGACGGGAAATATGAAGAAAACGAACAGCAATCAAGTTCAAAAGTCCATTCAAACAATACAAATTAGGAGCAGAGCAATCACAGACCTCAAAAATATATCAGAGGTGGGATCAGGTGCCCTGGAAGAGTAAGCATCCCCTGTCTTCCGGTCAACCAGCCATGTGTTTCTTGTCATGATCGGGAAAACGGAAAATTCAGTTAAAAAGTGAAAATAATAGCCTAAAAATTTGTATGAAAAAAACGTCATTCAACATTGAAGATAGATTTTATTTGCTAAGAAGGTAATTGTATCGACCATATAAAGCGAAATTTTGCTTTAAATAGGACTTTTGATATCCTTGAATCATAAACTTATTTGTCAATAGCTATCTTCCTTTTAGATATTGTTCGTATGTGTCTTTTATAAGGGAAATATCAAATTGACATCGGCATGAAAATGGATATTATTTGTTGATAAAACGTCGCCGATATGTCTTAATGTCGAATTGAAGGCCACAGCAAGAGACTTCTTTTCATGTAGAAGTTTTTGAATAAACTCGTTTTTACATAAATATAAAAATAGGCCTGTTTATAACTGGACAAAATTTGTACCCATGGGAATCCCAACAGATTGTCGGAAGACTTGATCGCCAAAAACTACATAGATATTGTCAATTAGAAACTCAAGCGTCTTTTTAATATCAACTCTTGTGTGTACAATCAGAATGTTTTTTAAGGACACTCTCTACACTGCACCCTATTTTCAGGGTTCTTTTGTGTAATTAGACTGACCTACCATTTGACATACAAGTAGAATAAATTGTAATCTGAACTAAATCACATAATTTGAAATAAATCCAAGTATTCTAAACATTATATTAGACCAAGATAGAGTATTTGAAAACTTTATTTGCGTGTATTTAATCCATTTGAGTTAGTGAAGGCAATTTTTCTTTTCTATTACTTCATTGTCTTTGAAGATTTTTCCTGAATAAAAAAGGCACGCTCCCTATATTAAAAATGAGTTAGTTAATTTCAAAATATCCTCCTTTATGCTAAATAATTTTCTCAAAGTCCCAAAAACATTTTACATAAGTGTATAGAGGGTCCTTAACAAAATAATTTTGCCTATGACCAATGACAAGCTATGTAAATTTACCGATCGAGTTCCATTTTTTTTTTTTTTTTTTTGAAAAAAGGAAAAGAGATCTTGAAAAGGAGCACACGCGTGTGTGACCGGTCGGCAGGGGATGCTCACTCCTCCATGGCACCTGATCCCACCTCCGATATTTTTGGAGGTTCGTGTTTGCTGTGCTCCCGATTTATATTGTTTAAATGAACTTTGAGCTTGAATACTGTTCACTATCTCCATATTTCACTGTCTATTATGTCTTAAAGGCTGAACTTTAATTTATCGTGGGAAAAGGGCTGTATAAAGCCTTGAAAAGTCATACGTTTTGCTGTTTTTTTTTTTTTTTGGGGGGGGGGGGTAAAAATTTGTGATTTTAAATTTTCTTAACACCACTTCTCGAATATGTTGTTGTGTAGTACTCTTTAAGTTTTCTTTCACTGCTGTTAGTATTTTGGTGAGGAGGGAAGAAAGAGGCTTAGTAGAGCTATCAAAGACGATGAAATCCAGACAGACAGGCCTATACTACTCGAGGCGGGCAAGTTGAAGTTAATACTGATAGCAAATTGGTTATTTTTTGACAGCAACAAGATTTAATAAAATTCAAATATTGATAGATTAACTTTATAATTCAACTTTCCTTACTTTCATCATTTTGAACTAATGGAATTCTACGGAGAGTTCGTTCTGTTCATTTCCCAATGAATTGAATGTCAATTTTAGCTAGTTTTAATGAACGCATTATTATGATGTTCGTTCCTTTTTTAAGTCAGTACAAGAAAAACAGGAGAATGACAATATTATATGCTTTCCCAAAAGTATGATTATATTCCTTTTATGATTTAAATTCAGCTTTTATAATTTTTTGCTGTTTGATTTAAGGACATACTCAACGTACATGTACTTAACAATGTACCTTTCCCACTGATAATTTTCGGAGATATTTTTAGTTTAAAAGCATAATACCATTACATGTTCTAGACAAAAAATCTGCATACATTTCGAGGATTTTCGAACAAATATCAAATGATGAAATCATTGCATTTTTAAAAGAAAAATTAAGGGAAAAAGTTTCAGCAGGTTTTTCTAAAAAAAAAAAAATGAATCGAAATAGGTGTACAGCATTATGCGACATCATAAAATTGCACAAAGGTCACTCAGTTATTGTATCTATTAAATTATTCAGAAATTATGAAAAATAAGTCCAAAACTACGTTGTATATGTCCTAAAAATATATCTAAATCATGTATTTTATTTCACAAAAATACAAAAAAAATTGGTTGAGTAGAAAAAATAAAATATTCAAGTAAGTTATTAAGTATTATAATTGCTTAATTCCGGAATGACAAGGGATATAACTTTGTAAAGAGCCACGTATTTTCCGTATTGTGTTCACAATTAACAAAATTTTATTGAAGTACTTACAAATTTAAATCAGAAAATAGAAAAAATTAAGAACATTATATAGAATATAAAAAGAAAAAAAAAATTAACGTTTTTATGATGTGAGTGCTTTTCTCATTTTCACTTTTTGTATTTCGTCTGCACTTAAACTTAATAGAGGATGTTAACAATTCTATTATATTTTGGCTTTCCTTCTGGATCAGGAAGTACCGGGTTCGATTCTTGTTCCCGGCGCCTCGTCAAACCTAAGACGTTCCTTCGCCAAGTGTGCGCTGCACTAGAGGTGAAAGTCAAGGGTCTTTCGGATGATACCCTAAAATACCGAGGCCCCATGTAGGCGTTAGCACGATAAAAAAAACTCTCGCTGCTTAATGACCCTTAGTGCCTAGAAATGGTCTAAATTTGAAGCCTTTCATCGGTATATGGTGACTTCTAGTATGTGTAAATATTCTTGAAAGGAACTTAAAACATCAATCAATCAATCAATTTATTTAAGTTTGACTGCCACAATTTTAATTCTTATTTATAGATGATAATTCCGAGGAAGAGTGTCAATACTTGGCTTAGAGGCAATAGAAGAAAAATAAGCATGTTAACATATATTTTTTCGAATGTATATCCATTCCTCGGATGTATGTCTATCAAGATGGACCCATTTAGTGCGTAGTATAGAACTACCTTAATTTAACCTGTTTTCTTTCAGATAATTTTACATTTCAGTGACTATAGACTAACAGACAGACAAACAACAAGAAAAACCTTTTTTCTTCTAAAGATTGTGGAGACTGATCTAAATAGATATTTTCTCTTACCAGTGATGTCTTGACACATCTTTTAATCTTTGGCAAAATATATTGGCGAATTCATGCCAAAAAGTATCTTCAAAGTTGATCATCAAACACGCCTACGTTTTCTAGACAGGTTAGCCTTTAGACTCACATGGATCACATGATTAGTACATGATTCACTTAATTAAATTTCAAACATAACATGGTATTTATACCTGTTCGACAACAAAGATCCTGAATTCTGTTTCTTGATCAATTAATATTGGAATAAGATTCTTAAGAAGAATGCACAAATGTTCATCCCTGTCCCTGAAAGGAATAATGATGGAAACATGGCGCTTTGGAAGGCATTTGGTCGGTTTCCAATGACCTCCAAAAATTTCAATTTTTCCTGCAAAGGATGAAACAGAAGTGCAGTTGACATTAGTGTTATGCGTTTTAACATTCTTTGTATGAAGATTAGTCCTTTTAAATGCATTTCTTTCTCTTGGACATTTCACGTTGAAACATTCTGTATCGTTGCAAAATCGAGGATTGCAGGGTTTCACAGTAACTTCTTCATTGTGATTATCCCTGGTGATGCACTCGATCAGGTTACAAGGTCGTAGGTCTATGCTTCTGTTGCCATCTGCAATAAAGTTTGTACGAAAAAAAAATATAAATGAATTTTTCAACCAATGTAATACATTCAGGATTTCTGAATCAACCTCTTAATCTTCGATTCTTATTGATGTAGCTTTGAACATATTTTTTTAATAACTGTATCATATCCAAAATTTATTTGTTGAACTGAATCATATTAAAATGCATGATGTTTGTGGGGAAAAAACAGCGCAATTCACATAAAAACTTAAACTGAAGTATTTTTAATTTCCTGTTCTCGAAATATCTCAGAGCAGTTTATAATTCTAATCTTCTCAGAACGTTTTCCACTCTGACATTTTTACCTACTCTGTAGTATTAGTATGCATATATGTAAACTGTGTGTATCTCAAACAATCCTCCGCCAAAGAGAGAATTAAGCAGCATTATAACTAATAAATAACACTACGGGCAATAATGATTTAATTCATTTAATTTTTCTGGATAAGTTTTTGATGATTGTAGATCATCATCTCAAAGACAGAGAGAGATGAATAAGAGATACTCGTACTTATCTTGGGAGGAGTTGAACAAGGTTCCAAAAACGTGCTCACAATTTGAGGCCTTCCTGATACAGTTTGAGGTTTTTCTGATACAGTTTGAGGTTTTCCTGATAAAATTTGAGGTTTTCCTGGGGTTTTCGTATAACTGTGTATACGTATTATGTGGCCTGGAATATTTGTTGTAGTTTTCACAAACCAAAGCATATTAATTCCACAGAAAGCCAACAACAGAAATATCACAGAAAAAAATTTCTTTTTGTCAAATTGCATGACGTCGTAAAATACGAGCGCAACGATCACGATCAGATTTTTCACTACAATTCATATATTTACTTGTTTAGTAAGAATTCAATTTATAACACTGTTCATCCACAGAGTGTTCTCAAACATTCCAAAATAATTATTATAAAAATTAAGACACTAGGATAATAATTATCTGGAAATTTCTTCAAACTTTTTTTTTCAATTTATCAGCATAACAAACATTTTCCCTTCGTGGAGGAAGTGAGTTTCCTCATACATACTTATTCATTGTTTCTTATCTGAAACATTCCTTCTCCGGTGCAATAAAGTTGAGGAGGGTGCAGATACTTGCATTAAAAGGTCCTAAGTAAAATACATAACGGATCACATCAGTATAAAGGGTCCGATTCATTTTAGTCTGTACAAAATGTAAATTTATCGATTTCCGTTCCAGTTCATGACCTAAGTTACATGCATGTTCTGTTATCGTTTTCCTCTACGTTTAAGTTCTAGTGACCGCGCGTGGCATGTAAAGATAGAATCCTTTTCGTTCTCAACTACGATGCAGCGTGATATTGTCGACGCATTTTGAGTTCCTTATATCCAAATTTTATTTGATGTTTTTTCTTTATTTTGATTTTAGTGTCTAGTCTTAAGGAAAAATAACAAAATCATTTTTTCTTTTTCAAAAATCGAATATTTTTGCTTAAGTTGGTGCCTCTCTCATTAAAGAAGTGATATCTGTTTAGTTAAACAATTTTATTTTTGACTAAGACATATAAATTGGTGAAAAGTGAGAAAATTTGACATAAGGTTCTATAAATTATTTGAATTTTTTTTAAGACAATTGAAATTTTCAAATGTTTTCATTTGAGAAATATTTTTTTTAAAAAAATAGCAATATAATTCTTTGCTAGAGATAACAAAATTTGTTTGTGATCTTGTTTCTTTTTGTCTTTAATCTCCTACTTAATATGTGTTGTTTTTTTTAAAAAACACTTTTCCATGGGAATAATAACAAGAGATCCAGGGGCCACATCGCTCACCTGAGCACTATGGGTAGGAAAAAGCAGAAATCAGTTCAGTCTTGAAAGGTTGAAAAGTTTAAATATAAAAGTGGTTTGGGGGGAGGGGATGTCATGAATTGAACAAATTTGAATCTACATTATCTGAGGATGCTTCCATTTAAATATGACCAATCATGGCTTTGCTGTTCTTGAGTAGAAGATTTTTAAAGATTTAACCTATGTATTCCTATGTAAAACTTTGATCACCTATTGTGGCCCCACCCGACCCCCAGGGGTCATGTTTGAACAAACTTGAATGTACACTATCTAAGAATGCTTCCATATAAATATGACCAATCATTGCTTTGCTGTTCTTAAGAAATAGTTTTTTAAAAAGATTTTTCCTAAATATTCCTATGTAAAACTTTGATCGCCCATTGTGGCCCCACCCGACCTCCGGGGGTCATGATTTGAAAAAATTTCAATCTACACTACCTGAGGATGCTTCCACTTAAGTTTCATATTTTCAAGCACAGTGGTTCTTGAGAAGAAGATTTTTTAATGATGCCATTAATTTTTCACGAATTCTTAATTATTTCCCCTTGGAAGAAGGCGTGGCCCTTCATTTGAACAAATTTGAATCCCCTTTACCCAAGGATACTTTGTGGCAAGTTTGGTTGAAATTGGCCCAGTGGTTCTGGAGAAGAAGTCGAAAATGTGAAAAGTTTACAGACGGACAGACGAACTACAGACAAAATGTGATCAGAAAAGCTCACTTGAGCGTTCGGCTCAGGTGAGCTAAAACATTTTATTGATGAAAGATGTAAAAATTTAAAAAATGGAAGAGAAAATACTGATATGTGATATGTTTATTGATCAATACGTATAACTAGACAGTTCTAAGATGACAGCTTTATTGATACCCATGTGTTATGAAATACTGAACACGATTTCAATACATCCTCACATAATTTTCCTCCTCTTAAACAAAACAATGTTTAAGTATGTAAACATAATAAATGAAAAAAAAATTCAATTTACCTCTACTAATGTAACTAAACGTCAGTAATGTCCAAACATTTCAACTAGTCAGTAACCTTTGAAAAAGGAACTGAATGCATAACGTAAGGCATGTTACCTGACAATCTATGCAAATACATTGTAAAACATGATAAATCATATGAAATGCCTCTGATACATAGAACAATGGCACATATATTTATGTGATATTAAAAATTAAATGACACTGGTTTTCTCTTATATTGCCAATGCACATTCACTTCACAAATCCAATTTCTTATGAGGAATAATAAGTGTCCCTGATCTCGTGGTGTTTGTCTTTGATGTAATACTTGTAGAGGTTTGTTGTATGGCATCAGAATTCCCAGTTTTGTTAGTAGCAGTTGGGGTCAAACTGGATGGTTCTTGTAAACTTTCTTCGTGTGAACTTTCGTTTCGTCGTGAAGCTTTCTATAATTTGGTTAATCATCAATTATTTCATTGACCTTGTGAGTCGAGGACCTCAGGTTGTTGCGATTTTAATGCAACTCTCGATTTCCTACTTTACAATACATGATCTGGTGCTTCATGATGACAATCACTCCTTGGATCCACTCTCTTTCTCCCTCTGTGGCATGATTCGTACCAGGTGTATAGGATGAAATATGGAGATAACGAACAGTGTTCAAGCTCAAAGTGCATTAAAACCATACAAATCAGGTGCAGAGCAAACATGGACCTCCAAAAACATCAGAGGTGGGATCAGGTGCCATGGAGGAGTGAGCATCCCCTGCCAACCGGTCACACCCGCCGTGTGCTCCTTGCCATGATCGGGAAATAACGGAAAAATCCGTAGACAAATCAGTGTGTAAATAATGGCCTAACAATTAGTATGAAAAACGTCAGTCAGCATATGACTTAATGATAGATTGTATTTACTGACAAGGTCATTGTATCGACCATAGAACTTACGAAATGATGACTTTAAACGAGACTGATATTCTGTTGATATTCTTGTTTCATCATTGCAACAGTTACTTGCTTCTTCATTGTCTGTCCAAACTAGCTCTCTGCGTGTCCTTGACCTGACTGTAGACTCTGCTGTATATGATCACGGTTTTGACCCTTTGCTTGCAGAACATCAGATGCTGCCGGTAATGTATTGCGTGGGTCTCTTTCTAATGAGAAGTTTTGACGGAGATAAATTCACTTCCTCCAGTGTTATAGTCCTATAAGAAGAGCAAGCTGTTTATCCGCTGTCTTTCTCCATAGACGTTTTACCGTTTGTACTGCACGCTTCACAGCACCATTTGAGCTCTGAAAGTGTGGACTAGAATTAACGTGTATGATGTCCAATTCATTGTAGAAATTACGAAATTCACATGAACTTAATTGTGGTCAGTTATCAGATCGGATTTCCTTTGGAATTCCATGGGTTCCAAATATAAATTTCAATGTTTCCCTAACAAAAAAATACTATAGTTAACTATAATTTACTATAGTAAATCAAAGTGTCAAAGTTATCACTATAGTAAATCAAAGTTTTTAAAGTTATCACTATAGTGTCATAGTGATCACTGTAGTAAATCAAAGTTTTCAAAGTTTTCACTATAGTAAATCAAAGTGTCAAAGTTATCACTTTAGTTAACTATAGTTTTCATAGTGTCAAAGATATCACTATAGTTAACCATAGTAATTTATAGTTAACTATAGTAATTTAAAGTTAACTTTAATATTTTTGTTAGGGTTCAATAGTAGCGATGATGACTGAGACTGTATCTCCACAGAATCTATAGACGTAGAAAAGTATTCTACAACCACAAGGCATTTCTTTGACACCAAGTCAAATCGACTCATCCCACCACTGTATATGGTAAATCTGGAATTGATGTTGGTTTTAAAGATTATGGTGATTGTTTGTTTGTCTTAACTGTCGTCCATGATTGCGAATGATTCCTTAATTAATTCCTTCTAGCATTTGATCCATAATGCATTGATAAATATCTGGGGACAACATTATGCCTAATGAGAGTCTAGCCAGCAAAAAGACCAATCATGGTGTTGAAAATGTTTAAGTATGATGATTCATTGTCAAATTTAATCTGCATGTAACCAGTTATGTTGTGTCAAGATCTGAAATAATTTTGCACAGGGAAAAGATGACGACACTTCCTCTACAGTCTTCATGGGGTGATGTTCTGTCTTAATGACCTCATTTAGGGTCAGTACAGAGGCTCACAACCATCGAGCTTACCCATACGGTGAGTTCTTCATTTCCACGTTACTTTTCCTATATTTCTTTACTCCTTGTTCTGATCTGTGACCAGTAACATTCGTGATTTCTGCCTCGGGAACACCGCCTACAAACAACTGAGTTGCGCACGTTTTGCTTCCCTATGGTGCAGTTACATGTATGGGACTATATTTTTCAAAAAATAATGATTCAATGCTTATATTTACATTTTTAACCCCCTGCCTTGATTGCAAATGTGATTTATATTTCAAAATTCCTGTGGTATCCTTCGGGTAAGTTACAGTTAATGGAAGAGTCGTTGCAACAGCTTCTGTTCAATGTGAGCGTGAATTTTGATTTTCACTTATGACGTTGCATTTCCACGGCGCTCAACTTTCCCCCTGTCTGTGTTATGGTGTGTTGAGTGTCGTAGCTTTCCTCACACTTTATACGCAAAATGCAAAATACATGTGGAATATATATATATATATATATATATATATATATATATATATATATATATATATATATATATATATATATATATATATATATATATATATATATAATGGCCTAACAATTTGTAGGAAAAAAGTCAGTCAGTATTATTTTTATTATTTATATATTTATATATTTACTAGCCAGGTCATTGTATTGACCATAGAAGTTTCAAAATGTTGACTTAAAGCAAGACTGCTGCTATTTTTGTATTATACTCTTATATATTAGTAGTTTGTCTAGCTTGATCTCCCTTTACTGCATTATTGGGGAAACCATTTCAGCTAATAGATATTCCCATTTTTGACCACTTCTAGTTACAAAACCTGGTAATAGATACATATTGACCCATTAAGTTGATGGAAATCATCCCAATATCAGGTCAGACAGTAGAGACTATTCCCGAAGCTTGCGTCAGCAACTTTATTTGTCACTTTAGATGTCCTTTTCAAATGCACTCGGATTCTAGGAAGCAGTCTTTCAAGATGCAAGTAAACTCTTTCACAAAGATAAGAAAAGAAGCGCAGCCTTTGTCCTCAGTCTAATGAAACATTAAAAGGTTGCACTTAAGTAACTATTCAATGTGAAAAGGAATAATGAAGATGAGATGATTATTTACCCTTGGTAATGAGGGCTTACAGGTCCTCGTTCCATACCAGTCGCAATCACACTCCTAATGAAATGACAATGGGCAGGAAACCGTGATAAACAGATGACATCAATTGCAAAACTTAGCTGATCAATTAAAGAACATAATGCATGTATTACAAATAGGTGTGAAATATTAATTTATGTACATCATCGCCTTCAGTCATGACTAGCTATAGGTCATGCTCGTATATTTCCGTGAACAAGGATTTCCTGTAATATACATGCAGGTATATAAGTGATAGATTTATTTTCATTTGGAAATAAAATCCAGAATATATGACGAAGCTAATACTACATGGCATTGTAGGGCTCACGGGACATGTTAATTAGATTTAAGACAGATAAAAAATCAAAATAACTTAATAAGTTTAGTCACATTAAGTTTCTTTGCTCACTCAAAATTTCTTAATAATGTCCTTTAATTTGATAAAAAAAAATCATATAGATTTATATGGGTGATTGCAAAAATGAAGAAATTTGCACATCATAGAAAGTCTACAATTCCTTAATATTTTATAGACTTGATATACTAGAATGCATCATTTACAACAAAATAAGTCCAAAAAATACCAATCCATGCATCCATATTTTTTTTTTTCTTTTGGGCTGTAGCACGTCTCCTAAAATAGAAAAAGACAAGCTCGTTAATCAGTTCTTGATTTCATTGGGTCAATGGATTTTTGACTTTGTGGAAGCATAACAATTATTTGTATTTATTTAAAGATTTTTGAAACATATAATTTCTACTAGGTTTTTCATATAAATACAAAATTAAAATTGAAATTGAAGTATGTACCTGTGGTTCGCTGGATTTCTTTTATACGATACCGTACTGTGGAACATTTCTATCCAAGCTTATTGTATATGACTTTTTTAGTTTTCGGTGGCATACTTTGCAATTCACGTGGTGTAAGTTACTGCACGTGCGACAGATTTATGTAGGATTGTGTCAATTGGACGTTATTACCTGTCCTGGTCAGTGATAAGTGATGTCGGATTTACACATCATTACGTTGATCTTTCACCTAGAATCCCAGCAGTGCGCGTGTGAACAGGAAATGTCCCTCTACAAAAGGAGTCTGTTAATGTAAGTGTTGATAAAATGTGCATCTTATATAAAATTTTGTGCGGTCATCATGACACAAGTCATGTTTCTTATTGCTCTATACTTTAAAGATGGACTTGCAGACAGCTTTCAAACTCATTTAAATTCAGAAAACCCGACGTCTTCTCTGTAACATGGTTTTTTTTTTTAATAAAAATCTCATTTGATAAGAAAAGTAGGGTGAAACAAAATTATTAGCAAACTTATCATAATCAATTAATGAGAGCTGATGCTTTCCAAACAACTGATTACCCTCTAAACTCTGAAATTCTACTCACAATGGTGCAAAATATTTCAGTAGTCTCATTTTTCAGATAATCGTCCAGGCAAGCTTTTTAAAAAGTTTCTTGTAGATAGTAAGAATTAAGACCACGCGTTTGTTACAATTTATTTAGACTCTCATTCCGCTTGCAGTCTTTTGTGCGTATGCTTTTCTTTTATCCATGGACCTGAAGCTTTCTGGTCGTGTATGTATTTTTTTACCTCAACCCATTGAGCTATATACAGATTAGCAGCTAATGCTTCGACTGAAGTGAGCGCACTGTAGAATAATTTAACTTTGTAAAATGATCTAGAATTATGTTTCGGGGCATTTAAAATTGGAATTTATAAAAAGAAAATCAAAGTATTTATATATACATGCATACATGTATTTGAAACATCTTATCCTTTAGTCAATCTTGGATTGTTGGATTAAAAGTGTTTTTTTTTTCAATTTACAATGTTTATCAAATAATAGCAGTGGTGTTTTTTTTTTTCAGTTTGTGGATTTTTATATACATGTATTCATTATATAAACGTATTTATGATAAATAGTCTTTCTTATTTTTTAATCAAGAAACAAAAAAAAATAGGCATTGAAAAACTAAATAGTTTAAAAGTAGCAATACTTAGCTTATCTACAAGTATTTCATTTTTTTAACGTAGAGTTCCGGTCATTTACCCTCAGATAAAATTAATATGAAAGACAAAAAAGTTCTGAAGAACAGAAATCACTGTTTCTTCCTTTAAAGAGGAAAATAATGCAAGTAAAGTGTTTAATTAATTTATCTTGGCCTACTTTAATGCTGAGAATACTTAAATTGATTGCAAATTAAGTAAAGATTATAATTTAATCTAAGGGCAGATCACTCTAACTGCTTAAAATTCTTTAGTGTGCAATGTAGGCCTTAAAGGTCACCTGAACATATTGAGTTACATACGGGAATAAGTTCATATGAGCTGGTAAAATAAGACTGAAATTGTTTTTTGGATTTTTTACGCAAGATAGCTACAACACAGTCGATCAAAATTACTCAGTCGTGAAAATTTACTTTGACTAACGTTGCTTATCTCCCTTAGCATATGACGTCAGTAAGGCCCAATCGCTGTTCAAAGCTATGCAATGTTTACAAACTATCATGTCATTTTGCAGCTTAATTTTGAAGAATATCATAATCATGGCTAAAACCTAGTATAAATATACGATCTTCAAACAAGCAAGCATTTCTTTTTTAAAAATTCCATTGCATATTTGCAAGATGTTTGCATGTTTTATCAATCAAAATGTGATCATTTTCATCGTTTGACACTTCGATCTTTTGAGAGAAAAATAAAGCAATCGGAAGACATTTTTTTTAATTTAGTAAAATTTAAGAGGCAGTCCACCAAAAAACCAGGCAATGGGTGGCACATCGCATGTCATGGATTTTAATTATTTTTTGCATGTAGACTTATTTAAGCCAATGTTTACACATGGCAACATCAAAATTTTTTTTAGTGTTCCTCTAGTCCTATTTTTGGTAAGTGCTTAATTTTAAGTGCAAAAAGGTCAACATGTTGGTTAAAAATTTACTAGGTTTTTGTTTTGATTTATTTGAAACAGATACTCAAAAACTGGATATGTCAATAAATATTTTTTTATAGTATTAACCCTTATCTTTTATAATATCAATGAATAAGACACCAATTTATATTTCTTTAGAAAAAATTATGTGGTCTATACTTGAGTTAAGCAAATGACTTAATGAATTCACTATCCAATTTCATTACGTTCTAAAATCCAATACATTTAAATGTCAAAACTTTCTCCTCATGTTATTATGAAAACAAAGTACAAATTGTTGAATCAATTTAAAAAATTAGTGGGAACAGGTATATTGAGAGAAATAAGAGGCGTCAAATTATCTACTTTTTATAAATTTATCCAAATTGAACCGATCCCGACCGGAATTATATAAAGAAGAAAACTACTATGATTTCATCAAGAAATTCGGTTGTTTTGTTTTAATATGGTTTACAAATTACTTGATTTATTTCTAAACATGTTTTCTAGGTGGCAATTACCATTAATTTGATTACTTAATAATTTTGCATTAATTTCGATCGGGATCGGTTGTATTTCAATCGGGATTGGTTTCTGTATTAAAAATTAGAAATATTTTCTAAAATTGAATCTTCGTTGTATTTTATCATAAGAATATGTCTGTATTTTATTTCTTTCCTGTGAGTTACATGTTTTTAGATGATTTTATCCATAGATTACATATATCTTAATTACTAAATATTTTTCAGGTCCATGAAAGTCTTTTTAATTACTTGTAAAACATCTGTTTGATTTCTTGATATACACCTATTTAATAAAATATTTATTTCATGTAACTATTAAAAGCAAATTTTAAGCTTAATAAAATATCTCATTTTCCAAGAAAAATAACTTTTTTAATTATCTGGAATAAAAAGAAAATCTTTTTAAAAAAAAAAGTCCTGCAGTGGCGAAATTATACATGCACGTACTTTAATCCAGCTAGTATTTTTTATGTGTACAGCCTCGGCTTTAATCCATTTTTTTTTTCATCCATTCATCATATTAAGGAATATTTTCCTGCTCTAAGAAATATAATTTGAAATAAATAAGAAAAAAAAAATAACACTTACATACATATAATCATGATAATAGAGCCCAGAAATGATCGCATGAAAAAAAGCGGGGGGGGGGGGGGGGTTCGTCTGGGCGGCATCCGTTTTGTAACTGGTTTGATAATAATGAGCTATTTGGAAATTTACTGACTTGTTGTAACTCCATATAAAAGTATAAGGATATGTGGAACAATTGTCAAATTATAAAAACGAAAATAAAAAAATGTTCCATTGAATCATCTGCCGTTTTAGTGTCAGCTTGAAGTGCATGGGGCGTCCAGCAGTAGTATTGGCAATATTTTCCTCATTAAGTAGTAAATTTATAGATTTCTATAACTTTTTTTCTATTTCAGTTTTAATTAAAGTCTAAACAGAATCTGAACCACCGACACTAATTGTAATCAACTATTGCTAATTAGTGAAGTGGGATGTGACGAGTACTTCCGTTCTAACAACTGCTAAAACTTATTCGGTCCGACAGTCGATCGTGAGCAATCGTATAATGCTGACTGCCGGCATATTTGATATTACTGCATACAAGTTAACATATTCAAGTATTAACAACACTTCATGAAGTGCACATCTCGACTTTGCTGAATATAATGTTGCGTAAGTCTGGAATATTCATCATTACTGAATACAAAGAAATAATTCTTAATCTTTTCACATCCCAGTTTTATCAGAAATGTTCATAGTAAATTACACTAGAAAAATTATTTTTAGGAATTATAAAATACCAGTATATCCATGTGCTATTAACTCATTTAAAAAATAAAACAATTTAATCCTATTATGATTACTGTAAAGACGTTTTGTACATGTATAGAATTATTTATCAATACTGACTTGTTTTAAAACATCTATAGCTGAGGCACCGCCCTTGAATAAAATAAATTCTGGATTACGATATTATTTAATGCACTCGGAAAAGTAATTGTACAGAAAAGAGAAATTATTTAACTTAACTTTTTTAAAAATCTTTTTCTTTGCACGTTTACATAAATTTACCAATTTCCGCGGAATATTTGCAACTATTGTGACGCAATATTAGATAGGTATTTGACGTCACCTATACATCAATGGAAACGTGGATTCAACTTGAATAATAAAGCAAATTTTAAACTAAATATTATGTTTGGAGGTGAAAATTAATTCCGTTTTTGAAAATAAACCAATTATTTTTGGTTGAACGATATTCTTTAGCGTATCAGTTCTAAATATCTCACAGGGGTTCTGATAGTAAGATGTTTAGCCAATTTCCCGATGCTACGGGAGATAACCCTTGCATCACAGAATTTCATAAAAATGACTGTCTACTTTGCAAGAAAACCACTATTAAAAATATTTTTCCCACTGATTTTATTTTTTAAATTGAAAGATGAAATATTTCTTGATTTAGTTTAGAGTGAATTATAGATCTGTTGAAAATGTATTAGAATTTACAGTTCTTTGTGTCCGACCTACATTCAATGGTTTATATAGGGGAATTCAAAAACACAAAACAAAAAGATATTTTAGTAAAAAAGCTATTTTCAAACAAATCTTTACTTACATTATTCCATATGGACTACATTAATATCGTTTTCAATAAAATATCAAATTTTCGTCACATTCGATGTGCCGCCTATTAATACAATACTGCCTGGTTTTCTGGTGGACTGCCTCTTAATACATAAAATACGAAAAAGGTAGGTATCTTTCCAGTCAATTTGTTAAAATATTTATCAAAGATCAATACTTATCATCGTATACAAACCTGTTTATTTTTCCAGTGTGTATTATATTTATGTTTTTTTTCTGTAAAGGATATAATTTCAAAAGTTTTATCATCTGTTAAAAAGGACATTAATGTTAAAATTGTAGTCTCGCAAATGATGGATGGATTTGCAAACTGATCACGGACTGTACTGTTTACTACTACATACCGATTATTTCAAAATTCGATATTGTAGAATCAAGCCGTGTCTGCACAAAGTATCGGCATCGTAACAATCTCATTTGGTCTAGGCTCAACATTTCTTCTTTATATATATATTTTTTTATAGAAGAATAAGATCATGTCATAAACTAAGGGATTCTATTTCTATATCGTTTTTACAGCAATATGTGTGTTTCGGATCGGGGAAAACGAAACTTCAAAGACGCTGACATTTTCAGTGGTTCACGCTTATCATGGACTTCAATACCACCGGCCTCGTGTTTATTTTGGGGATTCACATTAGGGATATTCCCCATATAAGTGTCATATTCTTCTTTAACAGAATATTATAGGCTCAATCAAAATTTTTATTCATATCAGAAAAGGTCACTTTTAATAAATTATTCTATTTTATGTTGCATTATGCGATTTTTCTTGGAATAAAAAACGACTTATTAACTTTTTTTTAATGACGATGGAATCCTTTTGGAATGTCGTATATGTGTATTAAACAGGGAAATATTTTTTTGTTTCTAAAGGTTTGATGCAGAGTAAGTAATCGAAGTTGTAGCTTAATTTAAGCGTATCCATCAGGATCATCCTCCGATAAAAAGCCCCCGTTTTGAGTTGCCGTGCCTTATTAACGACTCATTCAAACTGAATTGACTGAACTACGAAATCAGATAACTCACCTGAAAACATAGACACATTTACATTTACAAAAATAGCTTAAATTAACTAGATAAAAATATGGTAGAAATACATTAGTCTAATGCTCTGTTTACGTCAGTGGGCTCTTGTGACGTCATAAAACCACAAAATCAAGAACGATAAGCGGGTAAGAAAAGCAACAAGTGGAAAAGTTTTCACCTTTATTTTTCAGTAGAACAAAGGCCAAAAAATATTACTACTCGTAATTTATCATTCTTTCATAAGGGATGACTTCCGAATAGGATTTTTTATCGCCAACTTCTTACATGTATTTATGTAGCAAAATTTCCACTATCGCCTGCATATAGCGTTTTAGTCTCCTAACGTATTTGGTACACTAGAGCATGAGTAGATCAACTTTTAAACATGAGAGGCAGGAGAAAGTAGATCAAGTTGTTTTTGATCGGAATTGTCCGACGAACTGGATACATGTGTTTGCTAGGACAAATTAGCGAATTACATACCTGTATTTGTTCGAACAGATTTGGTGTGTTTTCTTTATATAAGACTTATCATTCCTCTGATAAAGGAGAGCAGCCAGAAAATCAGGAACGGTACATATATATTATTATAACAGTAACTTGATCCGAGGAGCCGTATCACGTTGAGTTGACAGGCGCGGATCATCAGATCAAACGAGACGCGAAGCGTCGAGTTTGATCTGATGATCCGCGCCTGTCAACGAGACGTGATACGGCTCTTCGGATCAAGTTACTGTTATAATGATAAATTTATTATATACCCCTTTACAACTAGCAAAGTATAATAAAAGGAAAACTTTTTTGTATCAATTACATAACTTTTATCCATTAAACAAACCATTTTGTCAAGGAACTTTTTGATGCGCGAGAATAAAAACGTCATATATCTGTGTACTACGTCATCAGTTTCAGAGAGGGGTGATATGGATTCAGAAAACCACAGTGTGGTGATCTGGAAAGTCGGATCACACTCTGTAAAATTAACAGTAACAAAAACAAGGAAATTGATGGGTATATAATAAATGTATAAAGCACACTGATGTTTTGCACTTTGGGACGAGATATGGATATCTGCATGATCAATTTTTTTTTTTTTACTCCATTCCTTTTAGGTTTCTGGGGTTTCGTGAAAGTTTTACTTGCAGTTTAGGTTCAAATTGCTTGCATCTCCATTTTTGCTTCCAATATGCAATGGATACTAGTAGTTAATTAATGCTTTTTCTTTCGGTTTTAATGAAAATATACCAAAAGTATCTTCAGCATACCACAATTCTTCTGATTCAAATTGTAAGATACCTTTGCTGTATGTCCGAAAATCACAAGCATGTACACGTTTAAAATCATTGACTTAAAAATATAGGCACTGAAACGCAACTTGCTTAACCGGTAGATAGACAATATAAACAATTCTCTCTCTCTCTCTCTCTCTCTCTCTCTCTCTCTCTCTCTCTCTCTGTAGAATATAAAAGGGAAAATTTAATTTAAAAAAATCTACATTTGCCAAATCCGTCGAATCAAATTGGAAGCATTTTCACATAGTGTAGATTGAAGTCGATTAATGTTGTCAATTTATCATATAGATACATCATTTTATTCGAAAATTTTTATGAGACCCACATATCATCCATGTATCTTCATCAGGTGAACATTTTCGCCCACAAACCTTTTGATTTATAATTCTTTAGTCTTTTTAAGCAAAAAGAAAAATATATCTCTAATAAAATCTACAAGTGGTCGTTATTCCAAGGGGATCATTTTTCTTCACGTAGGGTACCATATGCAGGTTTTAATTTTCTACAGACAAAAGGGGGGTCATTATTCGTCTTTACATCGGCGACAATACATGCAGTGAAGATATGTGCATATTGTTGCTGACGACAATACGTTCAACGACAATACATGTACGTACAGAAAGAGACTTAAGTACCGTCACAAACAGGGCCTTGATGTGGCTTCCACAGGCCCGTAGGAAGCAATTCCAGTTTGGGGGGGGGGGGGGGGGCACAGCCATACATTTTCAGTTGAGGGGGCACTATCAACTACCAAAAATTCCTTGACAAGCAAAAAAAAAAAAAAAAAAAGAAGAAGAAAAAAAGGTCATCAGACGTTTTTATTGAGGGGGCACAAGCATATAGTAACTATGTTTTCTATAGTAATCTATATATCGGCAAAATTATTGGAGGGGGGCGCCCCCCCCCCCCCGGTTCCTACGGCCATGTTCCAAACTCCCTAAATTAGCATATATCATGCATTTGACTACACTTCAGTTTTGAATTATTGACAAACTATACTCTTCCATGTACATGCATAGTGCAGTAATTAAGAGTCTGTTGAATAGAACTTGAATAATAAAGATGCCGTACCGCCTTAATTTATAATTAAATGGAAAACAAAAGGTTATGAATTATAAATGTTTTCCCTTCGCACCTTCCATGGACACGGTATACTTTCTGATAGCGCCCATCTACCTGGAAAAATCTTATGCCTCCTCGTCGTGTGATCGATTTCGGAACAAGCAACACAGCTGTCGACTTCTGATCGTATTTTTACCATATTTTCATACTTTTTACGACATACACGAGGGTATAATTGTTTTCTTACTGAATGGACGAAATTATCGGGTGTCTTCAGAAAATCATCTTCTCTGTCATCTTTGCTGTCGTTTTCAATGGAGAACATTCTTTAAATTTTCCTCATATTTCACAGAGTTTCATGGACGTTTATTTCCGGTGAAAATATTGATAACAGCGATTGAAAATTCTTTTGCCTGCGAGAGACAATTATCAAAGGTATCCTACTTCTATATTAAGAAATCAATATTCTTTTTCGGGTGTTTGATAAACCACGGGACAAGACGAAGCATGCAACATTTTAGGGCATCATAAATGTTAATATCGGACGACCAAGGTGTCATTCTACTAAGTGCTATACACTATCTGAAACACACATGTGAGGACTCCACGTGTTAGTACTGGGTATCAGAATATTTGGTCGGTTCTGGGCTACAGGTCGCCCATGATTGTGAAAAATAAACGGCGAATTCCATTTTATTTTCGCATGGGCTTCGGCATCAGTAAACAGGTGACGATTAACGAACGTCAGAAAGAAAGATACAGGTAGGTAATCAGAATATATAGACATCCATTAATGTCTTCTGTAAATATGGAAAGCTCTATTAGATATATCTTAAGAATTATCTGGAAACTTTGCCTTTTTTTTAATATCCTTCAAAATGGCAGAATATTCTCTCAGCCATTTTTTCTGCCACGCCCATCGTGATAGCACTAAGCGTCGTACTTTCTTCATAAAATCCAAATCAATTACTGTACCAGATCATTGTATGAATCATATCAGCTGTTACTTCTAGCTATTCTTCTGATAAATCTTCCTATATCGATTAACAATTCAAAAAGAATACATCTTCGCCTCATGTGCATATGACCATGGTAGTTAACAAACAGCCTTTAATGCCTCAAATGGAGATACAGACTCGTATTCGTAAATATCAACCTTCCAATTAAAAGTCTCAAAATCTGACAAAGTTTGAATTTTATCTGTCGGTCCTCAGACCGTACCCTATCGACCATTTAATGCCCAGCAATTAAATTAAATCTACTTGCTGATATGTTTATTTACCCGAGCCTTATTTCCTGAATAAAATTTGGCACTTGAATATTGGTCTATGTCCTTATCTCTAGCTTGTCCTTCTGCACTAAGAGGGTAAAGATCATTTTGTATAAAGAATATGGAGTAATGAAATGCTATTGGTGATTACATGGCGTATATCTCGTTAGAATTTGGATCCTGTCGAGGTGCAATTCCTATAAGACGATATTCTGTAAATTCTTTGCGCAAAATCTATAAGGAAGTAAGGTATGTTAGATATAAGTACATCAACCACAAGTTATAGGTTAGTCCTCTCTCTCTCTCTCTCTCTCTCTCTCTCTCTCTCTGATCGTTGAAAGTTGAGCTAGTTTGTGATTAAAGATATGAAATGAAATCTGGTTCAATATATGTGCATGTATTCTATTGATTTTTACTTACAACAAACACTGATGCTACATGACGAAGTTTTGAATTTTTCATGTAATAGATTCCTTTCTATATAGAATAAAAGCTAACGTGGGTTTCATTTCCACATACAATATAAGGTTGTTTTGAAATTAATATAAATTGCATAATATTATATGCACTTATTTTATTTTGGAAAGCAATATGTACATTAATATTGATGAAACAGAGTCTGTAAAAACGGAGAATTTTTTTTTTTTTTTAAATACGTCTGTGGGTTTTTTTTTCTTCTATCTGTTGTACGTGTTTTCTCTGATTTTAATTTTTTTTTTTTCTGAAAAAGGTAAAATCAATGGCGTATAATTGTTGTTGCATTAATCCTTGTATCAACTATAAATATGATCAAATGGCCCCTTCATCCACCCTGTTCATCACTTAACAAGTACACTGTATACCTGTACACGTGTTCAATAAGAAATTATCTCTAGAAAAATGTAATATGGAATACAAGGAAACGCCTCTGCTGACCCTGCCTGTTATTTACTCTGATCATCTATCTGGATTTAAACTTCATTTGTCTTAAAACCCAGTGTTGGTGTATTTACACATGCATCATTTTTCATATTGCTGTCCTTTGTAAATCATTTCACAGTGCCAGAGTCAAGAGGTTCATTAAAAAATAAACCTGGTTATCAGAACAGGAAATTGACGTACCAGTATTGTCCTTTAACCTTTGCTAGCATATGTTTTTGTTTGTTTGTTCGATTGTTTGTTTTTTGGTTTTTTTTTCAAAGGAGTTTGATTTAAGGTAAATGCGGGCGAGATTTATCATAATATGCATTAAAAAGTAAAATTTGAAGGAAAAAATGCCAAAACATGTATATATCCAACAAATCAGTACAATCTTGCTAACAAAATGCTCTAAAATATTTAATCTAACCAATATTTTATCATGTAAAAATACTTTTATTGGATTGGACATCAGGCACCATCCCTATATATATCTCCTCTCAAAGAGGGTCAAGCTTACAAGTGCATAGTATAATTATTAAATGTAAGGATTGACAAAAATGAGTACAACATAATCAAATACTAGTTTAAAAAATACTTTTGAATGTTTTCGTTACTAATGAAAAAGTTTTATAATCCATTTTTTTTATTTGAAGCTAAAAATAATGAATAAAGAGAGTCTACAATCTTTCATGTTTCTCGTCATTTTGTTGCTCACATTTTCCACAAAAGCCTCGTTTCAACCGAGGCTAGAAAAATCAAAAAAGTCATCTGACGAGAAATTACTTGTACAGGAGAACATATTTACCAAGAAAGAGATTAGGTACAAATAAAATTACGGAGCTCAGCAGTTTTGTGAGTGTGTGTGTTTGAAGAAATATACAAAGAAATGGCAATTCCATTTGGTAATGGCACCTGAGTACAGATTTTCTAGCTGTTGAACACCTGTATTTAAATTAAGAACTTGTCATTTCAGATCTTCGGCTATCGTATTCAGTCGTGTGGATGCTGAGGGTGTCCTGAAGTTTGAGTTGGTGGGGACGTATTTACTGTATCGGGACTATGAGAGCGACCATTTGTATTTATCCGTGAGGTAATCTCCCTTTTTCTTGTTTGATTCTAAGAACACTTATTAATTTAAATATACTCCCAACAAATCTGTCTTACAATTTATAGTAAAACAACTGCGACATCAAATTTATTTCATGTCAATTTCCAATTATTGTTTAACTGAACCGTCAATGATTTTACTGTTGAATTTGTATATAATGAAATGTGAAAAAATGTACCATATTACACAGATCCAGTGACATGGTGGAACATCACAGGATAAACTTTGAGGATAATTTGTATTACATGGATAACCAGCCTTATCCATATCTAGATTCCATCATTCTTTATCACCAACGACACAAACTGAACGGAACCAAACTCACTCATCATGTAAGTTAATGTTTCAAACTCATTTATCATGTAAGTAATTGTATCACACTCACTCATCATAAATATTTCTTGTATCACACTCATTCATCATGTAAGTAATTGTATCACACTCACTCGTCATATTATTTCTTGTATCACACTCCCTCATCATGTAAGTAATTGTATCACACTCGCCATTTAATGTTTCAAACTCATTTGTCAAGTAAATTCTTGTAGCAGATTCACTCATCATTTAACTTCTTGTATCAAACTCACTCATCATTTAATTTCTTGTATCAAATTCACTCCTTATGTAAGTTCCTGAACAAAACTCACTCATCCAATAAGTTCCTGCATCAAACTCACTCATTATGTAAGTTTCTGAAAAAAAAATGCTCATTATGGGAGTTCATATGCAACATTTACTCATCAAGTGAGTTTCTGTATCAAAATCACTCATCGTTCAAGTTCATGAAGCAAACTCATTCATCATGTAAGTTCTTGAATAAAAGTCAGTCATTATGTAAGTTCCTGAATAAAACTCTCTCATCATGATATGTGAAGATAACAAACAGTGAAAATACTCAAAAGTCCACTTAAACAATACAAATTATGAGCAGAGCCATTGCTGATCTATGAAAACAGGGGTTTGATCAGGTGCCATGGAGGAGTAAGCATCCCTTGTCGATCGGTCACACCCGGGTGTGGCCGCCATGTGCTCCTTGTCATGGTTGGGCAAAGGGAAAATCTGTATAGACAATTCAGTGTGAAAGCAACGGCCCAAAAATTTGTACGAAAGACATCAGTCAACTTTCACCAAATGATAAATTGTATCTACAATCAAGGTCACCGTATTGTCCATAGAATATGCGAAATATTGACGTCAAACGAGATTCTTGACACCCCTACATCATCAACCCACTGTCAACAGCCTGTATCGTTTTAGAAATTGTTCGTGTGTAAAACATGCTCTTGTGTATTGAATCAACTGCGAGACATAAACACCACACGCAGGTGATATCGGCACACTGCTACTTAAACAAGATAAGTCAATGATACTAAAGCTAAAGTCGTCTCGTTTATCATAAGTTTTACTTGTTACTTAGTTGGCACAATTTCTTTTTCTAGTAAAACATCCAAATATTAAACAGATGTGGTGTCCTTTATTTCAAGTTCAATGGGATTTATCGAATTAGCGTAAGAATGAAACTGAATACTGTGAATTGTTAATAGTAATTGACAAAACGTCCATGATATATATAAATATCGAATAGAAGGCCACAGCAAGAGCCTTCTTCTTTTCATGTAGAAGCATTGGAACAAGCTCCGCCCCATATGAACACAAAAGTAGGTCTGTCAATAATGGGGCACAATAAGTACCCATGGGAATATTCTAACAGATTGTTGGAGGACCTGAAATCCATAAACGACATATATATTAGAGTCAGAATGTTTTTAACGAAGTAAGTTTGCAGATTACCAATGACAAGATGTGCAAATGTATGAATTCCATTTTTATGGAAGAAACATTTTTATGTTGTCAAAAATTCTGGTAATCATAAAAGTTCTTTTACAACATTCACTCATCATATAAGTTCTTGTGTCAAACCCACTCAAATTATAAGTACCTGCATCAGACTCACTCATTAATTAAGTTCCTGGATAAATCTAACTCAATCATATTACCGTAAATCTGGAAATTTTTACTGTAGATAATTTTTTAGCAAATTTGCGCGTGCAATGCATTCGCAAAAATATATTTCTTAAAAATAAATCAACAACAAAAAAATAGAAAACAAAAAATATTTGCTATTTTTAACAAGATGAACAGGTGTTCGTAAGCAGTGGTGATTTTAAGAAACCTTTTTATACTACAAGCTAATTATCCGTGATAATTCGTGCGTGAGAATGCCTTCACTACATTCAATATCGTTCGATGGTTTTTACAGACAGTATGTCTCTTTTAAATTATTTCTCTAAGAAAGAAAGGCAAACAAACGTTATTATTTGATGGTTAGTTAAAGCTGACATCGTTTTATATATTTTATGCACAAGCGTGATTTATTAAAATGTAATGAAAAATTTAAATAGTTTAGATGTTTTATCTCTTGTAATATTTTTGTCTGATTATTGAACATTAGCATTGTTTAGTATTGTATGTACAAAATTTTTACTGTATGTACATGCGTAATTTATTGTATATACATGCGTAATTTATAATCCGATTATTGAATGTTGGCATCGTTTAATATTGTGTGTACAAGCGTACCATGTGCGTAACTTATAAATTGCTATGAAAATTTTAAGCGCTTTTTAATGTTAGCACCAATGTCAATTCGCAAAATTTTGAAACGTAAAAATTAATGTACAGCTTTTTGACCCAGATTCGCAAAAATAAATCGACGTAAAAATTTCCAGATTTACGGTAGTCCTTACAAAACTCACTCATTATGTAAGTTCCTGTACAAACTCACTAATCTGTATCAAACTCAACCAGCATATGAATTCTTGTATCAAGCTCACTCATCATATAAGGTCTTGTGTGGATTTCCTTCATCATCTGATTCACTAATCATTTGATTCACTAATCATGTAAGTTCTTATAATCTTGTAAGTTCTTGTATCAAACTTATTCATCATGTAAGTTCCTCTACAAACTAACTCATCTGTATCAAACTAATTCATCATGTTAGTTCTTGTATCAAACTCACTTATCAAGTACGGTCTCTATAAGATTCACTCATCATGTATGTTCCTGTACAAACTCACTCATCATATGACTTCTTGTATCAAACTCACTCATCATGTAAGTTTCTGTAACAAACTCAATCATCATGTACGTTCCTGTACAAACTTACTCATCATGTAATTTCTTGTATCAAACTCACTCATCATGTACTAAGTTTTTGTATCAGATTCACTCATCATTTAGGTTTTTGTATCAAACTATTTCATCCTGATAATTACAGTATCAAACTAATGTAAATTCTTGTGTCAAACTAACTCATCAAAATTCTAGTACAATAAAAAGCATTTCAATTCTTGTTTGAAACTCACTTATTATATTAATTTCTGTATGAAATATGAAGAGAAAGAACAGTAATCAAGCTCAAAAGTCCATTGAAACAATACAGATTTGAAGCAAAGCAAACACGAACCATTAAAAACATCAGAGGTGGGATCAGGTGCCATCGAGGAGTAAGCATCCCCTGTCGACCGGGAAATTGTTTCCTCCCTCGGGGAACCATAAATTTGCTATTTCCCTCATACCCATTCCATAACTGTATACTATTTCCGTTTCAGGCCCCTCTCAGTGCTCGCACTGTGAAGGCGTTTACAACAAAGGTTATGCGTCACAATGGAAATCTGTCACAAATGGAAAATGACCCAAATGTCCACAATATCCATGATAAATCTCATTACATTGCCAGTATAGAACATACTAACGATGACGTCATCAAAACCCGGATATCCAAATCTAGTGGTAGGTTATGGATTTCTGGTACAATGCAACATTCTCTCAAGCGTATATCTATGCCGATTCCGGAAGTTTATCATCATCTTGGAGATAACGACAGTAGACTGAAACAGAGTTACAGAGGAAGTACAAATTTCTTATCAAAAGCTGATAGTTTTGGTGATCTGAACGGAGACATATTTGATTCTTCGGTATCCGCTAGAAAGCGGTCTGATGTCACGGACAGTGATTGTGATTCAGTAAACATCGATGACGAAGACGTCATACATGACGATGAAAATATCAGAAACTTTGACGATGAGGAAGATGACGGTGTTTTGGTTTACGATACACACTTATGATATCCGAAGTTTTTTTCTTACCCCCAAAAATCCTATTATTTTATGTATGTTTAAGAATGTCATAATCATATATTTATAAAAGAATGTATTATGTTTTATGTTTTCAAATAATGTTTTTCCTTCTTTTTTTTTAATGTTTCCACTTCTATTTCATTCTCCCAGCAGTTGTTTTTACGAGTTGAAAGTCATTTTCTAAAAAAAAACAATTCTTGATGATTTAGCTCTAATTCCTAAATAATGCATTTAATATGTAAATTTTTATTTTACTAGATGGACAGTTTACAACATGTTACATATATATAATACCACATTAACATACCTTCTTTACCCAAGCATTATGAGGCAAGCCGAACCATATTCCAGATGTTAATTAATACTCTAATATTTACAAATTTAATGAAATATTAAATCTTTTAAGTTAACAACCTATATTCAGATAATTATATGTAAAGTTCTCTTTAACATGTACATGTATTTGGATTGTGATTAAAGTTTTATATATTAAGTACATGTATTTGTTTTTTATTTTCCTGGTTGCTGTATCATCAATAAGCTTTAAACAAAACCCAATAAGGTTTGTCATTTCCTTGGCACTGCAGCCTAAGAATCCCGATACGTCGGCAAATGAAAAGGTGCCTAAGATGTAAATATGATAATTTCCTAGAAGGTATATTGTATATCTGGATGCTTTATGTCCTAAGACGCCAGGCAAGAGAATAAAATTGTAATAAAACACATAATAGCAGCAGAAATACGGATGGAAATCAGAAAACAATTGCAGTAGATTTCAGGAGACGCGCTTTAAAGCTTTCTCACTTAAAATGGATAGTTTGCTGGTGTTAATTGTCATCATGTTTAAAGTTTTCGGTAAGTATAAGTTCCTTTATCTACAATGTATCAATCATGAAGGCCGAAGAACATGAAGAATGTGAAAGTAAAGAAAATCCAGTCGAATGTACGTAAAGCTCCCAATTTCGGGTTTCATATGGCTTACATCTGATGACAGAGATTAAACTAAATGTTGCAAATTCAAAATTGTGATTGACTTCCTATGTATGATGGTTTAAATGACTTACCTGACTGTAAAAGTTAATCTGCGTTAACTATAAAACTGTGAAAGAATTTAATCAGTAGGGTTTTTATTTTGTTTTATTTTTGCTTTGTTTTTTGTATATTTTTCTCTAGAAGTCTACTCGTAGTTTTCAAAATGAAATATATGAAGATAACGAACAGTATTCAAGCTCAAAGTCCATTAACTAATACAAAATAGGAGCAGAGCAAACACGGACCTCCAAAACATCAGAGGTGGGATCACGTGCCATGGAGGAGTGAGCATCCCCTGCCGACCGGTCACACCCGCCGTGTGCTCCTTGTCATGATCGGTAAATAACGGAAAAATCCTTCGACAATTCAGTGTGTAAATAATGGCCTAACAATTAGTATGAAAAACGTCAGTCAACATTTGACTCAGTGATAAATTGTATTTGCTGACAAGGTCATTGTATCGACCATAGAACTTATGAAATGATGACTTTAAAAGAGACTGCTGAAATTCTTGTTTCATCAACTTGTTTGTCAATAATATACCTCGTTTTAGAAATTGTACATACGAAGAGCATGCTCTTGCGTATCGAATCAACTGAGAGATATATACCCCGTATGCAGGTGGTAAAGGTATATTGCCGCATAAGTAAGGTAAGTTGACGATTGAAAAGTTAAAGTCATCAAGTTTATCATAAAGCTTGGTTGTTAGATTGTTAGATTTTTCAAGTAAAATATCCAAATATGAAACAGATGTGTCAGACTCTGTGGTATCTTTTATCTAAAGCTCACCGGGATATATCGTATCGACATAAGAATGGAAATAACCATTGTTAATTGACAATACGTCGTCGATATATCTAAATGTCGAGTTGAACGCCACAGCAAGTGTTTTCTTCTTTTTACGTATAAGATTTTGGACAAATTCTGCTTCATATGAATACAAAAAAAGGTCTGCTAATAACGGGGCGCAATTGGTACCCATGGGAATTCCAATAGATTATTGGAAGACCTGGCCCCAAGACCATAAACTAATTATAGACTTAAGTCAAAATTTTGATTTTTATTTAATGTTTTTGCTTAAAAAATTGCAATTTTATATAAAATTCAAATTCAAATATATGATGAAAATTTTGTTTCATTTTCAAAATTATTTCAAAAGTTATATTGGTTTGAAATTTTAACTTAAGTCTGTTCTTTAGTTTATGGTCTTGGGGCCTGGTCTCCAAAAACCACATAGACATTGTCAATCAGAAACTCAAGCATCTTTTTAATGTCAACTTCAGAGTACTTTTGTGCACAGTCAGAATGTTTTTTAACAAAATAATTTTGCAAATGACCAGTGACAAGGTAAGTAAATTTATGAGTTCCATTTTTATTGAAAAAGCAGCTGTCAAAGATATCAAAAAGCCTGGACATTAATTTATCGTGGGGAATGGTTGTGTATAAAGTTGAAAAGTCGTAAGTTTTTAAGCTGTTGATTTTGGTGGATTCTTGTGATTTCAAATTTTCCAAAAGTTCCTTGGTATTTTTAAGTATCCACATCTGATTTACACCACTTCTCGAATATATTGTTGCACAGTACTCTTGAAGTTTCTCCTTCACTACTGTTAATATCTTAGTGAGGAGTAAAGAAAGAGGCTTGGTAGAACATTTACTGGAACCCACTATGTATCTTTGTTTGTAAGGATTAAAATAGTATTTTTTGAAATAATTTATAATTTTATAAATGTACTTACACACGATATTGTCCCTCTAGTGGTTGAAACATGTATTAAAAACTACTAAAATATACATGTTTTGGAATTAGTAAGCTTCAGAACTATTTGGGAGTAATGAGCTACAGACCTTTAATATTTTGAGGTGTAGTGATCTACAGATGTATTTGAGATTAGTGAGCTACATACCGGTATTTTTTAAATTGGTGAGCTAAAGAATCTTGAGATAATATAGCTAAATGATAGCATCCGGTAAAGTATTGATTTGATTTCTTCAGTTTTGTCCAAATCAGACGGTCAATGGGTGTGTCGAGAGATCTACTGTTACTCTCTTTTCACGAAATATGGGGGAATAAGCTTTCATGACGCAATGATCAGATGCAAGGAAAACAACTCATCCGTGGCTAGTATCCACAGTGAGGAGGAAAAGAAGTTTGTGGAAAATATCAGGTAGTCACCGTAATCCCCCGTCTCTCGCTGCTCTTGTCTTCATCCCGATAATTTTTGAAACGTTTCAACTTTTTAAGTAAAGAAATTTAAAAGAGAGCTGATATTAAGAAAATGTAACTCTTTAATTGGTTGCGGGGGCTTTTTTATTAATGGTAATTAAGTAAGGTGTTAATAAACAAAATACATATATTTGTTTAAAAGGAGATCAGCGATCTTTTAAAAGCGTGATTTTAAAACCATAATGTTGCATTTTTTCCAAGACATCTAGGTTGAGTTGTTTAACCTATGTAAACTTTCTTCCACAATTAGTTCGAGCAGGTCGTTATTACAAACAAAACTGGTAAAAGGATGCAGCTGCTATTCCTCAATTTTGAATATAATGACCGTTAGCATACTTGATTCTGACCATCCGGCGCGCCCGGGTAAACCGGCGATGACCGGCGACACACTTGATTCTGAGCCGGGTGAGCTGATTGAGCCGGAAAAATTTGATAGGCTCGGACGGCTTCAACATGGCGTCCTTGGGGATAGTAGTGTTGAAAGTTATATGTTTTAAGACGTGACTGAAGCTTTTGATCGAGGTACGCATGTGAAATGAACATATTTGCAAGAAGTGTAGTCCTTTTCTATGCTAGATAATGTTTTACGATAGAAATACAATATTTCTATTACTTTACATGAGCCTTTTCGCTTTATTCTAAGAGCGTACCGGGGTTTACCCGGCTTGGTTCGGCTCAGCCGAATTCTATCACAATCAAGTATGCTACATTATTCTGTCTTGCAGGATGGAGTCTGTGGGCATGCCAGTGTGGATTGGTATGAGGAGATTCTTAAAGGAAAAGAGATGGGTAGATGGGTCGCCTGTAGACTTTTTACCAAGCCCTGGGGGTTACCATTCTGCTAGAAACTTAAGTATGAATGCCCTTAACAAGCTACTTTCTAAGAATTTGATTGGAAAAATTATTAAGAACCATTCGGCTCTTTAAATCTCCCTATTCACGTGATTTACTCCGTCCTTCCGTTTTTGGGCTTTAACAAGCCTGAGGGTATGAGTTGCAACTTAAATTATTAATATATATGCCATCATTATCTCTAAGCAAAATCGACCTTAATTTAGTTTGAAGGGGAGATAAAATTATCGTTTGCATGTTTTATACTATATTTTCCAGATATGTATTGTATCAAGTCTAGGATCTATTTACGCCGTTCTAACATACATTAGTTCTATGTTCTGAAATTGTGATACTTTTTAAAATCCTATTCTGTTCTAGACACGTGTATTTACATCAGTAGTGACTGGTACGAGGGAACGTGCGACAACAATTTGTACTTCATCTGCAAACGTGAAGGTTGGGAGATATATCATTCATAACACAAATCTCACGAATATAAAGATAGAAGTACATTGTAATCCGATACCAAAAGCCATCAATGATCAACAGTTTATTGCAATACATACAGGTTTTACAAGTACTTCTCTACACAGTCATTTATCTTCTACATCACTGCTGTGAACAAGTTTCCTTGCGTCCAAAAGCATCCCTTCCCGACGTTGGTACCCAATTCAAAGAGTATCATTTTGAATTTCCGATTTACATTTGCGCTACAGTGATGCTAGATAGCTAGAGAGAAACTATTTCCAGAATCAAAACCTTCAGGTCAAGGTCAAAGAAAGTGATAGTGTGACAGGTGTTCACACAATTCAAAGAGTAAATCGGTCCTACACTTACTATATAGAGACGCTTGGTGGCCAGAAAATGTTAAGGACAGTAATGAGTGTTAACCTTATTGTAAACAAAATATAAAGAGGACCACTTGAGCTTACAGTTTTGTTCCAGATATGTTTAACTTGTAACTATAGACAGAAGCAATGTTAGGACCAAAAAGATCAGAGGTCAAGAGAAAAGGAAGTGACGAAAGTTTGCTTGTAAATTAGACACAGTTTATTTATTGCTATTAGACCATAGTGTCGTATATTACATGTTGTTAAAGAGATTTTAAATAGCAGGAAAACAGAGACATTGAAGAGGTCAAACATTTGAGAAAGGTATCGGAAATAAAGCGCCGTTTCTTATCTAAGAAACAGAGTTCGAATGAAATCCATTTGTGGGGAATGTTCATGCTCTGCTTTGCGGTACCCTTCTTTCTGACATCATAAATAACCATTGATTTCTAAACTTCCGTTATTTATATACAATTAGATTAATGTATGTGTTTCCAATTCACAAGCACACATTTACATTTACTTGTATCTATATTAGATAGATAGATAGATAGATCAAAAACCCCGTTATATTTTACAATTTCTATATAGTTGATGAGAATTCAAGCCACTTGACAAATCAATCGATGTCGGGATCCTCTACCATCGTCATCGAGAGATGGTCAAGTGAGCATAGCCTGGCAGTATCTGCGTCAGATACCATGACAACAGCTTCCGTATCTGACGGACAACGCAGTGCAGAATCAAGAAACAACAGAAGCCATGCAGATTCGTATGACAAACGACAATTTGAAGAAATACTGGAGAGTCTAAAAGTGAAGAGGAAGAAAGCCAGTACACATAGTACAAAAGAAGCTCCCGGAAGTCAAGCCATTGGGGCAGTCGCCATGTTAATTCTGTTGTTGATGTTCACGGGGGTTATTTTACTAGACTTGAACACCTTCCAGCAGAACTGGAGAATGTTTCGTAGGAATGTGTCTGATGTACGTTATCACTCTCAGTGAGAAAAGTCTCAGTACATAAATATTTTATTACACATACATTTGTAATTTACATGTAATTAAAACATGCACACACCTCAATCATTCATAATTACATGTATATAGTTGGTACACAATAAACTAGTGCACACTTCCTTAAACAAAAATCACTGATGATATACTCTCATACAATTTCACATAAGAAGTGTTGATAGTAAGACTGTATGACTATGAAATTGTATCACATCTGACAACACAATGCCCTTGCACCCTGCATTTAATTGTTCCTGCAGCTTGACTGAGTAGACAAGTACATCTTAAAAGATAATATCTGTACTTATTTTTAATTTGAGCATTAAAGACATTACAGTCATATTTACAAAGTAATTTGTTAAAGTAATATTAATGCTACAATTCAGTGAACTACATTGCACAAATTATTCCTGCTTTTTATAGGAACATTTACATATTTGATGTTTCATATGCTTCTATGGTAACTTTTAAATTTTTAAAGCATTCACAAAAATTTTAATTTATCTTCACAAAATAAATTTCTGTAACATCATGTAATTAGCAAGGTTGTACAAAAACCCTTGATAACAAGTATACAATGGTTCTTCCTGAACATTGAAATTGCGAAAGATGATCACATTATCTCAATTCTCTCCAGAAAATTTGAAGAGAAAAAAAGTCTGAGATTTATAGAATCTAGAGAATTTTAAAAAAGCATTATTTGCATCTAATAATAAAATGTACATTCATACACCAAATCTATAAACCCAAAACTTTACAATCGACAAGAAAATGAACTGATCAATGTCCTACTTGAAACACTTGGCATAATGTCCTACATGAAACACTTGGCAGATGAAGCCATGGCATTAAAACAGTATCAAAGCACTTATAAATAAAAAAAAAAACTCACAATATTGTACTTAATATGGCAGATTAATGAGGGATTCTGCATATTTCTCTTCATGTCTTTCAGACATTTCTTAGAGTAGTCCTCAGCAGTTGGTGAAACATGATCTTAAAAGTGAAAGCCATTTAGCTAAGACACAAACAACCAAATTACTAAGTCAATTAAATTGACAATATTCACTTCCTAATATACTAAATAGAAAGTACCACATTAGTGGACCTGGCAAGCAGAAATCTCTCAGTGAGTTCTTTCGTAGCAAAGAGTTTTTGAAAAAGAACAACTCAAATATGCGTACTGTGCAATCTGTGCTACATCAAAATTTCAAATGAAAATTTTATTGTAAAAGCCTATCCTTAAGTGAACAAAATTGTACCATGTACCTTTGTAAAAAACATGAAATTTTTTTCAATGTTTTGCATGTTCTGAAGAAAATAATAAATGTTTAAACCAAGACTGATGTACAAAAATTGTAAAGGATACATGTAGTTCAATTAATTTGTGGGTCTAACTTGATTGAATTTCGTTAAAACTGATCATTTTCATGATTTTATCATTGTTTACATCCAGATTTTACAAGAAAAAAGTTACAGTTACACTGAATACATGTACATGAACAAAAAAAATTATTATAAAGTTCCACCTTCTAATGTTTTTCCTGTTTATTTAAACTGCTTCCAGAGGTACAGACCAGCACACACACCCACTCCTAGGAAAGCTATTCCATAAAACTGATTCTGAGGAGTCCCAAAGTATTCCACAATAGCATCCTATTGGAAGAAATTAAAGACAAAATACTTAATGTTGATATAACATCTTCATCGTGAAATTATACACAGTATACTTATATATTTTATATGGTATATCAAGTATATAATTATAACAAAGTATCCATTGTTTACCTACCCAGCCTCCCCTTTCTATGATCCAACCAGCCACGTAGTCTGTGATAAAATTTACCACCCAATTCACTATGGACCTGATCAGATTTATTTTGCTTAGAGCCTGAAAAAAAATTATTTATTAATTCATTTGATAGAAAAATTCTACTTGAGTCTTCATCATTTAAATGAAAGAAAACTTCTAATCGGCTTAATGTGCCAATAACATGATGCAAGGCTCTATAACAAAGATGGATATTCTCTTAAAAGGTGAAGATATGTGACAGATTCAAGGAAAAAAAATTGCTGCGAGTTAAATAGGAGACAATCAGAATTTATTTTAAATCAATGAATTAATTTGGTTCTCTACACAAGGTGCTTCTTCTCCTCTGTGTGAAATACAATCAAAGGGATAAAACTAAACAATTCTAAGCCTAAAATGTTTTGCAGTTATCTCCCTTATCATGCACAAGACACAAGTTTTCCAGATCATCTGATGGGCACTAATTGTGCTTCTTTATCAGCTGCTTTTTATATTCCTATGAGGCAGAATTTATTCAAAAACTTCTACATGAGAAGAAGACACTTGCTGTGACCTTCAAGTTGACAATCAGATGAATCGACAATGTTTTATCAATTCAAAATACAATAAATCACTTTTTATTTGCAAGAATTTTATTTTTGTGTAATTACATGAGACTCTTCTTGCAAAAATTTCATTCTTGTATTGATTTGTATTACATGTATTAAAGATTAAATACAACAATAACTGAAATTCATGAATTTTTTTCCTCCCTTATCAATACCAAATAACTATCTAAAAAATATAGTGATCCACAGTGGTTACTTCCATTCATATGTAGACTCAGTATATTCTAAATACATCCCAGTGAACTCAAAATAAAAGATCCCACAAAGACTGGCATGTCTGTTACATTTTTGGATATTTTACCAACTATAGTTGATAGGGCCAACTAACAGCTAAACTGCATGACAAACAAGCTTTTCAATTTTCCCTTGTTATCTTTCCTTATTTATGTAGTAATATTCCACACCCTCCTTTAAAATCAGCATTTTGTAATTCTATGGTCATTTTAATGACCTTGGTAGCAAATACGTCAACCTACAAATATCACTGGGTCATATTTTGACTGACATATTTCATTCCAATTGTTAGGCCTTTGTTTTAACTATGGCTATTTCTTCTACCTGATCAATACAAAGGGCTCAAGGCAGATATGACTGGTCTACAGGGGATACTTACTCCTCCTAGGCACCTGATCCCACCTCTGGAATTTCCAGAGGTCCCTGTTTTACGTCCTGTTCACAGATTTGTATTGTTTGTAGGTTTTTTGAGATCGATCACTGTTTGTTATCTTCATGCACCTATTTCATTTTCTTTGTATTCATTTAAATCATGTATTGGCAACAGATATAGATGTGGATTTCAGTTCTGGATTTTTTTTCTCTCTCAATTTTTTTCACTTTACTGGATTTGAAAAATCTTGGTTTACACCTCCATAAGAAAAAATCACTTGCAAAGTCTTTATATAGTGTAAATTTTTCAATGCATTTCAGTGAGTTAATCAAAAATCACATGGAAATTGTATGGTGTATATGATGTAAATATTTACAGTTTTCAGTGACTATACACTTGTACATGCTGTATGATATGACATAAATATTTACAGTTGTCAGTGATTGTACATGCTGTATGATATGATGTATATATATACAGTTGTCAGTGATTACACATGCTGTATGATATGATGTAAATATTTACAGTTGACAGTGATTACACATGCTGTATGATAATACGTAAATGAAGTTTTTAGTGAATACACCTGTGATTACCTTGACAGCCATTTTATAGGCAAAGTAAAACAGACATCCAACTCGACCCCAGTTGTACACACCATCCGCAAAAAAACTATTGGCCACATTTAAGAAAGTTTCATGGTTTGCACTTGGATTTACTTGGTCACACAGACTGAAAGGAACCAATTCACATGGAAATACATGTGTAACTTGACAAATCTATATCACAATAACTTTTCATTCAATAAGTAATGACAAACTATTTGCTGGATCATAAACATGTATCAAATAAAAGTATTTAGAACTTGTTGTTTCAAACTGTTTTTTTTTTATAAGAAATTGAGTTTCAGCATACATGTATTAACTTAGAAATATATGCCACGCAGTGGAAAGACAATTATACAGTTGAGCCTTAGTAATCCAGATGTCAATAGTATGGATACCTTACTTTATGGGGAACAGAATTTACATTCAAAATTGCTAATTATAAATTTACTCAAGAAAACAAGCATCTGAATTACTGAGCCTCAGCTCTATATGGATTTACATACTTCTGAATTTGTTCATTTCTGTCCAGCTCATCTCCTATACAACGTAGAGCTCGACCAATTTCTCGAACATATTCTAAGGGAGGGCCTAATAATGATAAAACAAAATCTCATAAATACATAATTGTTTAATTTTTTCATCACAATGGATTCAAACCACAGTACATCATTTAACTCATTTAAGTAAAGGTTGGTAGCATTTTTTTTTTCTTTAATCAAAACATGGTACATAAATTCTTCAATCATAGAGAGAGACATACGTACAGAACCATTGTATATAAAGGATTGGTAGAGTTATTGGCCCTTCATGTTTTTAAAAATAAGGCATATAACACCTCAAGTTATTGTAAATGCCTTCAAAACCCAACCAATTAGAAATACTTCGTAGTTTATCTCTATTTAGGCAGCAAATCTTTTATGAACATAGAATATCATATGGCAAATCTTTCCCCTGTGCAATTATAACACTGAATCAATGTAAAGCACTTGCCAGGTTACTTTTGATATCTTTATTGATATATGCACTTTAGCCATTTCATCCAAATAAAATAAACCTAAACATGTTTTAAACCATGGTAATATTGAGGCCTCAACCAAAAGTATGGAAATTCACAGAGCACTTCAACATTTTGATTCCTACACAGTTTGTACATACCAGCTCAAAAAAATAAAATGACTTTGTAACTTGGTGCCCAGAGAAGTTACAATAACCTACTCCATCATCAAGAGAGGGTGGCAGGAGATGATGGTTTTCTTAGCTGTTGGGAGGGACCCCTCTCCACATAAAAGAAGAATTAAGTACCTTTCATTTATTTGAGAGAGTTTGGAGAGCTCTGAAAATATTTTCATGGAAACTCTAAGCTTTTCAAAAGGGACTTTGTCTATCAATGTAACATTGTGTGCATGAAACAAGAGGCCTATGGGCCACATCGCTCACATGAGCACTTTGGTTACAGAAAGCAGAAATCAGTTCAAAACTGAAAAGTTTAAAAATATAAATAGCCCCACCCTACCCCCAATGGTTGATGATTGGAACAAATTTACTTCCATATTAATATGACTAATTAAAGCTTAGCTGTTCTTGAGAGGATTTTTAAAGATTTTTTCTACATATCCCCATGTAAAACTTTGACTGCATACCCGAGGGGTCATGTTTGAAGAAACTTGAGTCTACAGAACCTGACAATGCTTCTGAATAAATATGACTCATCATGGCTCTGCATTCCTTGAGAAGAAAATTTTCAAAGATATTTCCTACACCTTCCTATGTACAACTTTAATTCCCTGTTTTTGCTCCACCTTAACCCAAGGTCATAATTTGAACAAACTAGAATACACTACCTGAGGATGCTTCTGTTGCTAGTCATGAAAAGAAGATTTTTACAGAAATTTACTACATATCCCTATGTATAACTTTGTTCCCCTGTTGTGGCCCCACCCTAACCTAGGGGATCATGACTTGAACAAATTATATAATGATGCTTTCACATAACTTTCATCTTTTCTGGCCCAGTGGTTCTTGAGAAGAAGATTTTAAAAAGCTGCCATTAAATACACACCAATTCTTAATTATCTCCCCTTGAAAGAGGGTGTGATTCTTCTGTGAACAGCTTGAATCCCCTTAATCCATGGATGCTTTGTGACAAGTTTGGTTGAAATTGACCTAGTGGTTTTGGAGAGAAAGATTAAATTGTGAAAATTTTATACCAACAACAATAGACAAACATCACTCCAGTTTTTTGCTAAAAAGTACCAACAGCATGTACAATGCATTAAATGCTACCTTTTTCTGCATTTTATGGTTTAAAAACTTCTTACAGGCCTAATTTTATATAATGGATTGTAGAAATCAAGGCTACATGGGAGAATCATTAAAAACATTAACTGAATGGGTGTACCTCGGTGTTAACATTGACTGACTTATTGTTGTTATTGGGTCCTGTTGGTACAATGGGAGAATTGTGGAAATATTGACTGAACTGTTGATGTGATGGGGTCCTGAATGTATAATAAGAGAGTTATAGAAAACAATAAGAGAACCTGTTGGTATAAAGGGGACCTGTCAGTGTTATGGGATATAGAATCATGACTGACCTGTTGGTGTGCCGGGGTCCTGCAGATCCTCCATGTGTAAAACTTGCTCCTCCTCCCTCTCACTTGCCAGGCGGTCCTGTATAAACTGATTGAGAAGAACTCGTGCTTGCTGCCCCACCTCATCCTTACTAAGCTGCCGTGACACTCCTGAGGGTTCTTTACAAATAAAAACATTATTTATGCTTGTAATCATAAATTAATCATAAGTCAAAGCAGATAAAAGAGGAGCAAATCAGTTATAAAATGTCAGAAAGAATGAAAATTTCTGACACATATTATATGTTTACAAGAAATACATGTAGTAGGAAAACACACACAGTATATGTAAAAGTCTTCATTCTGCACCAAAAAAGAATACATGTAAGTTGTTGGTAATCAATACAGGATAAGATAAGGAAAATTTATTGATGTTGCTACACTGAGACAGCTTTCATATGAATTAATCCTTATTCTTTCAATCCCAATAGTAATCTGTCTGACATACTTTAGATATATCAATATAATTTTAATATTATTTGCAGCTATGGGCACAAAGTGTTGCTCTAGTAACAAACTGTGTTGGCCAACACAAAAAAGGATAAAATTTGCGATGAATGGCATACTGATCAAAACTTTTTGTTGGCAAAGTTCTGAGATTCAGATGCTGCCTCAAGTATTAGAACACTGAAAATGGCAGACAAAACACAAAAAACTTGATTCATTGCACTTCCTCCTCTTGAAGATATATCTGAGGAATAATGTCAAACAGTCAACCAAATTAATCTTAGATGATGACAATTTTTGACAACCCAATGGGATATAAATTAAGAAATGTAGAAAGGTGCTCTGGTGTGTATTAATGTTCACCTAACAGAAATACTGCTGCTACACCACCATCCAAACCCTTCCCTCCTCTGATCCACCCCATTACAAATAACAAATTAGTGATAATAAAAGATTGTTTTAAAATAAACTAGCTTAGCAAGATAAATTATGAAATGATGCTAATCTGAATGTCTCCATTTTCTTTTTTTTTTTAATAAATGGACCTTTTGAAGAATTAAAATAAAAAATCAATTGGATGCAACACCTCTTACTGACATGCCTACATTTTATTTATCCACTTGCATATAAGTTCATGAAATTGTGTTAATGAGTATTTTTCCAGTTTAGATTTTAAATTTATGCTAAGCACACTCTTTTGAATAACAACTCCTAAAATGCATCATCGTGTTCAGGGATCAAAATCAGCTTTTTTCATCACAGGATAAGTTTGGTCTGTAGATATAATCTACAGTTAACGTTAAATGAATGAATTAATGCCATTTTCTGTGCTTTATTTTGATCAATTTCTGGGCCATGTGAGAAATTTCAATTGGGCCTATCCGTTAGGACTAAAGAGAGCTCTTACAAACTGTTGTTGTCAAATAACAACATCTCTGAAATAATTTGTAATCATAATCATGTGTTACATTCAAAGCATTTATTTGATACAGATTTTTGACTGAATGTAAAAAAAAAAGGAAGAATAATTTTTTTTTTAAAAGGCTGTTGACACACAAAGCATTTGTGAGATTCTGTGTAATTTTAAAATTACAAATAACACATAACTGAGAAAAAACAGGTTATCAGAAAATCGTGGTTTACAAATCACCACTTGCTAGGATTATTGAGTGTAAAATTACTTCACTCGCATTTTTTAAAAATCACTTGTAAATGGTGAGTCAATTTTCAACCTTGCATATAAATCATACAGTGTGGGAAGCATTCTCTTGTGTCTTTAGTTTTAGTGTAAACTAAGGATGAACACTAAGAATTAAGTAACTTGCAGGTCCTTGGTACATTTTTTCCCCTTTTCTTTGCCAATGATTGGCATCAAAATAATTTAAAAAAAACATTTCTTGAATATAAAAGGATTCATACTTCAAACACTGACTATACTTCTTCACTGGAACATTGCATATATCAACTTACACAGCATCACAATTGATTTAAATAAAAATGAAACTGAAAGACGTGTACAAATACAAAACTTAACAATGAGGATACACAGAAGTACAAACTTTTTACAAAAGGTCGAAAGCTGTCAGATGAAGTCATGCTAAAATTTATTATGGTGCGAAGAAGTTAAATTAGATTAGTATAACGGGATTACTAGCTTTCTAATCTAAACCTCTTTCAATCAACCTTTCTGGATCTCCATTTCCGGTTTAGGGAAGTGAATAAGTTGTACCATGAATTCTTTCTGTACATACAATCTCGAGCCCGACCGTATAATATACCAGAGAGCCCGAGAAAGTAAGCACCGCCAATCCTAGAAATTGCTTGACATTTCGCTAGTAGTCCCTTTATATACTTTTTTTTTTACCTTGTTTGGGGTATGTAGCGGTTGTCAAATTATTTTATATCTTTCGATGCTTACAGAATACATTGATATGTAGAGCGTTATTGTATGGATCTGAAATTTTTTTTAGCTTATACAGATTTGTACACGTATACTAAACTGAGTATTCTTATCAAAAGATAAAAATTATTTTAATATGAATATATCCTTATGAAATATTTTTAAAAGTAAATAAAAATTAACAGTTATTAATTGCTAAATCATAATTATATACATACTTAACTAGATATATTATGCTTATGAGCTAGAAAGTCACAGTGTCGAATTTCATTGTAAACGCCATGTAATCATGCATCGTTATATTTCTCAATCTTTTTTAATTACTAGTTTTTCAAAATGCGCCATTAAAATACTGGCATAACTAGGTTGGTTTTGTTTGTTTGTTTATTTCTTTAAGCCAAAAAGCTCATCAGATTTTATACACAATATAGAGCATACAAAATAAAACATTTTTCCAACTGTATGATATACAAAACAATGTTGAAAATCTAATTAACATGGTGGTCGGGGCGGGGGGGGGGGGGGTGCATATAGCACCACGAAAGTTCGGTAAACCTATGGGAAGAGACAATATTAATCATAACAGTTACATGTATAAATTAAGGCCTTTTTCCTGCGTATAATATTTGGGATTAGGATCCCAAGAATAGAGTTGGAATCCTGCTTCAGTACCCAATGAACAACGTGAATAATCCAATGCTATAAAAACAGCGCCACGAGATCCCCCCTCCCCCCTAAATTTTTGTGTTCATGAATTTTATGTAGAAAAACGCAATAAATACTTTTGTTAATAACTATGTATAATTGCTCAACATTTAAAACTGAAATATATATATATGAAATGATTTTACTCACATGACATGACCAGTCCGCTGCCTGTATATATCTCATTGATAGGGACACTAGAATAACCATATCTGTTCAGTGATATTAACAAATCAACAAAACTTTGGGCTGGAACCTTATTTATTAATCTTAATTAAGAAAATTTGAGAAAAGGAAGACTTTAACGAAATTTCGAATTTCTTTTCACAATCTGATGATTGAAAAAAAGTAGACATAATGGAATACCAAGAGGAGAGAATATGCCCCCATTGCAAAGTAAAAGATGTGGAAGATGAAATACATTTTCTTTTATGTTGTTCATGATATTATCCTTTATCACCGACTCTTGCTGCCTCTTGTTGATGTGTCAGGCATATTTTATGGGTTCAGATGTATATAATAATGTACATGTTTTCACATTAAGTATTGATCAAATATGCAGATGTACCTTAAAATTAATTATAACAACATATGTCTACATATGAAATTTTAAAAATACCACCAATGTACTACTTGGAGGAATTACTCTTCGTTGTATGTTGTCTATTATCTCTTACTCTATCTGTAATTATATATTATATGTTTATAAACTGCTCATTTGGGCCCTGACTTGGTAACAAATCTTATTATTATTGTATTCTATAAAGATCAATGTATATTATTTTTATAAACATCTTCATTCTGTTTGTTGGAAGAATTTGAAGTTTTAAACATGATCATGAAATATGACAATAAATAAATTTATTGTCAATTATATAATTATAGATCTATTTTGAAAGTTACCTAACGATTACAAATTTTATCTGCCTTTATAGGTATATAAACTCTACAGGTATTTACTTGTGACCTTCCTGTTTTGTGAAGTCATACATGTACCAAAATGATGTTGATTCTTTGAAAAAATTATGTACATTTATTACAAAAATTAATAGTATGGTCTGTTCTCCCTAGCTAGCTTAATTAATCTCACCTTTTGCTTTATTCACTGTATTATGTACGACATGCTTTTATATGTTTATGTACCTCGTGTATCATTTACATGGTTTTGAGAGAATAAATTGAATTGTGTATATGTATATACTCTTTGTGTATGGGGTATGAGGGGGGATTAGTTCTCTGCACGGCCGTCATTGCCTCGGGTACCACTATCTAAAACTAAGCCCCTTCATTTACCTGAGAAAAATTTCAAAATATTGTTGACATTGTTGTATTTTAGTTTAAATAATTTGGGTGATATCTTCATTTTGCTTTGGACGGTAAGTTTCAGGGTAGATCAGATTCTATCAGAAAATACGTCAAACACCAGTCAAGTGATGGAAATCAAATCTGATTGATAGTTTGTAACAATTAAGATTTAAAAGTAAAATAATTTGCACGAACTTAATGTATCAAAATTTAATTAAGAATTTACAAAAGCTCCTTATCTTTATAATAAGAACATATATTTGTTTATTTGTTACATTGGCATTGGTATGTGTTTCTTGAGCCAAAGCAACCTTATCAAACGATAGACGCATGCGCTCCATTAATATGAATGGTATATTAATTTGATTCTCCAGATAGCATTCATTTTCACCAAAAGTTTCAGATTAAGGGATAAACCGTGCTCTTACTGGAACAAATATGAAATCTTTACTGTTTTTACTTCATATCGGAATCCACATAGGTACATGTATATTTAACTCTCTCTCTCTCTCTCTCTCTCTCTCTCTCTCTCTCTCTCTGCTTATTTCATAAGATATTTTGAAAACGTGCAGCAAAATATAAAAATTCAAAGAACTCTCTCTCTCTCTCTCGTGACAAAAGATTTACGTTTGGCTAAATTATACGAGATATTTTTAAAAACATGCGAATATATAAATATAAAATAATTCTGGAAACTTTTTGCTAGAAAAGAAATATTAAAACCCGTTTCATGAGTATTAATAAATAAGCAAAATAAAAAAATGGAACTGTTAGTTGTATCAATATTCTTATCATGTTTATGTAAAGCATAAAATCAATAATAATAACTATAACTCTTTTGTGTACGTTTTCCCACTTTTTCATGTTCCGCTCCTTTCTACCCCCCCCCCCCCCGTTTGTATCACTAATTTTTTTTTTCACATTCAGGTATTTGAAATTAATATTGGGGTGTTAGATATACGTTAGGTAGAAATCATGTTGAAATGTGATAATCTGGTTGAGTAAAAATAAATAGGCCTATGTAAATGTCTAAATTTACAGTTTTTTTAAATATAAATTTTCTTTTGTTATGATTTATTTATACAAACATCAAAAAGGAGAATAAATTCGATTACCTGATTCTTTTAAGAGCTTTAATTATTCTTTTAAAAATGCACTGGATAATGTAATTTATATATAGCAACATTTTCAAACCAATATTTATAGAAAGGGAAAAACTCAATAAATGAGAAAAATCTTCTTGGGCGTCAATTTAATTTTCACTAAGATTAAAAGTTCAATAAATCATCGAAGGCGCTCTCATTTAAGACACCTTTATTAATTCATTTAAATAGATAGGTAGACAGGGACATTGGCTAGGAGGAATTTCTATTAATATCCATTGTTAAAAGTATGACACAATTTAATCACATTGGTCAGTTAATTAAAATTTTCAGTCGTGAGAAAAAAAAAATCGAGGTTCGTGTTCTCGTGTACAAATTATTTCAAAACTTCAGTCTTCAGTTATGTTCCTTATCTTAAAATAAAAATTAAAAACATCAAAAAAGCAACTTATTCTATATTGAAAAAAGGGACAAGTATCTCTGAAATTCATATGCTATACACAGTAACAGCTAATGGCCTCAGTTTCGGCACGTTATAACGAATAAAAATTAATCAGAAGTCTAAAAAGCTGCAGTATATACATGTTTGTTTGTTTGTTTGTTTCTATGTTGTTTAACGTCCCTCTCGTATGGAGACGACAGCACTTGCCCGTGGAGAGCTGCAAATTTTGTCCTATACTCGGCACTTACGGCCATTGAGCAGTGAGGGATCTTTTTCGTGCCAGCAACTACTGCGACACGGGACCTCGGTTTATACGGTCTCATCCGAGGGACCGGTCTCCACGTCCCACAGTGGAATTCGAACCCGTGACGTAAGGATCATTTCCTTACTTCGCGACTCTAGAGCAGACGTTCTAACCACTGCGCCACGTGTATACATGTAAAGCATGGAATATATATATATATATATATATATATATATATATATATATATATATATATATATATATATATATATATATATATATATATATATATATATATATATAATTTTGTCTTAAATTTCAGAGTTCACAGAGGCGACTTGCAGTGACAAATTTAAGGTGTACCCCCATCATACTGCCTGTCTGTCTCGGTCACCGGATTCCAGTCCAGGTACACACTTTGATGTTTTCTGATTTAAATTAATCCAAGGATTTATGTCACAATAAGTACGCAACCTCGCGCCATTATCAGGATCGCCAACACTTGAGCGTAACCATCAAACACTGTTTCTAATTTTTAACAAAATCTTTGACACTTAAAGATCATTTGTGCTATAAGATAAAATAAGATTTTATGAGTTTATGCCCATTCAATGTCTTCACACGTTATTGGTCTGTTACCAGGTTGCAAAACGTTGTGATGAACACAATAAATGGTTTAACAACAGATTACCCCCCCCCCCCCATATATATATATATATATATATATATATATATATATATATATATATATATATATATATATATATATATATATATATATATATATATATATATATATATATAGTGGGAGGGGTGCATATTAGTAGAGAGGGAGAGAGCTTGAAGGGTTACATTTCGAAACATCAACGAGATGCTCATTTGTCTTCAGGGATTCTAATTATGCAATATCTCACACTCATCCACCCACTTTTCCCACTGCTTTTACTTAATTTCAATGACTATTAGGGAGTGTGACACCACTGGATGCAGTGACCGCCCACAATAAATATCGAGGAATAGCCGCCGCCAAAAACGGCGCCCTCAACATGATGAAGATGATTTGGGACCCGGAAGTGGCCATGGTAGCACAGAAATGGGCGGAAAACTGTAAAACGGAACACGATGGAAACAGAGAGCGGTTTATTCCAGGTAAGTCTTTTCCTGCAGAGCGTAATTTCAAGGCTGATTAAAATTCAGATCATATTTGATATATGTACGAGAAAGGAAAGTGATATGAATATAACAGAATTGCATTTTTTACACAAATCAGAAAACAAATTGATAAATGCGCAAGTCAGACAATAAATTGATCATGACGTATCTTTACAACATCTCTGTTACGCTTCGTCAATTGTTCTTTTATCTTTATTTTCTTGAATAAATTCTGTCCTCAGAGTTGCATGCTTTGTAGAGTAATTCCTTTAATAAATCATATTGAGGACATCAAATACATGTAAATATCAAAATGTCCACTTAAATAACGATTTTTTATCACTTGTATCAAAAGGAAGCGTTTGGCAACTAACAAATAAATGATTAAAAGATAGAAATAAATAAAAAATTATGTTGACCCTTATACATGAATTTGCGGTACTTATACACATAGCAGACACGTAGTATTGTTTTTGAAGGAGGGGGATGGGGGAGTCCAAAAAATGACAACTTATCTGAAAAATCTTTGGCAATCAAACAAAATAGGGGGAAAATTATCCAGACTCGAAAATCCTATTTCGTAAATGGGGGTTGGGTTGGTGGTGGGTTGGGTTGGGGGGCAGTGCCCCCCCCCCCCAACACTACGTGCCTGCATCGCGAGGACCAGGTAGTTTAAATGTTATAATGGTAACGGAATATGGCTGAAATGTACTGAAAACATCGTAAAACCATTGTATAGGTCGCTTTACGTTGGGACAGAATCTTGCATACAACCATTTTGGCACCATGACGTGGGACGATGTGGTTAAGTTGTGGTACGATGAGGAACCAGATTTTTCGTATGGGGGAAACAATAACGATTACATGAAGATCGGGCATTATACACAGGTAAGTATATATGTAGGTATTTGGACATTATACACAGGTAAGTATAGATGTAGGTATTTGGACATTATACTCAGGTAAGTATAGATGTAGGTATTTGGACATTATACTCAGATATGTATCTATAAAATTATGTGGATATTTGGACATTATACACAGATAAGTATACATGTATATCATTGAGAAATGAATGGCTGATAAAGTACGATTAAAAAAAAACCAAAAAAAAAAAACCCTTGAACTTTATTGTACATACGATTCCTATTTATGGAAGTTATGTAGACCAGGATTCGTTGTTAAGGAAGTAATAAAAAGTGCATGAAATGACATAAGCAGGATTTGATAGTTGAATGAACTAATTACGTAAAACGTATTCTCGTCTTCCTTTGTTTTGCGGAAGCATTATTGCCATTGTCCAAGTTCCTTATTCTATTGGTAAAACCGTTCTCTGTTAAATGACTTACTTTTAATAAATTTGATGACGAGTATTATAGTTATATGTTTTGTGTAATCTTTTATCTGTGTCCCTCTTCCAGTTGGTCTGGGCCGAGTCCTACATTCTCGGTTGTGGCTACAGTAACTGTAGTGGAACTCACTTCTACGTCTGTAACTATGGTCCAGCGTAAGTATCAAAACGTCAGTAACATAGTGTGTCGTCAGTAGATACATGTACATTTACATGTAGGCGCTAAAAGTAATTAAATTGGTGACCTTTTTGTTATATCTTTAATCAGAGGAAATAGTCCATCAGCTAGACTAGGAACACCGTACGAGAAACATGGAGCACCTTGCAAAAGCAGCGATAGTACAGGATTGTGTGGTAATAAATCATAATTCAGTTGTACAGCATGTGTATAAAAATTCTGCATCACTGTAATAAAATAAATTTAAGCGTTGGAAATATATAAACTTAAGCGTTGGACATCTTTTTACTGTGTTAGAATTTACATATGCATGCATATTGTGATAATAAATTCTGGTTCTTGATATGGTCACAATGGCGTGTTTAAATTATCATAAACATGTAATCCTTGTAACATTTTAACAATATATTATTGACAATTTTCTCTAGTTTGTCCTGGGACAACTGCATGCGAGGGAAATGCCAAGAAGAACCATACCACCTGCGCATGCTCCTGTCCTAACACAAATGTTTTTTCAGGGAATAAATGCGAACGTAAGTGTTTAAACCAGAAAATACTAGCAAATCAACAAAGATTATTTATTCATTTATATGGTATAAAATTAATCATCCAGGTGAGGGGCGGATCTATGAATAGGTGGGGGGGGGGGGCTTAGTCTCCAGGAGTCTAGAGATTTTGTAGGGTTCTAAGTACTAGACGTTTTTACCATTTCTTTTCGTCTTAATTAAGATGAGAAATGATGAAATCAGGAGTATTTTAAGGTCGTTGTAGAATAAAAGGCTAGAAGTCAAGCCTTAAGAGGCTCCTGCCTTGCAAAAATTTAAGAAACAAAGTCTTTTATTTACATCCTTATATTTGATGAAGTAATAAATTCTTTTAAAATTTACTCTTTTTATTAATCCTTTTTATCAATTTTAAATGTTTTAAAAAAAAGATAGAATGTTCAAGTTCTGGTTTTGAAAATTGATCAGTAGTTTACATGTCATAATTGAAACATGGGCCAAAGTTCAAGGAAGCTAACAAAAGGTATTTTCAGGAAGAGGTAGAAAAGGCTCCGAAATACGTTTTTAGACTATGTCTCAATTTGCCGAAAGTGACAAATCCAACAAATTAGACTCTACAATTCACTGGTATCTGTTGACTTAGTCCGAAATATCTGACATTTTCCCGGCTTTTATCAAGATTTTGATATTTTGCGTGCCAGGAAAACAACGTTTTCCTGGCACTCAAAATATCAAAATGGTGAAAAAAGCCTGGAAAACGTCAGATATTTCGGACTACTGTTGACTTAGATGTTAAAATACAGGTACGAAGAGGCAAGATACCGAGACAATACTAGTTTATCAATAAAACTGGAAAAAAATTACAATAAAACAAAAATAAAACTTGAGGTACCTTGAGCATTGAGTTCACAAAATGACTTCCCCACTCTCGTATGAATATAATAGCTAAATACATTTCTTGGCAGTATGTAAATGAGATTCTGTAAAAAGTCTATTGAATTTCATTCAAGGGTTTACGAGGAGCTGTGTTAACAACATGGGTAACCCTTTATTGAGTATAATGGAAAAGTCCATGTTTTGCCATGGGAAACCCCAAAAATAGATCTATCTCTCCGATCAAAACGTATAAATTAGGAGATGCTCGATGACATTATGTAATAAAGATTCTGTAAAAGTCTCATTAAATTTTATTCAGTGGTATACATGTAGGAGGAGTTGCGGATAAGAAATGGGTACCCAATTGTTAAAAAAAGATTAAAGCAAAGTTCATGTTTTGCTATGGAAAACCCTAAGTATTTTTTCCGATCGAAACGTAAAATAGGAAGTGAAAATGGCACTATGTAATAAAGATTCTGTGAAAATGTCATTAAATTGCATTCTATGTTGAAAGAGGAGTTGCGGATATAAGTGATGGATACCCCAAGAGTAACAGACGGACGGACACCCCCATCACTATATACCTCCACTTTTCAAGTGGGAGGAGGGTATAAAAAGATGCATGAGTCTCGAAATGTCGATTTTGCAAGTATGTATCATTTTATTACACCATTGGCTTATTAAATATCCATAAACAGATAAACATTTTTAGGTAACGAATCATTAGCTTAAATTAACCATTGTCCAATATCATACATGTAACTTATTTTTTATGCCCCCGCGTGAGAAGTGGGGGGTATATATAATGATGGGGAGTCCATCTGCCCGTCCTTCCTTCCGTTACACGTGGGGGTACCCATCTCTTATCCGCAACTCCTCCTTTACCACTGAAGAAAATTTAACTTTCTCAGAATTTTCATCAGATAGTGCCATTGTGCACCTCCAATTTTACGTTTTGATCAGAACATATTTGGGGTTTTCCCATAGCAATACATGGACACTGCCATTCTTTCTAAGCTATTGGGGATACCCATCTCTTATCCGCTTCTCCGCCTATATTATTAAGTAAAGTTTATTGAGGCTGTCACAGAATCCTCATTACATAGTGCATTGTGCACTTTTTACTACTTTTGAACAGACACATAATGGGGGGGGGGGATCCATAGCAAAACATGGACACTCATTCTTCTATTATATTGGGGTACCCATCTCTTATCCGCTACTTCTCCTATTTCACTGATTAATGAGACTTTACCAGGATTTTCATTCAGTAGTGCCATTATTGTGTTCCTCCTACTTTATGTTTTGATCAGAGAAATTTGGGCTTGCCCATAATAGCAAAACACGGACTTTCCCATTACACTCATATGGGAGCAGGGGGTATCATTTTGTGAGCTCTGTGCTCACATGCAGTCTAGTTTCATTTCACTGTAAGTTTCAACAAAATGCATAAATTTGACAAACTTTTATGCAACATAAGGTAGTTTCATTCATATTAAATTATGGTTAAAAACTTTCCTTTTCCTGCTATATCGTCCTGTGATTATGTTTTGAAAAAAGAATCTTCTGTTCTCCTCTTTTCATGATCGGAAATGGGAAGAGTATTTCGATGTAACTGACAAAAAGTTTCATTACACTCCAGAATCGATCCCAGTGGGGAAAGTTTCGTTACACTGCAGAATCGCTCCCAGTGGGGGAGGGGGGACCGGGTGCGCCCCTTGAAATTCGATCCGCCACTGCAGATTTTAATTTTTTCAGTGACCTGTAGCGGACAACAGGACCCTTCATACTGTCCTTTATCTTATAAGAAGGATCAGTGCATAAGACTGAGTAACGTGGCGTTCGATTGTCCATTCCTGTGTAACGTCTGTCCATGTGAGTATTGGTACAAGGTTCTCATGCTTGTGTTACATTAAAAGTTTAAATCTTAATTTAAACCTAACTGTAACACATGGTTTTTACAGATATATTTCATTCATAATAAAGAAAGTGACCTACCTGCCTAGTTCTCTGATGTGGGTAAAAATTGAACACTTTATATTCCACATGGTATTGACGAAAAGCAACACGCTGAAGTTGTATTTTAAATAATATATATCGGTTAACTTTCTACTAAAAAAAAATTATTTGATTTTCTACTAAAATATGAAGCTTGGAAAACAACAGAGTTTCAGATATCTAGTTGCACCTATGTTACAGAAAATCCATAATAATATTTTAGATGATTGCCAAAAAGATTAAATTTATCAGTAATGATTTTAAATGGCCATATAGGCATCTTATATGAATGTGCAATTACGTGTATGCTGGTATCTAAAATTTAAAGAAGGCTTTTGGCCAATAATATATGTAATACTAGACTATCTCCACTATATTAATCAATTTAAATGATTCTAAATGTCTAAAGTGTACTAGTAATTAAAAAAAATAATAAATAGCACCAAATTCTTTTACTTTTTCCAAGATGCCGAAAAAACTTACATTGAAGGCAGCACAGCACTACAGTGTGTAAAAACTGGAGGCTGTACAAGTACGGTTGGCGGATCTAACAGTGACGGCACAAGGAACAACGGAAGTGGAATAAAGGGGAAAGGTTCAAAAGGAAATAGTGGGACACAAAGTGAAGCACTCTGTTCATTTGTACTGTTGGCTGCAGTATTTTCATATATGAAATCTTTTGTAGTTTAGGGACTAAATTGTAATGTCATATATGGCTTCCTGGTGTAAGGGAGATAATTCAAATTACTCATCACCTCTGTTTTGCTTAGACTCAACATCTAGTATTTTTATGTTCTGTATTGCTGTTATTTCATGTATTTTCTTGTCCTCTTGAGTGTTACAAATTATGCTTGTATCTATGTTATGCCCCCAGTGTGACCATGATTGGCAAATAAATTCTATTCTATTCTGTTCTATTCTATGTGTTCAGATGAATTGATTTGTTTTGTTAAGAAAGAAAGAGATTCATGATTAAATTATTTATAGGTTCATGTATATATATATATATATTTCTTTAACTGTGAAAAACATGGAGCTACTTAAGCCTATTTATTTCAAAGACAAGGAACTCCAAGTGAACGTAACGAAAGGTGTTGACCTAATATCAGATTATGATTATCTGTTGAAGCTAGCAAAATTGTATCAGATATTCTGTGTGTTCAAAAAGACAGGGATCTTTGGCGGGTTTATGTCAAATCCTTAGAGAGCAGATCAAAACTTCTTCAAGAAGGTCTTGATGTAAGAAACAAACACATTAATGTTTATGACAACAACCCTTTCTCCGCAGGAATCAAAGATCCATCTGAACAGGTATTAAAGATAACTGTCAAAGGTGTCCCGCTGTCAGTAGATGATGATGAAATTATGAAAATGTTAAACCAATTTGATCTTAATTTCACAAGTGACTTGAAGTTTGAAAAAATAAGACATCCTGAAACAAGAAAACAAGGAAAATGACCGAGATCTTGAATGGAAATCGCTTTATATATGTTAGAGCGCTCCCTGAAGGCAAATTTCTACCCCGAACATGTAGATGTGCTGGCTTGCAGTGTTCCATCTACCACTACGGACAGCCTTCTAATAAGCGTACTCCACAATGTACAAATTGCTGGGAAGTATCCCACTATAAGCGAGACTGTCCTAATCAACCTAGATGTAAAGCCTGCAAGAAGGAAGGACATTCCCCGGGAGATGAGATATGTGACCAGTACACAGAGCCTTTGCCCAAAGTTGTCTTGTTTGCAGGAACTTCTGTCGAACTTCTATCCTTGCGAACTACTGTCGAACTTCTATCCTTGCGAAATTAAGGCTTTCGGTGTTCAACACAAATCATCTGAACACGCTTTTCAATATGTGAAGGCTATAAGAACCGGAGATATACCCAGGGCCAACGCTATCCAGTCTGCGTCTTCTGCTCTTGATGCAAAACGGATTGGTAAGATGATTTCGCCCTCTGACAGCTTCGAATCTAACAAAGTTGCTCTGATGACCGAAATAATGGAGGCTAAATTTGATCAAGTGTCAGATTTTCGCGAGGCTCTTCGTAAAGAAAAAAAGTCGACAATCTTCGTTGAAGCAACCTATGATGATTATTGGGCATCCGGATTGGACAAAGACGGAACCATCCACACATTCCCCTCAGCATGGCCAGGCCAAAATAAATTAGGGGAAATCCTCGGAAACGTCCTTGTATCCCATTGTAGCGACAAAGTACGTAATTCCCAGCGTTCTAGTTCTACACCGCGCACGACAAAAAACTCATCTCAGCTCGATATATCCTGTATGCTATCAGAGCTTAGAGCCCCAGAAAAGCGCGACAACTCTGGATCTCGCAAAAATCACAAAAAAGTCCCAAAGTCAGACACACAGTGACAGTTAAAATTATATGGAAATATTTTCAGTGTGGGACTTTCATATCTACTGCTTTCCCAATAAAAGACTTGAGAGTGAACACTTCTTTGGATCAACTCTTATAGGTATACTCATACTTAATTACAGATTTTTATCTTAAAACACTTAAAATGGCTTCCTTAACATTTATTTCAATAAATACAAGAGGTTTAAATTCTAAAGAAAAAAGAGATAAATTTTATAGTTGGATTTATGATACAAAAATTGATGTCATTTTAATTCAAGAAACACATTTTGTTGAAAAAAATGTTTTTCAATATGATTGTGCTTGGAATGGAAAGTCTATACATTGCTTCTCTGACTCTGCATTTAGCAGAGGGGTGTCTATTTTATTTAGAAAAGGGATAGATGTGGATATAAATAGTATACATAGGAGCAGTGATGGCAGAAAACTAATGGTTAATATTAATATTGGTGATATCACCTATAGTTTGATAAACATTTATGCGCCAAACAAAGAAACATCCAGGATTGATTTTTTTTTAAAGGTATGAAAAGATTTATTATAAATAATTCAACCAATGCAAGTAATATTATTTTATGTGGAGACTTTAATTGTCACATGGACGGAATTAATAATGATAAAAGTTCAAAGGTTTTAAAAGAAATTCTTCAACATATGGAATTGACAGATTTGTGGAAGTATAAATATGTAAATCTTAATGGATACACATGGTGTGATGCAAACAACGTCCCCAAGAGTCGCATAGATTATATTTTTATTAGTTCAACTCTGTTGATGAAAATAAAACAACTTTGTCTCCGTAGAATTCCTGATACTCATAATAACGGCACTAGAATGTCAGATCATAGAATATTAAAATTTGATTTTTCAATACATAATAACGAGCGAGGAAGGGGATACTGGAAACTTAATACTTCACTTTTAGAGTGTAATGAATATAAATCCCAAGTTAATGAATTGATCAAAGATATAAGTAAAAGAGAAGGCACTCCTATTGATAAGTGGGAGTCCTTGAAACGGTCGATCAAGGATTTTTCAATATCTTTTTCAATTAACCGTCAAAAAACCTATAAACAATTAATATTTCACATTGAAAAGGAAATTACGGAAATTGAAAATTCACCTCATAATTTAATAGACATGAATAAAAAACGCATTCTAGAAAATCAATTAAGTAACTTATACGATAAAAAAGCTCGAGGGGCACAAATCCGATCACGCGCAAAATGGGTGAGTGATGGTGAAAAAAATACCAAATATTTTCTAAGTTTAGAAAAGAAACACCAAACCAACAATGTCATCCAAGAAATTTTAAACGATAAAGATGTTCTCAGCGATGATGACGATATACTTGGTGCAATGTGTGATTTTTATGAAAATCTTTATACTTCAAAATTAGTGCCGAGCGATGATATTGACCTATATTTAGACGGTTGTAATGTAAATTTATAAACTTTCTAACAAGGATAGAGACATATGTGATGTTTTCCCCTCAATATCTGAATGTAAAGAAACAGTTATGAATATGAAATCAAATAAAGCCCCTGGACTAGACGGAATACCAAGCGAATTTTATCAATGTTTTTGGAATCAATTATCCCCTTTATTTTATGAAATGTTAAAGGAAATTTTCTTGAATGAAGAAATGACTTTTTCTCAAAGACTCGCAGTTATTTCCCTAATACACAAAAAAGGGGAAAAATATCTTTTAAAAAACTATAGACCAGCAGGGATGTGCAATTAGCATCGCTCGACGCCCGGGGCAACCATTTTTTGGGGTCGGGCTAGTGGTTTTCTGCATGCAGGTAGCCCCATGGGCTAGTAAAAATTAAAATATGAAAATCACTACTCAAGACTGGTATTTTCACTCATTTTTTGCGATTAAATACACACCCAATGAAAAATCTCTAGGCAGCATGCTCCTATTGTTCGTAAATCTCCATAATCTTGTCCATTTTGCAGCACTTCCTGGCTTATTCACTTCCAAAAACGATCGTTTTTTTCTAATCCGAATTTCCTCTATTCATGTGTTTATGGTAAATAAAGGCAAATATCTCATTAAATTATTAACGATCACTCAATCAACTGAAAAATAAGTGTTATGTGCTTTACATAAAATATTTTTCCAGTGTATTTTATAATTTAAGAAGAAAAAAATGATTTCATTCGTTTTAGATGAGCTAGTGCAATGCACAGAAAAAGGAAAAATAATTTTAAAAATTCATTTTTATTTTTTATCATAGTTATTAATTTATACATGATCCAATTTTACTAGTTAGTATTAAACTTTCATTTTAAAAAGAATGACCTTAAAACCCTTATACTTTTTCAACAATAATTAAACTATTTTTTTCAATATTAGTTGTTACTTCTCCCCCTACATTGGGGCTAGTAACTTTTTACTTGGGACTAGTAACTTTATTGCTGCCACTAGCCCGTGGGCTAGTACTTGATTTTTTTAATTGCACACCCCTGTGACCAATTAGTCTTACTTACACAGACTTTAAAATCACCAGATGAAATGGCAGGGATATTAATCAATAAGAGTAATTGGTTATGTGAATATAAAATAATAAAATCAATTTTCAAGAAATATGAAGAAAAATATGATTTCAATGTGTGTCAACATTATAAGGAAATGTCATTAAATACCCCATGCTTTAATAAATATTCAACAAAATTCTTTTATAATGAATTTTTAAAGAGCAAATTTCAAGTTCCAGTTGTGCAAGCAAAATATAATAAAGAGTTTAATATACTTAAAAGCGACTGGGAAAAAAATCTATATAAATAAGATAGAGTTAATGAAAGATAAGCAAATCGCGGAATTTAACTATAAGCTAATAAATAATATACTATCAAATAATTATTTTGTAAGCAAGATAAACAAAAACTCTAATTACGTATGTAAAATATGTAGCGAAGTTGTAGAAAATTCAAAGCACCTAATTTTTGAGTGTGCAAATGTGCAGCTTTTATGGAATAGAGTGAGTGATTTTCTAGGTTTTGATGTAAAATGGAAACACATATTTTTTGGTTTTTACAATGTTAGAAATGAAACCACTGTCATATATAATTTACTGTTGTCTTTTGTGGCTTTTAAGATATATAAATATAAAATTTATTGTCGATTTGAAAATGTTGATGAAACAGCTGAAGGAATATTACTTGATTTAAAATCTTGTATTTTAAAGTATTCTGAAATTTTACATGCTGTGGGAAATACAAATTATTCCTTATTTATCAAAAAATTATTAAGAAAAATGTAGATGTTTATGTCTTTGAGGGGGACCAGCCCTCGGGACGTACGTAAGAAGGGAGGTAAAATTAGAGACTCTGAGATGGTGATAGATTTACATCCCTTCTATATATCGTAGATATATATTGTTTACATATGTAATGTAAAATACCGATGATTTTCCTCACAGCTATACAAAAATTGTTAATAAGTAGGATCTGGAAAATAAATTTGAAAATATATATATATATATATATATATATATATATATATATATATATATATATATATATATATATATATATATATATATATATATATATATATATATATATATAATTGTTGGTTGGAAGATTAAGAATGTCTTTGTCTATAAAATATCAATCGTTTTATCTATTAAAGTTTTTGTCAATTAATTTGTGATTCTTAACCTCCTATACAGCATCACATCATATACAAGTAGAGCTAACATCAATCCTTCTTTTTTTCTAGTCTTAAACTTCTTATTAAAGAAATATTCACAAGAGTTCGAGGTGAAAAATCGGTTATCTACCCTAATGGACTACCGTAGTAGTCTTTAACGGAAGTTACACGGGGTTTTGTTTAAAATAATATAAAGGACAGGTGAAAGCACGCAGAGAGTAAACAAACAGCAGAATTTCACTTCCTAGATCGGTTACACCGTGATCATTTAGAATGGAGGAAAAAGTAAATACTGGTATGTGAAGGAGATTTTTAGTGTCTTATTTTTTAAAATGATAATTGCATGTAACCATACATTTTTGAGATATCATTTTGATGAATGAAATTATACAACAATTAATTGAATTATATCATTTAGTCCAACATGTGCAAACTGAAACACCCTAGTCACGTTTGATTTCTATGAAACACCGTTAAGGTCAAGATCTAGTAAAATGAAAAGTGCATACATAGTACCAGTGTCCTCAAATTTGAGAAACGAATCCCTTTAATAATCCATTAGTACAATTACATGTATATAGCTTAATAAATTAAGTTACATTTATAATATCGAAACATAATTTTTAGGTAAACTCAAAGAAACAACATATTTTAAACTACCCTTTTCAATGAAAAATGAAGAAAAATCGGGTATAAACATGGGATTTTGAGAAATCGGTATATACACTTTTCTTTCGCTAGATCTTGACCTTAAGACGTTCAATTCAATTATTCCCAGACATTTTTGGCTCACCTCGACGAAGTCGAGATGAGCTTATGCTATACCCCCGGCGTCGGTGTCGGCGTCGGCGTTAGCGTCGGTGTCCCGGTTAAAGTTTTAGGAGCAAGTCCCATTCCCAAGTAACTATAAGCCCTATCTGGACCAAACTTGCATGGATGATGCATCTAGGGATGGACACTACCACACCTGCTTCGGATGCTGGATCTGACCTAGATTTTCCAGACGAGTGACCAGGTTAAAGTTTTTGGAGCAGGTCCATTCCCAAGTAACTATAAGCCCTACCTGGACCAAACTTGCATGGATGATGCATCTAGGGATGGACACTAACGAACCTGCTTCGGATGCTGGATCTGACCTAGATTTTCCAGATGAGTGACCAGGTTAAAGTTTTTGGAGCAGGTCCATTCCCAAGTAACTCTAAGCCCTACCTGGACCAAACTTGCATGGATGATGCATCTAGGGATGGACACTACCACGCCTGCTTCAGATGCTGGATCTGACCTAGATTTTCCAGATGAGTGACCAGGTTAAAGTTTTTGGGGCAGGTCCATTCCAAAGTAACTAATGATAAGCCCTACCTGGACCAAACTTTCATGGATGATGCATCTAGGGATGGACACTACCACGCCTGCTTTGGATGCTGGATCTGACCTAGATTTTCCAGATGAGTGACCAGGTTAAAGTTTTTGGAGCAGGTCTATTCCCAAGTTACTATAAGCCCTACCTGGACCAAACTTGCATGAATGATGCGTTTAGGGATGGACACTGCCACACTTGATTCGGATGCTGGATCTGACCTAGATTTTCCAGATAAGTGACCAGGTTAAAGTTTTTGGAGCAGGTCCATTCCCAAGTAACTATAAGCCCTACCTGGACCAAACTTGCATGGATGATGCATCTAGGGATGGACATTACCACACTTGATTCAGATGCTGGATCTGATTTAGATTTTCCACATATGAGACCAGATTTAGATTTTGGAGCCGTCTCATTCCCAAGTGACTATAAGCCCTACCTGGACCAAACTTTCATGGATGATGCATCTAGGGATGTACACTAACAAACCTGCTTCAGATGCTGGATCAGACCTAGATTTTCCACATGAGTGATTAGCTATAAAAAATTATGGCCTGTTATGATTAAACTTGCATAGATGGTGCATTCAAGGATGAAACTTCCAGACTTGCTTTGGATGTTGGAACTGACTAAAATTTTCTTGATTAGTAAACAGTTTTTTGAGCAGGTCTATTTCCAAGTAACTATAAGTCCTACTTAAACCAAACTTGCATGGATATTGATCTTGGGATGTACCCTAACTAGAAAAAAAATATGATGTGAAATTTGCCTTACTTATAGATAACATTCGTCGAGGTGAGCTTCGTAATCTTTGATTACCTATGTTTTTATAGTGTATATCTTTACATGTAAATGCATGCCGTTGTTATACATTTGTAATTGTGGGACATGAGAGTCTGGCACACCTGCAAATTATAGCTGTGCTGTTTCATCAAATCAGCCGAAGTGGCTTACAGTACCTTGAATAGTTAGCTAGCTAACATTGGGTCGTATTTTTGGCTGACGTTTTTCATACCATTTGTTACACTTGATCTTTGTTTTATACTAAATTTGACGATATGGACTGTTCCGTGTACATGATCAATACATACGGCTAAGGGTGGGTATTACCGATCAACAGGGGATGCCTACTCCTTCTAGGCACCTGATCCAACCAATGTATTTTCGGGGGGTCCGTGTTCTAGGCCCTGTTTACAGATTTGTATTGTTTGTAGATTTTTTTGAGATTAATCATTGTTCTCCTCACCTTTTTATCCTTACCAACTCCAACTCGTTTAAAGTCAACGTTTTGCAAAATTCTATGGTCGATACAACAAACTCGTTTGCAAGTACAATCTGTTGTCAAAGGACAGATGATACATTGTCAAGCAAACTTTATTAAAAACCATGTTTATATAAGTAAAATGAATAAGTTTTAAAGCATAAGATTTTAATTTTTCATTCAAGTTTTCACAACGATGTCCTATAAAGTGATTTTGAAAATGAATATATTTATAAGGGTGTTTGCAGAAAGGTAGAATTTGAACATCATAGTAAGTTTGCAAATTCTTAAGATTTAAGAAATTTCATATTTGCAACATTTACAACCTAAATAGGTCCAAAATATATACCAATCCAGGCAAGTCGAATTTGACTGTCGGTCGTCTGAAATACAAATTGTTTGGTCATTATTTTCAAACTGAATTGTCTACAGAATTTTCCGTTTACGAACCCTGACTTGGCGGGTGTGACCGGTCCGCAGGGAATGCTTACAGTGTACTTCTACATGGGACCTGATCGAGTCTCTGTTTTTAGATGTTCGTGTTAGCATTGATCATAATTTACATTGTAGAAATGAACTTTTGAAAAATGTTCATCATTTTCACATTTCATGGTGCACCTTTGCTTTTGAATTGTCTAAAACACTTAATTCATTCTGACAAAGTCTCGAGGTCTTATCCTTTACATTGAGCACATTGGTAAGTGAAACCATTTAAAGAACAAAATGAGTACTTTCACCGCGGCAATCTGCTAAGTTAAAAAAAAGTGTTAACTCAGGATAAACATAATTAATATTTGTTTAGGCATAGGATTCTTTGCACGGCATATAAAAATACATTTATGATTAATGTGCAATTTAAAAAAAAGTTTCATTAAAAATTGTGTTCCAGTTTTAGAAATTTTCTTAGCTATATAGTGTATATAGAATGGTGATATAGCAATTTTGCTAGTTATAAATACTTTATTTCTTTTTCTTAAGAAGTAAAAGCCTCAGACGTGTGCAAGATGACAATTACCAACATCCCATAATCCTCAGACCACATGTTGTATCTCATTAGTCCGTCACCAGAATGGTGGACAAAAAACTTGAAAACTTAAAGTGTTTTTAAAAGAAGATCTTCACATTTTTATTAACAAACAAAACTTCTATAATTCAGTGATAATTGTCACAAAAGAGAAGATAGACGCATGGAACGTGCTGGATTCTCACAACCCTAACCAGATGGAATGTCCCCACTGTCAGAATGGCGTTGTTCCGGTTGTCGTTTATAAGATGGGCTTCCTGCCGCCTCTTCTGACGTGCTTCATGATTGTAACAGGGTGGGTATAGAACATTTCCATTACTTCCCTCTGATTTGAAAGGACGATTAAAAACTTGCACTTATTTTATTTATAATAGCTCTGCTTGCTGAGATTTACATGTAGCCCTCAATGTGTACTCTTTCTTTTTGGAGTTAACGGTGGATTTTTTTCAATGACTTTCTTTTACGTTTTACAGTATTTTTATTATGTTTGCCTGGCTTCCGTTATTGGACAGAAGATTGAAGACCATTATACACTACTGTCCTACCTGTAACCGTGAAATACGACGTCTTACAAGGTTTTAAAACATGATTGTGACGTAAACCTTTTGTTTGTGTTGTCCATTCTATAGCATAATGTTGAGCTAACTCCCCAAACAATCCATTAAGTCACCTGTAAGTGTCCATTCTTTTTGGAAAACTGTCTATTCTTTTTAAGAATGGACAGTTTTTAAAAAAAAGAATGGACAGTTAAAACAAACAGAATGGAGAGTTACAGGTAAACTTTGGAATGCGCCCAAGAGGAAACAAAAACAGATATATTAAATACGATTTAATTTACAGGTAAATAATAAAAGAACACGGAGATCCAAGTTAATCCAGAACACAAAGTCTGCACAGCATTCGCTCGATTTTATACTTTTGAATCCATGAATAATGACCATTATTTCAATACATGTATTCGAAACTGAATTTTCACAAAACTTGAATTTAAATGACAAAATTTCACATTTGATTTAAATTGCGAAAACATCATTCCCTTGAGAAGAATCCATTTTAAAATGAAGTACGGCTTATAGTAAATCCACCACAGAGAAAACAGTTTGCACCATGAGCACTACACTGCTTCCCTAGAAAATAATTAGAATTGAAACATTTCCAGATTTGAATTGAAATACATTTTCAGGTCGACGTTTGGCTCATGGCTAATCCAAGACTCAGAACACAATTTGCATATCACCATTACTCTGCTGCAGTCAACATTTCCTCAAAAATTGAATTCAAATAAACCATTTCCAGATTTGATTCGAATTTGATTATCTGTATCTGTCGAAGAAGAAATTCATTTTTAGGTCAAAGTTTGGCTACTATTTTCTTTTACTATTCCCTATTCCCAGGTCCAACTATCACTGATTTTGTGCATCTTTTAGTTCATTAGATTTTGCTTCTGTCATATACTCTCTCCATCGGAGGAAAACATGCATACCTTTTCAATGCAAACTAAAAACTGACTTTGAAGCGTCGCATATGCATCCTTGTATAAATACTAGTATCCCCCAAAATCCACCTGTAACTGTTCATTCTTTAGACAAAAACCTTTAATTTGTTATTTGCATTTGAAAACACACTGACTATTCAACAAATTGCTGTTCATCCCAGCTTACCTGTGACTGTCCATTCTGTAAACAATGAACTTGTCATTGTATGTGTGCTACCTGTCATATCTGATACCAGAATTGTACATTTTTTTTTAATTCTTAGAACAAAGGAAATCATGTTTTAAGTAGGAGAAAGGCCTCAAACTGTCCATTCTGTGAGAGAAAGAACTAATCTCGGGCCTACGGCCCTCGATTAGTTCTTTCTCTCACAGAATGGACAGTTTGAGGCCTTTCTCCTTTACGTAACATACACTACTGTCTTACCTGAAACCGTAGAATACGACGTCTTACAAGGGTGTAACATATACTACTGTCTTACCTGTAACCGTGAAATACGATGTCTAACAAGGATACGTAACAAATTAAGGTTCTATAGACAAGAAATATCATCCTCTTTCGCTTGTTAAGGCTGCATTATGTGTCAACAATCCCCTGTATTTAAGACTGTAGCAGTGGTCAGTATTCACATGTATAAACACTGCTCCAGGAAGCCCTTGCTTGCTCGTTAGATTTCATTTCAAGACCATTTTGTTTATATACCTGTACATATACAGTATATCATGCTGAATCAGAGAAACATTGTTTTTTTTTTTTGTATTTTTGTTTCTCTATTTTGTTATCCATTGCATCCTCAGTTTACCTCATCATCCATTGCAACCCAAAGTACTACACTGGCTGAAAATTTTCCAAAAAAATAAATAGGGGGGAAACTAGGTGCGTTTGTTCATACATGTGTATGACCTGAAAATATTTAATTTGCCATCATATTTTTATTTTTCATTTCAAGGTATAAAACGTAGAAATCATGAAACCAACTCAACCAATGCTATCAATAAATGCCATATTTGATTTGCAATTAATGAACTTATTCACAGTCAACCGATATGTGTGTCGTCCTTGAGAGCAATATTAACCCTTCCCTTTAATTCTCGGAGACGTTTACTATATAGAAATCTGAGGAAGTCGATCTCAGTTGATGCAAACAGAAGCCACGATAGCAAACGTACAAAGACAACCTTGTCCAAGACCATAAACTGAGAACAAATACAGGCAAACTTTAGGTTTTGAATTTTTTGACTTTTATCCAACAATTATTTCTTTAAAAATGCAAGTTCGTATATTATTGAAATACAAATAGATGTACTCGATGAAAATTAAAATAATTTCACAAGTTACACTACTTTGAATGTTTACTTTACAGTATCAGTCTGTGCATAATATACATGTATGTAAATAATTCCATTAAGAAAACTCCATTATTAATATTTTAAATACGTTTCATTATCATAAGAGCTCTGCTCTCAAGTCTGAAGTCAGGAATTTATTGACCAAAATATTGGTTGTCAAAGAATTTACCTCTCTATGTCTTGAAAACGGGACAGTACTATTTTAATACAGAAGATGCGCTGAAAATCGATTACATTGCAATAAATGATTCGATTTGTTTTTGTTTTTTGTTTTAAAAAAAAAGAAGAAGAAATTCCAGCGTAATGTGCGCGTAATTGTATACAGTAAACCACGCAAATAACGAAGCGCCAGGGACGGACGATTTTTCTCCATTAATAAGCTTCATTATGAACTTAATTCTTTATATTCACATGTTTTAAGGTCAGACGATACGTTCCTCAAATATCTGTTTTGTATATCTTCGTATTGTGTGGAAAATATTCAAAATTTTAATTACCTTCTGATTTCTAAACTGGTTTCTAATTGTCTTTAAAAATTGAAACACTAAAAAATGTGATATTGGCAAATTAAGTTTTTTCCAAAAGGATTTTATAGGAAACACCATCGTCTGGTATCTTGCACAAATGCCCGGTAAGGTACCTCAATTTTTTTTTGCGAGTAAACATGTTAAAGGAGCATACTTTAATGACAAATTCTGAGAAAAAAATATATATTATTGAGGAACGTATCGTCTATCCTTAAAGACATGGCGAATGAAAACCAATTCGCTGTAAGCGTCAATTCATATATGTGCGTTCACTTTAATCGTGTTTTACTGTACTAGTACATTGTTGTTCAATTTAAAATACCAGCATTTATTAAAAATATTTTCTCAAATCAAGTCAATGAATGTTTCCTGAAACCAATTATTTTATAATTATGTATAAAGTAGTAGCACAAAGCTATCGGAGTACATTTTTGGTATTTGATATTCAATGTCAAATAATAGAATTGTTACAGTGTAGAGCAGTGTGTATATACAGAAGGAAGAAGAGAGAACAATGCCAATTAATAAAAGGAATCGTTTTATTAATAATTTGAGGCCATTTTCCTGTTCTGAACTGAACTAACAGTAACTCGTTGTTGACATGCATGATTTATAGCAATCTTTTGATATTTTTTTTTTTAAATCTCTGATCATTAAATTGCAGTGCGTTTCTTGAATACTAGACGAAATGCCCTTATGTTTTACACTGGAAGTTTCAAAATAACCACAAATATGGCATTGCAAGAAATACGTTTACTTATTGTCATGAAACAGTTCAAAGTATATGTAGTAAAACAAATTACAGTGTATATCAATAAATGTGGTAATTCTACAGAAAAAAATATACTTTTCATAGAAACGTACAGATTGTCATGCATGAATGTTTTTCTCTCCATCTAAATATTAATATGCACCATCTGTAAGAAAATCTTTTAAGCTGAAAGAATGTACGTCTGAACTACGTATGAATTAATTTTTTATATAAAAAATATTTGAAAAGAAAGGGACTTTTTTGCTAATAATACAAATTTGGATATATAGACATTTTATGAAAAAAGTTTTCCTTAGGCAACATCAAACTTCAATAATATTTTATTTATGACCTTTAAAATATAAGTTCGATTCTGTAGAAATAATTTTTATTAAGAGATGATAAGAATAAAAATCATTTATTTTAAATTTCATTATTAAGTACGGGAGATTTTGTACAATTCTCATTCGTTTTTAAGAAACGCAACAATTGTAAATAAGTCTAAAAGACATCTGCTATATCTATGTTAATTAAGATTTATATATGTGTATGTATAATCAGATGGATCTATATTATATAAATGATTTGAATGTTTATCTTAATATTATGCATAGATTCTAATTTTTGTGAAAATAATCACAGGATTTGATGAAACAAACGGCGTTATAATATACCTTACGTTTACCATTGAACATGTGTGTCGCCTGTAACATATTTTTTATGATAAATCGATTGAGGAGGGATTTTATTTAATAGATGTACGAGGTGGTGGGTTGGTAATAAAGTAAATTTTAATGCTATTTGTGAAACGTAGAAAAAAGTTTCATTCCTTGTGGTTTTGTTAATGGTATATGAACTTAGATCATATTGTCAGACCAAGCTACTGTTTTCTGCTGTTTATGTCTTTGATAGCGACCCTAATGTATAATATCAATGTGATTGCTTTTACTTTTCTGTATTTCTTTTTTTTTACAATACTGTTATTTATTTATGGAAAAAAGTGATATTTTGTCACAGTTTTAAAGAATATTAGAAGTGCGAGAGAAAAAAAACCTCTTGATTTTTCTTAATTCTTTTCACGAAGGGTGTTGTAAAAAAAAACCTATTGTAAGACAGAGAAAATAAATAAACCGTCCTGACAGAGATTAAAAGTGTCAACGTTTCTCCAAATATGTTGTTGAAATCCATGTTTACTATGTTTTCAATATCACAATCGCTAAACCATGATGTCTCATCTCAAATTTGACATCATAGCCTATGACACTGTGCTAGGAAAAGGCAGAGGCAAATAAAAAAATCAAAGGGAATGATTGAAAATTTTGTAGCTGGATATGGAATTTATTTCACGAGTGTTATTGGATTTTTGATAATTTCACGAGTGCGAAACACTAGTGAAAATTTAAAAAAAAATGTCCCACTCGTGAAATAAATTTCATATCCAACTACAAAACATTGAATATCCTCTATTTATAGTTTTACTGTGGTTTACGGTATTGAGACACCAATGCTTGATTAGAAAAGGCATTTGTTTATTAGCGTCTTGACATTCTTCTGTGGTGAGCCCAATTTGTGAATCATTTTTTAAAAAAAATAACACTCAAATTTCTATAAAACATCACGTACAAGTACTATCTGTTCAGTGACTCATGGATGTACGTTTTTGTTTTGAACATATTTTATTGCATGAATCAAAAGGATTAGAAACAATTTACTGGTTCCTCTCTTTATATATAACAATTTGTCATGCAGTTGAAATAATATACAGAAACATTTATTACATTTTCAACAGTGAAATACTGTGATTAATTTATCGAATAAAAGTGATATTCTCTCACAGTGTAAAAGAATACCAAATGATATTCTCTCACAGTGCATGTGTTAGTAAACTTAGAAAGTTATTAAAAAATAATTTTCAGTCTGTCATAAGATAGAGATAGTAACTAAACCGTCTTGATAGAAACTAAAACTGCCATTTTCTTCCCAAATATGTTGCTAAAATCCATGTTACAATGTTTTCAATCTCACAACTGCTAAACGTCTCAACGGCTCAATTACAACGTCACAGCCTATGACACTGTGTTAAGAAAAGACAGAGGCAAAGAGAAAATTAAAAAAATGTAATAAACAGAAAATTCAATGTTTTGTAGTTGAATATGGAATTAATTTCACTCGAAGGAATTTTTTTTAATTTTTACTCGTGCTTCGTACTCGTGAAAAAAAATATATATAAAAATCATGTCCCACTTGTGAAATAAATTCCATATCCAGCTACAAATCATTGAATATCCTCTATATATTTAACAGAAGATACAACTGGAAATTCTGTTCAATAACATAGCAATCGAAAATCTACAGGTTTCATCAATAAATTTATGGAAAGCATCAAATATATTGATATTAGTGGATGGATGTTCAATTTAAATATTATAATTACAATGTACATAGCAGAAGTTATTTCTTTTAACTGAGTAACTCTATCCCAGTAAATTAGGAGTATATTTTACAAGTAGAAATAGAGAATATTTAATGTTTTGTAGTTGGATATGGGATTTATTTCACGAATGGGACAGGATTTTCTAATATTTTCACGAGTGCGAAGCACGACTGAAAATATGAAAAAAATTCTGTCTTACGAGTGAAATAAATTCCATAACCAACTACAAAACATTGATTTTTCTGTTTATTACATTTTCTTTAATTTCCCTTTGCCTCTGTCTTTTTTTAACACAGTGTCAGGCTGTGACGTCATAGTCGGGGGCAACATAATATACTGTATATACATGTACCTCACAGTGACACTACGTTTGACTTATGATACACTGTATCTATTTGCTTTTGTACGGACCACATTACACCGTAAGTATAAACCTTCGAACGGACACATAATGACTCTACATTTGACTAACTACTAGTATATATTACACTGTGTTTATTTGCCTTTACACGGACAACATAGTTAACTAATATCTGACTAATTATAATACACTGTATCTATTTGCTTTTGTACGGACCACATAACACCGTAAGTATAAACCTTCGTACGGACACATAATGACTCTACATTTGACTAATTACTAGTATATTACACAGTGTTTATTTGCCTTTATCCGGACAACATAGTTAACTTACATCAGACTAATTATAATACACTCAACCTTACCTTTTTACGGACCACATTTGACTGATTATTATACACTGTGTCTATTTGCTTTTGTAAGGATCACATAGTTAACTTACATCTGACCAATTATAATACACTCTATCTATTTTTTTTTTTGTGCGGACCACATTGGACTTATTATAATATACTGTGTCATTTGCTTTGTACGGACCACATCAGACTAATTATAATACACTGTGTCTATTTTTTTTATGTACATACCACATCTGACTAATTATTATACACTATATTTGTATTTGTGCGGACCACATAGTGACTCTACATCTAATTAATTATAATACTCTATACATATTTATTTGCCGCTGTGCGGACCATACTCTGTATTTGACTAATTATTATTACCTACTTGTATGTACGGACCATATAGTGACTCTACGAGGTGTGATCAAACAGCTCGGGAACTATCTCCGTAACTCCACAATCACAACTCAGATCAGAATGAAATTTGGCAGATATATAGTCATGAACATGATCTATAAATACCATGTGTTGCGTAAAAAATTGTTTAATGTTTATGACGTCACACTGTGAAAATGACGTCAGTATGTAGATGACTTTTGGCTGACTCAGTCTTACTCAAGCAAGGAACGGCTGTAAAGTTTAACGTAAATCTTGAAAAATCTTTGCAGTAATATATAATAATTTGCACATGGTCTACGAAGACAAAGGACTTGGCAAAAGTTTAATTAGTAATTGGATTGATTCTTTTAGTGAAGGAAGGAAGATGATTAAAAATATTATATTCGTTCTAGGTGCCCAGTGAAAGTAAGTTGGAGATCTCCTTAGTTGAGCAATTTGTATTGAAGTATCTCCGAGTCACATTTGAAAAATAGTCGAATATCTTAACAATAAAATAATTCTTAATCCCCTAAAATTTTAGTTACTTTAGACTTTTCACAGATTAGACTAATTATAATACTGTATCTATTTGCCTTTTTATGAAACATATAGTGACTTACAACTGATAATCACAGGATGAAAACTAGATTTGTTTCAAATTCTGTCATTGAAACTTTGTGACTGAAAGGCTTTCATTTGGTTGACACTTATCTTACGATGAATTCTTTTGAATTCTACAGTGATATTCGCAGCTGCTCACTGTATATTTAAAAAAAAAAACAAATTTACTACAGGTACCTACTGTCCTGTTTTGACCATAGAATGAAATATGGAGATAACGAACAGTATTCAAGCTCAAAGTCCATTAAAACAATACAGATCGGGAGCAGAGCAAACACAGACCCCCAAAAACAGAGGTGGGATTAGGTGCCATGGAGGAGTAAGCATCCCCTGCCGACCGGTCACACCCGTCGTGTGCTCCTTGTCATGATCGGTAAATAACGAAAAAAAATTCGTCGACAATTCAGTGTGTAAATAATGGCCTAACAATTAGTATGAAAAACGCCAGTCTGCTGATGACTTAATGATAGAATGTATTTTCTGACAAGGTCATTGTATCGACCATTGAACTTACGAAATGATGACTTTAAGCGAGACTTGTTTGTCAACAACTTACTTCGTCTTCGAAATTGTTCATAGAGCATGCTCTTGCGTATCGAATCAACTGAGAAATATACACACCATATGCAGGTGATAATGGTATATTGCTGCATAAGTAAGGGAAGTTGTCTATTGAAAAGTTTTAAAGTCATCACGTTTATCATAAAGCTTTGTTGTTAGATTACAATTAACGTCTTTTTCTAGTAAAATATCCAAATATAAAACAGATGTGTCAGACTCTGAGGTATCTGTTATTTCAAGCTCACTGGGATATATCGTGTCGACATGTGAATGGAAATAACTCTTGTTAATTGATAATATGTCGTCGATATATATATCTAAATGTCAAGTTGAAGGCCACAGCAAGAGATTTCTTTTTCTCTTGTATAAGATTTTGAATAAATTCTGCTTCATATGAATACAAAAATAGGTCTGCTGAAAAGGGGGCGCAATTGGTACCCATGGAAATTCCAACAGATTGTTGGAAGACCTGGTCTCTAAAACCCACATAGATATTGTCAATCAAAAACTCAAGCATCTTTTTAATTTCAACTTCAGAGTATTTGTGAGTACAATCACAATGTTTTTTAACAAAATAATTTTGCAGATGGCCAATGACAAGGTAAATAAATTTACGAGTTCCATTTTTATTGAAAAACAAAAACAGTTGTCAATGATGTCAAAACGCCTGGACTTTAAGTTTTCGTGGAGAATGGTTGTATACAGAGTTGAATAGTCGTAAGTTTTAGAATAAATTAAGGTCTTTTATAGATACATGAGATCAAATGTAATTTACACATGTAGCGAGATTGGTGCCTGTAATTTCTGCGATTATCCACATGTGATCTACTGACGTTCTAATTCTCTCTTTCTAGCGATGAATAATTTTTGCCAAGTTACCTTTTAATTTTAAGTATGCTTGAAATTTTTCATTAAAGATGTTTTATTCGGAGATGAGGGCATTTTGAATATTAATAAAAACAAATGTTTCCTGTACCTTTAAAAGAAGACAAAAGATAAAGATAAGGTTAATGAAATGGAACTTACCACACAACCTTTATATTAGTTTTTGTTACATAAGTATCTCAGGTATGTAAGATGAGCAATTTAAATTTAGATTACTGTTATTTTGAAGATTTTTTTCTGGTCTGTAACAATGCAGCTTTCAGTCTTCATATGAAAGGTTAAACAAAATAAAGTGACAGCTTAATTATTGATGCAAAAGAATTGTTAAAACATATTAAATGATTTTTCAATGCGCACCAATTACGAAATTGGTTTTTGATAATCCACTGAAACTTGATGACAGAATTACAGACTTTTGAACAAATTTGCATTCTAAAACAAGTCAAAAGATGTACCTTTGTGAATAATGGTAGTAGTTGATGTTTTCTATATATAGATATAATTATAAAACCATGCTAATAAACTGTATATTAATTTTCATTTCTTATTTTTGAAAAAAAAAATGAAATCAATTTCCTATCTTTGATAGTATGCGGCTTTTTATCATTAAACTATACCTGTTGAAAAATACAAACCATAAATAAAAAAAAATTAAATTAAAAATACATATACATGTATATATATGATTGCCTAGTTTATTAAAGCTCTGTGATGGTAAATTCTAATATCAATCAGTCTGGATGTAAAAGGTGAAGATAATTTGGTACAGTGACCATGCCCTGGGGGAGACGGGTGAAAGACTTGCCAGACAAAAGACTTGGTGTCTTCGGGGATGATCAACACTAAGGAGGGAGGAATGTGGCGAGTCAGGCAGGTTCGATCGCCGGTGGCCGGATAGCTCAGCTGTAGAGCACCTGACTGATGAATCATGTGTCCCGGTTCGAATCCTAGTCCGGTCCGTCACATTTTTCTCCTCTCCTGTTACCAAGGGCTTAGCTAGGGGATATTGATTGTGGAAACAAATAAGGGCCGGAGTTGAAACCGACTTAAGGCTCCCAATGGATCCATGGTGAAGGCCTATTGGGGGTATCCGGGAGCAAAATCCCCAGAAGCTCGTGGGATTTTAACATTTCTGACGGCTTAATGTGAACTTCCGAAGAAAGGAGATTTAAGGAACATTAGAAACTGAAAAAAAAAACACCAAAATCTGAAAGCTTTTAAGATCTGAAGTTACAAATCCTTGTACTGATATTGGTTGAAACGATTCACTGCAGGAGTCTATAATAACTACCTTTTTATAACAGAATATGATTTCTATCCAATGAGTTCAATTAAATAATTTAACCATGTATTTTATGGGTTCGCTTATTGTCTTAATTATTTTTCAGTTCATTCCCAAAGTATAATGAATAAAAAATTGAGAATCTCATCCATTTCAAATATACAAATTTGTTATCATTGCCAAGTTATGGATATCGTATTGTTAACAGTATATTCCAGGTTTGAAATAACAATAATCATTTTCATTCATACGATTATTCGACACATCGTACTTAACGTGAAATTAAGAACACTACAGAGTCTGACAAAGCTTCTTTTAATTTGGATGTTCTACTTGAGAAACTCATTAATTTCAAACAACAAAACTTTGTGATAAACGTGATGACTTAAACTCTTTCATCGTCAACATTCCTAATTATGAGGCAAAATACCATTATCATCTACATATGCTGGCTGTGTTTCCTATCTGATTCGATAAACAGGAGTATGTTCTACGGACAACCAGTTCTAACCGAGGTAGGCTAGTGATAAAATTAGCTCATACTACAAGGATGTTAAAAATTTCGTTTAAAAACAATGTAAAAGGTAGAGATAAAGAGTAGTGATCAATCTCCAAAAAACCACAAACAAGACAAATATGTGAAGAGGGCATAAAAAACGGACGCCTGGAAATCCCAGAGGTGGGATCAGGTGCTTAGGAGGAGTAAGCATCCCCTGTTGACCGGTCACACCCGCCGTGAGCCCTATGTATTGATCAGGTAGACGGAACTATCCGTAGTCAATTCAGTACAAAAACAAAGGCCTAACAATTGAAACAAGTCAGCCAAAATACGACCCAATGATAGGCTATATTTACTAACAAGGTCATTATAACGACCGTAAAATTTATGAAATGCTGACTTTAAACGAGGCTGTTGAATTCCCTGTAACATCAATTTACACTGTAACAGTGAGTATCCTTCCTAGCTTTAAAAATTGATCGTACTCAGAGCAAGCTCTTGAGTAGCGAATAAGATGAAAGACATAAACACCATAAGCAGGTGATCGTGGAATATTACTACATAAATAAGGAAAGTTGACGATAGAAAAGCTAAAGTCTCTCCTTTGTCATATTTCGCAAATTCTATGGTCGATACAATGACCTTGTTTGCTAATACATGTCGTTTGGTCAAATCTTGAATAACGTTTTTGAAGCAAGTTATTAAGACATCATCCTCATGGAGAATTGTTTACGGAGCAGTACGTTTACCAGATTAAGACAAAGGCTCCAAAGTATGTGACAGGTCGAGGGTGGATGCTTACTCCTCATTGTTTTTTTTAGAATGATTGCTTTTAATAAAATGTTATCTTCACATGTCATCAATCTTCTTTAGTCTATTACACATGTTACATGAGACACGTGAGATACTAGGCATTCATAAAAAGAGTTCGATACTCTGTGATGCTTTTGAACTACAATATAGTCAGAAGTTATTACTTCACAGCAACTCTAATTCAAAATTAACATTAAAAAAACTATATTCCAGTTTTTCACTAACTTACTAGAGTTTGATATACTGCCATTTATCAGTAAATACACAAAGTTGATAATCTACATTTGACTTATAAATTATTCAATTTTCCAATAAGGAGCCAGACTCGACTTATTTGGGTCAGTGAAGCCTGGATTAGTTGATTAAAGCCACTGAATGAAATGTCAGTGAATTAGATTAATATTCAGAATTTCTCCGAATCATTCAATGAATTAAGATTTTTACAGAAAAAAACCCAGTTCACTTTTTTTTCAGTTATTAATGTAAATTTTCTATGATATAATCCTCCTTTATTTAATTTGATCTGCTCGCTATTGTTTATTCAATTATTTTGAGTATATTCGTTTTGATTATAATAGTAAAATTCAAAGTGAAATTAGAATTATTTTTAACAATTAATCTATCCTTAGTTTACTCAAGTCATTGTTTGGTTAGAAAATTGAGATATATCATGTAATTTTGTGATATTATCGTTTAATGACTAACCACATGGTCTACTTTAACAAACCCTGCCTAGAGATGTCAGATTGATTCGAATTCTACACCTATATGCACTCTTCAATACCAATTCATGACTTTACGAGAGAAGACTAGACAATATATATTATTTTTCTGCGGGGAGATACGTCATCACCATGGATGTTCTGGGTCTCATATCCGTCATTTTGCGGTAACCGTAAATCATTAATTTTTTCTATTAGCATGAATTTGAATTCAATGAGAAGAATGAAACATAGGTGACTATTAAAAGAGCAAACCAGAAACAGAGCAAATGCAAATCATTTCTTAGGCATGACTATAACAGTCAATCATACAGTCCTAAGCCATTGATGTTTCTAATTAGTTTATATATAATGTTGATAGGTTACGACATCAGTTTTTAAACCGACCCTACCGTCAAGAAGAAAGGACTACAAAAAGAAATTTTAGGTCGACAGGCAAGAATCAAGGAGACGAACGATAAAAAATGTCCTTTCGGTGTGTTTGTTTACTGCTTTTGGTCGTATGTGATGTAATAGATGCACAGCTGGATTGCAGCATAATTTTACATGGGACATATGACTACATCGTCGGTAAGTCTTAAGCACTGTATGGTTTTATTTGCAGAGATATAGCCACTACGCAGAGAAAATATAATGCCAAATGTATTCAGCAACTCCTTTCGTTCGTTTGTGTGCAAATAAGCAACATTTATTAGTTTGAATTCCAGTGAATATGCCTGTATATAATTTAATTCACGGCAACCAATTTCCTCTTCATTGTCCCGAAGCTTTATTTAACGAAATGTTTTTAGAAAAAAATCTTTAAACAGTGTTTTTGTAAAACCTACGCACACTTTGATGTTCAATCAAAATACATGTAGCTAAAGGGAAATGTGTTTGACGTTTTAATATCAATAAATATTAATTGATAAGATTTGGGGAAAAATTATACAGTTCTGTTATATGATCAAATAAATAAGATAAATATTCTAAATTAATGTTTAAAAACTAACTGTACTTGTTTCCTGTATTGACTTTTGTCGAAATAAAACTGGTCTCTCTCTGAACAAATTTTTTTGTTACTATAATTTTAATCAAATATCTACCTTCGAAGCTGACAACTGAGTTAAATTCAAATTGTTTCCATAAATTTTCCTGTAATTTATTATATTTATGATTGAGTCTTTATTGATCATTTAATAAATTGAAGAAAATAACATTAATTGTATTATCTCTTCAAATGGACTTCATTTCTTTTAGTGATTTGTTTAAAGCAGGTTAAATCATACATGTATAAATATTGTAACTGACAGTTCTTTTCAATTACTGGAGACACTACATTGAGGAGAATTAATCATAGTAAATCGATCAATCAAAGTGACAGGAAATTCATAGGATCTGATTTAGGATATCTGTGAGTTGATTCAGTATAAATGAATCTACATATGACATTAATCTTAAAAACGATAAGAATTGTATATGCCATTATTTAATTAGTCTTGTCAGAATATCACCATTTAATTAATGAGATTTATCTTCAAAGGTGACATTTCTGCCACTGTGTTGTTATCTTGGGCAAACAAAGTTTCATTAGTAACTCTTAATTGTCTACTTGTTTGTTCCAAAACAGTAAATTATTTCACTTCTTTTAGAATAACCTTATTAATTACATCTCTGGAGTCTGAAGTGAGTGCAAATATGTTCCATGTATTCAGCAAACGCCAATTGATACAAAACTATCATCGGCTATTTCGACTGTAAAGCGACTAGAACTATCCTAAATGAAACTCATGTATAATAATATATTGACAACGATAATGGTGTATGATTAGAATAAAATGTAAAAAAAAAAAAATAATAATAAAAAAGGGGGGGGGGGACTATACAAAAGTTTCTTGGTAAAAATTCTGTATTATTTGATCTGACGTTTATACTTTCGAAAAAGAGTTTCTCTTTCTTCTTTGTTTGGGGGTGTTCTCGAGTCTTTTACAAAATAACTACCACAAAATGTAAAATCAATTAGAGAAAATTAACAATAGTTAACTGGTATAATTACAACATGCATGTATAATTTTGAAAAAATGAATTGCAAATATTAGCTTTTTTACTGTCTATTTTTAAGAAATATTCTTTGTTCGTGTACTAATTTAGTAGGAAATCGTTTTAGTTGTAATAATTAATTTTAACAAGGATGCCTTTGTTTTTGAGGTTAACAATAAAATTGCAATTTATATACATTGTCACTTAATTATAAAACAAGTCATATTTCAAAACCAAATGCAAATTTAAGAAAGAAGTATGCAATCCAAAACAGCAAAGGGTCAGTCACAAATTACATGGAGTCGGATGTATTAAACAATGGTAACAATTGTAAAATATTAAATTTATTTTCTTACAAAGGGATTTTGAAGACTTAAAAGGCCATTTTATTTCCGATCTGCTTCGCAGTACAGTTAAGGTGCGCAATGGAAATATCGGCATTTTTTGTGATTAAAAAGATATTCTTAATCTGGATGGCGATTCTTTTCAGTACTTTATTGATTTCCGACAAATGTAATTATTATTAATAACTACATATTGAAGACGATAAGATTTTATATTTAGACTTGTCACGTGATGCGGCAGTCACGTGATATAACACATATACTGGCAATATTGAGGTCACCTATAAATTTCACTAGTGCAAGGGCATAATCAAGTTAAAATTCTAAATTTAGAGTATAAATATTTTCAACACATATCGAAGTTTCTGAAAAGTGCTGCGATCCTCTATAGATTCTGCTATTTCATTGTTAAAATCATATTTATATGACCGCATTCTGTATTTTTTGCTGGTCAACGGCATTAAATATAGATATAATTAATTCATTTTCAAGATTTCATCAGGATCGCAGCACTTTTCAGAAACCTTAATGCTTCTAGAGTTTATATGTAAAAGCTTACTGTGATCCATTGAATGTATGCCCTTGCACTAGATCGATTTATTAAGACCCTTACATTACCCTCCGATGTACTTGCATACAAATATACGGTAGTATCAATTAAATAGGAAATATACGGAATATATATAAATAAAATCATAAAAAAGACATCGCATCCAAGTTAATGGCCTCTTAAATATCTTTAAATAATATTTTATTTAATTATAGGATACATTTTCGGTGTTAAAATATCTCTTGATCCGCCTCTCACTGCATACAAACTGCGTCAGGTTTTACGAAATGACGTCACATCGACAAGTGCATCGCGATCAGTGACTTGTTTATACCTTGCTATGTGGAATTTAACTAAAGACAAAACAGCATGTTATAGTAAGTTTAGATTTAGATTGATGGTTTCCTATAGTTAAAAATAGCAAATCATTTCATTTTCTAGTATTTTTAAGAATTGTTGGTTTTGTATGATGTCATAGTTAACTTTTCCCGTACAAATTAGGCTCCGCCCCCTTTTTGTAGCCTTAACTGTGCTGCGTTTTAAAAACGTTTCAGAACTCCCACCTTTACCTCTCCGAGTGACTTTATTTTACCCTCATGATAAAGTAATTAATTCAATTCATTGTTTTATTTATCAAATTTTTTCACAAATCGACGAGCACTAAAAGCAATTAATTTAATGAACATCATTATGTGCCAATGAGTTGCACATGGAATAACTCTTCTGAAAAACCACAATTCAGTATTCGCCGATAGAAACTGATTCATGATGACGACTTTTCCTGTCATATTCCCGGATACGGTAGATTTCATGCTGGACAAATTTAAGATAAATGGATGATTGAAATTCAAGTTATTTAAGAAACTACACGACGCCCTTGATTTTTCCCTAAATAGTTAAATATGCTTGTCAGATCATTGCATGAGCCAGATAATTGAGAGGCATTCTATTCTAAATATTGTTTGTATTAAAAAATAAATAACCCTATTTTATTCCTTTATTAATTATATAATTAGAAATATTTACTACTTTGAAAAAAAAAATCATATAACCTACCTACCAAGTTTGATATATAAGAAAAATAGCATATTGGACTAAATAAACTTACAATTTTACAAGAAAACAATTGGTATCTTGATTGGAACTTCTTTTCTGGCCACTTAATTTATATATTATATTATATTATATTATATTATATTATATTATATTATATTATATTATATTATATTATATTATATATATATATATATATATATACATACATACATACATATACATACATACATATTAGTATGATGCTTAAGTTTTGTAATTTACAATGTGTTTATAAATTTTTGTCTTATCGAAACGGGTGATTTTTGGTAAATGGAACTTTAATGACATGATTATTGCAAATATACCATGCTATAAAGATACATACAAAATGAGGTTAATCAAAACATAAATCCTAATTTTATGTGTTCTCTCCTAATAATGATATGTTGCATGTATGATTTGTTTGAAATTTAAAATCACAAATAAGATCGCGCGCATATTTTGTGGTGTTCGTCACTATTTACGGCAGATGACGACACAATGTGATTAAAAAAGATGAAAAAAAAAACATGACCAGGTAGCAAAGTCTGTAAGGTTATTAATGCAGTTTCTTCTTCTGTAAAGACCGCTTACGATAAAATTATATGTGGTTGAATTAATTTTATTCAATCTCCAATTTAATTGATTTTTTCCTTACGAAAAGCACACAATATAAAATGACAATATAATATACCTGTGAAAGAGTTCAGGAAACGAACATCATTCAATGAATGTCTCTTGTAATCAGACTGTCTAATTCTGTAGTGGGCGGTGGAACATCCGGGTCAGTTATTGCCTCTAGATTGTCAGAGGATCCAGACATCCGGGTCCTTTTATTGGAGGCTGGAAAAGCGGATGACGAAACATTTGAAAGTCACGTGATCGACACCCCAGGTCTTTCCAACAGCCTCGTCGGAAGCAGTGTAGACTGGAAATACGAGACAGAACCTCAACAGCATTGTTGCGATGGCGTCAAAGACAAGGTATATCCCACGAAGACCTAAATTATGGCCTCACATAAAGTACAGTAAATGCAGTAAACGTATAATTGGTCAAATTCACATTTTTGTTATAACTAAAAAGATGTGCTTTTTATCCACACTTGTTTTCATAAATATCTTCATTGAGGAAATGGTAAAGAAAACAAGACAAGATTAAGATGTATTTGGTTTAAAAAAACAATAAAGCAAATCTTTAATGTGAGAATACGGGTTAGTGAAATAGATATTTTACTTAATAACAGATTTTTCTTCACAGAAAGTCAGGTTATCACGTGGAATGGTTTTAGGAGGTACATCAGCGATTGATTCAATGGGACACATCAGAGGAAGTGAGCACGTTTTCGACGAATGGGAGCAGTCGGGAGCAGAGGGCTGGAACTTCACTGGTGTAAAAGATTTCTACAAGATGGCAGAGGATGTGAACATTAAACGCGTTCCACTGACAAGTTTGTATAAACTATATAAAATCTTAAATATATTTTAACTTTATGGGTCTATAAAGATGCACGTCATTGTACTGTCCAAACAGAGTAATATTCATATGACTTTCAGCTCACAGAGGACAATGTGGGCCTGTACACGTTATGGAACAAAAAGATGACTCCTTGAGGTATTCTATGTTTAAAGCTGGAACGACAGAAATGGGCTGGCCAGTGGTGGAGTGCAATATTGGAGAGAACATTGGTAACTTCTATTAACGTGCTTTGTGATTTTTAATCATCTTAGAGGTTGTCAAACAAGTATTAAAAAGAATCAAATATCTGAAAGGAGATGGGCGAGCATAGCGTGCAGAAAGCCTATAGCTTCAGATATATCAAAATCATGTTCAGTTTGTGAATTTAGTATTAAGAGTAAAGTTCTCATTATTGAAATTTATGAAATTATGATAAACAAAACTTTTCTGAGGAAAATTTTCTCGGCAAAATTTATTCTTTTATTTAAAAAATTAATGTGGTGTTCGTTGGGTTCGAACCCTAGCAATAAAAATCCTAAGTATCATTTTCTTTCGAGACTATCACGCTAACCAACTAGACTACACAAGTCCTGATGAAGAGTGGCATTTAAATCATGTTTGTGATATGACCCTTGACTTAATGGACTTCAAGTATTTCTCGAAAAGATGCGAATGTTATGTCATAAAAGTATATTTTTAAGGTATAGTGGGTCATTGTTCCATATTTTTGGTAATCAAAAAATGTATATTTTTATGCAAACTTTGAGGAATAACTTTCAAAAAGGTGGAGCGAAGACCCACTCATATCGAAAAATAGTGTTCTAGTATGAGAAAATGACCCTTTTTGTCCGCTTTAGTGTGTGTCTAAAATTTCACAGGCAAATAATTTCAATCTTTGAGGGATTCTTGCAAATTGTAGAGATTTTACATAAAGCATATTTTAGTATTAGACGACATGTCAAAGAAAATTTTGATATAATTAAAATTTATTTTTTCATCTTCATGTTTGTCACACTGTAGGTTTATCGCTCGTCATGTTCACCCATCTCCTTTAAGTATTTTCCACTTGAACTATAACAGTCTCATCATTTTGTCATTTAGGTCTTTGTCGGAGCCAGCTAACAATAAAGCATGGGAATCGTATCAGTTCTGCAAAAGCTTATCTTAACCCCGTGAAAAAAAGGGTTAACTTAGATATCCAAACAGAGGCAAAAGTTGTAAAGGTTTGTTATCGATTCTGGAAGCATTATATTTGTATGTGTGTCCCTTGTTTTAGAAATGTCATTCATAGAATATTGATTCCATTTCCCTTCCAGATCTTAATTGATGAGTATGATCTCCGAGCAACTGGAGTGATATTTGTCTACAAAGGAAAGGATTACACCATCAAAGTGCGACATGACGTTATTCTGGCCGCTGGTCCCATAGAAACACCTAAACTATTAATGCTTTCTGGCATAGGAAAACCAGATCATTTGTCTGCCCTGAATGTAAGTTGTAACAAAGTCATTAGGAGAGGAAAGAGAAAACCAAAGAATCCTGATTAGAATAATATTAATAAAAATGAGTTCTATGAGAGACTCTATGAAAATGAGGATAGTTTGAATATTCTATTCCAGATAACTGTTTTAGAGGATTTACCCATTGGAAATAATTTACAAGATGGTTACGTAGTGCCTCTACGGTTGTACGTTAACCTCCCAACATATCGACCGGACAAACCCATGGAAAACGTACAGAGATGGAGAGATTACATCTATCTTAGACGAGGTATGTAGAATGTAAGGTATGCAAGTGGAAGGTTTCCCAATAAACATGCAAAGTCCATCGGTAAATAAAATTAAAAAAAATCGGTCATCGAACTTCTGGCAACTTTTTAATGAACTAATTGCTCCATTTACACTTTTATTCGTCTCGCTTATAAATGCATTTTGTTTTTTTAAAGGTGAATTAGCAGATGGACTCCTTGATGCACATTATTTTTTGAGAACGTTACCAAGCAAACCAACACGATATCCAGACATTACAATATCTGTTGTCAACATGTTGCCAGATAATGACCACTCACTATTAATGAAGATGAACGTGGGAAAACATGTATGTACACGTGTAATCGTGAACTCGATAGTTTTACTTATTTATCTTCATCTAGGGGCTCTCAGATCTTTATTTGGATGTGTATGATTTCAGTTGAGAGACACTTGGTATAAACAAGGAAGAGGGAAGAATGGTGTCTTGTTGGAACTAACTTTAATGCATGCTAAAAGTCGTGGAACAGTCCGACTTAGAAGTGCTGACCCCAACGACCCACCAATCATAGACCCCAACTACCTAGCAGAGTCTGAAGATGTGGAGGATCTACGAAAAGGTAAAGAGTAGAGGGTGGTTAACAAGGATTCAAAATATCCAATTCTCAAATTGAACTACAAAAACTTTCTTTTTATTGTTGTTGAAGAGAGCTTCTTTGTTGCTTTGCAGGTATTGAATTCATTCAAAGGCTTGCCAAAACTGGCGCATTCAAAGCAGTGAATTCGGAGTTAGAGGAGAAATTTGCAGAATGCGGAAATCACCCAGCCAACTCTCAGGCTTTCTGGAGGTGTTATATTCGATATTTAGGATACAGTTCAAACGAACTTGTGGGGACTGCACGAATGGGTAGACTAGAAGACAATACTACAGTGGTAGACAGTTCTTTACGGTGTGTACATGTATATTGTCATATTTTGAATAGTTCTTAAGTGCAGATTCAATAACATTTCCAAAATATATTAACGAGATATACCTTTTCCTAAATAAGATGAGTATTTTATTTTGTATTTTATTTTCTAAATCTGACTTTTAGAAAGTGCCTTAAGTGTGAATATAATTTCTTTGCCGGTGCATCTTTTTCAGATGACAAGTGCAAATGGTTAAGTAAAATGTGAAAATGTTGACATTGTATTTTTTGGCAGAGTAAAGGGAATAAAGGGTTTGAGAGTAGCAGATGCATCGATAATGCCACAGAGTACAGGAACAACTCGAGCGTCGGTGATCATGATTGGAGAGAAAGCTGCAGATATTATTAAGAGAGATTTCAAAGAGTCTAAGGAAAACATCTATAAGCCCCATGCATTTATAAAAGCAAGTAAAACAGCAGAAATGAAAAATTTAGATCCACTTACATCAAGCATTTATGACACAAAACAATCTCTTGTCAAACTTGAGAACACGAAACCTCTAGATCCAGTGACATCTCCACTGAACACGGCATCAGAGACTGATCTGTTGAGTATGTTTGAACAACTAGTAATGGATCCCATTACAGATCCAAGCCCACCTCTAGGAACCGAAGCAGGAAACCTGGGCATTGGTACTCATTTAGCCTCGGGGATCTTAGATAAATCTGGTCGCCTTTCGGAGAATGCTTTATTACAGATTGTAGGAGCTTCATCGGGATCCACAAAATCGACAGCAGGTGAAATATCTGCTTTGGCAAGCACTCAAAATGCTGCTGATCAACCAGCGGATAAACCAAGTGCGACGGCTAATTTCGTCAAGGCCGCAAGAAATACTATCAAACAGGCAAAGAGTCCACACATTAAGGATTCTGCAAGTCCAGATATTTTCTCAGAAATCCAGAATCTTTCTCTAGATTTGCAAACTACTTCAAAAAACAATAAACCATCTCTTTCACCTAAGGTTAATACGTTGAGTATTGAGAGATCCAAGATTCCAGCAACTACCAGAAAAAATCCTGAAAATTCTAAAGCAGAAGCAACAAAACAAAAACCAGTTAAGAAAAATGGGAATTCAATAGTTAAACAGAAATCCGCTCAGTCACATCCAAAAGTAAAACACCGTATAATTGATATGCATTCAATAATGAAAGGGCAGTCTGCTCCTAGTTCAGTAAAAAGAGTTATTGATATGCATTCCCTTTTAAATAGTAAACCGACTGTCTCTGTAGATGCTACAAATCCTCAGTTACCGCTTACCCTTGATGGTGTCCTTAAAGCAAATAGTGAAATAAAACGTCCACTGTCTGCTTCCCTTCAGAGAAGTCGTGTGTCTACTGAAGGCACCGAATCTTTATTTGACAATCATAGAGAAGTGTTCCCTAGCAGGGAGCCGGATGTTCGAGGTTTTGGAAGCAGTGCTGGTTCACTAATACCTAATACTTTACACACGAGAAGATCAAATCGCAGGCGAAATGCATTAACAGGAAGTGTCTTTCCATGAAAAAGTAAACTTTATAACTAAAACAGACTCTTTAACTAAAGGGAGATTATTTATTTGGTGTACAGGATGACAGAAATAATAAATCAATTTTATTGGTGAAAGATATGTGTAACAGCTGTTTCAGACATCTTTTCTGTTTGGTCGGTTTAATATTCGTATAAACATTCATATAAACCTGAAAAGTAGAAAAAAAAAAGTCTTTTATCTATGCATAATGTTGCCACAATTTCAATCATAATGAATTCCATTGATCACGAATGCTCTATCTTCAAAGACAATTACAAAACATGAGTCTTTGACATCAGGTGTGTGATTGAACTAATTAATTAGTTGTTGTGTTAATGTCAAATAGGACTTACCAATCTTTTGGTTTTTGTACAGTTGTGCATTTTCTTTGATTTGTTTACATAATTTACAACAGTGCTTTCTGTAATCGTCACAAAACAACTCGGGTTGGTTCGTGTAAAGACATTTCTGCCTCCAAGAGCAGTGCTCGTATTGTCCAAAGTCATCACACTCCTCACCTTGACCTGAAATATATCCACAATGATATGTATTGGTAAGAAATCGTAAACACCAAATACAAATATGTAATAGGATGAAGAAATAAATTCAAGTATTTGTCCAGCAAAATATGTAAAGGTTAGTAAAAGATAAGAGACCATACTCAGTTAAACCCTGCAGTTATGCCCTACATGATACACATGTATGAACATGTCCATTAGGATGTGTGACAGACTAACTATAAGTGAAAATAGATACCAGACAAGAACATATATGCTATATGAGCTGCTATGTAACCGTATGAAAAGAGACACAAATATATCCAGCATATATGCCAAGGTTAGGAAAGATAGACACAAAACACAAATATGTTAGGCATGATATGTAATAGCTAGAGAAGGACACTAGACACAATCATGTCAAAAACGTGACGGTATGTAAGAATACACCTCAGAAAGATAAATATTCAACATGGCATGTAGATTTTGAAAAAAAATATATATATATACATACGAAAATATAATGGATTGATAAGAGAAATACCAGGCTAAAAATATACATGTATCAAGCCTATAATGTTTCTGTAAGAAGAAAATATATACCTTTAGTTACAAATTTATAGCTACATTAATTGTAAGGGTTATCAAAAATATACACCATACATTAAGATATCTGGCATAAAATGGTACGGTTAGTATAAATGAAAGCTAAAAAAATATTCTGTATAGCATGTCACATATACAAAATATAACAGTTGGTGAGGAAACGGTAGATTATGCAGCATAATCATTTAGTCTCTCGTGTTAAATCGTTCATCATTTCCAGTGCTTACATATTTTTTTCATTTTTATGCAGTCACAACAAATTGCAATAAATTAAACTAATTCGTCTTTAAAACTCTTATTGTCGAAAGTATTCTCTGCTAACTATGATTTTAAAAAATATTATGATTTAGAGCTTAACGAAAAATGTTGATGGGTACAAATTGATGGGGATTCTTATAACCATGTATGCCTTTCTTATATGTAGAATGTCTTTAATGTATGGCTCTATTGACTGTGTTTTTTGTGTATAAGTTTATGTATAGCTGTTTTATATTATCAGTATTTGAATTGTAAATTAAATGAATAAATAATTCAAAAAATTGTCTATGATGACCAAAGAGAGAGATTGAGAGAGAGAGAGAGAGAGAAAGATGATTATGATGATGATGGTGATGTTTTACATTAGCCTCTCTTAGATATTAGGTGAGAGAGAAAGAAAGAGAGAGATGGAGTGAGAAGGGGAAATGATGTTTGCATTAGCTTCTTTTAAACATTAGGAATATGAGAGAGAGAGAGAGAGAGAGAGAGAGAGAGAGAGAGAGAATATGAAAACTTCTACTCACCAGATATGATCGTCATAAAAAGTACACACATGATGACAGGAAAATACAGACGAGGCATTTTCCACACTTGTTGATTAGAAAGGATCAGAACAACTGTGAAATACTGTACAAAGGGATGGGATTATTCTTTGCCCTTGGACTCTTTATTTTGTTCACAGCTGGACGTTTTATATTATCTAAAAAATAAATAAATAACGTTTATTATTGTCGTGTTATCCATCACATACTAGAGCATAGCCATGTACCATATTACATTTCATAACATTCGAAAGATTTATGAATTTGTTTTGTTTGAAACACATGTACAGTATCTCAGTAACTTTATAGATATCAAACAAATGTAATGAAAAACTTAATTACCTGATCTCAGGTATCAGGGATCTCTGAGGACTCTGTTTACAGTTCTATTTTGATACTAGCATTTTGAACGTCTTAATTAGCGGTCGACTGAACATCGGTTTTCCTGTTTTAATAAGGTTCAGCATGGAACATCAAAAAATAAAATAAATTATTACATACATATGAATGATATATTTAAAAAAGAGAGATATAATTTCTTAAAAGATTTTCAAAATGATTAAAGCTGCTTAAATGAATTTGGGACTAAGGAGTAATTGTAGGTTAAGATAGGCCGTGTACATAAAAAATCTAACGTAAGATTCAGAACTGGTTACTCATCTCAATACATGTAGCCCATCATAATATTCATAATAAATAAATAAATAAATACAAATACAAAAATGGACGATTCTAAAGATCAAAATGTATATATGCATAAATATTTAAAACCATTAACATTCAAAAAATTCAAAAATATTTTTCAAACATTATGTTTAAGGCTCTTTTAGAAAATATTATATGAGGAACTGTAAAATTATGTGAAAAGTAATTGTATTCACCGTCAGCTATTTGACCAATGATTCATCATTTATTACTAGTTACGATTTTATTGTTGAAGCTTGTTTTCTTAATTCTTGTGAATGTACATTAAACATTGTTTACAGGATTTTTCACAAACGAATTCAAACTCTAGTACTAATGAAAGATGTATTTTGTGTATGGTAGGCACAATCTTTACAATGTGCAACCATCTCATTAGTATCGACAATACACACATCCTATAGCAACTCTTCCAAATGAGTTGTCTTGCTACTATTCCACTGGATGTAAATGGGCATCTTCAGAGATAGGTAAAATATGATTTTTTTAATGTTAATTTTGTTTAACTTAAAGATTGGGGAAAGACCTTCTGCACATTTAAAGTACATAGTTTTATGACTAAATATTCGTATCTTTTGAACAATTGTTTGAAGTTCAGTTTTTGAAGGGTTACATCACAACCAACTCGCTATAGGTTGCATACCTAACTGGTGAAAACTTTTGTTTCAGTGTCAATACTGATAGAAAGTTTATTATTTGAGTTCCATCTCTGAAAACTCATAAAATAATATTTCCTTTTTCACTATAGAAAAAAATGTTGATAGGATTCCTAAACTTCATAAAAATCCTTATAAACTAAGATACATAGCGGGGTTTAGTTTATGGTCCACTAAACCTCTTTCCTAATTCCTCACGAAAATATTAACGGTAGTGATGGAGAAACTTCAGGAGTAATGTACAACAACACATTCGAGAAGCTGTGTTAATCAGATATGGATATTTGAAAACTCCAAGGAACTTTTAGAAAATATCTAAAATCAAAATTTTTTTATCAAAATGAAAGCATCAAAAAGCACGACTTTTCAACACTTTATACAACTATTCCCCAAGACAAATTAAAGACCAGGCTTTTTGACATCATAGACTACTGCTTTGTCAATGAAATAGAGCTTGTAAATTTGCATATCCTGTCACTAAGCATCATCAAACTTACTTTGTTAAAAGAGTTGTGATTCTAGACACAAGTACATGTACTCAGAGAATGATATTAAAAGGATGCATAAGTTTCTCAATAACAATATCGTTGTAGTTTTGGGAGATCAGGTCTTCCCACAAACTGTTGTAAATCCCATGGGTATTAATTGTGCCTCTTTATTTGTAGACCTGTTTTTGTACTCATATATGCTCAATCCTCCATGGCACCGGATCCCACCTGTAAATTTTGAGGTCCGTGTTTGCTCTGCTCCAAATTTGTATCGTTTCATTGAACTTTCGAGATTGAATACTGTTCGTTATCTTCATATTTCATATGCAACAGAATTTATTTAAAAACTTCTACTTGAAAATAAGAAGTCTCTTGCTTTCGACTTCAATTCAACATTTACCGTTCAATGTAGCCTAGTGGTGAGGCGTTCGTTTGCTGATCGGGAGGCTCTGGATCGATTCCTGTTTTCCGCGCCGGGTCAAATCTAAGACAAAAACATATGTAGTGACTATTCCTTTGCCAAGCGCCCAGCATTAGAAATGAAAGTCAAGGGTCTTTCGGATGAGACCTTAAATTACAACTGGTCAAAGCATTTTAAGATACAACTTTCACACTAAAGCAGAGCCTTTACTATAGACAAAAGATCGTGAAAGAATAAAATACTCAGTAACAAAAGGGATTTCTGATGAAAACAGAAATCATTGAATAGTATTTCATTCAACTCCCATATTTCTCAGCTTTTAAAAAACAAATCTAAACCAAATTCAATACTTCTTGGGGGTTTAATTGAAGAACCATTTCTAGCAATGTATGACATGAAAAAATGCCATATGCAAACAATTAAAGTTCTTCAAGCATACAAATTAATGATGCTTTTCATATGTATCCTATTTTAAATGAACGAGAAGTTAACAATAGAAATTAAATAAGAAATTAAAAGGTAATTTTGTTTATATTTTAACAATTTAAACCATGTTTAGAATAATTTGTTCTACTTTATGCTTCGGTCAAGGTACGTTCTCAACGGGCACCTGTTGTGGTGAACCAAAGCACTATTTGATATAAAATCATCTCAACAGATGACAGTGTGTGAAAAGTTCTGGGCATAATTTGTCTCTCAGTTAGACATATTTATGTAAAGTTAAAAATGATTACAGACGGAGAAGGTTACACTGACAATTAGTATACAATACATATAATTAGATATGTTATTATTTATCATGCTTCTAACTTGCGCGTAAAAGTATTACTTCTATGAATGTCATTACATCTTGATAAGTTGTATGCTTGTCAAAATGTTTTATAAGTTTAATTTAATGTTAAGACTAAAAATTATTAGCTTTCCAACAAACCTTACATAATTCTATGCTTAGAACTGAGAATGATAAATCAAGCATCATAAAACTAAATCTGAAAGCCGAACTCCTTTTTTTTTATAATCATGTATTACTTTTTAAGCAAAGATATAGGCGATGCTTAAGATAATAATAACAACAGATGATAATCTTGACAAAGATTTATAAAGTGCGGCTAATTATCAAAGCAAAAATAAAATCATATGAACTTTTTATGAATAAGCTAACAACATTGCACATACTAGTAAACAAAGGAATGTACATTTACATTTCACTTCTAAAATTTTTACTATAGAGTATCAATAAACACCAATAATTTACTTGATAGATGTGGAATATGATTCTCAACACTGAGAAACGATGCACATTCATTATTTATTTTGATAATAATGTTCAACAAGTGCAGACCTGACCAGCTTCATCAGCTTCATTCCTGCTGGATCACCAATGGACATAAAAATATTTCATCGTTTAGTAACTCAAATATCCCACTAATAGTGATGCAACCTGAAATGGATAATGTGATAGGTATGGTATTAAGATAATTTTGTTTTTAGATTGGAGTTTTAGCACATTTTTCTCCTTTTATTGATAGTTATTGATAGTATGATATCTACAGACTGGGTTATCACAAAAACTTACAGTATGAACTAAATTAGCATTCAACAACCCTAGACTTAAGTTTGACCGACACTAGAGCCGTGGGTCTTGATAGTCACCTGAGCCTCATACATTTCTCAAGATAATAATACTGCTTTAGTCCCACCTGAAGTAGAACCCTGTCCACAAAAAATGTACTTTGCTGGAGACTCTATCTTCGCTATCATATTCGTGATGAAATGCAAGAGTAAAGACGATAAGCTATACTGTATAATAAAAGACCAACTAATTTCCAAACTAGGAATTTGATCCGTGGGCATGAATTTATATTTTATTAGCTAATTATAATCATGCAAACAATTTGCCTGCTACATGTCCATTTGTAATGAATATTTTCAAAAATATAATGTACTTTCAATATGCAATTCACCTTTGCCTCTCCCTAGTGTCTGAACCATTAGACAGAGGGTCAGAAATTTGACACTTATGGTACTAAAGAGTTATTTACCTTTTGGTAATAAAGTATTATTTACAATCATTTGTCTACTAGAAGTCAATGAGAATAGAAAAAATCCAAAGGATTAATGAATTTTAAATTCATAGCCAACTTAGCCTTCACCCCAACCCCTTCGAGCTTAAACTAAGGGCACATAATATTACACTTTAGATAAAAATGTTAGATAATCCTTGTAATCATATGATCAGTTTGCCCACACTATATTGTTATTAAAAAAATTCAAAGATGTATCTTCAATATATGACTAAATTAATCCCATCCTGATCACAGGAGTCCTGATTCTTAACTTTTTAAAATTTATTTATCTATTCTTTTATTTTATTATTTCTTTTTTAAAAAACAGTTTTAGTAAGCGGTAAAGTATTCACTGTGGTCGTCCTAACAGATTTTACTGCTAGATGCCCTTGAGTATTTTTTTTTTATAGATTTAATTATTTTCAATATAAAATGAACATATGCTGTTGTATTCAATATCATACATCCTGTAAAAAATACGACACATAAACAGGGGAAAACCCGTGAACCCTCTGTATGAATCAGCTAAATGAATATTCCTTACTCAAAATTCTTAATAAATGTAAAATGTAACGATAACTAGCAGTGTTCATTTTTCTAAAAATAGTAAAGAATGCGAATCATAATCAGGACAAAACGTGGACACCTGGAAACACCAGAGGTGGAATCAGGTTCCAAGGAGGAGTAAGTATCCTCAAAAGTCGACCCGTCTAACCGCTCTAAGTTCTGTGTATTGATTAAGTAGACACAGTATTTATCGTCAAAATTAGCTAAACAAATTATATAACACTTGGTTTTAAACATGTCAGACAAAGTACTACCCAACGAAAGTTTATATTTATTAACAAGACCATTATTAGGAACATGGAATTTGCTAAATCCTGCCTATAAACGAGGTTCTTGAAATCCTTGTACCATCAACTTATTATCAATAGCTTGTCTAGGCTTAAAATTGATTATATTAAGAGCAAACGCTTTCCTATCAGTTGGGAGACATTCACACCATATGCATGTTAAAATGGAATATTACTACATAAATAAGGGAAGTTGAGGATGGAAGTGCTTAATTCATCTTGTTTGTCATAAAATTTAGTAGTTATTATGCTATTACCGACTTTATTATTACATTTTCAACAGTGAAATACTGTGATTTATTTATTGAATAAAAGTGATATTCTCTCACAGTATGAAAGGATACCAAAATGATATTCTCTCACAGTGTGAAAGGATATCAAAGTAAGTAAAAAATAATTTCTGGCCTGTCATAAGATAGAGATAGTAACTAAGCATCTTGATAGAGCTAAATTTCTTCCCAAATATGTTGCTAAAATCCATGCTATGTAATGTTTTTAATCACACAACTGCTAAGCTATGACGATTCAACCGCTCAACTATGACGTCAAGCCTATGACACTGTGTTAAGAAAAGACAGAGGCAAAGGGAAAATCAAAGAAAATGTAATAAACAGAAAATTCAATGTTTTGTAGATGAATATGGAATTTATTTCACTCGTGAGACAGGATTTTTTGATATTTTCACTCGTGCTTTGCACTCGTGAAAATATCAAAAAATCCTGTCCCACTCGTGAAATAAATTCCATATTCATCTACAAAATATTGAATATCCTCTATATAGTCTGCGAAAAAATCAAAATATGAAACAGATGTAGAGCACTCTTTTATTTCAAGTTTACTGGGAGATGTTGGCCCCACATATAAATGAAAGAAACTGTTATAAATTGATAAAACGTCGTCAGTACATCTTAATGTCTAGTTGAAGGAAACGGCTAGAGCTGTCTTCTTATACAGAAGCAAAAACTTCATATGGAGTGATATTGACTAACTAAAACTAGCTGCAGTACTGTACCTTTCCGAAAAAAAATTTCGTAAAAGCACAAAAGCTCGATTTCACAAAATTCATACTTATAGACGGATTTCATAATAGAAATAAAGTTCTGTCGCCATTTCAATATCTAGGCACTATAAAGATTGTTTATAATTGAATATTTTGGATGCAATTGTTGAGGAATATCTGCAGGGATTGATTTAACATGTCAGACAAAATATGACCAAAAATATGTTGTATTTGCAAACAAGGTCATTATAATGATCATAGAATTTTTCGAATTGCTAACTTTAAACGAGACTGTAGAAAGTCATGTTACGTCGACTAATTTCTCAGCATCCTTCTTCAGTTTAAAAATTGGTCTAACTGTTCAATTTGGGGACATTTGAAAGACATGAATGAAAGTAACAATTGTTGATTGATATAACATCATTGATGTATCTAAATTGAATCGAATTGAAGAACATAGCATTTTCTCATTTAGAGGTTTCTAACAAATTCTGCGTCATAAAAGAGCAAAAATTAGTGTCCACCGGAATTCCAATAAATTGTTTGAATAAGTGGTCTCCAAGAACTACATAATTTATATCCTGTCAATGAGAAAGTCCAGCATCGTGTTGATATCAATTTCAGATTATTTGTGCGTAGAATCAGAATTTTTATCTAGTTGATTTTGTATGAAATATGAAGATAATGAACAGTAATCAAGCTCAAAAGTCCATTGAAACAATACAGATTTGGAGCAGAGCAAACAGGGACCTCTAAAAAACATCAGAGGTGGGATCAGGTGCCATGGAGGAGTACGCATCTCCTGTCGACAGGTCACATCCGACGTACGCTCCTTGACCTTTGATGAGATTCGAAAATTTCAGAGTTCTAATTTTATTGAAGAAGCCATTTGCCTTGGTCAATCGTCAAAAACTCTGGTTTTTAATTTATCTCGAGAATGGTTGAATAAAGTGTTTGAAAAGTGATATTTTATGCTTTTGATTTCGAAAAAAAATGTGATTTCAAATTTCTTAGCAACATTCAGAGACCTATACAAAGGGGCATTGGAATAATTTTGTAGAGGACTTAGAGTTTATTATAGTTAAGGAAACTGTTTGCCAGCTAAATACCCAAAGCAGATAAGATTTTGAAAGATGTATTCTCAATACATGTATATGAACAATTAAGCTTCACCCTAATGCTTTAACCAGTGGATGCTTACTCCTCGTCGGTACTTGAGTCCACCTCTGGAATTCCCGGGGGATTCGTATTTTATGCCCTGTTCACAAATTTGTATTGTTTGTAAATTTTTTGAGATCGATACCTATTTGTTATTTTCACCTTTTTCATTCAAGACGACATTTGTTACCCTTTACCTATATATGGGATATACCAAAACCAGTTGACATCGATTCGGCTGTTTCTGAGAAGTAATTAAGGTAAGGTTTGCGATCACAGGGAAATAACTTTTGAATCACTTAAGCGTTTGAAACCGGCTAAATTTAAACCAGCGATACTAAGCGTTCAATCGCTAATGAATTTCGTCTGTCAAACACCATGATGATGGGAACTAACAAACGACATTTCCAGTAGAAAATCGTATAGCAATTTAGCGGACGTATGTAAAACGTTTAGCGTGATGCACGATTGATGACCCAATAAAAGAGGACTATAGTAAGTTTATTTTCAATACGGAACTGCGCAAGTTAAGCAGTTATTCAAGTCAGCAGGAGCAAAGGTTCAGATGTATAGATAGTTTTCAGTTGGCCCAAATTATCAAGAGTTATTTCCCGTTGGCCGCCATATTGGAGGTCAACATGCTCATATTCCTTCATTATTCAACCAACTTTAACTTTTTATACTGGCCATTGTGGGGTAGGAAGCATTGTTTTTCTAAAAACTATACATTTGTTAAAGCCTCCATTTTTCATAATTTTTATTCCATAAAGATTTTCCTCCAAATATTTCTGCTACACCTTCTTAAATTTGGTAAGACAAAGAGGAAAAATTACCAGGTTGACCACTAAGATGGCGGCCAAGGGAAATAACTCGTAGAGAAAATATGTCGTATGAAAACTATCTATTGTAAAACATGCACTTCATCACTTCAATTAAACATGTTAAATGACATCACAAAGGAAAGAAAGAATAGATGTGGGAGCATCCTGTTACACTCTGCATGGTCTGTGTAGTATGCACTCCGAACAGGGAAGAGAAGCCATGGAGCATTTGACAGTTTGATATATTTGCACCACGCAGTCAGGTAATTATTTAACTGTTAATTTTAAGTATCTGTAGTTCATAATCGCGTATTACAACTACGAATTACGGAAAGTTGTCAATAACCTAAACGGACATATACAGATCAGGGTCCATGTTAATCCGAGATTCCTCTGACTCTAATCCCTGCTTTTATCTGTTTATATTCTGATATTATGAGATGTATGCAGGCGAATCTCGGATAAGGTGCATGTGACTAAAACCCCGCAATGCAGAAAAAGTTGTCATCCAACTTTTTTTTAAATCTCTCTCTCTCACACTTTTTATTACAATCCGGAAAGCATTTTCTTCATTTTTTTTTTTAATGAAATAGTTTGAATTATTGATTGACACTTATTCAGATCTAGGCCTAGTGTTATTTATTACTGAAAATTAGTTCTCACTGAAAAAAAGGTCTGGAGCCCAAATCCATTTAAAAAAAGGTTAAAAAGAGGGGGATTTAAAGTCATAAAATCTTGAACTCAGTTTTAAGACATTTTCAAAACTTTTCCTATAAATTTACTTATATGCACTGGCTAAATGTATTTAGTTCCAGCATTGATAAATAAGTTTTACTGATTGCTTAGCTCAGCTGATTGTCCTACTCTGACAGAGTTAAATTTTGGTTCTCTCAAAATAAATACATGTTTAGTTGGTACTTGCAAATATTAGTATTTTATTTTATTTTTTGGAAGTAACCTTTGATGGGGGCTTATTGAGACAGCTGGCACAGGTTGGAATTATGACACAATACAGGTGAGCTTTTCTAAAGTACAGTTTGTAATTATTTTTTCCTCACCAAGTGATACATTGAATCAGGCCCATAGGAAGTAATTTCAGGGGTTTTTTGTGGGGTGGGGTGGGTGGGTGGGTGGGTGGCACAACCAAACCCAAACATTTTCAGTTTAGGTGGGCACTACCAATAATTAAAAAAAATCCTTGACAAGCAAAAAAAAAAAAAAAAAGGTCATCAGACATTACCGAGGGGGAACAAGCATATAGTAGCTATGTTTTCTATAGTATTCTATATGTCGGCAAAATTATTGGTGGGGGGGGGGCACCCCCCCCCCTCTTACGGCCATGTGGATAGATTTAATTTAGATTGAAGATTGAATGGTTATAATAAGGGCCAGGGAGTACTTTCTGTGAATGAAGTTCTATTTTTTCATCATCTTATTTTTTAAATAAAAAGAGATCCAGATTATGCATGACTATTTATGAATATTCAGTCATCAAGCTTATATAATTGCTTTCATCTAATTCAATCTGTAGAAATGTATACATTTATTTTATAATAGTGCCATTATTAGTTATAAAGTGAGTATGTAGGGAATTCATTCAATTCTTCTGGGTTTTTTTCCATTCCTTTCATTATGTGAAAATGAACACACAATTTCAGATTATGGATCATTAATTGGAAATACTTCAGTACTTGCCTAGAAGATATGTGCCATCTATCATAGCAAAGACCATTCTATTCCAGCTCATGAATGTTCAAGAAAGTTGGATGGATCAAGCAAAGGTATGGAACCTAATATGTCAATACCAGTGGCCCAGGATTTGGAGGAGAATGGTTACCCATCACCCAATAAATGTATTTCATGGAAACAATGATTCCACAACATTCTATCTACAAGCTATTTTCCTTATACAGTGAATTTAGAAAAAATAAGAGTCTGAAATGATTACAGTACATTGCCTCTCCATCTTTAAACTTGTATTCAGTAAAATAAATGTATGCATCAGAGGTATTAATTGAAGGTGGCATATGTCTGCATAACAAGTTTCTATGTAGCATTCAAAAAATGTTTGTAATATTTCATGTAAATAGTAGTAGCAAAATATCCATAGATAATGGATAGAATATATATATATATCTGTGTCATTATGGCATTGTTATTTTATTTTCCTGTTCTTGTCCGATATTAATGTTCACGACAGTGTAATAACTTTGCAGAATTTTACAATTTGACTGAAATCGGAAGTACTTGCACTGTAAACTCATTAAAATATGAATTTGTAACTTGGAATCCAATGTTATTGTCTTCTTACATACAGCTGCATTTATCCAGAATCTGGAACTGATCAAAGTTGCCCTCATGGTGCAGTGGTTAGATCGTTTGCTCTAGAATCACGGAGTGGGGAATTGATCCTTGTGTTGCGGGTTCGAATTCCACTGGGGGACTTGGCCCCTGTTTCCATGGAAACGATGTTGGGGGCATACATATTTTTTTAGTTCATTGTGATGAAAAGGATCCAGTTAACAATTTCTTGGTTTTTCGTGGAATCGGTAGATATAGAAAATGGTGATTTTTACTTGTTTGTTGCCATGGCAACGGTTTCACTCTATTAAGGAAAATTGAAAAATCCTCTTTATTACCCAATTTTTTTACATTTTAAATAACAGAAATAAACATTTAAGATAAATTAAGCATAAAATATAATAATTCATGCCATTTTAATTATTTTAATATGATAGTTTATAAAATAAATATTTTTTTTCATTGAAAATAATTAAAATGTAAAATGTCAAAAACCTCATATTTTGGCATCTTTCACTCAAAAAACGGGACGGGCAATATCTGTTGAAATCGTGTTAAATGATAAGCTATTCTTCCAAAATAAATTGATATACGACATATGTACAATTTAAAAAAAAATAAAATTTGGAGGGGGTCGCAAACCTTACCTTAAACTGAAAATGTTCAAAAGTTTACGAAAAGCGGTAACAGACAAAAATAGATATCAAATGAAAAGGTGAAGATAAACCGTGATCAATCTCATAAATCCTGTACATAAATCTAAAGGGAAACAACATAAGTTGGATCAGGTGCCTAGGAGGAATAATCATCTCTTTTGGTGGATAAGTCACACCCTCTGTGGGCACTCTCAAATGATCAAGTAAACGGAACAAAAGAACAGCGGCATATATATATATATATATAGAGAGAGAGAGAGAGAGGACCTACAGGAGACGTAGAGTTTTGTAAATTAAACTTTGGAAGACATCTTCAAGACTACGTCCTGAGTATTGTCCAACCGACCAGAATTCCTTTGTTCCAGCCGAAATCCCGCCATGGTGACACCCAGAAATACTCACTAAGTAAATATACATTTTTATTCTTAGAATTTTAATCGCCGGTGATATAGATCTTAATCCCGGACCTATAAAATTCCCATGTATCATATGTTCTAAACAAACAAGGAAAAACCAAAAACACTTAGTATGCAGTTTGTGTAACGTAAAATGTCATGTAAAATGCATTGAGAAGGCTCAAACTGAAGCTGTTCATCCATCATGGGTTTGTCCTCCATAATCAAAGAAATTTTCATCTTTATCTCGATACTGATGACATCACAAATAGAGATACGGAGCCGATTGGTGTATTTAGCTGTACCAACCATGCTGATAACAGTTATTGCCCTTGCGATTGATCAACATCCGGTGTAAATACCAAGGCAGAGAAAAACGATGACATTTTTGAAGAGTTGTTTCAAGTAAGGAAAACACACCCAAATAAATTTATATGTGCTTATTTAAACATCAATAGCTTACGTTATAAATTCTGTTCAATCAAAAGTTTACTTGATCAAAACATTGTTGACCTGTTACAGTGTAGTTATTGCTGAAACCAAACTGGATGATTCATTCCCGGATGCACAATTCAAGGTAGACAATTATCATTTCTGGAGAAAAGACAGAAATAAGTTTGGAGGGGATTGGCAATGTACACATGTACGTAAGGTCAGATATTGCTGGTGACAGAAGGAGTGATCTTGAATTTGAAAATATTGAATCTTTATGTACTGAGCTTCTGATTGGAAATAGAAAATGGTTAATAGCAGGACTGTATCGACCACCCTCTATGTCTGACAGTGAATTTACTCATGATTTTGTTAGAAGTTATGATTAAATATCAATTAAATTTGACAACTTATTGTTCATTGGAGATTTGAATTATGACTTGTTATCTGATGATAAAAGTATACCATTAATTAATGTTTGTGACATATGTGACTTAGAAAATATGGTGACAGAAGCTACATGCTTCACTCAAGGTTCAAACCCCTCTCTTATTGATGTGATTCTTACAAATAGAAAGAATTTATTACAAAACACAAAAAACTTTAATTGTGGTTTAAGTGATGTACACAATATGGTTGCTATTCAGATCAAAGGCCACACTGCATCCATGCACAACCCTTATGTAACATACAGAAGTTTCAAGAATTTTAATCATGAAAATTTTGTAAATGACCTTGAACAAATTAACTTTGAACTTCTAATTGATCAAGAACAAGATATTAATGTAGCATATGAAAAATCTGAAACAGTTTATATGGAGGTTATTGATAAACATATACCAGTTAAACAAAGAAGAAAAATGCACAAACCAGCACCATTTATGAATAAGGAACTCAGGAAAGTCATCTATTTGAAAAAAATGTTTTTTAATAAATATAGTAAAAATGGGTCAAATGAAAATTGGGAAACGTTTAGAAGGCAAAGAAATCTAGTGAATAAGATTAAAAGGAATTCAGTTAGAAACTATTTTTTAGAGAGATGTGTAGGGGGACCCAAAGATAAAGACTTTTGGCCAACTATTAAGCCATTCCTGACAAATAAAGGTAGTCATTTTGAAAAAAATGTTATACTTAGTAAGGAAGGAGAAATTATAAATAATCAAACAGAGGTGGCAGAAACTTTTAATGATTTCTTTGTGAATGTTGCTAAAGACATAGGGGTAGGGAGTTGTACAGTTGATCAAAATCATCCTAGCATTAAAGCAATTTCTGAAAAAGTACATACAGAAAATCTAATGGAATTTAAACCTATACAGACTGCTTTTGTTGAACAGCAAATAAATGAAATTGGGATTAAAAAAGCAACAGGAAAGGACGGTATCTCTTTAAAGACACTTAAACTCTCAAGTCCAACCATAGCAAAACCAATCACCATGCTAATTAATAAATCATTTGAAAAGAGGCACAGGTTGTACCACTTCATAAGAAAAATAGTCAATTAGAAGTTGGTAACTATAGACCGGTAAGCATTCTACCAGCAATTTCAAAGACTTTTGAGAGGGCAATATACACACAGTTGGTGAATTTCTTTGAAAATATATTCCATCCCTATTTATCAGCTTTTAGGCCAGGTTATGGATGTAATACTGTTTTAATGAAAATCATTGAAAACTGGAAAACAATCCATTGATGATAACAAGTACACTGCTGCAGTGTTTATGGATCTCTCAAAGGCCTTTGATTGTTTACCACACAACCTGTTGCTGATGAAAATGAAAATGTATGGCCTCTCAGATTCTGCATTATCACTTATACAAAGTTATTTGTCAGATAGGAGACAATGTGTAAGAGTAGGGAATATTTTTAGCACTTTTAAAGATATATATATAAGGGTGTACCCCAAGGTTCTATATTAGGCCCTGTCCTTTTTAACATATTTTTAAATGATATTTTTAGCTTTGTTGATGAAGGGATGTTATATAACTATGCTGATGACAATTCATTGTCTCATTCAGACTCTGATTTAAGCAAAGTTATTAAAGTTTTAGAAGAAGAAAGCCTAAATCTAATAAATTGGTTCTCAAACAATCACATAAAAGCAAATCCAGAAAAATTTCAGGCACTTTCAATAAGAAATAAAACCTGTAAGGAAAACATCACTATCAATTTGGATGGTACTAATATAAAATGTGAGGAAGAGGTTAAGCTCCTGGGTGTGACAATTGATAGCCAATTGAAATTTAATAGCCATATTTCAAACATTTGCAAAAAAGCAGCAAGACAACTTAATGTATTAAAACAGATAGGTAAACACCTAACCAAACTGGGCAAATTAACTATCTATTATTCTTTTATTATGAGTAATTTTAATTATTGTCCTGTTGTATGGCATTTCTGTGGAGAAAATAACACAAGAAAAATCGAAAAAAATTCAAGAAAGGGCTCTCAGATTTATTTACGATGATGGAAACAGTACTTACGAAGAATTATTACTTAAGTCAGGTTTACCAACTTTAAAAATTAGAAGAATAAGAACAATGGCTACAGAGGTTTTTAAAATTTTAAAAAATGAAAGCCCAGCTTATCTGTCTGATCTATTCACTTTTAAAGAAATATCATATCATTTTAGGAAAAGTAATACAGTGCAGGTACCTAGGGTAAGAACTACTAAACATGGCCTACACTCTTTTAGATATGCAGGAGCCAAACTCTGGAATGAACTCCCAGAAGACATTAGAAATGCAGCTACAATAAATCAGTTTAAAAGTCTTATTAATAACTGGAATGGAGATTCCTGTAAATGTGGCTCCTGCAGATCTTAAATCTTTAGTTTTAATTTCAGTTCTTTTTTAGATTTTAAGTTTTCAATTTTCTGTTTCTTATGTTTAGTATGTTTATTCCTTTTAATGAGTTAATTTACTATAAAACTATGATATTATAAAGTTTAACTTTTAATCCAGCGAAAGTGCTATCTCATATTTTATATAAATATTAAATTATAGACTACCCTTTTTAGAGTATAAGTGCTACTTTGACCTTTCAATCATATTTATTTCTATTTATGTATCTTTCTATGTATTGTCCTATATGTAAATGCATGCTATATGTGTTGTTTTGTTGTTGTGTATTTGTGTGTGTCTTTGTGTGTGTAAATTATGTCTGTTGTGCTGCATGCCATTGAAACTTTAACTATGTTTATATGTGTATATTGTCATTTATGTATTTTATGTATATGTCTTACTAATCTTGTCGGTCAAAAGCTCTACAGAGCGTATGTTATTTGTTAAAAAAAATCCGACTTTATATAAAATTTCTGATTCTGATATATATATATATATATCTATACTACTATATTAAAATAATAGACTCGAATTTTTGGCCTTTAATACCGATAAATCGGAAGAGTACTGTCGTTTGTTTTATATATTTTAAACATCATTGGTATTTGAAGATTACCAATTTGTTTTTATTTTTTCTCTATTAAGCTTCGCTAATTAATAATCAACGAAAATTCCTCAAAAAATTCCGGAAATCATCTGGATTTTTTGGATTTTACAATCTTGCGCGTGCGTATTACATTCACGCTAAATTACGGTGTTCAAATCAGAGAAGACAAAAGTAATTTGTACTAAGTAGATATATATTTGTTATTTTATAATTTTCTCTAATAAGAAATCATAAATATATATGAACAAAATATATAGCAAATTTCCAATTAAAATTTACACGTATTTGTATTAATGTTTCTGAGTTTATCCATGCAAGTGTGATATTCTGGCCACGTGGGTACATGTAATCATTCGCCATCTCGGAGACACATTTATTATATGTTATTTATGTCTCTGGTAATCTCAACGGAGGCAAAAAGCTCATGATCGTAGGAGCAATATTAATGTAACTATACCCGATTTTATTTTATCCTTCCTTTCTTTTATGCTTTTTTTTTAGGGTAAATGGGGGGGGGGGGGTACAACTCCAGCTAGAATCACATCTTAGTGAAGTAGGCATTCTTTTTCCGCCAAAAATTACAATAACATTATTTTCATTTCTTAACTTTGAAATAAATCGAAATAATTAGATAACGTCAATACAACCGATATTTTCAATTTGAAATGTGTCTAAATGATTGCAACTTGAATTTGTTCGCCATGTTTACTATTACCTTCACTGCTGAGATTTATAACTTCACTTCCAAAAATTTCTTTAACTTTAAAAAAAAGAGGGTGAAATATGTAAATTATTGTTATTGAACTTCGGTACGTTATATAGAAGGGACAGCCTTCTAAATATGTAAAGGTTGTCGTGGTAACTACGCTTGATAGGTAGTCTGAAGTCAGCCCTTGCGGCCCGTACAGTTCATTCTATCAATGCTGCTAAAATATCGATTGTCTGTAAAATTTAATCCATGCATAGTAAATCTCAAAACTATGAGGTGGGACAAAATTAAGATCGTAAAAATATTTATTCAATGATGAAATGAATTATATTTAATCGTAGCAAACAAACTTATGTTTTATTAAATCGCCACAAGAAAAAATACACCAGAGTGAAAACACGTTGTCTTCTTCAGCAGCCATGACAGTTCTCATGTGATGTAATGACTTTTGATTGAAAATGTTTAATACTGCAGTAGATTAATTTATTTATTGTTATCACTAAACAGATATATAAATGTTCATGAGGTATTTATTTTATTTTTGCTGCATTATTTACGTATGAAGTAAGAAAAATACCCATATTCAGTTCAAGATCCGCTCCCAAATTCTCATTGGATGTCCCAAAATAAAATCGGTAAAGGTCAGTAAACTTTAAAGTTTGTGGTAAAGTCAGACTTTACTAAATATTTTGGAAAAATTTATGCTCTGAATAATAACATTAGAAACATTTATTTTAAAATGTTCCTGATTACATTGTATGATTTCAATTAAAAAATGAAAATGATATTGTATGATCCAAAAAGAGTTGTACCCCACCCCCAGGAAAAGGCTTCATTATTGCAGCAAGATGTACTTCAAATTCCTACTTAGGATACCCTTGCTTGGCTTATCTAAGATAATGATAATTCTTTTATACTTAGTATAAACAAGAGGCCCATGGGCCACACCGCTCACCTGAGCAACTATGGTCAATTACTCCAACCCAAACAGCTTTAACAAATCAGAAATATCTGTACAAATTTAGTTTTTTATATTAATTTTTTGATACATATTCTAACTTTGAGATTTTTCATCAAAGACTTTCATATGTAAAATTTACAGTAAATATTCTGTTCCCCCCTCTCCCATTGTGGTTGTACCCTATCATGACACCCTGTGATCGTCATCATCAAATTTGAATGTACATTTATATGAATTTACATTTCAGAAAACCTCTCTGGTCAAGTAGTTTTGGAAAAGAAAATTCATAAAAAAATTTCCTATAAATACTCCCATGGATACCCCTCCCCCATTGTGGCCCCACCGTACCCCCAGGGGTCATGAAAGGTCATGATAAGATTTAAAGGAAATTGAGAATGCTTCCACATAAGTTTCAACATTCCTGGCCAAAAGGTTCTTGAGAAGAAGATTTTTAAAGATTTTCCCTATATATAACTATATAAAATTTCAACCCCCCATTGAGGCCCCACCCTTTCCCTGGGGGTCATGATTTTAACAATATAGAATCTACGCTACCTGAGGATTCTTCCACATAAGTTTCAACTTCCCTGGTCAAATGGTTCTTGAGAGTAATATTTTTAAAGATTTACCAAAAAATTTCAATATTTCTTAATTATCTCCCCTTGGTAAAGGGCGTGGTCACTCATTTTAACAATTTTGAATCCTCTTCACATAAGGAATTGCTTTGTGCCAAGTTTGGTTGAAATTGGCTTAGTGGTTTTGGAGAAGAAGTCGAAAATGTGAAAAGTTTACAGACAGCTAGACAGACTGACGACAGACAAAATGTGATCAGAAAAGCTCACTTGAGCTTTCAGCTCAGGTGAGCTAAAAAGTAAAACATATTACATTTGTTGAATCATAAAAGATGAAAAAAACTTTCAAATAGGTTAATATTTATTTCGAATTTTCAATAACTATAACAGGTTTAAACAGAACTGAAGTAAACATTTTGTTTCCAAAAATCGAATCAAAAGTATTCAAAAACCGAGGTTTTTGTTTTAATCGAATCGATTCAATTAACAAAATATCTATTTTGTAAATGTCCGATATGCACATGGATGCATTCATAACAATGTCAACCCGTGTCTAGTATATATATATATATATATATATATATATATATATATATATATATATATATATATATATATATATATATATATTAAAGCAGAAGAAATTGCCCTTTAAATTCACTAGTACTGTTATTAATTTATTTCTTTAAGTACAAGTTTGATATTTTTAAATATTTTTTGTTGATTGCTTTTATTTTATTGTTCAGTAACAAACGTTTTATGTTTGGTTTTTTTTTCCGATTCCCGCTTGGCTTCCCAATTACTGCTTGCAAACACAAACAAAACACAGCTTGAATGTCTCTAGAATTGGTGTGTTCCCGTTTTGCACACATTTGATAATTAGGTATAGAACAATAGGCGTGAAATATGTTTTGATAGCAGTTATAGTTTGATCTCTATCTGGGATTTACCTGGAATTACTGTATTTTACCAATGCATTATAATATATATTTCAAAAGAATAAATTTTTTTAACCATTGTTTTTTTGTTCCATAAACATGTTTGTTTGTTTTTTTTTTTTTTGTTTTTTTTTTCTCCATAAACATATTTTTTCTACTTCTGAGATTGCTACTGAAAAAAATCAAAATGACAAACATTTATATCAGAATAAATAAATATCCCTTTAAAAAATGATTGGTCTTACTCTGCAAACCTTTTAATATCCCAGATTTTGTCCTTAGTAATCTCATGCGTAAAAAAAAAAAAAAATATAGAATTCCGTATTTGAAGAGTCGGAACTACATATCAAACATCGATTCACGATTACATACTCTAAATTAATCGGTACAAAATGGCATCTTTATAATCGTAATCAACTGGTCTTTTTTATTAGACTAGAATAGACGTGTTACTTTTAAGAAACTTGAATATTCGAAAATAAGAGATACACATGTACATGTACTATCATTTTAAAAAATAAATCATGTTTTATGTTTTAATGAAAAAAGGTGAAGTTAACAGTGATTGATTTCAAATTCTTAAAAACAATACAGTTTTGTGAACAGGGAATAAAAATTCAAGAGGGGTGATCAGGTGAAAAGGAGTGAGCGTCCCTTGTCCACAGGTCACATGCCCCGTGTGCCCGTAAATGTAGAATTTCGTAGTCTATTCAGTATGAAAAAAATGGCCTAACAATAGGTATGAAACATTTCAGACAAAATATGACCAGATGCAAGGTTGTATTTGCAATCAAGGTTATTATATCGACAATAGTATTTTCAATATGCTGACTTTTTTTGTTGAAATCCATGTAACATCAACTTATTTGTCAGTAGCCTGGTTTGGTTTAAAAATTGATCGTATTCAGAACATGCTCTCTTGTATCGAATAAGTGAGGAGACAAACACCATATGCAGGTGATAGCGAAATATTACTACATGAATAAGGAAATTTGATGAAAAGTTGGTCTCTTGTTTGGCATACAGTTTAGTTGTTAGTTGGCCATTACCGTCTAAAATCAGGGGAAAAAAATCAGAGAAAACAAAAACTTTCAAAATTTTTCATTTTATTTAATTTAAAGTTTTTGAAATTCTCCTAAAAAATTAAAAATATCTTAATTCAAATCTTTCTGTACATAGGACAGATAAAACAGAAATAAAAAACAATGGAATTAGCATACAATTGATATGATTTACAAAAACAGTACCCACAGTTTGTACATAGATAAATGTCATGTGATGTTATTTCAAATTATAAGGAGTTTATTACCATGCTTTTGTACATTTTGTTAAACTTTTAAAATATTTTACATTAGTGCATAAAGTCTATTCAAATAAAATATCATTCATAAAACTAGAACACATTCTGCAGACAGCAGCTAAATGGGGTATGGCTATTGTTTCAATATCTCTACTTTTCTCTAGAACGTTATCTACCTCTACTATTTACTTAAATTTCTGTCGAAGAATATTATTTAGAAGTTCAAAGCTTAGCGTCTAGAACTGCAGACGACCTATATATATATGTGTGTATACATATAGTAAAAGGAAATATCTCTCTCTATTAAATCTCTCTCCCTCTCTCACTCTTTCTCTCTCTCTCAATCTCTCGGATTTCTAGCACAATGGAATGCATCATGTCTGACACCGGTGATAAATCAAATTTGTACATATCTATATTTTACAAAATAGTCAGCTGTGAAAATGAGATTACATGGGTTCATACACCGCACACACTATCGGGGTTCACATCTCATCACGGGTCAGTTTGCTGCCGTTTGTCACACGCTATGTAACGGTCCTTTTGATTCGTCAATGTAATATCCTTCTACAATTAGGTTTGTTACAGGACATACTACATTTTTCGCCACCCGTGTGCCTTAGGTCCGAATTTAAAACAAAGTTTCTTCGGAAGTCCTCGGTCTTTTGGAATATCTGCAAAATATCCTTCTTTTCTGGAATATCTACAAACAAAAAGACAAAGTATGAAATCTACTAGAAATGTTGTCTGGGGTTTAAAGAGCAGGTAGTCAAAAGCTTCAAAGAATTATCTAAAAAGTAGGCAAATATAGGAGGGTTCAAAAACGACGCACAGAGTTACTTAAACTATTTCAATGCTTTCCTAACTTCACACCTAGAGAATACAGTCGTATTGGAGTAGCATGCTTCCTTAAATGTATGATTCATGCAAGTTTATGCTTCAAAATACTTCAAAACATTAAACTGGCCACTCATCAGCGGAAAATTCAGATCTGACAGTCAGATATATAGCATTTGTAAGTATGACATAATATCCCTTGATGCATTATCCATCAATCATGCAAGTTTTGTCCTGGTAGATTTTTCAGTTATTTGGAAATGATTTACTACAAATATTCAAACTAATTACTCATTTACAAAATATAGCTTAGATGCAACACCCCAAGCAAGACCGAAGTATCATTACATGTATATGCGCCATCGCTGCAAGTTTGGTCTAGTAAGAGCTTGTACTTAATCAGTAAATAGACCTGTTCTGAAAACTTCAACAAGGGAAACTGAAGCCCTGGGTATAGACTAAGTTCTCGACTTCGTCAAGGTCAGCGCAGTAAAGAGCATATCGAGTCTACTCGACATTGTTGAGTTCTATATTGCATTTTACTACTAGATATAAAGATTTTCAAAACACCTCGTCAAAACATGGAAACTTTCAAAACCGATCAGTGTAGCATTTCATTGAGCAATAAAGAATTAAAGCAAATCTAAAACTATCTGACAACTGATATATTTGTCAGAATCATAGACTTAAAATCGTTGTCTTTGTTGTTTGTTTTTATTATTCGCTAAAGAGTATCAATCCTAACAGTTGTTTCTATTTTGCCAATATGCAAAAATATTTTTAGTTTTTAATTTTCAGTTAAACCTCAATGTTTGTGAAGAACGATTTGAAAGAGTTCCAGAAATGTTAATCAAATTATTATATCTTGCAGTAATGAATGAATTAACATCACAAAAAGACTACCTAAAAGCATTATAAAACACGGATAGAATATAAGGAATATAACTCGTGTCTAAAGACGATCTATCAAGGGTTATCTCTCTTTTCATACTGGGACAATTACCTCAAAGAACGACTTAGTTTCTCATACGTCATCTTAGATCTGTTATTTTTCTTGCTGCCCCATTGCTTTGCTACCTCGTCTGACTTCACTACCCGGAATATTCCCTCCGCCTCCGATTCCCATTTTATGATTCGTGGACAGTATTTGTCATCGTGTAGAAGGTCACGAATAAACTCCCACAGATGGTATACACTGGATGCTATCAATTAATGCAAATAGATTTAATTTTTCAGATAAGATTTTTGTGTTGATGATAAAGAGACGTTTGAATTTTATCTACGGCTTGGTATGTTGATAATAGGTCGCATTATGTTGAGGAAATTCTTATATGCTAAATGTTTGTCTAATTTATCAAGTAAAAGAAACACTAGTACCTCTTAAGCGTTCAATAATGTTAAATGTTCATCTTGAATTTCGAATAAATATTTGGCTGACATAATGTGCAAAGTTCAGAGATACTGTTGCTATACGCATAACATATTTAAGCTTTTCTGACTCTGTATCAGTTCGAAGTCAAAAATTCAAATACACTAGGTTCTTTAATTAAATTGAATTAAGATTCTCTAAAATACCTACTCTGCCCCTTCTTTCTGCCTGGACGTTTCTTTTTCTCGGAACTACTCGAATGTCCGTCACTGTCCGTCTCACTCATGACCTCATCCTCGTCGTCATAATATTTGGACGGTAATATTGACGGATCCGGAAGACCCATGTTGGGTTCCTTTTTTATTTCTACCTCTGATAGAGCAGGGTCCCTGTTTGGCAGGTTCACCCTTTGTAGGGCTATCATTCCGGAACCTCGAGGGTGATTCGCCTCGCCTGAAGAATCTAAAATTGGATGTACATAGGCATATCAAAACCCGATAGAAAACTTATACCATATCCACGCTATTTAAATTAAATCAGACAGATAATATAGATAGATGTCTATTAGATAGATAGACAAAACATAAAAGAAAATAATGTAATGCCCATACCATCGTTCTCCATGCAACCTTTGTATATTTATATTTTGACTTTTTTGTTCAAAAATATTTTCAAAGTTAAAAAAAATCTTCTTCAAATATACTTTATCTATTCATTATTTTATACTTGAAATTCTACATATAACCATCAATTTACCAGAACTGTAGTCTGAGTTATCTCCCGTTGATCCGGGGCTGTGTGGATATGACGTCAAAGATCCGTCAGCTGGAACCTCAACTTCGTACTGCACGCGTCCAAGTTCGCTGGAATCATCAATGTTCACCAGTGGTTGTGACACTGACCACATAGGGAAATGTACGAGGAGGTCTTGAGGCTGAGATAATTCGTAAATACTCGATTCTAAAAGAAAAAAAAACATAAAACAACAGTGTTGATAAACATATATAAGGAAAATGGCGAGATAACGAGCTAAACAGAAGACTTTTATGTAGTTCACGACCACTCAAAAAAAGAAGAGCTGACACATTGCTACAGGAGCTCTTACTTAAACACCAGTAAACAAAAGTACTTCTGATTCAAGGGCCAAAAAAGGGGGTCCTTGAGAGCTGATCTTTCGATTTTTAAAACTTCCCTTTCTTGGTCAAGCAGCAGAACCAGCAAACAGCTTATTGAACCTCTACATGGTACTTTTATTCTATTTTACACATGATTCAAGTCTGATTACTATATTTCAGAACGAAAATTAATATTACTATACATGTACCTGCAAATCCCAATAATTTCTAAAGTTCATGCATTCATATAATTCAGTAACATCTCATTTAACATAACAATATTTTTAATCATTTCCTCTATGACGTACATGTATAACATGCACTCCTTTTTGTCATCTCCCTCGGGAGATGACACATTAAGTTTGAATCACCGGAAGTAAAGTCCTAGTGTAAGCTGCCATTGATAAGCTGGTGGTCTGGCAAAGGACCTGATGATGACACGATTTCTAAATATAGAGATGTAAACAAAATTGACCAAAGTCTGTCTTATTATTATTAAACAAAATGGTCCATCTTAAAGTTAAAGTAAAACCACACCAGTATTCATTAAGAGTAATAGAGGTAGGATCACTTGGGTGGTGGTGAGTCTTCATTAACGGTTTATTTACATAAACATTGTATCTAGGCCATTGCGTAAAACGATGGTCAGCGCGCGGGGATCAAAATACAGAAAACATTGCATATTGAGTGTATAAACCAAGGCGTGGATCCAAGATTTACTGATGAAAGAAAACAGTAAAAACATTTAAATAACAACTCACATTAAATGCGTATATACAATGGCAAAGACTTCACTTTTATGTGCACTTTAGTTAATCGATAATTAATACCGTATATATAGGCACTGGAATAAAGATCATAAAGAATCATTATGAGTATTTTCTCGGATGTGTGCACTATATTCTTTTTTTTTTAAATTTACCCCTGTAGAAAAGTATTAGGAAAAGATACAGTTTTCTTTACCTGGCCCAGATTTTAAGAATTAATAAACAAAGCAACTGTTATCATTTTCTTTATGCAATTCTAATTTGCGTTTTTTTTTTTTGTCAATGAGGAAAGGTAAAAAAAAAAAAAATCTCCTCGTATTCTTAAAATAAAGCCAAAATTATAAATTTTAAATGTGTGTCTCATGGAACAGCCTATAAAATCAATGTTGGTAGATTAGGGTTCTTTTCGGTGTGTTAATACTTAATCTCAAATGGTAACTTTCAATTTTATTACCTTTATGCATGATTTTTTCACAGGAGCGTATACATGTACATGTACTTATATTATACATAATATAGCGTTAGAACATGAATCTGCATGGGCAGCAGAAGGGCATGATGCAGGAGTGTCTCAATTTTTCCCTTGATATTCCCAGTGGCTCGATAATCAATCAAATCCCAGTGGCTCGATGGCCAAGTCACTTCAGAGGATACGGTTAAGGAAAATAAGGAAAGTCTTGGGAATTAATTCAGGTTCAGATTAATTTAAGTTGGCGCTTTAAAACTTCCTTGCTGCCGTAGTAGGCGGCTAAGAACTAAAGTCAAAAGGAACGCTAAGTTTTTATCCATCTTCTTTCGGAATAATTGTTAAAGCTATATAAGGCGTATCTGAGCTAAAAAATAAAAATACGAGATTGGGTGTAGCTAAACATGATATATGTTATTTACGTTGAAATTAAATTTTTCACCGATTTTGAACTTGAATAACCCCATGTTTCCATAGTTCGACTGAATAAAAAAAATTAAACTGTGTCTGTTAATTAAAATCTGAATCGATAAAATAAATCGGTTTTTGTTTTAAATTTCTAATATCTTTGAAACGTGATTGATTTAAATTGTGTAATTTACAGGAAAGTCCTATTTTTATATAAAGTAATAAAACAAAAAGAGGGATCTTTTTAATTTAGGTAGTCTGAACGTATGGTACGTCAAATCATCCCATGAGAATGTATTATAATATAAAATATGTTTGTCGGAAAAGTTGTAATCCCTCCTTCCCTTCCAAGAAATGAAAATGTTGAGTTTGGATAGCCCCTTTTTCCCTTTGTCAAAGATTGTTCAGATAAATCGTCGATTTTTTTTTTGTCCTCCACCCCCCATTTTTTCAAAAGCGATACTACTGCCTGTAATAGCTGAGAAAATAATATTAACATTCCACTGTTTATTCTGTGACATTAATGAAGCCAAAGAGATGACATTTCAGGCTTTCTGGAAAGCCAAACTTGTCTCTGCATTAAGCCTGTTTAAATTCCCAATGTCATGTCAGCATGGTTTGTTTTCACGGAATGTGTTGTCTGTTCGCAGAATCTGTTCAGATCGAGTTAAAGTCGAGTGCAAACGTGCGGATACATCACGTGATTGTATTTAGTTACAAAGGCATGAAAGACATGTAATATTTATATACACAATTCACTAACTTTACTGAAAACGTTGAATCGTTCAAACTAAGTCGACCATCGAGAAAGGGCTCAAAATGTATTTAAAACTGGATGCCGTAAAATCAAAATTTCTTTTTAAAAGAAGGATAAATGTTGATATAAAAAAGATATTAATAAAGCATATATAATTGGCAACATTATGCACAACGCTACTGCTCTATAAGTAATAATGCATATACCTACAAAATTTGTATAGATGGGCTCTGTACTAATAACTAATATATCTGTTCAATAGATTTTACTGAGCATACCATGTTAATAAATTTTCATTTATAAACTAAGTTGTTTAACAGTGAAATAGTCTTAATTAAATTAATAACATCTTACTGTATGAAGCTCTGTTCCGGTCAAGGAAGTGAAACTGATAACGACATTAATTATACGCACCTCCTGAAATACCCAATTATTAACTTCCGGGTTCTATTAAATCAGTAGTATGAGATCGTTATCAGTTTCACGTAATAGACACCGTATTAAGATAGCTACAGCAAAGACACGTGCATACAATGCAAATCTGTATAGCGGGACGGGGCGTGATCTCGAGAGAGAAATATATGACTGTGAACAAGATACAATTGGAAATTTGTGTGAAAGATAATTGACAAGTAGCCTCAAGTAAAATTCACGGATTTGCATACTACAAGTTATCTCTGAAACTCCCATGTTAAATTCCCTTGATGTCCATTAACATAAAACTAAAAACTATTAAATTGACCATTAGCAAAAGATGATGGTTCATTTTATCATGTTCTTGATAATGACAAGTGTTTCTATAAAATGCAGATACTAAAGGTGTTTGCAGATGATTGAAGGAACTAAAGCCTGCGGAAGAATTACAACAAACAGGGAAATATTTACCAACGCAGTTTCTACTTTCGTTTTGTTTCTCACTATCTTACCTTCTGATAGCGCTGTTGGATTTAAGAAATCACTCTCGTCCAGTCCACGAGCGTCAGAGGCGGTTCCCGTCATACTGTTTAAGGAGAGGTCCAAAGGTCCGAAGTCGTCGGCACTTAGGGATTCCGTTAGAACATCGGCCAGCTGTTAATACAACAAGGAAGTAAAAAATACCTGCAAAGTGTTTTGTTGATTATCTGGGTCGCAGTGTCAATACACGTCAAAAGATTGCCGAGCTCTAACAATGTTTAAAAGTCCCGGCCGACGTACAAAGGTACCCAATTCAATACAGGATAAAAATAAACTTAAACAAGTGATCACCCAAACACGGTTATTTCCCGAGAAATATTTCTTTCTTGTGTTATGAATTGTAGCATTTGGTTTACCTGTATATTGATCTGTATGATTTTTAATACAGCCGTGCAATTTAAAACAAAGAATTTAAAAACATTCTTTTACTGACAAAAGGAAGAACATTGTTAACAAGACCCCCCCCCCCTTTTTTTTCCAGAGAAGGTTTTTTTTTTTTTATTGTCAACGATATATTTTTATTTCCTTTGGAAACAGTTGAAATGATTAAGCCTTTCTTTATTACATATTCCTTACATCAAGTCATTGGCCAGAAAATGCAAGAGTTTGATTTTTGTTTAAATTATCAGTATAAAGTATAATGACCCAAGCAAGGGTATAAAATTCATTACTTCAATAGAAAATTAATATTGCTTGACAAACATTCACTAAAAATGAAATCCACTTTCAGGTATTAATTGCATTCAAATATTGATATAAGGGTATCTATAAAATACAGTTTATATAATAACTAATATCAGTTTAAGTTTTAGTTTGCTTATCCTAAATTAAAATAAACATACTGAGGTAATCTGAAGATCATAAATTCAAACTGATAACCTTCAATACACGATTTAACAAAATTAGATTCAGGTTAATGAAGCTTAATAACGTCTTGTGTGAATCTGAAGCACGTGTGCTCTACGTACCGATGGGAAAATGTGGGCCGCCATGATCCCATTGAAGACGTCGGCCCTGCGAAAAAAAATGGAAAATAATTCAGTAATAAAATACACAACGTAGAGAGAGGGCTCTAAAGTAGACAGTACCTGTTGTCCAGTCCCATTTACTTCTGGGATAAAACATAAAATTAAAAAATAATTCTTAGCAGATACACAACAGAAGCCTCTATTGGACCAAAACTGAAGGCTGTCTCTGTGTGATCCTCAGTGTCATTGTTACGTATATAGCTGCAAACTGTCTTATAAAAACTTAAAAAGGACATTGAAATGTATAAATCTTTATTTCTGTTTATTTCACATGAAAAGAGGAAAAAGATATTTGAATTCAAAATGTCTAGTATTTAAAAAAAAAAGAATAACATTGACATATATTTTAGCTTTTAACTTCCTGCCTTTGCAAGAATCAGGAAAAAATACAAAAAAATGTATGCATTGTAATAATTTAATTGAAGATTTCTTATTATCTTACCCTTATATCAGACTATTAAACAAGTATCTTATACCACAGAAATATATCTAGGGCGCTATTGCTTTAAGAAGATACACATGATTGTATCTCGCACAAAAGTTGAAGTTACAGGGATTTCAACAACCTCGTCTAAAGTCAGCATTTCGTAAATTCTATGGTCGTTATAATGACCTTATCAGCAAATATAACCTGCCACTTGGTCGTATTTTCGCTGACTTGACTCATACCAATTCATACCAATTGCAAGGCCTTTGTTTTTTGTACTAAATTTGACTACGGAATGTTCCGTCTACTCGGTCAATACATAGGCTCACGGCGCGTGTGACCGGTCAACAGGGGACGCTTACTCCTCCTAGGCCCTGATCCCACCTCTAGAATTTCCGGGGGTCCCTGTCTATGTCCTGTTCACAGATATCGTTTGTTGTTTTTATGAGATCGATCAATGTTCGTTATCTTCACCTTCCTCATGCTGCATTTTTAGCCAGAGAATGACCAGATTTATGTTTTTGGAGCAGGTTACGGTATATAAAGTATCTAAAGTTTTTGGAGCAGGTCTCATTTTCAGTACATGTAAGTATAAGCCTTATACTGTCCAAACTCGCACGGGTAATAATCCTAAGGATGCACACTACCAGACTCGCTTCGGATGCTGGATCTGACCTTTATTTTGCAAATGAGTGAGGTTAATTTTTTGGAGCAAATTCATTCTGATGTAACTATAAGCCCTATGTTGACCAAACTTGCATGGCTAATACTTCTAATGATGCACACTATTGGATTTGCTTCGGATGCTTGATTTAATCTATATTTTCCGGATAAGTGATTAAGTTAATTTTTTTGAAGCAGACTAAGAAACTATAAGGCCTGCCAGAACCAAATTTGCAAGGATGATGCATCAATGGATGCACACTACCAGTCTTGCTTTGGATGCTGGATTTGACAATTATTTTCCATATGAGTGACCAGGTTGAAGTTTCTGAAGCAGGCTTGTTCCAGTGTAACTTCAATCCATACCTGGACCAACCTTGCATGGATTTAGTATCTAGGGATGCATACCAAACTGCATAAATGTTGTATGTAGGGATGCACACTATTAGGTTAGTAGTTAATTGTGAGACTTCGCCTTAAAGATAACATTCGCTGAGGTAAGGTTTGTAATCTTTAACTTTGTTTTAATTTGTTTCAGAAAGTGGTTTAACTTTTGCAACACTTTCGTCTGAAATTTTAAAAGCTGAGATGGATGATAAAACTAATGTCTACATAAGGACAAAATTATTTTTTTTTTAATATCGATTCTTATCCAGATAAAAATTGACATATACCTACTACACTCGTAAAAGCTTTATTAACATAGATGTCAGATTTAAAGCAAACAGGGATTTAAGATATGAGATTCCATCACGGATTTTCATCAAATCTCGTCCTTTGTAGGTAGATGACTAAATATTGGAAATCTGATGAGCAAAAATTACACAAGGAGACACGAAAGCCTATGTCATACGAAAACTAAAATCTGAAAAATCACATTAAAAACCTCTATCATTTTTCTTCAGCTCAAAATTTCATGACAACTATATGGTGAATGTGAATATTCTCTTTTACATTATTCTTTTCTTGTTCTAGACAAAAGTAACACAATCCTATTTCGTCAATGTCCGTTATAATGATTCATTGCATCCACAAATAAACTTTTTTATTGTCTAAATAAATTTCTCTTTTCAATAATTGTCAATAAGTATGCAATTGTTAACCCTTAACATTAACTTCTATAGTTTTTTAATGAGTTAAAAGCTACAAAAATCTCTCACCTCATTCAAATATTTCCCTGTTTATATACAATATTTACATGGGGGAATTTCCCTGAATATATCAGAAGACCACTCGACTTTCGTTTCAGCTTATACTTAGATTTGTAAAGTGAGAAGCGCTGGTTTTATTTTTCGAGACATCCTAAGGAACAGGTGAACCATAACTATCACAAAAGACTGACAGTCCGTATCTAGTTGCTTCATCGTTAGTTCCCACACAGAGAAAAAGATCTGAACTTTGACCGATTTTGTTTAGGAGGAGAGATGCCAATTGGGTACATATATATACCTGACAAGGCTCCTGTAAATAATGGCAAATACCTATGCAATTACCGTCATTGAGAATAATGGCAAATACCTATACAATACCATTGCAATTACCGTCAATGAGATCTAAGTTTGGCCGTTACCTCTGTACTTTTAATATATAATTAAAAAAAAAATTCTACATATGTCTTTTGGAGTCTTAGAATTCATTTTTTTAACAAGAGGGCAACAATTAATCCAGGTTACTTTGCTATCTAAAAAACCAAACAAGAACAACAACAACAAAAACTGAACTCAGATACTAGGACATTGTATTGCATAAGGTATGGACTAATGGCTAAAATAAACACAAAGAATATAATGAAAATTTAACCATTTAACAGCAAGCTTATGTAAAAGTTAATCTTTATACAATGGACCTTTAATAGAATGACACTGTCCTGCAAAACGAAATAAGTAAAGAAAGAGAAAGAACGAGGCCCATTTTGGACCCATATTTAGTGATCGTTTGAAAAAAGCAAAGTTTCATAATTATTAAACTTTGCTCAAGAATATGGCCGAAATGAATATTCACTATACAATATCTGGTGTCGCCTACACGTACATGTGGTACAGTGCCATTCGATAATTTTCTCGTTAATTTCTCTATATTTGATAAATATTCAATGTTTATAGCGCATTTATTTTGCTTTAGAAGACACAGAGCATATACACAGACAAGCTTTATACGAACCTATCTGCCAAATACATATTAATTGTATCACTATCTAAGCATCTAAAATGAAAACATTCAAAAGTTCGAATTATCGGTAAAAATGTCCTCTGGCATCACTTATGCATTGAATTTACTCAAATTTAAATCTGGCTCTCTAAAAGATTAGTAACTAACACGTTAATTTATAATTATCTTACGCATAAATATTGTGTATGTCGCCACACTTTTCTCACATGTTTACATAATTTATCTTGCATATAGGAGTAAAAATATGCCACCTAAGGTTTCAGATTCAATGATTGAGATACAAATGTACACTAGATGAAGTAAGCAGATGAAGATGCCCGTCGACAAGGAATGCTTGCTTCGTCATGGCACCTGATCCCACCTCTGATGGTTTAGAGGCCAATGTTTGCTTTGCTCCGAATTTGTATTGCTTCAATGGACTTTTGAGCTTGTTTACTGTTCGTTATCTTCATATTTCATAGTATAAATAAAATTTTCACATTTTCTTATTTTAGAACAGTAATTCTACAGAAGAAAATTTCTGAAGTGAACCTATTTTACTATCAATCGTTCTTATTAATTCTGCTTCAAAGGGGAGTTAATAACCCTTTGTTCTAAAACAAACTGAAAATTTTTCATTACTCAAAGGCTGTGTACGACCTGTGTCCTTGACACTGGTTCCATTATTTTTATATGTAGTCGAAAATGTAAAACGAGATGACAACATTCAGATAGAGTCTTAACTTAAAATATGGCTCAGGTAAGCTAAAAGTACCGCCAGATTATAAGGGTAAAATTCCTTGAATTAACGATTTTTTTCTTCTAAGTAATATTTGTTTTCTGAATATGTGCACTTTCTTTTATTGTCACAAATGCAGCCGATATCCGTAAGATAAGCATTCTTTTGTATTACGCAAGCCGAGTCCTATAGATAATTCTTATATCCTGTTATTGAATCACGGTAGGTTTTGACAAAATATAAGGCGATAAAAACTTGTTATATCCCTATATTTGTTATTTAGAAATATCATTTTCTTTTCATTTCGTTACTTATATGCGGCAATATCTTTCGAGCCAAAGTATAAGCCACGAATAAAAAAGAAGGGATATATATATATATATATATATATATATATATATATATATATATATATATATATATATATATATATAATTTTATGGAATACAATAAAAGTTTAGAATTCACCACCATACTAGTACATGTAAGCTTTTCTCTGTCAAAATAAAACTCCAATCTACATGTAAGTACAGTATAATAAAATACATGTACTTAACAAAAAAAAGAAAAAAAAGAAAAGAAACAGAAACAGAAAGAAAGAAAGAAAAACATTAACATTATTAAATCCAATTCACGTGTAAATTAAAATATCATTTTTAGAAAAATTATATAAAACCATTGTTTCTAAACACTTCTCTACACAAATTATACAGTTATTTTTTTCATTTCTTCCTTGTTTAAGCTCACAACTTGTTGATACGTCAGTCTATTTATAGGACCATTGACTCGTCGTTTATAGCAGATTCTTAAAACTCTTCAATTGAATTTAAAAACACTTTTCAAGCTCAGTAACCTTAAAAAAATACAAATGATTGCCTCCACTGAAAAAACAACATGTATTACGCAACACGCAGATCCAGAGTGATAAACTTGAAAGCCTTTTTCCCCTTTTATGCCGAGAGTTAAATGTTGCATTAAAGTCACTTAGATTTTACTGTGGTTGGTTCTCTTATTTAGACAACATGCAATATGTGCTGACACAAAAATGTTAGAGAGTGTCTTTTTCTGCTTGATTAAAATAATGAAAACCTATTTAAATATGTCCTATTTGTAAACATCGCATGCAATATTCGGTTGAGCTACATGTTCATGTAATTCCCTTTACTCAGAATTTTAAAAAAAGTATTCAGAATTGTTTTATTGGCTTTAAGTATCTGCTTTGTTAACGGCAGGGAGAGATTCAGGGTCGATATAACTAGAAGATGATATATCTACTCTACACAACAACTGCTTGGCCAGCATTCTAACAAAACTGGTATGTCAACCAGAAAAAAAGACAAAAGCGTCTTATTAAGATTTCTTACGTTGAGAAATTGGTACACAAATATAAACTAACCTGTACTGCATTGTTGCACAGTAAAACAAGACGCTAATAAAAATTAAAACATCCAAAATAGATCCAGAAACACTAGAGAGAAGCTTCCATGTTGAAGTAAATAAAACCTTCCTGGTTTAATTACACCACGTGAAAATATTTACAGCTGAGTACGTTCTGATAGCATACAACAAACCAACGACATTGGTCCATTCAGGACAATCTAGGAAGAAATGTTATATGTCAATCTGCCTTCTTTGCTGACACGATTTGTTTGGGGTGGCCAAATACCTGGGAGATTTAATACCTGTGTCTAGATAATGCAGCTTACATACTATATATTTATCATCCAGGTGTACTTTTCTTATCTGTCATTGAAAAGGAATTCAAACTAATCGATAAAATTATTATTTGATTTTTTTTTTATTTTTGTACAAACTTGCTTGCTAACCGTTACTAAAATTAATATACAAATAGATCAACGGATATGATGATTAAATAAACATACATGTGAATATTCTAAATGTACATGAATTCATACCAGTCAATTCGACTATTGAACTTGTGTCATAAGAAAAAGAGAGGAATAGAATGAAAAAGTAATTTGCAAATATTTCTTGGGAGAGAGAGTGGAGAGAGAGAGAGAGGGAGGATCACCTATGCCTATAGAAGGTGTTTTCCTACTGAGAATACAGTTGGGCTGTTTGAATTTTCACAAGTATCACTTGTTAACTTGAGGAGTTTCTTAAAATCTAGACGTGTTTTTTTTATTAGCAAGCAGAAATCATTCCAAGTATTCTAGCTACAGTTGCATGAGGACAGGGTTAAGAGAACCACACCGGCTGTTAGTAAATAAACCTTTATAATCAGCCTATCGGACTGTTGTTAAAAGTTTGCTCAAGATTTTTTTCCTAACTTTTTGATTAAAATACATATGGTAAATTAAATCTTTTTAAATACAATAATTCGAAAGAAAGGGAATAAGAGGACCCAGTGATATATTCTACGCATGTCCTCGGGCCTTTCCAGCAAGCACGGAAAGGCTCGTGAAGTTGCGATTGATATTCTACGAAGCACAAAGCATATGTGCATTTTCTAAACGTTTATACACTAAATAAGTCCACTTTCTTGAGTTTGATAATAATTTGTAAAACAAAAATAAAAATGTTTCTTTGGTATTACAATTCGTACCTGCTAAAATTTTAAAGGCCGTTTTGATTTTATCCTCAAGCAGATTTTATCTTCAATACTAAATGCCAATAGATATAATCAGGCACGTAGCATCTTTTTTTGAAGGGGTAGGAACCGCCCCCTCCCCCCCCCCCCAAACCCCTTAGTTTCATAATTGTGTACACAGAAAAAGGGGTGGATATATCCCGGCGTCGGGGGCTACTTAGGTCTCTGATTTATATGAGTATTGACTACCTTTGACCTAAAAAAGGTTTATAAAAAACGTTCATCTGTAATCAGGCTTGTGAGTAGTACAACGAGGGGCCGGTACGTTTTTGCTAAGTTTCTTTCCTTGTTTATTTTGTTAAGAAAGTTTCCTTCAAACGCAAGTTGCCCCGCCCTCCCCACACTTTTAATTGCAGTATGGTCGCGTCCGTCCACATTATTGTACTTTCTCAGGCAAGCTGCCCGCCCTGCCCACAATTAATTTTTATTCTTGTATAGTCGATTCGTCCACATTAGTGTATCTAAAAAAAAATTTGTCGAATGTGAGAGTATGGATCTGCGCCCAAATCATTACAAAATTTAAGAATTTTGACTTTTGCAAAATTTCACACATCCCCCCCCCCCTCCAAATTTTCCAGGCTGGTGCACACTCAATATTCATAAAAATATCGCCAATCATTCTGGTTGATGTTAAGAACACTTACATAAAAACAAAGGTGAGACCACAATAACATACCAAATTGAGGCAGAAACGATAAAGCATTATAACAAAAGGTAAGAAATTAGCACACGAGAGAGAGAGAGAGAGAGAGCGAAAGGAAGACAGAGTGATTTATTCAATGAAACATGAAGATAAAAAACAGTATTCAAGCTCAAAGTCCATTAAAACAATACAAATCGGGAGAAGAGCAAAAACGGACCTCCAAAAACACAGGTGGGATCAGGTGCCATGGAGGAGTGAGCATCTTCTGCCGACCGGTCACACCCGTCGTGTGCTCCTTGTTATGATCGGTAAATAACGGAAAAATCCGTCGACAATTCAGTGTGTAATAATGGCCTAACAATTAGTATGAAAAACGTCAGTCAGCATATGACCTAATGACAGATTGTATTTGCTGACAATTTAAGATCATTGTATCGACCATAGAACTTACGAAATGATGACTTTAAACGAGACTGTTGATATTCTTAATGCTTGTTTCACCAACTTGTTTGTCAATAACGTGCCTCGTTTTATAAATTGTTCTTGCGTAGAGTATGCTCTTGCGTATCGAATCAACTGAGAGATATACACCCCATATGCAGGTGATAAGGGTATATTGCTGCATAAGTAAGGGAAGTTGACGATTGAAAAGTTAGTCATCACGTTTTTCATAAAGCTTTGTTGTTAGATTATCATTAACGTCTTTTTCTAGTAAAATATCCAAATATGAAACAGATGTGTCAGACTCTGTGGTATTTTTTTATTTCAAGCTCACTGGGATATATTTTGTCGACATATGAATGGAAATAACTATTTTAATTGATAATACGTCGTCGATATATCTAAACGTCGAGTTGAAGGCTACAGCAAGAGATTTCTTTTTCTTATGTAAGATTCTGAATAAATTCTGATTCATATAAATACAAAAAAAGGTCTGCTAACAACGGGGCAAAATTGGTACCCATGGGAATTTCAACAGATTGTTGGAAGACCTGGTCTCCAAAAACCACATAAATATTGTCAATCAGAAACTCAAGCATCTTTTTAATATCAACTTCAGAGTACTTAATTCAAGTGAAGAACAGCTACACTATATAGCTGTTTGGAATTGATCTGCATTTGATTTGAACGGGAAAGTTTTAAGTATTTTTTAAAAATATTATGAAACTCTAAACTCTAAGAGTAAGATCGATTTTTCCCCAATATATCCATAAAAAAGAAAAGAAACTTCTTCTAAAAGAAATGTCTTCAAAAATCAAAATGACTGCAGACTTTCAAATCTACATCCTGTCCTCTGTGGGATATTCCCAAAGTTTCCTATGATAGATTTGTGTCATCTGTAGATATTCCCAAAGTTTCTTATAATATATTTGTGTCCTCTGTGGGATATTCCCAAAGTTTCTTATAAAAGATTTGTGTCCTCTGTGGGATATTCCCAAAGTTTCTTATAAAAGATTTGTGTCCTTTGTGGATATATCCAAATTTTCCTATCTTAGAGTGTGTGTGATATTGTCAAAGTTTCCTATGATATATTTGTGTCCTCAGTGGATATATCCAAAGTTTTCTATGTTAGATTTGTGTCCTCTGCGGGAAATTCTCAAAGTTTCCTATGGAAGATTTGAACACATTTCCAGATTTCCTGTTTCTTTGGACAAATGTTCGCTGGTGACATTTTAAAGATTGATATATTGATAAATCAAGAAAGATGACAATGTTTGCTTAATGAGTTTGTGTCATCTGATCATTAAATCAAACAGTAAAACAATTATTGTTGTTTTTCAATCACAACACTGATTAAGTGACCCTCGAAGTAAAATTTTTACTTGCTGTACTCCTTGGGTAGCAAATCATCGTAAATCGACATAAAAACAGCAATGAATAGCCACTTTATTGCAAGAAGTTGGTTCTTTTTAATTCAAGTAGAAACGAGCTCCGCAAACATGACAGCGCACAGAAACCCAGAGTCCTCTCAAAGTTATAAATGTCATGTCACTTTATTCCTGAGTACCAGTTCCAAGTCACAGGCCTTTACTTACTAGATACTTTAATCCGACTGCCAGTTGGAATATAAAAAGTACTTTTTCATACCACCCGTTTGTCAGATCTGAAGGTCTATGTTCCAAGTGAGGCTTAGTAAGTCATATATAAGGGGAAAAACATAATACTCTCAAGGCCCCTGGGCCTCTTGTTCTTCAATATGATTCAATCATTACAATTAAGCTCACCTAGGCTTACAACTAATCGAACTTTTCTGATCAAAGTTTGTCCCTCCATCGACAGACGTTAATCTGTTCTACCTGTCAAATTTTCACTTCTCAATTCTGCTTAAGAACAACCAGCCCTCGGTAAGAGGAATTCAATTTTCTTTAAATCAAATTTCATGTTCTATTCAAAGAAAACATGAGTGATAAATCAGAAAAAAGAGGGGGTGCATGGCTTAAATAATCTTCTCTACACCCAATGGGTCAGAAATGAAAAGCTTGGGTTTATAGAGTTGAAATCCTGACCCCAGGGCTACAACTGGGGACAAAGTTGAAACAATAAGACGAGCCCACAATATAGGACCAAGTTTTTTTTTCATTAAAACTGTTCTGAAGAACAAAGTGTCTCATCTACTAATTTTTTGGTCTGAATAGATAAAAAAAAAAAGATTTGAAAAGAGGCTTTTTCTAAAAAAAAAATCTTCAAAAATAGAAACGTCTGCAGATTCTCAGAACTATGTCCTGTCCTCTGTAAGATATTTCCAAAGTGTCCTATAATAGATTTGAACACATTTCCTGATTTCCTGTTCTTTTGGACAAATGTTCGCTGGTGACATTGTAAAGACTGTTACATCGAAAAATCAAGAAAGATGACCCTGTTTGCTTAACGAGTTTGTGTCATCTAATCATTAAATCAAACAGTAAAACAATTATTGTTGTTTTTTAATCACAACACGGATTTGGTAACCCTCTAAGTACAATTTTCAGGTACTGTACTCCTCGGGTAGCTTATTACCGTATTTAAAAAAGGTAACTGCAGAGTATAGTATATATTCCATTGCTAATAAGAACTTAACTGTCTAATTCAAATGGAAAATTTGTACTATGTCGAAGGTTTGTCATAAAAAAAAAACCCAGAACATTCTTACATATACAAAAATTAAATTTTTTTTTCTCCAAATTTTTACATTTAGGATTGCGCACACTTCCTTTCAACTTAAAAGACCATAATCAACGTTAACAATTGTTGTTTATGTCTCTGCTGATTTAAACCGTTTCATGAAGTATATAAATGCCTATGTTCGTAAAGTTACCTGTCAATTTAACATTGGAACTTCCTACAAGAAAAAAAATTATTTATCACATATATATATACATGTAATAGTAGTTGAGTGAATAGGGGTGACTTTTCGCCTGTCCGTCCTCCTCGACCCGTTTACCCCCCCCCCCCCCCTCACTGCCCCCTTTCCACTCTTGAGATTTTTCATCTATATTTTCCCCCAAATTCTTTATGAATTAGAAAACTTCATTTTTTCATGAACTAGCAAGGATGAGCATGAACATCTTGTACAAACTGTTTTGTCCATAAATCCAAATTCTTTCATGTCAAAAACTTTTCGTAGCGAAGAGGGTACATGTACAAATATGAGAGGAGAAATGACGATAGAACATCTCACCACAAGCTAATTCTACAAACATCTCACCACAAGCTAATTCTACAAACAAGGAAACAAGGCCGTCGAAATGGGGTTGGGGGTTGGGTGCGATCGCACCCCTTTAAAAACAAACATTCGAAAATAAAATTTTTGTCAAAATAAATTCATTACTGATCTATTTAAAGAAATGCTGCTAGATTATGTTTATTAAATAGTTAAGAGAATGACTTAAACAATGCACCAGAACCACCAAAATGGTGCTCGATTATTAAAAAAAATCTGGTTCAGAGAAGGAAGAACTCCTCCCAGACCCTCTCTTTCCAGAAACCTGGCGACGGCTCTGGGAAGAAACCCCCCAACAGCTTTCTCTGCGTTATAAACTTAAGGTTTTGTTAATTCGGAATTTGACCCACCCCCCTCCAAAAAAAAAATCTCTGAAAGTGAAGGACTGTTTCTTGTTTATTCTGTTTTGTTGTATTATATGTAATATTATTATGTAGTCGGAAAATAGCTCTTCAGAGCTAATGTTTTCTGTTTGATTTACCCGACTTTAATTAAATATTATCTTAAGGACAGAATCAAAGCAATTGTGGAAATGTTCCAAGAAAGACAACTCTTGACAAACCTCGTGCTCGATTGATTGACATTTGACTGTTAAGTCAATGTCTGTTATTCTATTCCTATAAGATTTTGGAGATGGTGCCAGATATTATGTCGCTGTTCTAGCTGCTTTATTCACTTATCAATTTATCTTGTATAAAATCCAATCTTAATTGTCCAATGCAAAAATAAATTCATATTTTTATCCTGAAAAAGTTATTAATAAATTTACAACATCTAAACGGCGTTTAATCTTCCTTTTTTTCTCTGTTTAAAAGTAAGCCATAGAAAATGTCCAGGAAATTATTATCAAAGCAAGACTGTGTACTTAACAAGAACAAGGAAATGAATACTTAATGGACTCCGGCCACTGAATAAACTTTACGGTAAAGAACACAAACCCAAGGGCAGAGTAGCTGTTCTGAAATTAGCTAAAACGAGGCTCCCCTGGCATGCATGTAAATCCTAATCCGGGATGTTAGAAAGAGAGAGTATAAAAGATATAAACAAAGATATATAATACTGCTTAGATATTCGGGCACCACTACACAATCACAGCGTACAACACTTCCTCAATAAAACAAAGACAATGGCGACTAAAATGAGATAAATAAGATCTCGCCCCTGGCATGTAAACAATACATGTATATATAGTAATACAAACCAGATGTGTAAAATGTAAATAGATCGTCAGAGATATTTAATATGTACATACGCACGAGTTAAAAGTATACGAGTGAAATATATATAAGCTCTTAAGAAAAAAAATCAGCTGTTGTCAAGAAAAGGTTTAAATGACCAGTAAACCTGCGCTACAGATCTGAAGTCGTTAGTACGAGTAATCCATCATAGGCAAAAATCAATAAGAAGTATTTCAACATGACTAGAGCCACGCCGTAATGTAAACACCAACAGGAACTAAATAAAACCGTGAATATGATAGATAGGAAATTGACATGCATCTTGATTGTGAAATTGACAAGTGTATATTTCTTTGAATGGCGGGAATGATGAAACTCTGTGTTACCTGCCGTCTACGATGGCCACCCATAGCATACTCTCTCCTCCGCCTATTTTACTTCCTCCTCCGTTGATCAACTCATTTGAAAAACACACAGTGCTGACTGGCCTCCCGCGTTTTTATCGCCTGAATTTACTTCCTTGTCTCGTTAGTACATGTAAAGTCAGATTGTAAATGTTGTAGTAATAATATACTCCACGCCTCAATCCAATCGTCAGGAGGAATCCATGTTTGTTAAGCTATCATCTCACTGTCAATGGCGACTACGTAATTTATATACAGCGAAGCTAATACAGATGGTATGACCTTGTCGACTCAGTCAATCTCAGCTAGGACATGTTCATACCATATCTTTTTTCCTGTTGTTTCCTTATCCCCTACTATTCGGCATTTAATTTATGTACATTTTTACGTTCGATACTCTTGCTATGGAAAGGTCAGGACCGAGGTCATTCACTGATACAACTACCTTTGCTTATGCAAGAATGACCTATATTAAAACACGAAATGAACTTGTTAATTCTGAGTAAGAGATAATGATTTATATTATTTTACTTCCTCTTAGCTGTGTTTATACTGTTGAAGTATCTTAGTTGTGAATATCTGACGCATGTAAACAAAACTTAGCGTATCAGGAGATCTACTTATGGGCGGATCTAAAAATTAGTATCAGTAGACGTTTTTACAACCATTAATATGTGTCCGGGTTATGATTATGTAGGTCATTTTTCCATTCTTTAATTAAACCGAGTTTTACTGGTGTTACACTTACTGAAATTTTTACTTCGCATAAAATTTTGATTATAATATTTGAAAAAAGAATTTTTAAAAAAATGAAATCAAATCTGACTTGCTAGAAGACAAGTGTTTTTCATGCTATTAAGTTCACCTGTCTTGCTCCTTTTCTTTCTTTTTGTTAATAAACTAAAACTGATTCTGAACGTATATTAAAAATATATATGTACCTAACAAACGTGTGTAGGTGTGATTTGTGTTTTTTCGAGACATCCGTCATAAAGATTTTAATCCTCTTTTTAAAAACGTTTGATTTATTTAAGGACTTCAATTGTAATGGAAAAAAATTATTCACAGTCATGCCATCCAGTGACAGAATTCTACTTTAAATCACATACTGAACCTTCCAAGACCTGTTACAAAACTTTAAATTCTTTAACACTGCGAGTATATGATTTTTAATAAATTCTTTTTTTCCGCGTTACCTATTTTTATTTTCCATATTGGTTACATCGCAAATACTTGCTAGCAACGTTTTTGAAAATAAGACGAATGAAAAATCTTTTGGGCTGGGTGGTGGTGGTGGTGGTTTTGGGGAGGCATAATTGAGGAGGGATCTTTTTTTTTTTTTTACATGTGCTATTTTGGTTTAACCCTGACCCCAGGGGCCAAAACAAATACGAAACATAAATTAAAATTCTTTGGTGATTTTTATATATTAATTTGATTATTTTTTAATGGGTCTTCCAACCACTTGTAGAAGATTGTTAAAGATTAACCGTTTTAAACTCATGCTCAGTTGTGATCATTCCTTTAAAACAGTAAATTGGATTTTTTTTATTCAAAAGCTTTAAGTTATATAACTTTAATAAGTTCTGTTTTGGTTTGTGCAATTGAATAGTAATTTCATGCACATTAATGAATAATTCCACCCAACTCCTCAATATCAAAACTTTAATTTGAAAATTAATTTGATTGTAATCGAGAGGCAAAAAGGGAGGATAACAATGTTCAAATTAGCTATAGGTTCTCTAAAAATTATTTTACAGAAACAAATTGTAAGAATATAAACGTTTGTTCCTATATAGATGAGTTTCGGACAAAAAATAAGTAACTGAGAAGATGAGACACTTCAGGTCTTCAACACAGTTTTAATAATAAAAAAAAACAAACCTTAGTCCTATATTGTGGTCTCGTCTTATTGTTTTAACTTTGTCCCCAATTGTAGCCCTGGGGTCAGGATTTCTACTCTATCAACCCAAGCTTTTCATTTCTGACCCATTGGGTGTAGAGAAGATTATTTAAACCCCCCTCCTCTTTTTTCAGATTTATCACTCATGTTTTCGAATAGAACATGAACTTTGATTTGAAGGGAATTGAATTCCTCTTACTCAGGGCTGCTTTCTAGATATTTGGGTTGAAATTGACACTTGTTCTTAAGCAGGACTGAAAAGTGAAAATTTGACAGGGAGAACAGACAGACGTCGGTTGATAGAGCCCTGGACAAAATTTGACCAGAAAAGTTCGATTAGCCGTAAGCCTACATTTGTAGATGAACTTGAATTGTCATGTTGAATTATTAATTGAAGAACAAGAGACCCAGAAGCGTTGATAGTATCAAGTGTTTCCCTTGATATATGACTTGCTAAGCCTCACTTGGGATATAAACCTCCTGACAAATTGGTTTTATAAGAAAAGGACTTTTTTATACTCCCATTGTCAGTCGGATTAAAGTATTTGAAGGTCTGTGACTTGGAACTGGTACTCTGGATTCATGCGACATGAAATTTACAACTTTGAGAGGACTCTGTGTGCGCTGTCATATTTGTGAATAGCTGCAGAACTGTAGCTCTCTGCTTGAGAAAATTCGGACAGACAAAGCAGAGAGGTCTTTACAACGCTTGGATCTGTAGCTCTCTGCTTTGTCTGTCCGAATTTTCTCAAGCAGACAGCTACAATTCTGCAGCTAATTTGTGAAGCTCGTTTCTACTTGATTTTGAGAAGAAACGATTTTTGGAAATAAAGTGGTCATTTAAACCCCACCTTGTGGCTTCAGCTCTTGGGACAAGGTTTATGCAAATTTGGTAAATGGCATAGTTTACCGTCACCATAGAACTTGCTTGCTGAATGTTCATAAATAAATAAAATTAACAAAGGTACACTGTAAAATAAATTTTAATACATGACCAACGTAGTCCGACTCTGAGTTCTCAATTCTGGACCCATGGGACATGGATATTAAATTTTTGGTAGAAGACTGTTCATTATATCCACAATTCAAACTAGAGGTACTGTGAGCTCGCAGAACGATACCCCCCGCTCCCATAAGAGTATTAAAGGAAAAGTCCATTTCTTGCTATAAGAAACCCCAGATATCTGTCCGATCAAATAATACATGTAGAAGATGTACAATGGCATAATGTAATGAAGATTATGTGAAAGGCTCAGTAAATTTTCAACAGTGGTAAAGGGAGGTTTGCGGATAAGAAATGGGTACCCCTAATGTTATAGAAAGAATAGTGGTGTCCATGTTTTGCTATGGGAAACCCAAATATCTGTCGAATCGAAAGGAAAAATAGCAGGTGCATAATGGCAATATGTAATAAAGATTCTGTGAATGTCTCATTAAATTTTATGTAGTGGTATAGGAGGAGTTGTGGATAAAAGATGGGTACCGTACCCCAAATGTTATAGAAAGAATGACAGCATCCAAATTTTGCAATGGGAAACCCAAATATCTGTCCGATCGAAATGTGTTGTTCAATAGGAGATGCACAATTAATAGCACTATGTAATGAAGATTCTGTGAAAGTCTCATTAAATTTTATTCAGTTGCGAATAAGAGATGGGTACCATGAAATGGTACGGACGTTCTGACGCACAGACGTAAGGACATACGGACGGACGGACACTACAATCACTATATACCCCCACTTTTTTCAAGCGGGGGTATAAAAAATCAAAGATGTGATGTATTTTCAATATACAATGTAATAACGACTTTGATCAAACCAATTGGGTTTGAATCCTGGACCAAGTTAACTAAACGAACAGCATAGAATATACAGTTGTATTTGTTTCTGTTTGTTTGTTTGCTTTATGCCCCTTCGAGAATTGTTTCACTCATATTCATACGCCCCCTATTGCCCGTTGGAAAGCTGCAAATTTAGACTTATAAATAGCTATTGAGCGATATAAAGGATCGGTTTTGTGCCAACATCTACTGCTAAATCTAAATCTAGGTTTATATGGTCTTATCCGAAATCTGCTGTGGGAAGTATAGTTCTCTCTTTAGAGGCGTGGACAGATATATCCTACACCCACTTCTATACCACACCCTCATGTTTGTAGTCTGGAAACCATATTTATTTTAAGACGCCGGTCTAACCTTGGAATTAAATTTCGTCTCAAATATCTTTGATTTTTTAAATAATTTTCCTCAACTTAACATTAATGCCCGCATCTGTCACAAGAAAACCAAAGTTGCTGTAAATTTCCTACTTCTATTTGCAAAGCATTTCAGATCTGAAGCTCATGGGATCTTTGACAAATATCGTGGTTTTACTCCTATTATTACATGCTGCATGTGTTCAAATAGCATAAAATACATGTAAAAGTATGTAATGTATGTGTAAACACAATGTTCTAGTAATTAAAACATTCAAATATATATATAGATGTAGATCGTGTAATATGAATCTGGACATACACTCTTCAGTGCCCATAAACACGAACAAAGTGGCACTGTAAAACTATGCTGCAGTTAGTTAGCAGTGGATTATACTATACTCTTCGGGTTATTTTTAAAGTTTCCAAGTATCATCTTAAAATGTCCACTCAACAGTATCGCTTTGAGGAGGGAACGGAGGGGGTATCCGATGATTAAACAAATAGCTGATTCTCTGTCTACAGACTGCTGGTGATTACGATGACTATAGTCTGGACTTAAGTTGTAACTGCACAAGTACGTACATATCCCCATACTTTAACTATCCTCATACTTTAACTTTTATTCGTCACAGTAAGACTTGAAATAGGTAAAAAGCCCAAATTTCATTTCTCTTTATTCACACATTCACTTTTGTGCACGTCGTAAGGTGTGTTTGAAACATGGTTCATACGCAGAAACATTTTTCTTTTCGATACATTTTTTATTGTGCTTTAAGTTGCACTAATTACAATCAAGTTAAAAATAACTAGTACATGAATGCACAGAATGATGTTAACATGTTTGATTTTACAGCCACCCGAAGCTAATTTTTTTCAGAGTTATCATTAGAGAAAAGTTTATCATTGCTTTGTCATGTGATATGACCCCCTATATCTTTGCACCTGAATTCATAAAGGTAGCAAAGCAATTATAGGACTGGAAATGGTCATTGTATTGTAGTACTTTATTATATTTTAAAGGTTGACAAAATATCAATGCATGCTGTGTCGAATGCATCACACACTAAAGTCATAAACTGAACCAGGAAGATTCCTATAAATAACTCACCGATTGCTGGCGTATCTCGGTCCGTACGGATGGAACATTTTTTTAATTTCAGGATTCCTCGACAAAAACAACTCCACAAACGCTTGTCAAAGTCTGAATAGATTATTTAGGAAAACTCGCACAAATTGAAAGTCACATAGTGAACAGAGAAAGGCTTTTTCCTTCTTAAACCGGCAAATCGGCTCGGTTTGGCAAAATATTATTTTCCGCCAAGCGTCGCACGAACAGATAGGGAAAAATAAGAGCATCCGGATTAGCGGGAAATTCACACTTAGGTTTTCTCGTCGTGACCCTTGACTGTTTTCAAAGGAGGTTTTACGTACATGAGTCATTGTTTTCGTTACTTATTTGCATACAATATTATGTCACACAAAAAATCCACAGAATTGTCATTTATATATAAATTTTATAATGTTTGAAATTGTGCAGCTACAAATAAGGAGATCAATGGCAAATGGGATCTTATTTGTGAAATAAATAATGAAGACGTGTTAAAAAAGTGCATACTCACTCATGTTTGAAGACAGGACAAGAAAATTGCATATTTTGTACAGGTATTAAAGCATGTGATGCCAATTACGTCATATTGATAAACAAACAATTACAACCACGTTAATTATCATTATTCACGGTCGCCATCAATCAGTGGGTTAGTTCATTTGCATATTATACGCTTAGTTTTCAGAAAATGAAACTGCTGAATAGTATTTTTGAAAGTTATTCAAAGTAGCGACCCAGATAATATTGGGAATTAATCATCACGGGATTTTCCATAACATGCTGAGTTCGGCGTAAGTTGTGAGTGTGATGCGCGACTGTTCCCTGCGATATGGACAATCGGGCGTACACTTTTAAGTAAATTTTTTTTATAAAAAAAGGAAACAGTATCTTTTTTCAATATTTTTACTTTTGAAACTGAAGGCATTTTTAAAAATCAAAGCATTACATTATCCGAACGATTAAGTTCAACTCTTGCAATGATGGAATGGTATGAAACCTATGTCACACAGGGGCAGTTTTTTTTTCATGAAATGTCTTTGAAATTTGTATTACAGGTTTGGACAACAATGTTTTTATAAAATATCTGAAGCGTGAATTATGAATTAAGAGCAATCAATCATTTCATAATTACAAAGAATTTTTCATCAATTCATACACTACAAAGCACCTGAAAAATCGTGTTGGCTTAAATTTATGTGGTAAAAATTATGTTTTAACCTTCAAAAAGTTTTTCTGACAGGGCCTATTTCCTACAATATTATGTAATGTACAACATTCTTTGATGGTTGATTTCGAACCATCCAGGAAATGTTAAGTTGAAATATTGTTTTCATTATTAATTATTATTATCATTTTCGTTCTTATTTTTGTTTTTCTCAGCAATAACAAACAGGCCCGTAGAACGCGGTCCCCACTCTTTTGCTGTAGTTTTTAATATGTAAATTTTCAATTAGACCTGGACACATCCCCCCTTTTTTGTTGCTGTAATGTCGAACACTTGCGAATTTCAATTTGAAAATAAAATACGAAAAGGTTAGAGACCCCCCCCCCCCCACCTCCACGAAGTAGGAATTATTTTGTGCTTGGGCATTTTTTTTTTTTTTACTTTAGTCATATTTTCTTGGAAATTGGCTCTTCCACTATTAAAAACGTTGCTACAGGCCTGACAAGTTCCAATATCGAAAAATATCAAAAGGTAGCTATAGAAAAATTAGTACTTTACTTTAATTTTTTTTAAAAAAATAAAACTGCTGTATAACCCTTCTCAAGGCCCTGACATACTTTATGTCATCAGCAACAACATACTCACATGTAAGTCTGAATTAATTTTATTCCAGAGTTCAAAGGTTATGAGCAGACTCACAGGTGCTTATAACCCAATATCATTCTTTCTGCTGCTATTACTTAAGGAATAACTGTCTAATCTTTTGGTTTCATGATGTGTTCAATCGATTGGCTTGCGTGAAAATTTGCATAAACGCCGAAGGCTATCCCCACTACTTTCAAAAACAACTTCTATTCAGGGGAAACTATGCTACAACAAATTTAAAAAGTGATGTAAATCGAGTTTGGATTCTCAAATACTATAAAGAAGTTTAGGAGAATATAAAATCGGAGTTTTTCCAAACTTTAATAAATTCATGTCTTTCAACACCTTTTACCACCTTTCCCAATGTTGATTAACAGTGTTATTGATATCCTAGGCATGCATAATCAATAAGAATGAAACTCAGAAAATATTATAATATTTTATGATTGGTACATGTAATCTTCAGAATTACTTTTTTATATTCATTCTTTTTCTACACATAATTACTCTGAAGATGATCTTAAAAAGATGATGGAGTTCGGCATTGGCAATGTCTATATACAATATCTACAGTATTATACAATATCTACAGTATGCATACAATATCTACAGTATGTATACAATATCTACAGTATGTATAGCTTTAGGAGACCAGATTTTTCAACAATCTGCTGAAATTCCAGAGGACCCTTTATCGTCGACCTTTTTTTATATTTTTAAAAAGTAGAAGAAAATGCTTGTCGTAGCATCCAGTCGACATTGGGCTATATCGACGACTTTTTATTAATTAACAATACCGGTAGTTACTTTTATACATATGTCGACTTGATATATCCCAGTGAACCAAAAATTAAAAACACCAGAATCTGCTGCATTTGTTTTAAATTTAGATGTTTAAATTAATTGACTATAGACGTTAATGGCTAACTTACAAGTAAACTATATGACAAACGGAATGACTTCAGCTTTTTCCATCGTCAACCTCCCCTGTTTATGTAATGCACATAATGCTTATGTCTCCCATCCGATTGGAGTACGCAAGAGTATGTTCGAAGAACGATCATTTTTTTTTATCCGAGGCAGGCTACTGGTAATTTAGTTGATGTTACAGGTCTTCCAACAATTTAGCTTTTTGCAAAATATTAGTATATAGTCGTTATTAATGTGATAATGACATTGTTTGCAAATACAGCCAGCCTATTGTTTTTTTTTCTGACGTGTTTCATACAAATTGTATGGCCATTGTTTAAGTACAAATTTTGACAAAAGAATACTCTGTTTACCTGATCAATACAATGAGCTCACGTCGGATGTGACTGTTCATCAGGGGATACTTACTCCTCGTACCTAATCCCGAATTTGGTGCTTCCAGAGGTCCTTATTTTATGGGGTGGGGGGGAGAGGATGTTTTTGTTTGTTTCTTTGTTTTGTTTTGTTTGTTTTTTGTTGTTGTTTTTTTTGTTTTTTTTGTTTTGTGTTTGCAATTTTCATGATTTTTTATATAAGAATTCTGAATCTATCAGATTAATCACTGTTCTTTGTCATGTTCAGGGGTGTTTCAATCAAATATTTAATTTTCTATAAAATATCTGAAGTTCACTGTCACCGCAAATTATACATATCGTTCAAAAATATTTTCTTTAGAAAATTAACATTGATTTGATGCCTACATCAAGAAAAATGAGTTGCACGAGAATAGCGATCTACACAAGAATATTGTGAAAAAAAGCACTTTCAATAAAAATGGAACTCGTAAATTTACTTACCTTGCCATCATTCATTTGCAAAATTATTTTTTTAAAAACATTCTGATTGTACACTCAAGTACTCTGAAGTTGATATTAAAAAGGATGCTTGAGTTTCTGATTGACAATGTCTATGTGGTTTTTGGAGACCAGGTCTTCTAACAATCTGTTGCAATTCCCATGGGTACCAATTGCGCCCCGTTGTTAGCAGACCTACTTTTGTATTCATATGAAGCAGAATTTATTCAAAATCTTACACACGAGAAAAAGAAATCTCTTACTGTGGCCTTCAACTCGACATTTAGATAATCGACGATCTATTATCAGTTAACAATAGTTACTTCCATTCATATGTCGACTCGATATATCCCAGTGAGCTTGAAGTAAAAGATACCAAAGAATCTGACCATCTCTTTCATACTTGGATATTTTACTAGAAAAAGACGTTAATGGTAATCTAACAACAAAGCTTTATGATAAATGTGATGACTTTAACTTTTCAATCGTCAACTTCCCTTACCTATGTAGCAATATACCCTTATCACTTGCATATGGGGTGTATATCTCTTAGTTGATTGGATACGCAATAGCATTCTCTATGTATGAACTATTTCTAAAGCGAGATAAGTTACTGACAAACAAGTTGATAAAACAAGGATATCAACAGTCTCGTTTAAAGGCATCATTTCGTAAGTTCTATGGTTGATACAATGACCTTGTCAGCAAATACAATCTATCATTATGTCATATGCTGACTGACGTTTTTCATACTAATTGTTAGGTCATTATTTACACACTGATTTGTCGACGGATTTTGCCGTTATTTACCAATCATAACAAGGAGCACACGGCAGGTGTGACCGGTCGGCAGGGGATGCTCAATCCACCATGGCACCTGATCCCACCTCTGATGTTTTTGGAGGTCTGTGTTTGCTCTGCTTCCGATTTGTATTGTTTTAATGGACTTTGAGCTTGAATATTGTTCGTTATCTCCATATTTCATCATAACGAACCCTGTTTCTGTTTCGACGAAAAGTTGAAACCTTCATGACCATGAAATGACCATGCTTTTGTTTTGCCTGATATTATTAAGAGATCTATTTATAACCGAATGGATTGAATACAAATATAGTGATGTCCTTTATTGTTTTTTGCATTGATTATATGAAGACATTGCCATTTGCATTTAGTTTCACTTTTCACACAAGAACAGATGTTAAAAAGCTTTCCATTTTTCAAAATCCGCACAGATTTGCGAAGAAAGAAAATACATTTAGATGCCGATATTTCTTTCTCTAACGAAATAAACGCAAATCCGAGAGCAATACCAATTTCATGATGTATTCAAATATGCAATGGTAAGTTCACTGAATAATATTTTGGAGATGAAATATAAGGCTATAGTTACACGAATATGCATAATTTATTTGATTTGAAAAGTATGTACAACAAAATTTTGTCTTGTTCTCTAAATACCTGAAAACAGCCTCTGTGTTGGCATAAAAATATAGCATTTGAGTTATTAAGCGAGGTATTTAGACAATATTAAATCTATTAATTAATTACAAGGTTTTATAATGAAGATATCCTAACAAAAAATATTTTAGTAAACTATTGTTAAGTATAGTTTACTACAGTTATCAATAGTAAATCAACGTTTTAAAGTGATCACTATGATAAATTAAAGTTTTCAAAGTGATCACTATAGTAAAATCAAAATTATCAGAGTGATCACTGTAATAGTATTTCAAAGTTTTCGTAGTTATCACTACAGTAAATCAAAGTGTCAAAGTTATCACTACAGTAAATCAAAGTGTCAAAGTTATCACTATAGTTAACTATAGTTTCTATAGTGACAACGTTATTACTATAGTTAATTTTAGTAAACTATAGTTAACTATAGTATTTTTTTGTAAGGATATTTTGCAAATTTTTGAATTTTCTCTTCATGGAATTGACATAGTTTGATTTAAAAAATTTTCAAAGTTATAGCCCATAGATGTATGCTGAAAGAGTTAAAAACAATAGCATTACGCTAATCTTCTCAAAAAGCATTGAGAGGTACAAAATTGTTTTCTTTCAATTTTTTACGGTGTTAAAAGGCGTGATGAATATTTAAATTAATTTTGAAAAAGACAACTATGATTGAATTTGATCATTCAGATGTTTTGAGAACTAGTATGATATAAGGATTTGAATGTCCATTACAGAATACACAATGCATGACACTTCGTAGATTTTAACCCCTTATAAGTCGAAAACATTGTAGCAATCATATGAATCTATTAGAAACTCTTTGTATAAAGAAATCAAACCATAGGACTATTCTGTATTTCAATTTTGCTGTAAAGTTTTTACGTAAACAAGCTGAAATTTAAATCAAATGGAGTCACAGTCTTTTAATTAAACCAATCGCACTTTTCTTTCCTTCTATAATATTAAATGTAAGAAATCGTTCAAAACTCCCGAACAAAGTGAAAGAAATTGTCATGATTAAGTTTAAAACTCTGCTTGACTTTACTCTTTGAAATGATCTACGTATTTCAAATATCCATGCAATTTAAATCAGAGTACATTTAGATAATTGCTTGCTTGATTACGTCTTGTATCATAAACGTTTTGTTTGCACAACTTGCAAAAAAGAAGAAATAAACTAATACTGTATATGTACTTACTCTAGCCAGTCTGGTAGTTCATCTAGATCTAACAGCATTGTCAAATAGCACGTGGAACAATTAAATGAAAACAAAGTAAACAGCGACCATAGGTATGAATTTATATATAGTAACAGAGTCGCATCGCTAAGCAAATGGGAATAAAGATAATTAGGTATGTATGCATGTGATCGTTTTATGTAATTTCACGTGCAGTTTGACAGGTTTTCCCAAGACTATTGAAAATAACTGCGAACTTTTTTGTAAAGTGAAAAATTAAAATGCAGTTAAATTTGAATATTTTGATAATAAATTGTCATCTTAATACATGTAAGCATTATCAGGTATGTCTAAATATCTTTTTTACTCGTTTTTCAAAGGCCCTAACACGCAAGTTTAACCTTTTAAAAGACTGAAACAAGATTTAAATATATATATATATATATATATATATATTCATCGTAGCACGAATAAATAAATATACGAGTAAATAAAGAAAAAAATAAAACTGATTCTTTACCTACCATTGCACATTGTTTCATTTATTTTTGATATTATATATTGTGTATTATTTTAAGCACTATGAAATCGAAAAACATAAATTGAATATATTAGACCGACAATCTACGACAAGGTCAAATATTTATTTATTTATTCCTTCTATTATTACTGCATGTAATTCATTTTTATTTAAACGTCCATTTTAATAAATAATGCAAATTTACTTTTTGTGATACACTCTATATCAAATTCCTAAATTTCATTTCTCCATAAAATGTCATATTTTTATGATCAATTTAAGCTTAGCTATCCTAATTGATGCATTGAGAAACTATTATGATATAATGTGTTTTAACTTATAATCTTTTTAATGATCCAAAGAATAATGCTAAAGCATGAGTGGAACAAGATTTAAAAAAAAAATATATTTACGAGTACGAAGCACTAGTGAAAATTAAAAGTCTTGATTCACGAGTGAAATGAATTCCACATACAGTATAAACTTTTCTTGTAATTTTATTTTCTATGCTTTTTCTTTTTGCCTCTCTTTCATAAGGCAGTATTTTTACAATTTTCCATCTCGCAATCGCTTACGTATGACGTCTCACTACTGCAGTATTTGTGCCTTACTTTTGATATTTCCCAAAGTGAAAAATATCACATTTATTGAATGGTTAAATTACAGATTTTTACTGTTGAAAATATCATACAGATGATTAATACACATTAGCCAGATGACTGGCTTATCTTTTGTATGCCTTAGTCTTAGATGCTTTTTTTATTTGAAAATCTCATGAAGGCTAATGTGTCTTATGTTCTTAAGGGTAAAATACGATGTCAACTTTTAATGAAAATTAACCAAAAAAGAGACAATTTGAAAGCTTTTAATTGCCTTTGAACAAGGACTCATTTCAAGTTCTTAATCGTACTTTAATTGAATGACCAAATTAGACCTTTAACACACCTTGCTTTTTGTCATTATTGGGCATAATAAAAAAAAATTAAAGTTAGTTTTTTTGTAGAAAACATTTCCTTTTTTTCTTTATCAGCAGATATATTTTTTAATCATATTTTTAAGAAAATATTACAAAAATCGAAGAAGATTGTGGTTTCGAGATTAGCGCTTAAGTGAAATATGGAAATAACAAACAGTATTCAAGTCCAAAAGTCAGTTAAAACAATACAAATCAGGAGCAGAGCAAACACAGAGCTCTAAAAACATCAGAGGTGGAATCAAGTGCCATAGAAGAGTTAGCATACCCTAATGGCCTAATAATTAGTATGAAAACGTCTGACAGCATTCGACATAATGATAGATTGTATTTGCTGACAAAGTCATCGTATCGATCATAGAACTTGCGAAATGTTGACTTCAAAAGAGACTAGATATTCTTGTTTCATCAAATTCTTTGTCAATAGCTTGCCTCGTTTTAGAAATAGTTCGTACGTAGAGTATGCTCTTGCGTATCGAATCAACTGGGAGACATAAACCCTATATTCAGGTGAAAAGGCTATATTACTACAATATATTGAAATATTGCTACATAAAAAAGGAATGTTGACGATAGAAAAGTTGAAGTCATCACGTTTATCATTAAGTTTTGTATTTAGTTTACCGTTCACGTCTTTTTCTAGTAAAATATCGAAAGATGAAACAAATTTGTCAGATTCTGTGGTATCTTTTATTTCAAGTTCACTGGGATATATCGAGTTGGCATATGAATGGAAGTAACTATTGATAATTGATAATACGTCGTCTGTATATCTAAATGTCGAGTTTAAGGTCAAAGCAAATGTTTTTTTTATTCTTTCCATGTAGAAGTTTTTGAATAAATTCAACTTTATATATCTAAAAATAGGTCTGCTAATAATGGGGTGCAATTGGTCCCATTTGAATTGTTGGCAGACCTGATCTCCAGATACTACATAGATGTTGTCAATCAGAAACACAAGCATCTTTCTAATATAATTTTCGGAGTACTTTTTTAACAAAATAATTTTGAAAATAACCAGTGACAGGGTAAGTAAATTTACGATTTCCATTTCTATTGGAACAGCAGAGCTCTTTGATGTCAAAAAGCCTGTACTTTAATTTATCATGGAAAAAGTGTTTTTAAGTCGGACGTTTTGATGTTATTGTTTTTTGGTAAATTTTTGTGATTTCAAGTTTTCTAAAAATTTTTAAACTATGCACATCTGATTTACACCACTTGTCGAATATATTGTTGCACAGTACTTCTGACGTTTCTCCTTCACTGCTGTTAATATTTTTTTTAGGAGTAAAGATAGAGGCTTGGTAAGAACATTTACTACTGGAACCCGCTATGTATCTTTGTTTGTAAAGATTTTTATGTAGTTTTGAAAGTATAAGTATGGTAATTCAAATTCAATTTGATTGTTGGGAATATTAAAATATTTAAAACTGACATATGATTTTGAAGAATTTCCTCCTCAGAAAGGGAGCTATAGATATTAGTTGGATTACCACTTGCAGAATTAAATCCAAGGTCTTCTAATATACAAGTAAAACAATGAGCCTTACGAACAAAGACAATGTTTTTACCTGCTTTGTCAGCTGGGAACAGTACATATTAATCTACTTCTTTTTTCATTTCTGAATTATTGAAGACAGAAGGGTAGATGGTTTTCATTTTGCACCTCAATCGCTTAATGCGAGATTTCAACATCCCTCTGATAATTTTAATTCATTCTGACAAAGTGTCAAAATATAACGTGACAACGGCATCGAAACCTCAATAATTTTTGTTTTGAAAAAGTATTTTACCTCACATATAAAATAATTGATGAAAGGCCTCTTATATTTGTTGAGTTTACAGGAGTCTTTGGCGAGTACTTCCTTTAGCACAGTATCACATGTTGCTCTAAATGTAGACAAGCTAGGTTGAATATATAGCGAATGTTAATTCGTATCGCAACTTCGCATCATAAATCAAAATATGAAAAAACTTTCATAATCATTTTGTATGGGTATTATTATTTTCTTTATTAATTTATATTCAATCTGTATTGTTATTAATATCCACAAAATACATGGAACCTGATTGCAAGATAAACAATTATTTAATTTCAGAATTGAAAGTCAAAGTGCTGAAGCAATGCAGCCTCACAAGAGACAATGGTATAATTACTTCATATATATATATATATATATATATATATATATATATATATATATATATATATATATATATATATATATATATATATATATATATATATATATATATATATATATATATATATATATATATATATATATATATATATATATATATATATATATATATATATATATATATATATATATATATATATAAAAGACATCACATTATACCGGAGAAGGGCTGCAAATTTTGACCTTTACTCTGCACTCAGTGCCATTGAGCAGTGAGGGTTCTTTATCGTGCCAACACGTACCGTTTCACGGGACCTCGGATTTTAAGGTCTCATCCGAAAGACCCCCCACTTTTTCTTTAAAGTGCCGAGCGCTTGTCAAAGGAACAGCTGCTACCTATATTTTATCGACTAAGGTCAGTCGTGACTCTGATTCGAACACACGACCTTCCGATCATGGAGCGAGCGCTCTACCGACTGAGCTACCGTGAACACAAATTGAAAATATAAGAAAATCAAACTATTGCAATGTTTAAAATTGGGATGATAGATTTTAAGGATGTCATTGTTTCCAAGAGGAATAAATGGGATGTAAGTTATTGGAAGATTCCAACGTTTTCAGGAGAGGTGGAGTCCATGAAAAGGATTTGGAATTAATTATTAGAGGGTTTAAGTTATTTTGGACGTATTTTTCGAGAATGGTTGGGATAAGTTATTCAGAAATGCTGCAGTTATAAAGGTACTTTTTGTTCAAAGAAAGTTTGATTTTCATTGAGTACATGTACTATGAATGTTTGAATAAAATTCCCAGCTAGGATATAAAATGGCCAAGGATATATGTACCTTTGATTTTTTTTATGGGCTTCATTATTAATTTATAAAGGGGAGTATCATAGTGTCGTGTAACAAGAGTTCGTATTGTTTAAATTGACTTTGAGCTTGAATACTTTTCGTTATCTCCATATATTTCATTCGTGAAAAAAGGTAAACGGCCAAGCTCATCGAATTTCAGTGTTATTAAAAAATATAGATAATCGAAAATTTTGAAAAGAACTAGTTTATCTTTATTATTTTCTAAAATTATTCAGGAGTAAAAATTACGTAACGTATAAAGGTATTTTCAGTGACTCAATTCTGAATGATTGTTTCTACAAATCTGTCATAATTTGCTAAAATAAAATAAAAATTAGAGATATGCCAGGAACCCCTCGATCACAAGGCCTTAGCCTTAATACAGCAATTGTGACAGAAAAATTAAAACATTCTTGAAGAGTATGTCAACTGAGTTTTTTTTTATATATGAACAAACCCTTTAAATTAGGATTTTATCATACTTGAAGGTGCACAGGGTATCGTCCTATGGCGCACGACCAAAAATCAGGGTTTTACCAGGGAATATGCGAGTATAATTTCGAAATAAAAGTATTTAATTTGGATCACAAAGTTTTAAAAAAACAATCAGGGCATCAGGGAGTACGACTTTGCAACGCTTTGAGCAGCCATTACCTACGATAAATTAAAATCCAGGCTTTTTGACATCATGGACAGCTGCTTTTTCAGTGGAACCAACTGGTGAATTTACATACCTTGTCATTGGTCATTTGCAAAATTGTTTTGTTGAGGGCGTTCTGCTTGTGCTCGCTGGTGCTCTGGGGTTGATATTGAAGGGATGCTTGAAATTCCTGATTGACATTACCTATGTAAATTTTGGAGGTCAGATCTTCGGAGTTCCTGTGGGTGCCAGGTGCGCCACATTGTTAGCGGACCTGTTTTTTTCTTCATATTAAGCAGAATGTATTCGAAAACTTTAGAAGAGGGGGGCGCTTTCCGTGGCCATCAGATCGAAATTTGGATATATCAATGACGTATTGTCAATTGATAATAGTTACTTCCATTCATATGTCAACTCGATGTGTCCCGGTCAACTTGGAATGAAAGATGCCACAAAGTCTGACGCGTCTGTTTCATATTTAGATATTTTGATGGAGGGGGGCGTTGATGATAGCTTGGCGGTGGGACTTTATGATAAACGTGATGGCTTCAACTTTTCTATCGTCAACATCCATGGCTTGTTTAGCAGTGTGCCCTTGTCGCCTGCATAAAGGGTTGGTGTCTCACCGGTTGATTCTATGTGCGGTGGGTGTGCGAACAATTTTTAGAGCGAGGCTCTAGAATATCAACAGTCTCTTTTGAGGTCATCATTTCGCAAGTTCTATGCTCGATAGAGTGACCTTGTTGGTAGATGCAGTCTATCATTGGGTCGAATGCTGACTGACTACGTTTTCTAAGCTGATTGTTGGGCAATTGATTGCACAATGAGTTGTCTTCGGATTTTTCCGTTTTCCCGATCATGGCGGGGGTGCACGGCGGGTGTGGCCGGTCGGCAGGGGATACTTGCTTGAATGCTGTTCATTATCTCCAGTTTAGATAGATAAGGTTGGGGTAAGAATTACCATATTTTTAATTCATTATCCATTTGTCGTCATTTGAATTGATCAGGAAATTTTGATTGTTATATATATTGATGACCGATATTTATGTTTATAATTATCATTCTATAGTTACATGTATCATTTTTAGGCTATTTTCAAACTGAATTTGTATTGTTCCAATGTCATTTTCATTATCATTTGGGTGGCCCGCGTGGCGCAGTGGTTAGGGCGTCTGCTCTAGAGTCGCGAAGTAAGGAGTTGATCCTTACGTCGCGGGTTCGAATCCCACTGTGGGACGTGGAGACCGGTCCTTCGGATGAGACCGTATAAACCGAGGTCCCGTGTCGCAGTAGGTGTTGGCACGAAAAAGATCCCTCACTGTTCAATGGCCGTAAGTGCCGAGTATTGCTCTTCACCAGCAAGTTGTGGCGTCTCCATATCAGTGAAAAATTCTCGAGAGGGACGTTAAACAACATACGAACAAACAAACATTATCATTTGGAATGTTTAATCTAGCACTTGTATACTAGTTGTGCCTTTTGATATTCAATTTTCTACTCCAATTCAAAATCAACAAAGAAATTTTATTGTAAAAATTTAATGTTTTGGGTTTTTTCAGGTCCCTTCGAGAATTTTTCCCTCACATTGAGACGCCACCACTTGCCGGTGGAGGACTGCAAATATAGACCTGTACTCTTGACCTGCACCCATGGCCTTTGAGCAATGATTGATCTTTTTCGTGCCAACACCTACAGCGACCACTATTTCCAAGGTCAGAATGACCGGCCTCCACATCCCCCAGTGGGATTCGAACCCGCGACGTAAGGATCAACTCTAACTCCGCTACTCTAGATCAAACGCTCAAACCTCTGCGCCAAGCGGGCGACTTAATAATAAGTGAAAGACGACAATTAGTGAAAGACGATAATTAGTTAAAGACGATTATAATTGTTTATATACTTTTTCTATGAAATTGCAAAAAATGGAAGGAATAAAATAACTTGAATGAGAATGTCCGGTAAACCAGTAAAAAGGAAAAAAATGCATTGGATTGTGTTAATATACTTCAGAAGTCACGTAACTCAGGCACATTTGTATTATGAGATCGTCATGATAAAATAAAATAAAATTGGAGACTATTTAATAATAAAATTCTGTAATGAAATACTGAAAATGCTGTTAATTGATTGTTTGAAAAAGGAGATTAACTGGTATCAAAAGAATCACATCAAACATGGCAACTATTTAAGCTGCGATAATCTATTTCTTATGAAAACCAAACTGCTATCTAACTAGGGAGATATGGTTTTTAAACCACAGTAAAACCTGTTTAGTACGAACATGGATATAGTGAATTTACGGGTATAGCGAAATTTTTTGGAATCCCCAGCAAAATTCTTAACAATTCCTTTTGGATTTTTACGGATAAAGCGAATTCGGTTTTAGCAAATTTGCAGATATAGCGAATTGTTTTTGTGTCCCCTAGAAGTTAAAATAACGAAATTTACATCATTCGTAGCAAATTTTCAAGGATATCAAATTTTTAAAATATTGAACTGACACTATATTTGTAAATATTTGAAATATGAAATTCAATTCATCCAAATAAAAATTAACTACAAGGTAATTTTTGTATGTAATACTTCCCAAAATACATTTTAGTTGATAAACAAGTTGATGAAACAGGGATATCAACAGTCTCGTTTGAAGTCATCATTTCTGACTTACGTTTTTCATACTAATTGTTAGGCCACTGTTTATACACTGAACTGACTACGGATTTTTCCTGGGTTTTTTTTCCGATCATGACAAGGAGTGTGAACGGTCGGCAGGGGATGATCACTCCTCCATGACACGTGATCCCACCCCTAAATTTTGAGGTCTGTGTTTGCTCTGCTCCAAATTGTATCGTTTCATTGGACTTTCGAGATTGAATACTGTACGTTACCTTCATATTTCATTGGTAGTCTTACTTGAAGGAAAAAATCTAAACTGCGAATTCGCTATATATACTTTAACAAATTCATACACGGATATAACGAATTATGGATATAGCGAAGTAATTTCGCAGGTCCACAAGACCTCGCTATAACCGAGTTTTACTGCATCGGTTTGATATGATATTTTACAGGCTTAATCTCTTCCATCAAACTAACTTACTGATCAATAATACAGTATTTTACATGATACTTTCATCCGATTTATATGAATAATCTATTAAGATATAAAGCCCGCATGGCGCTGTGGTTAGAGCGTTTGCTCTAGAGTCGCGGAGTAAGGAATTGATCCTTACGTTGCGGGTTCGTATCCCACTGTAGGACGTGGAGACCAGTCCTTCGGATGAGACCGTATAAACTGAGGTCCCGTGTCGCAATATGTGCTGGCACGAAACAGATCCCTCACTGCTCAATGGCCCTAGGTGCCGAGTATAGGTCAAAATTGACAGCTCTTCACGGGCAATTGGTGGCGTCTCCATATGAGTGAAAAATTCTCGAGAGGGACGTTAAACAGCAATAAACAAACAAAACAAACAATATTAAGATATAGAAATGAACAATGAAAAATTCTGTCTTCATTTGTAAGGATTATATAAATGTTTTTCAGTCATTGCAACCGTTCATCAAACAACGAGAAAGCTATATTTTATTGTTTAGATATATAATATAATATAATAATTTCACTGTAATGCTATCTATAAGATGTATAATATAGCATATATACAAAGTAGTGTTTCTTAATATTTTATCAGCTCAGTACAAATACTTTCTCTGCAAGTATTCTTTGAATATTCAAATGGGTCAGAAACTTGACAAGAATCCATGAGTGGCAACTTGGGCAAGTTATTTAAGGTTTCTTTTTCTTAAAAAATTCCACGATCCGCGCATGGAATATGCCCCATTATATCACAAAATTTCTGAAAGGCATGGAGGTCAGAGATTCTACGTATTAAAGAATAATGCTTTAAAATTGTGTATTTCGCATACTTACTGAAATGCTGGTGCATTACATGTATAACTTATTCATTTCTGTTTCAGAATTTTTTAAAAGACCAAATTATAATTCTGATAAATATTGTTGAGTTCTTTGTCATCAGTTTTTATTATATGAAATAATTGCTGTGAGAATGAATTCTCATGTGATACGAAGATGCGAAGATGGGTTTTCCTTCTTGCTGCATACTTTGTTCGAGTAAGAGAAATTCATGTGATGATTATATGAAAGTCATTTGACTGGAATTTCCAATTCTTAGAGAAACGAACAAATTAATGCATGCATTTTCCCATGTCATCGTGTAGGCATTTAAACTATTTTTATTATGTCTAATATGTCGACCACTATGGAATTTATATATGTGCTTCTAGCTGCTTCCTATGTACACTTAGTACTTGCAATGGACTTTCATCTACTTATTTGTTTAAATGTATTTGTATAGTGTTTACTAAATGAAAGAGGGGCAACTCAGAATTGAGAAAGATACTCATAACAATACTTAATACTATTATTCTGTTAAAGCATGAATTCTGATTTTCCTTATTACTGTTAAAGCATGACTTTCAATTTTCCAAATTGCCGGATTTGCTAATATACTAGCTGGCTCAAATCTAATTAAGCTGAGTAAATGCGTTATTATTTGGCAAGAAAATGATTTCATTAGAGTCTTGTAGAATCTGATCTTATAACATGTGTTTTGGAAATATTTAGTACACTATATATATAACATGTATAACTTCACATTTTCCTTATAACTGAAATTTATTCGTTCGACAGTCATTAAAATCATTGCTTATATTGAGGGAAAGGATATTCTAAGTTGTAAGAACTTGTATACAAACCCTTTTCAACATTTGGCAAATGCAAATTCTATGGTCGATACAATGACCATGTTAGCAAATACAACATATCGTTAAATTTGAATGTTGACTGACGTTTTTCAGATAAATTATTCTCACACAGATTGTCCACGGATTTTTCCTTTTGGCTATCATGACAAGGAGCACACGGCGGGTGTGACCGGTTGACAGGGGATGCTTACTCCTTTATGGTACCTGATCCCACCCCTGATGCTTTTCAAGGTCCGTGTTTGCATTGTCCCCAACTTGTTTTTTGTTCCAATGAACATTTGAGCTTGTTACTGTTCATTATCTTCATATTTCATCTATCATACAATAAAATATCATGTTATAACCGTTGATAGTGAAAATTAGGCATTTACTATCTTCTTGTCTGCGACTGGTTTTGTGCTATGTAGCCTTTCAGATAGACTTTCTTGGTTTATGTAAAAGAAATTATAAAATGACTGATACGAGGGCCTCTAAGACATAGGTCAACATTGATGAAGTTGTTATATAGATCTAATGCTTTGTTTACTGTTAACAGTGATGATTTGGTAGTACAATCACACTCTTTGTTATGCTTGTTATGCTGTTCTTATGCTGGCATTGTTGATTGTTTGATCAGATTAAATATTTGAATAGTGTTCTTGATTTTTTTTATTGTTCAAGAACAATGGTTTATATACTCTACATTCACAGAGTACGAAAAAGAGCTCTAAAGGCTCGTTCAATGAAAGTTCTCATAATTTAATAGTTTACTTCTCTGGAGAAAAAGGTTAATAAAATCGGTGTTCTTAAGAAAAAGTTGAGATGAAATGTTATTTGTAACTACATGTGAGGTACATATTTACAACAAAGAGACAAAAGAGATCTGAAGAGCTGGGATAAATAAGACAAAATACAAAAACAAAAATTACAAATAAAATGTATACGTATTAAAGGTCTTTCTGTTTTTATCCCTTAAGTTTTTCAATATAATTTCTTGTCTTTTTTCCAATGATTTGATGCATATTTTTTCATTCACAATATTTTTATAACATAATTCGAAAAAGGCAAATACAATTGTAAAAAATTAGATTAAAGCTTTGGTGTTGTTCGCTGAAATTTAATCTATAGACGTGTAGAGATTTAGAAGCAGAGTTTGCAAGTGTTTAAACGTGTCAGTAGCACAGGGAAAATTGTTAATCATATGATCAAATTAATCATATTTTTCATTTATTTTTTTCTAATTAGTTCTAATTAGAATTAATTCTAATTCTCTATAGAAAAATGGTTTTATTATGCAAAATAATCTTCATTTTAAAATTAATTTGAAACTTTAAATATGGTTCAAATCATTTGAACAAATCCTCGAAACATTTTTGCGAATTATCTATTAAGCTTACCAGCTATAGTTTAAAAGCAATGAAGCTTTCTGAACTATTGTGCTTTCCACTTTTGAAGACATATTACCAATATGCGGATTCGATTCCATGTTGCTTGAAAATAATTGATTTCAGAATTAAAAGATGTCCACTTGGTAGACATGATTATTGCAATTTACTACGACTGAAATAAAGACTCTCACAGGTTTTTAACTATTACACCCTCATTTTATTATACAACATAAACAAGCTATCAGACAATTTTTGACGATAAATAGACGATGAATAATGAGATACATGTAGGAAATTTTCCATTATTTCTGGAAAGGTGGAATAGAGGAAGCCTTTTGACAAATTCTATTGTGAAATGAACAAAAAGATTATTGGGTGTATGTTACTATGATTTTCGTGAAATTCCCTCCAAGGAAGCAGTATAAGACTGATCATGGGGAAATATCACAAAAACGAAAATATATTTTAATGTGAACTTTTAACATAATATTCACATTTGCTAAAATACTAGGGGGATTCCCTTAAAATAAAGGAAGCGATATCTAGGCTTGTATTACACAAGAAAAACAAAATGAGCATTTTTTTTTAAAATATGAATATTCATTAGTTAAATCAAACTGAATATCACTTATGATTGTTGATTAACAATGTTAATTGGATGCGATTTCTTAACTTTCAAATTAAGTTGTCAACGCCTTTTTCTTAAACTGATCGTCAGAACACTTCAGCGAAATCTTACAGAAGTGCAGAGAACCAATGCCTTTATTTATTTATACTTATCGAATGTCGTTTGTAAGACCAATAGTTTATATAACCTGGATTAGCCAGAATGATATTAATCAACATTTCAACAAATGTACTATTTCCTTGTTTTGGGTCAACTGTATCATTTATTTTAAATGAGTTATAGGTATATCTGTTCTTTATTGGAGGATATTTACTGTTACGATTACACACAAAAAGGACGTTAAATTCTTGTGAATTTCAAATAATTTCTTGTATCTTAAATAGGCTCTTTAATATGCTTTTAGAATTGCACAGGAGCCAACAGTTTGCTTTATAATCTTTTTTGTCAAGACTTGGCCCTCTGTTTTTATGTCAAGAATAAAACAGAGAGTTATGGGAAAAAAATGAAATAGTGCATGAAAGTGCAGTGAAGATAACGAGCAGTAAACATGCTTAAAAGTCCAGTTAATATAATTTGTGAGCAGAGCAAAACCTCTGAAAAAGAGGTGGGATCAGGTGCCATGTAGGAGTGAGTATCCACTGTCGACTGTGTACCCCTTGACATAATCGGGTAAAGGGAGAACTCCGTAGGTGATTTCAGTATAAAAACAATGTTATATATTTTCAACATTTACATTAACAGGAAATTTTACATATCCTAGCATAAATTTAAAATTCAGTACAAGTTTTGAAAGGAAGTTTTGTTGATTAATTTCTTTTCTTTTGGTAAAGAGTCATCTTATTAAAAATCTGATCGATCAAAAACTCTTATTCAAGTATAAAATTAATGTTTAAATTCTGCACACCTCCAGAGGAAACAAAGTTATTTTTGCAAATAATAGACAAAAAAATCAGTAACAAACTCACACAATTTTATTAATTTCTTTACTCTGAATAAGCTAGACAATGACTTTGTACTGACAGTTCACGTTCAGCTTTTTGCCTTCATGTTATCTCATTTTTTTTAATCATAATAACAGTCAGAATCTGAACCAGATTGACATATCAACAAAGGTCTGTTCAGTCCTCTAAAACATAGGTTTCTGCATGACATTTGTAATATTTTCATCTGAGGTCATTCATTTTAAGCACTATCAAATTATTGAATATTTATTTCAGATTTATTTGTCAACCCAAGGAAATTTATTAACAAATACAAAAGATCATCCTCAAAGCTGGTAGACCATCTTAAGCATTTTTCATACGACAGAGTCAACCGTTCACGGTAGCTCAGTCGGTAGAGCGCTCGCTCAGTGATCGGGAGGTCGTGAGTTCGAATCTCGGCCGCGACTGACCTAAGTCGAAAAAAATGGGTAGCAACTGTTCTTTCTCCATGCGCTCGGCACTTTGAAGTGAAAGTTGCGGGTCCTTCGGATGAGACCTTAAAAACCGAGGCCCCGTGTCACGGCAGGCGTTAGCATGATAAAGATCCCTCACTGCTCAATGGCCCTGAGTGCCAAGTAAAGGTCAAAATTTGAAGCCCTTCACCGGTATATGGTGACGTCTCTATATGAGTGAAAAATTCTTGAATGGGACGTAAAACAACATACAATAAATCAATCATACGACAGAGTCTGACACATACGTTTCATATATGGATAATTTACTAGAAAAAGGCATTAATGGTTACTTAGCAATAAAACTTTATGATAAACACGATGGCTTCAACTTTTCTATTGTCAATTTCCCTTCCATGTGTAGCAATATACCATTATCCTGCGTAGGAATTTATATCTCCCTGTTGGTTTGAAATGCAATTTTAAAAGCATGCTCTACCTACGAACAATTTTCTAAAATGAGGCAAGCTATTGACAACTAAGTTGATGAAACAAGAATATCAACAGTCTCGCTTAAAGTAAACTTTTTGTAAAATCTATGGTCGATACAATGACCTTGTCAGCAAACACAATCTATCATTAAGTAAAATGTTGACGGACTTTTTTCATACAAATTATTAGACCATTATTTTACACACTGAATTATCTACGGATATTTTCCTTGTGCCCGATCATGACATGGAACACACGGCGGGTGTGACCAGTCGACAGGGGATGCTTGCTTGTTCATGGCACCTGATCGCACCTCTGATAGATAGGTAAAATTCCATAGGTTATGCTAACGAACAGTGATCAATCTCCTAAATTCAGTAAACAATACGAAAGATGGACTAATTGTTAGGCCATTATTTACACATTGAATTGTCGACAGATTTTTCCGTTATTTCCCGATCATGACAAGGAGCACACGGCGGGTGTGACCGGCAGGGGATGCTAACTCCTCCATGGCACCTGATCCCACCTCTGATGTCTTAGAGGTTTGCGTTCGCTCTGCTCCTATTTTGTAATGTTTAATGGACTTTTGAGCTCGAGTACTGTTCGTTATCTCCACATATTTCATGGATATAAGTTTGGCTTTCCAGGAAGCCTGAAATATAATCTCTTTGGTTTCATAAATGTCACAGAATAAAAAGTGAAATGTATTATTTTTTTCTCAGCTATTATTTGAAATGCGTGAAAATATTACTTCATTCATTTTGAATAAGATTGTATGTAGAAAAAAAAATGTGTAGAAAAAAATCAATGAGCAAATCTTGATGGTGTAACTCTGCCAGAAGTAAGGTGGCTAAAATCTTAGCGTTCCTTTTGTCTCTATGTCACAGTCGCTTATCATGATTGCAGCAAAGAAGTTTTAATTAAAGTAATAATTTAGTCTTTCAGTGCCTTTCCAAATGTTTTTTCCATATTCTTATCCTCCTAAGTGACTTGGCCATTGACCCTTTGTCTGATGTATTCAGTGTAAGTGTATTTTGATACCCGTACGCTGCATGACTATTTTGAAGACACATCTCTACCCAAGCTATCTTACCATTCTTATCTTGATAAATCCTGTGCAGTTTTTCTTTAAGATGACCAGGTTTGTTTTAAATATATATTATATTTAGAAATGCGTCATCATCAGATCGCCATGCAGTCCTTATTGCCAGATAATAGAACTTCAGAAATGCCAATCATTATTTGCCAGACCACCAGATAATCATTAGAACTTCTCTTTTGGCTTTCAAATTTAATATGTCATCCCCCAAGGGAGATCACCATGACTCTGAGAAACACCAGAGGTCGCTTCATGTACCTAGGAGGAGTAAGCACCCCTCTACACTATTAATATCTGCTGTGAGCTTTCTGTACTGAACAGTTAAACGGAGGTATCCGTAGTAAATATTATTATTATAAAAGCAATTGTAACAATCAAACTAGAGCCGAGCTCGTTGCAATGCAACGAATAGGTCTTCCGTCGGAGCTCCGGACAGGACAGAGCGACCTTGAGTCAAGGTCATGCAACATTTTAAGGTTATAAACAATCCTGTAAGGGGCATCAACTTTCAATGTTTCAACAGTAGAAAGACAGTAAAGGAATGTAAAATTCCACTGTCAGTGAACTTGAACTTGTCCAAATAACTTTGCGTCAAGCCATGACACATTCTGCAGCTGCCAACACCATCTTTATGTCACCGACATAAAAAAAATCACAGTCACGTATTCTTTCAGACTATTCATCCAAAACATCATATTCTAAGTGACCTCGAATTTAAGTCTAGGCCATTACACACTCTTGATGATATATTTATCATCTTTTCAGTGAAATGCAAATGCATGCAATTTTTTCTATTACAAAAGTATATACCGTTTTGTTTATTTGTTTGTATGTTGTTTAACGTCCCTTTCGAGAATTTTTCAATCATATGGAGACGCCACCATTTGCCGATGGAGATCTGCAAATTTTGACCTATACTCGGCACACATGGCCATTTAGCAGTGAGGGATCTTTTTCGTGTCAGCACCTACTGCCAGACGGGACCTCAGTTTGTACGGTCTTATCCGAAGGATCAGTCTCTGCATCCCACAGTGGGATTCGAACCTGCGACGTAAGGATCAACTCCATAATCCACGACTCTAGAGCAGACACTCTTACCACTGCACCACTTGGGCGACTAGACCTTTTTGAATTTTACACTTATTACATCAGTGACCTTGAACTTGCCTAAATGACCTACGTTAAGGTCAAAAACAACCTTTGAACAAATTATGAGCTTCCAGTGATACCCAATGACAAAGATATACCTGAAAAAGAATATTGCACTTTTCTGTCAGTGACCATGAACTTGCCAGAAAGACCTTGGATCAAGGTCAAAACACATTCTTGGATCATAAGCAATCTCTGTATCATGTAAAAGCTTCCAGTGATTTTATATAACAAAGTTATAGCATGTGGAAAAAAAATAATATTTATCTGCCAGTGACCTTGAACTTGCCGAAAAAACCTTTGTTCAAGGTCAGGAAAACCCATCTCAAGCAATCTGAGAAAAAGTTTCCTGTGTTCCTCCCACCCCTTATAAATTTATAATCCAGGCACGAATTTTGCCACTTCTTCTGCCAGTCTAGTACTATGTTATCTCAAACCTGTGGATCATAAGCAATCTTTGTTCCAAGTATGAGCTTCAAAAGTTATAACACATACAGTAATCTTACAGTTTTCTGTCAGTGACCTTGAACTTACAGGAATGACCTTGGATGAAAGTCGTGTCAAACCCTTTAATTTTGTCATAAGCAATTTCTGTATCAAGTATGATACTTGCTATTTTTTCCAATGACCTTGAACTTGCTGGAATGATGTTGGATCAAAACCATGACACACCTTCGGATCATTAGTAATCTTTGTACCAAGTATGACCTTCCAGTTTCTTCATAACAAAGTTATAATATCCTTGGCGAACTATCACGTACAGACGGACAGCTAGGCAGACGGACAGTGTGATTACAAAAGACTCAAAACACCCCCACCCCAAACCCACACACTTCGTTTGGGGAGATATATAAATTCCTTTGTTAAATTATGAAAACTCTTTCCGGCCCAAACCTTCTCCCTGGAATCAATATTTGAAAAAAAAATGAATGTATGCTATGTTGGAAATTTTCTCATTCTAGTCCAGGGATTCTTGAGAATACTATTTTCAAATGACCCCATGCGCGGATCTAGAGGGGGTTGGGGGCAGTTAAATGTATATACTAAACAAGAGGCCCATGGGCCACATCGCTCACCTGAGTAACTTTGGCCATGCTGTTCATTACCAAACTTCCCCCCTTGTAATACCTATTGTGGCCCCACCCTACTCCCAGGGGTCATGATTTGAACAATTTAGAATCTACACTACCCCAGGATGCTTCCACATAAGTTTCAGCTTTTCTGGCTCAGTGGTTCTTGAGAAGAAGATTTTTAAAGATTTTTCCTATATATTTCAATGTAAAACTTGTATTCCCTATTGTGGCCTCGCCCTACCCTTAGGGGTCATGATTTGAAGAATTTAGAATCTACACTACCCCAGGATGCTTCCACATAAGTTTCAGCTTTTCTGGCTCAGTGGTTCTTGAGAAGAAGATTTTTAAAGATTTTTCTTATATATTTCAATGTAAAACTTGGATTCCCTATTGTGGCCACGCCCTACCCCCGGGGTCATGATTTGAACAATTAAGAATCTACACTACCCCAGGATGCTTCCACATAAGTTTCAGCTTTTCTGGCTCAGTGGTTCTTGAGAAGAAGATTTTTAAAGATTTTTCCTATATATTTCAATGTAAAACTTGGATTCCCTATTGTGGCCCCGCCCTACCCCCGGGGGTCATGACTTTAACAATTTAGAATTTTCACTATCCCAGGATGCTTCCACGTAAGTTTCAGCTTTTCTGGCCCAGTGGTTCTTGAGAAGAAGATTTTTTAATGACCCCACCCTATTTTTGTCTTTTCTTGGTTATCTCCCCTTGTAAGAGGACTTGGTCCTTTATTTTAAAAATTTAAACTTCCCTTCCCCCAAGAATACTTTGTACCAAGTTTGGTTAAAATTGGCCCAGTGGTTCTTGAGAAAAAGTTGAAAATGTGAAAAGTTTACAGACGGACGGACGGACAGACAGACGGACGTACGACGGACAACGGGTGATCAGAAAAGCTCACTTGAGCTTTCAGCTCAGGTGAGCTAACAAGTAAAACTGACCATGCCCCCCCCCCCCCCCCTTACAAAACACGGACCCTTCCTCGAAAACGCGGATCTGTGTTAAAATGGTATGAAAAGTCTTAGGTATGAAGCTTTAAAAGTCAACGACCCCCCCCCCCCCCATACACACACACAAACACACACACGAAATAGGTTTTTCACGTTTGGGAAAAGAGTTTCTTTTTTTTGGCTCGTCAAGAAATTTCTGGGTTGAAATATTTTTTTTATTGGGATCCCCTCCCCCCTCCCCCCCTCCGTGGAAAAAAATTCCTTGATCTGCGCCTGGACCCCATCTAATTTTTTCTACATGTATCCGTTAAAAGAGGATGTGACCCTTCATTTGAACAAAACTTTACCAAAAATATTCTGTGTTAATTTTCGTTGTTATGGTCCAGTGGTTCTTGATAAGATAAAAATGAGAAAAATTTACGAGTAGCTTTAGAACAACAACGACGATAATGCTTATATACACCAATATAGCAAACAAAGATGAAGAATTATGAACAGCAAAAGCTTACTTGGGTCTTTGGCTTGGGAGATGAGATACTTATTAAAAATTGAAATTATTTTGTCATTTTTTTTTTACAATCGACGGGCCTGCATTTCAAAGAGAGAGAGAGAGAGAGAGAGAGAGAGAGAGAGAGAGAATTTCTAGCTAGGTCTTTGAATAACAGTGAGATCGGTTCAGAAAACCAGGTCCCTAAGAATGTACATGTATATAAAGTAGGCAGTGCCTTTCTCTCGGAATTCATCACCTGCTTCTATAAAGCTCCATCCTCACTTGTATTGACATGTACCTGGTAAAACCAACCGACTGCGAAGGAAAACATTCTATTTATTTCGAGGATGGGGGTTTACGTATAGTGATGAGAGGAAATTTATTCACCTATACGTTCATTAAATATGAAAGATTGCTTCTGAGTATTTGTATACGATCGCACGACTTTCGTGTTAATTTATAAAAAGTTAGATTATGAAAGCAAAGAACTAAACTAACATTTGTTGTAGATAAATTAAATAATTCTTTAGCCGTTTATAAGGTTTTTTTAACATCTGTAAGAACCACTTTATTTTAAAAAACAAATAATCGTCCTATTATTGGCGCCCATGATATACATGTATTAGACTATGTGTTTAAATAAAACATAATTCAGATATCGACATCCAAGAGAACAACACATTCTTTTTCAGTGGCGGAAACAGGAATCTTGAAAAGGGGGCCCGACCAGTTTTTTTTTTGTAAATTGATTTATTAAATCTTGTGTATATTTTGGATACAAAAGGGGGCCATGGGCGGATATAGGATTTGTGATGGGGGGGGGGCGTGGATAACTTCGTTCAGGCAGGGGGTCTGGGGGCCGCCTTAAGGCCCCCAGTGGGTCCAGGGCGAAGCCCTGGTGGTGGCCCAGGGCGCGAAGCCCCCGGAAGCTCCTGGGTTTTCCTGAATTTTAAGAGTCAGTAAAACCAGACACAAAAATAGTTGTATTGATTACTTCCTTTACACAAAAGCCTATATAAGATATGAATTAAGTTTGTAACTTACAATACTCTAAAGTCTTTGTAGGAATTTCACGTCTGCTTAAGAATAATGTACAAATTTATTAATCATTTGATAATTTTTATTTCAAATTTACTCTTGAGAATGCAGAAACTTTGTGTATCTCCGAACTTCGTGAATCTCCGAACTTCGTGTATCTTAGAAGTCGTTCTGAATCATTATTATTTCAGCAAGGATGCTAGTCAACCTGATATTTGTATGTAACTCTAATGTTATTCCAAAAAGTGTTGTTGTTTTTTTTTAAATTCCATTCACTGACCTACACATGTATCTCCACCGCAGCCAACGAAACAATATAAACAAACACGCTGTAACGTGCAGTTCCCTTTATAGCAGTATGAAATAAACGAGCACAATGATACACAAAGAATATCTGAGTATTGAAAAATTAAATATTGCAACGTTTGTTTTTATAAGTATTATACATATATCACAGATACACTGTAGGGTAGGGTGGTGTAATTTCGACCGATTATTTTTTTATATTTAGATTTGTTCAAGTATGTCACTGCCTATTACATGTATTACGCTCAACATTTACTGGATTATTTTTCCTTCGGAATACCTTTTATTGTTCAGATTACATTGTGTTATATGTATTATTCGTCATGATATAAAATAAATGTGTTCGATTTACAAGATATGTGTGTTGGGTAACTTCAACTGCACACGGGGTATTTTCGATCGATGTGCAAATATAAATGAAATTATTCGCGTCATCTCTAATTTAAAAAAAAAAATACATATATATTAATTTAAATTATTCTGTTGTAAAACATAAAAGATTGTGAAAAAATGCTGACAAAAAGAAAAAAAAAGCTATTTTCAAAATGTACCTAATTTGAAGACATTAAGTGCACCAGGTGCCTAGAGACTAATTTATCGATTTATCAAGGTACGCTACAAATATATATATGCGCAGGCATCTAAACCGCATGTAAACAAAACAGATGATTTTTTCACGGTTATAGAACTAGTTTCTACGGAGTATTCTTGTACATAATATTATCCTAATACTTTTTTTATACGGATGGTGGTCATGATTTTTTTCTGGTAACAAATAGCATTGCGTCATTTTCATTGGTCGAACTGAGTTACCTGCTGACGCCGTATTCATGCCAAGGGTAACTTCGGCCGATTTCTGTTCAGCTGATTTGCATTTTATTTGTAAAAACTAAATACTATAAATTTAAAAGGTATGAATTTAAGTTGCAAATTTAAACATAGTTGATAAATTTCACGCCAGGAATATCCACTGTGTCTTTCTGTATATACAAGATATTTTTAGAGGTGATAAACTGATAATTCCCCGCAATGGTTTAAAAATACTCGTCCGTAATTTTTCGGGCGATAAAGTTTCTTCTTGGATGTAATTTTCCAGTAAAGAAATAAATTTCGCCTATTATTATCAACATCGATTTGTATATGAAAAATGCATTTTCTTTCTGCATAAAATAGATGTGTGTACACTATAATGGGTTATAAACAAATTATTTTAAGGTATTTATGAACAGTCGAAATTAACCAGGTGGTCAAAGTTACACTCGTCTGTGACCATCCTAACCTATATCCTGACGTTAAAAAAAAGTCTTGTATCTATGTAAGTAAATTACTGCATAGTTACACCATTTGATAAATATAGGATCTCCCATGATTTGTAGTTGGATATGATTTTTATCCAACGAGTTGTGTGTTTTTTATCCCCGAGCCTTGGCGAGGGGATAAAAACACACAACGAGTTGGATAAAAGTCATATCCAACTACAAATCATGGGAGATTCTTTTTATCCCATGTTTAATACTTCACAACCAATGTTTTACACTGTTTTATATAGGACTCCACTTTATTTTACTTCATCGCGCTAACGCAAAAACCATTGTGACGTCACAACTGTGGATTATGAAAAATTATCCAATGAGTCATATCCACGGGATAAAGGGGTAAACATGGGATAAATAAATACATCAATCAGTGGATATGTTTGTAACGTAGACCTTCTGATTTCAAATTCATTTATTTACCTCACTCGGCACACCTCGGCCGATTCGTACCTCATCTGGATGAAGGTGACGGAATCAGCCGAGGTTTGCCGAATGTTATTTACCTTCGACCAGCCTTTAAATATTGCAGTATTTTTCTTTGCATCATCATAGGAAATTGACAAGTGCTGTCTACCCTTCAAACGAAATCGGGAGACGTTTTCCGCTTTGAATAATTATGAGATAATATTCATAGCCTAGGGAATGCAAGGTTTTCAGATTTTTAAGAAAACTGATACTTGGTCATAAAATAAAATTACCATTTTTTAATTGACCATTAATTATAAAACCAAAGTATGGCATTATTAATATTAGTCATGTCATATTTTGAAAATTTTAGGGGGCGGGGGGGGGGGGGCTGCGCCCCCAAGCCCCACTTAAATCCGCCAGTGGGGGCAGTCCCCCTGAACCTCCTCTAAATCTGTCAGTGTTTTCTTTCATTATACGGACTTGCAGAATAAGCGAAATACTCCAGACATGTAATAATCAAAGTACTGAAAGTACTGAAAGCCGGGCTTTAATATGCTAGAGTATATTGTCTAATCCTAAATTAGTACATATTTGAAAATCTTCCTTTCTGACCATTGATATTTAACAGGTAGAGTTTGTATGATTACGATTAACAATAACCCATCTACCAATAATTAAAATTAACGGTCCAGAACCCAACGTTAAGACCCCAGGATAGGATTTGGTGATATTTTGAATGAAAATACATTTATACCTTTCTAAACATTAAGCTCACAATTGTTATGCATGGTGACAGTGCACTTTGAGTGGTTTTGCTGATTCATACAGACACATAGTATCGGAGGAGCTAGGGGTGTCACCATTTTTCAAACATAAACTTTTACAATGGACAATGAAAATTGAAAGGTTGATTGACTCTTCGCAATCAAATTTAAATTAGAACTTTCAACTCGCTCTTCGTAATATATACCAGGTATTTGTCACGAGCGACGAACAGATTTACTAGAAGCAATATGGATTGTCTAATTTTAATTAGATTGTACCCATCATTTTATTGTAGCATATTAAAATTACAGTAATTTGATAATGTATTAATGAAATTCGAAATGTGAACATAAGTTGTAGCCCACCCCTACTCCTTCTCCAATGGAATAGGATTCTCGGGTTTGGACAATTTTCCTTTTTTCTCCTTTGAAAATGATACTACATGCCTGTATTAATCAAAAAGAAATATTATTTATTTTTGGTCCTCCAGGAAACCAGCTGCACGAAAATTATAATTATCTAATTTTTATGACATGAATTTGAGTCTAGTTCTAGTTCCAGATTCGGCCAAAATGGTCATTGCCTGAGAAATTCATGATATATTCAGGTTTTTATGGCTCGTACATAGATGGCTCTTCATTCTGAACAGAAAGTTTTGAAGCAAAGACTAACCAACTTTTTCTGAAAAATTATAATGTGTTGTACTTAGATAAAAAATAATGAAATTTTTATATGTTGTATTTTTTAAATTATATATTAACATAAACGTTTTTTGTTTCCCAGCACCCTTGAGAGCTTGCATGTGTTTTTAGACCAATTTTTTTGGAATGCGCGCGCACGCTCAATATACTGTAAGGCGTTTTGGGAGCACATACGAGATGAATCCAAGGTGAGAAGTCTCGAGCAAAATTTTCACATTCAAAACATACCATTGACTTTTCACTAAAAATTTGATCTGAATTTGTAAGCATAAAAATTTTCGACGCTAACTTGATTGTTCAATGGGTATAAATACATAAACATATTCACATGAAATTTCTATGTTAAAGTTTACATTTTTATTTATTTATATTCCATGCTTCACAGAATATAAATCTTTATCTCAGTCATCTAAATTAAAACTTTTAAATTAAAATATTAACCAAATGGAATCGCATTGTTTATTTCAAATTATGAAAGAAAACAATTAGTTTTGAACTTCATTTAAATCACCTTTTCACAAGATCTTAACCATTATAAGGATTTTTGTTCGAAATTATTTATTAGAAAGGAGAAAGTTATTTTAATTGCATTCAGAGTTATCGAAGTAATACCGTATTTTCAAACTCTTTTCTTTAAACGCATTCAAATTTTCACTTTTTTATTTGAGTAGTTGTTGAAAACATTTCAGCATTAACAGTATTACAACTGTAATACTAATCTTCGTGAATATTTACATACATACATCATCAGGCTAAAAAAAATTTTGTTTCCGGTTTTACCCGACTGACCTCCTACACATTTTTTTTTGAGAAGATTACAAGTTTCCGTTACTGTCTCTTTGTTTTACGAATTCGTAATGGCGACGCACTTGTTTGCTGCAAGTAGTCGGTGTTCGCTGTTATTTTATGCCGTTAATATAATCATAAAATCATCCTTTTCAAGTTATTTTGAGTGGAAAAATTTAATAAATTGTCTCCTGTTAAGCCGTTTTCACAAGATCAACCCTGAAAATATCAGCAGGAATTAACACGGGATCGTACCAAATTACATCGGATAAATGACCACCGATGTTTTGAAATTCATTATTACATTAAATTTCTTGACATTCAAGAAACCTTAATGCTATACTGATCTTAAAAACAATTACAGATATCACGACATTGTCAATGAGCTTACTGTTCATACATGCATCACTGACGTAAATAAATATGGGTCAGACTAATTATGCTATAATATTAGTAAACGAACAAAAAATGTCATACATTTTTTTTTTTAATTCTACCAATAACATATGGCTAGTGAGGGGAATATACAAGTCATTTGTTTTATTTAATGTCACTAATTTAAACATTTAAGGTCACTAATTTAAACATTTAAGAAAACAATTATTTAAAAAAAAAAAATATTTGTCTGTCAATTGCCAAACTTTTTTTTTTAAAGAATGTTGAACCATATGGTTTGCTGATTTTTCTTTAGATAGATTTGAATTAGAATTTAATTTTAAAAAAAATTAAATTCATATTGGTTTAATAATTTATGTAATTTATAATAGTTAAAGTAATGCACATATTTTTAGAGATATTCTTTAAGATTCAAACAAACAGTACTTTTATCGCCAACTACATTGTAGGTACACCAAATACACCGTGTGTCAGGCGACTTAATTCAGGCATAACGCACATTAATTCTTCAAACTCCAATTTACTTATCTATTTATTTGCTGAAAGACAAAACAGAGAATATAACCACTCACATAACATCGACGAAAACGATATGAAATTCTTTAACAATTCAATATAGGCAACCTGTCGAAAAGCCCGCGCTAACTGAAAATAGTTCGCTTACAATATGCATTCAGTAGCGTATGTGCACAAATTGTTATATCACGATTACCCTAATAAAGTAAATATCTAATTCCTCTTTCAATTTAATTCTCAAACAAAAATATTGATCAATTAACATTTCCGTATATTGAGATGTTAAAAATATTTGTTTAAGTATTGTCTTTTAACGTGACTATTTTATTTATCGGAAGCGTCTGCTTTGACGCTGTTAGGCTTTTTGTTTACTTTTCTGAACGTGCTATTTATAGTAAGGCAGTTGATCACGATGCCTACAGCCAGGACTTTGCTTTCAGCAAAGCCCGGCTAAAAATCTCAAACCCGATCTAAAACGCGTTGACAAAGTCAAACCAGACGGTTTTAGTTTTTACGGCATTTTTATAGTGATATGAGAAAAGTCGGATAATTGCTGTTAATTTTAAGAAATAAAGTTCGGCATTTTTCAACCTCGTTCGGTATAATATAATTTACTGATAATTTTTTCCGCTAAGGAGGAGCACATGGACGAAGGATAAAAAAAGAGGTATTCTGCATGTACATGTACACATCATTGCTATAATTGTGTCCTCGGGATTAAACCCAAAATCCTTCGTTACATTGTATTTGGGTATAATTTTCACATGTTCTCAGGCGGATAATCATTTATTTTTGTCTGTCTAAAGACAATAATTTCAGTTAATAGAGAAATGTTTTTATTTCGTCGTTTTTTCCCATCCTTTTGGTTTACACAAAAGCGTGTGTTCATATACCGCTGTTTCTACACGCTATCGATGTGATCAGGGAGTACATGATATCCTCCAGCAATTTACTTCTTATGAAAACACTCAATGAAAACGTATTAGGTGAAAATATATACACCCATTAGTATCTTAGTACCTTAGTATCGACCTGTTTAATTGCAATGTCACCAACCGTAACGATCGCTGGCCAGGACTTGAATATAATTTATTACCGTTATTAAAACAACTCGTCAGCTGAGTGGACCTATGATTTAAACAGTAAAATAGGGAAATTCCAGAGTTCGAAGTGTATTTATTTTGGGCGCTCTTCCGCATAAACAAATTAAATCGCATTTACGCGTACTTACATGCATGTACCAAAAATTTGTGTCATGGGTAAATTCAATTTATTAGATGAAATAAAACAAATGCATAAGATTAATCTTCCTAAACAACACGTTTTTAAAACAATCTATCTGATATAACTGACGGTATAAAATAACAAAGAAAATAAAGGGTTTGTGTTTGTATTTAATTTGGAATGAGAACAAATCTTAACCTGTCAAATAACTTATAAAACATACTTCGTTTTCCAGACACTAATTGCCATGCGTAATCTTCACATGCACTGACCAAGAGGTCACAAGTTTGAAATGTATGGCTTCTCATTGCGTGAGTTTTGTCAACACATGTCGGAGTAGACTATCTAAGCCAATTGATTCCCAAAGAAAACTGCATAGGAAGGGTTCTTTTTTGGTACACTTTTTAACGGGTAAAATTCATTCGACGCTCGATAGAATTCTCAAATACAAGTGAAATATTGAGGCGGTTAAGTTACATGCGTCCGACCTAGTATTTTGTATGCAATAATATTGTAAGTTAGGAAGAAAATAATACAAACTCAAAAGTACTTAATTTTATTTTCGATTTTCCTGACAATTAAAAATGTGACCTCTACATACAATTATCGTTTTTAATTATATACATCCTGTTTAATGTTCATGAAGAAATAGCAACTCGTTAAATAATAACATAAGAGAGATAAATAAACTGTTTCTTTAATACGCAAAGAAAGTGGTCTTTTCGGCATTCAAAATGCATTGAATTTGAAGTGAATAAGTGAAAGGCACTTAAGACTAGCTGATTAAAACGAGCGAGTGATAATTAAACAGTAAGACGGAATCATATGAAAGATTCGAAATGATTTTAAAGTAATTTTCCACAAAGCGCAATTATCTCAACAATGCAATGTTTATAAGAATAAATATGCAACTTTCTTGTAATTGAGCGAATAAAATATAAATCGAAATGTACTAGCGACTTAATCAAAGATATGAAATAATCTGAAAGATTCAACATATTTATCCACTCATCACTTAGTTAAAATGTATTTGGAATGGCCATTCTATGGTTTGTTTTGTGTATGACCTTAGGTCGCTGGTTCACATGCCGATTGATCCTCGGTGACCTCCTTTGCCACGCGCTATCGAGGGAGGGGTTACATAATTGTAAACACACGAGGTGAATGTAAAAGGCGTGTACTTAATGGCTGTGAATAGTCTATGTTTGAAGTTTTGTTTTATTTTCTAACTTTATTGTTTGTTTTTATATGATAAGAAGAAAAGGTTATCTTTTTTTCCCTGTTTAGTAGACTGGTTTATCCAAATTTGAAAACAAACGAAATAAAAGGGAAAGTTGTCAGTAAATAATTTGGAAATAAAGCACAAAATACTTCAAAAACCTGATTCTAAAGAATATTAGCATCTAATATAGCAAGGTTTATTATTTATAGTAAGTTTATTTTAATTACACGCATGAAGAGCTCTTGTTTACTTGCTGAATGAAAACACTTACCTGTATATGTGTTATATTTCTAGCTCATTTAGAACACAAGACTCAAACAAAAAAACATTTTCTTGAGATCAATAAGATGTTAAATAACAACTTTAATTACGGCAGCTATTTCGAAATATTTACCGTTTTTGAGTTATAAAGCAAAAACTTTAAAGGGCCCCAGATCCCTAATTTTAGAGGCCAGACCCTTTTTAGTGGTCTCAAATGAAAGGCCTTAAAATTATGCACAACTTTTATTCTACATGTTTTATCAAAATATTTTTAGTTCAGAAGATAAAAAGGAAAATATGTGTAAATTTTCGCTCTTTTTGGCGTTCTAATTTTTGACCCCTCTCTAGCACCATTTTGAATACAGAAATTGAAAAACAAAAACCGATGTGCACAACTTCAGTGCTTCTATTATTTAAATTCGGTAGAATTTCTACTCCAGCTTCAGTAGTCTCTGAGCCTTTGTCTGGAAATGAAGCCTAGTAAATTTTCATTTAAAGGGAGATAACCCAAAAGCGGAAGTGGGTTTTTGAAATGTTTGACAGCATTCTGATAGAATTTTGTAACGTCTTTAAACCCTGCAAATTTGAACAAAATCCGTTGAGAAAGAAGCAAGATATGAGGTCTCAAAGTTGGCGTCTAGGAAAAAAAAAAAAGAATAATAAGAATAATCTTAACCATCAGAATCAGTAGAAGGTCTTCCGCCTGGAGCGGAAGACCTTAATGAAATATTTCAGCCAAAACACGACCCAAAGGTAGGTTATTTTTGTAAACAGCATACATGTGATAAGTCAAAGACCACAAAACTGTACAGGAGCCACAAAAAAACTGGAATTTGGGTGAAAAAACTGTACACTGCCTATCAAAAAACGGTACAAAAAATGGTATAAAATATCGCTTAAATTCTTCTGAAATTCCATCGTAATCATTGTAATAAACATCGTATATTTTATACCTAGTACGAAGATCTGGGTCAGATTCACGTATATTAAGTCATGTATATCAAATTTAGAGGTTGGCTTAATTTTTTTCAATCAAGTTACGTATACGAAACATTAACAGTAATTAAGTACCCCTTAAAAAATAAAGCTACCTAAAGGGGTATTTGATACGAATTTATAGCAAGATAGTTATCCCAATTGGCAGTTCACACCTTCGCACGCGATGGTTTGTGTACACTACACAATTATCATCAGGTCAAGTGTCAACACAGGTGACGTTTTCCAGTGTCTCGCGAGCGAGAATGAGAGGAAAATGGAGGCATTTAGCGAGAAATTCAAAATACTGTACAAATTTTCATATTCCGTGAATTTTGGTGTCCCGCCGGTACACGATGAATGGGCTCGAAAAACTGTACATTTTGCGTACAGCCTGTACATATCACATGTATGAAACAGGGACATTATAACGACCATACAATTTGCGAATTGCTGACTTTAAACGAGATTATCGAAAGCAATGCGGCAGTAACTTATTTGTCAGTATTTTGCCCCGGTTTCAAAATTGACTGTACCCAGAACCAGTTTTTGCGTATCAAATCAGTTGAAAGAAACAATAAGGGAGAAAAATAAGTAGGCATTTATTGTGAAGAAAAATAAATATATGGATCATGTATCAAAGAATTATATCTGATTTGACGTCTGTCACATTTTAAGTTTTTTGAAAAATAACTACGATAATAATGATGTTGATGGTTCACATTCCGGTTAGATGTTTTTCTTTCCAGTTGATTTAACATTATGTACAACTACATCCTTTAAGAATGACGTCATCAATAGCGATATCACTTGGCCAATTACTTCCTCTGGTGGCTTCAATAATAATCTAAAATAATTAACACACAGAAAATAAGTAAGATTGTCCACGCATGCTTGTAAAAGGTAACAGATGTTAATCAATATTGCAAGATTTCAAACATTATTTTGCTGATGTCTGAAGTCATAAAACAAATATGTTTTATAATTAATTTATTATATTGAAATAAAGGCACCATAACATAGAATTAATAACGTAGCATTCCAATAACAAAAATAAAATTCGAATGCTTCCAATTTTATTTCCAATGTACCTTTGTTTGGGGGTCCAGACTAAGCTCCAGTTGTAGACTTTTCCACTCGTTGCCTTGGTTTCCAGAGATTTCCCATTTCGTCACGGGAGCATTTGCTCCTGTCTGTGTTTTAATCTTCAGTGTCCCCATATAGTAGCCATATCCGTCCCACATGTGGTAGTGTAGATTTAGGCAGTAAGTCTTATCTGTTAAATCAATTGTGTGATTTAGAAGACGTATATTTTGCAACTTGTATCTATCAACTTCATTTATTTTGGGCACATTAAGCTGGGTATGTTAATTGTACGAATGATTGGTTAAAATCAAATATTAAACAGGAGTTGTTTTTTTTTTTTTTTTTCATTCCGTTCTGTACCTATCTGCCAATTAATGTTGAAGGATATAACATTAGATGATTGTGTACTATTTTAGTTAGTTTCTTCTTTGGTACTTTATTTTGTTAGCTTATACACTAAAAAAAAGTACATTTTCTGATAGCTCATTCTTTCTTATATACAGGTCACGGTAGCCTAGTGGTACGGCACTCGATTCGTGATCGGGAGGACCTCGGTTTTTAAGATCTCATCCGAAAGACCCCTGACTTTCACCTTTTATGCCGAGCGCTTGGCGAAGGAACAGTCACTACCTATGTTTACGTTTTAGGGTTTGACGCGGCACGGCGAACGATAACCGAACTCGGGCAACCTGGATCACAAAGCAAACGTCCTACCACAAGGCTACCGTGACCGGATACCTCTGTTGTAACTCAGGCTGAGAGGAAAAGGAAAAAATAAGTGACAGTATTTAAATGTTTCCTTTTTTTCCAGACGAAAAATAATTCAGAAGTAATGATAATTAAATGATATGGAAATAGGAATATCCTTTCTGAGAATTTTGATTTTGTTTCCTCATTTTAACCTCATTTTAACGCAAAATAAATAGTGACATCTGGATGTTGATATAATCTCATAAGTAAAGGAAATGAATTTGCTAAATGGATGTGGAGATTCATATACGATTTTTCTGTTTTTAATTACAAAGTGTACTCAGTGTCAAAACAAATCTTACCCTCAAATACTTTATATTTTAGAAAGAGTGACAATCGAGAGACACTCACTTAGCTATAGGCATTAGGTTCACTCTCCTTGTCTGAGACATGAGATTAAAAAATCATCAGATTTTTTTTCTCTTATATAACAAGAAATCATAAAGAATAATCACTTTAACTATGCATATATTGATACGTTTCTACATTGTAACCTAATTGAGCTAAAGCTCCTGATTTGTACTTTCTGAGGCCACCATTCTAAATAGGTATTCCTTTAGGAGGAAGTGATCGGGTGTTATAATGGGAACAGTTTACTCCTCCTAGAATTTTATTTGTAATAAATGACAACGGCTGCACAAAGCAGTCAAAGGTTAGATTTATTTGGGCTTTTTGAGATCAAGGTACTACATGTATATTTGAACATGAATATGTGAGTGTGAAGTCACATGGCTTAACTAGATAATCAATCGCTTAAAAAACCATGATTTCAGTGCGATATTGAAGGAAATATCAGTTCAAATATGTTCTTCAAATGTGCAGGAGGAAAATGTAAACAACGATACATTTATAAGCCTGACAGATGATCAAACACAGAATTAACCTATGGCTCTTAATTTTCTGATTTTTCTTGTTCTTATAGAATAATGGTCCTCCGCTAATAAATGTTGTCTCTCTTATATGTTTAAAATTGAAGAACTCTATTTATTTTCGTCTTGCTACTTTATCTAATTAAAGAAAATCTAGAGAATCGTAAAAATTAAACCATCTTTCTTAATCTTAGTTGTCAACAGTTCTAATTTTGCCCCTTTAGGGCAGAGGCGAGCTTATTATTCTTCCTTTGATTGCGTTTTGAAAATTACCTCTTTAACCGTCCAATCAAAATCGTCACTCGTTACGTCACTCAAAAAACAATTCTGATTCTCAAAAGTGCATCTGTATCCAACATCTGTAACGACCATTGAAATTGCACTTAAAATGAAAAATGAGATTCAACATCTGTATGATTGAGCCTAACTGTTTAATAATTATTTGTAATAAACTGTGACTTAGGTTTCATATATCGTGTGAAATATATATATTATAAGAACTGACCTATTTCACAGTTGGTACCAGAGTTCAAACACGGGTCACATTGACAGGTGAATCCCGATCCCGACGGCACGCACTGAGCTCCATTTTGGCATGGATTATAATCCACACATACTTGTGATCCAGCTAGAGAAATGACCAACATTTCATTGCAGGTAAATATACCTGTACTTAATAACCTAATTACGTCATAATTCTCTATAAGATTAAACTTCGAAAACATTAAATGTACAAAAAATGTCTAGTCTACAGTCAGTTTCTTTGTAATTCCTATGCATAACACGTTATAGTTCAGTCTTTCATTTAGTGATTAAGCAGTAATTGTATTGCTTAACTACTAAAGGTAAATAAGCTAAGTACCACATTGATTTGGTTCCAGTCCAATATCTCTAAGCATGACGTATTGTACACCAAGATTGCCTTCAATCGTCACCTATGTAACATAACAAACAGCATTAAGAAATGATGATCAGTAAATTTCCTACATCTTGTGATTGTCCATTTTCATTCTTCCATGCTTCTTTAGTTGTTGGGTTATGTATTTTCGGTTACTTTTGACTGACAACTACTTTTATATTTTTTTTTCTTAAACACTATTTCTATGCCATAAATAGAATTAATTCTACATTTTAATGGGGTTTTTTTTTGAGAGAGAGAGAGAATTGAATTAATTTGTTTCTATTTTCTTAGCATATACATGTAGTGTGGTCTCTCTTCTAGGGAATCCTTGCATAGTTACAAGGAAAACTCATAGCAAAGATTGAAAAAAAATTACAAAATACTTTCGTTCTAAACGCTTTTTATTGAGATTTTATTGCTTATTTGGTAAAAATCGTAGGTTTTTTTTTTTTTTTTTTTTTTTTTTTTTTTTTTTTTTTTTTTTTTTTTTTTTTTTTACAATACAACGATAATATGATAAAACATCTGAAAGTCCAAACCTCGAGATTTCCAACCTCTGGAACATCAACTTGTTTACTGCTCCACGAGTTTGTGGCGTCTGCCGTTGTTAGGGTTAAGATGCTGCTCTTAGAAACCCCCGTTCCTTTGTAATACACAGTCAAAGCTGATGGATAGGAGTGAGTTGGTGAGTCGGTTGTGAAAATGCACTTAAACTTTAAACACCTGTGATTTGCTGGAAAAAAATAACCAATCACGTCAATAATTAGAAAGTTCAAGGTTTTCTAAGATGAAAGGAACCTTCCATTGAGTAGGATATCGCAACATTATCCCTATAACATTACCTTCGAAATTAGCTTTTGTAATAAGACTAGACTTCCAATTGTAGTAGTACCAGCCAGAACTCTGTGGTCTTAGGAACAGTGCCGGGCGGTTATCTGTATTTCCAGGAAAGTTCTATTAAATATTCAAATAGTAAAAATATGATAATAAGATGGAAATAACAATTCAAGCTTTCCTACTGTATAACTACTCTTGTTTTGGAGTACCAATATAAGCCAGAAACAAAACGAACGCGATCAAACCTATATATAATATCAGACACAGTTCTGCATTTAGAATATGTAGATACATGTAAAAAAATATGTTTTATGAATTCTGCATCATCAGCTTATTGCTTGTTGGATTTTTTTGTGGTAATTTGACTACAGAGGTTTTTTTTTTTTACTCAAATTAGTTTTATTTTACCGTTGTGATCGACCATCGAAAATCTGAAATTTGTTCGTCTTGCTGGAAAGCGCAGGTGTATAAATCATCATCAATGTTACAGAAGTTAGTGGCATTAGCTGAAAGTAAATCATATAAGTGTTTAAGTGTTTAATGCCTTGGCAAAATCAGACGTGACCATATTGTTTACATAAAAAAAAGTTTCTTTACTTAATGAGATTTATCAATCTAATAATATAATTCATTTCAAGATATAAATGTTTATGTCCTTAGATACAAGCCAGTCTTGTCATACTGAAGCCATTTTTTTTTTTTTACAAACTTCTACCTTGAATATTTTGACAGGTTGCTCCCGACCATCCAATCGTGCATGAACAACTAAACCCACCATTGGCTGTTTCTGTGCATGTTCCTCCATTTTTACATGGGAAACCGATACACCCTAAAAATACAATCAATTACAGTAGAAATGTGAGTACTAAAATGTCCTCTTTGTATGACCTCACTGGCGAGACCATACAGAAACGGGTAACTGTTTAATGACAGATATGATTACAGTTTTCAAGGAATTATTAACATTTTGTATCTGCATTAAAAGCATTTTTTTTTACATATCGCACAATTCACTCTCACCCACTTTTATAGTATATAATACAGATATTTGGAAAACAAAGAATGAAATATTGGAAAGCAATATTTCTCTTGTAGTTTTTTCCTTTCTTTTTAAAGATGCATTCAGTCAAGCATAAATTAAAACTGTTTTAAAAGTTTATAAACATGGCATATTGCTATTTTTCAACAAAGTAATACGATTATAAGTGCATTTTGTGCTTTTTCTACAGGCACTTGGCCTTTTCTCGACTGATATAGGTAGAAATACTTCTGAATCATTACAATTATTAGATTTAAAATGTACGCTTTAAGTTGACACATTCAAACTTATTGTCAGTGTTAATAACTCAAGTCGAGCAAAATAGTTCCTGCTTTTCGTAAGTGTATTATTTTTGTATAAAAACAATCAATTACAAACCCTACATGATAAAAAAAAGCCTTTACCGTAACCTTGAAGAATTTTCCTATAACCCATCTCATCAATAAGTCTCGTTACCCAGAAACCTGATCCTTACCCTACTTTATTGATAAGCCTTTTCCAAGACCTAGAAGACTGATTCAAAACAAAATGCCTGCCCGACTGAGAATTTTATACTGTCATCTGGAAGCCTACCTGATTAGTTAACCTCCACCGTGACTTGTAGGCTATCTGATTGATTATCATCTACAACGACTTGTGGCCTACCTCATTAATAATTCAATACCGTGACTTGTAGCCCATCTCATTAATAATTCACTACCGTGACTTGCAGGCTACCTAAATGATAAACCTCTACCATGGCTTGTAGCCCACCTCATAATAATTCACTACCGTGACTTGTAGTCTACCTCATTAATAATTCACTACCGTGACTTGCAGGCTACCTGATTGATAAACCTATAACATGGCTTGTACCCAACCTCATTAATACATGTAATTCACTACCGTGACTTGTAGTCTACCTCATTAATAATTCACTACCGTGACTTGTAGCCTACTTCATTAATAATTAACTACCGTGACTTGTAGTCTACTTCATTAATAATTCACTACCGTGACTTGTAGCCTACCTCATTAATAATTCACTACCGTGACTTGTAGTCTACTTCATTAATAATTCACTACCGTGACTTGTAGTCTACCTCATAATAATTCACTACCGTGACTTGTAGTCTACTTCATTAATAATTCACTACCGTGACTTGTAGTCTACTTCATTAATAATTCACTACCGTGACTTGTAGTCTACTTCATTAATAATTCACTACCGTGACTTGTAGCCTACTTCATTAATAATTCACTACCGTGACTTGTAGGTCTTCCAATCTTAATCTTCCAAGTCTTAAAATCCTGATCCAGACAAAATAACCTACCTGACTGAAAAGTCTGTACCGGAACCCGGAAGCTTACCTGATTGATAAGCCTCTACGGTGACCTGAAACCTGCTCCAGGAGATACATTGGTGTGTTTAGCGCTGTTAAATCTTACCTGACTGATTAGCCTCTACGGTGACCTGGAAGCCTGCTCCAGGAGACACACTGGTGTATTTAGTGCTGTTAAATCTTACCTGACTGATAAGCCTCTACGGTGACCTGGAAGCCTGCTCCAGGAGATACACTGGTGTGTTTAGCGCTGTTAAATCTTATCATCATCCTTGCGGGATTTCCACTCAAACTTTTCACAAATTCAGAGCCTCCAACAGTACCACATTTTCTGTTTAAAGAAAATAAAATCATTATTGCTCAATTCTTAAATATTTTCTGAACAGAAATATTGCTGCTTTATGAGCGTAATGACAATATCTTACTCTTTGCCAGGCTGTCCTATTAAATTGTCTCTGAATTCTAGCCAGTGGTAGCAGTCATCGGCAGAATTATACGGGAGGTCCATACTGGTGATCGTTGCTTTGATTCTAGTTCCAACATCTCCCTATATATTTGAAAGTTCAGTATAAAAAATCGCATGTACATTAGTGGTAAAGTTTTCTTTGATATTTACTATACATTCTCATCGCACCCACGGGTTCTGAATATCGTAAGATATAACCTACCTTCACTAACCATGTACAAAGAAGACCATTGCTGTAATTTGGGAGACTTATTTGAGAAGTTTGGCCAGCAGAAAGATTTATTGTACTCCCGCAACCTAAAACGTATGCAAAACCTTAACTATCACATGCTCTTGAAGATTTTTCTCAATAGAGTAATACATGCTACAGCTAAAGTAAAACAAGTTTCATGCTTGAAGTTCGAGTAAGAGAAAAAATTAATTAAATTTAAGATACTGAGTAGGTATGCTATATGTCCACTTGTCACACACACATACCAGGACTGGTGTCCAGCTGCCCACAGTCGACTCCCTTTGTTCCAGAAGGACATGCACAACCACAGACACCGCTGGACTGTTTTGCTACTCCACCGTTCAAACATGTATTACTACAACTAGCTGAAAATAAGATAAAGGTACAGCTCTTGTAAAAGAATTAAAATAATTTGATTTCATATATCGAAAATAGAGCTATTCCATTTGTGTGCGTTTCATTTTTAATTCATTCATTTTTCATACAAATTGTTAGGCAATTATTTTCACACTGAATTGTGTATGGATTTTTTTCGATCATGACAGGAGCACATGGCGGATGTTACCGGTCGAGAGGGGATACTAAGTGCTTCATGGCACCTGATCCCACCTCTGATGTTTTTAGAAGTCAATGTTTGCTCTAGTTTAGGAATGACTCTAATTCTTGGCCAAATTCTTCGAGTATAACCTGGTTTGGGTCAGTTTACGCTTTATAATCCGCGAAGCGTATTATAAAACAGCGTAAACTGACCCAAACTAGGTTATACTCGAATAATTTGGCCAAGAATTAGAGTCATTCCTTATAATTTAATTTTAAAATCATTAAATAACTACGGGTGTAAAATTTCGTTGCTTTTTATTAGTTCAAATTTGCCGCTCAATAATACAAACGTAGTAACGGAAGTAACGGAAGTGATGGGAAGCGAGGGGAGGTAAAAACTGATACATAGGCCTAGCAGCCTTGTTGTTTGTTTACATGGGGTTAGTTTGAATTATTGTTTGAAGTGGAATTTTCCATGAATCCCGAGGACTGGAAATGAGAGGATTGTATGGATACAGATGATTCAGCTTGTTGTCGGGGGGGGGGGGGGTCCCCATACCAAACCAGGTTATACAGAGATAATTTGTGTTCCTTTTTGGATATTAACCAATCAGAGGCTAGAATACAAACAAAATTAAATTATTCCCAAATAACATTGTTTCAATGGCCTTTTGAGCTTGATTACTGTACGTTATCTTCATATTTCATGATACATTTCAATGCAAATAAAAATATCCAAAATCAAAATATCTCAAAATCCGTTATCTTAAGCCAATAAATCCTTGTGTAGAAAAATATTTACATCCACTGAATATTATCTCCTTTATTTCTTAAGAAAACCATTGCCGTTTATCAGTCTGTAAACAGCAATAAGCATATCACCTGTACAGAGTTCTTGAGCAGTGGTTGTTCCAGAATGATACGAACAATGGCGTACATATCAATAATACATTACTTCATCAACTAAATCCTACTTCAAAAGATTATTTGTACAGATATAAATATAACCAATAAAATGTCTTTCTTTGTTTGTTAGTTCGGAAATTAATGTTGCAGTTATTGCAGAAAAAAAATTCATAAGCCGCTTACGCGGGTTATGCATTTTTTCTGCAACAGCTGCAACATTAAATCCCGTACTAACAACCAAATAAGGCATTTTATTAGTCCCCTACCGGTGAAACCGGAGGGGACTATAGGTTTCCTCTGAGTCTGTCTGTCTGTCAGTCTGTCCCTCTGTCTGTCTGTCAGTCTGTCCCACTTGGTTTTCCGCACTTTTTCCCTAAACGCTTGCAGATATTGAGCTTATTTTTGGTACGTGAATGTATCTTGATGAGTTACAGACCAAGTTTGTATTTCGTACCGCTTCATTGATTTTTGACGGAATTACGGCCTTTTCAATTTTTAAGGGTTTTCCGCAATTTTCTTCTAAACGCTTGCAGATATTGAGCTGATTTTTGGTGTGTGACTTTATCTTGACTAGTTATAGATCAAGTTCGCATTTCGTTCTGATTCATTGGTTTTTGACAGAATTATGGCATTTTCAATTTTTAACGGGAACCAGATTACACTTGCCGGTAGGGGACTTGTACTGCTAATGCAATACTCTCAGAATGCTTGTTCTAATGGAAAGGCATGAAAAAGTAAATAACATGATGTTCTGTATAAATTTCTATTTCAAAAAGAAGATGCTCCATGGAATGGCATGAAAAAGTAGATAACATGATGTTCTGTATAAATTTCTATTCAAAATGAAAATGCTCCATGTGCTCAAATTCTCAGATTGTGTTCACATTTTTCTTTATTCACAAGAGGTGCATGTTTTATTGTAATTTTTATAAAAGGCACAAGATCCTAAGCCATGTCTTAACGTTCTGCCGAACTGATTAACATGTGTGATCTATTTTATTTTGTTGATATGGCTTGTGATATACTTGTGTTCTGAAATTTTAATCACTCTTTAAAATTGCAACTGCATTGATGTTTTCCCCTTAAATTAAAAAGTTAATTCTATATCATGCATAATATAACAATTGCTTTAAAGTTTCATGATCATGTACTTTTATAAAAGACTGAATATAATTATCGGTGAGGAGAAATCTCATAACATCAGGAGAAGTGAGGAGAAATCTCATATCAATCTCATTAATCCAATTAACAAAATAAATCGAGAAAAGGGTAAAAACACGTACCCCTGGAAACAACAGAGTTGGGATCAGGTGCCTAGGAGGAGTAAGCATCCCCTGTTGATCGGTCACACCGACCGTGGGCCCCATCGTGGGTATTGATCAGGTATACGGAGTACTCCGTAGTCAAATTTAGTATAACATGTCAGACAAAATACGACCCAACGCTAGGTTGTATATACAAACAAGATTACGACCGTAGAATTTTCGAAAAGCTAACTTCAAACGGGGTTGCTGAAATCCTTGTAACATCAACTTATAAGTTGGAAGACATTAACACCATATGCAGGTTATAGCGGAATATAACTACATATAAAAGAAAAGTTGACGATGGAAAAGCCGAAGACATCTCCCTTGTCTCACAATTTAGTTGATAGTTGGACCTTATCATCTATAGTCAGTACACCATACAAATATGAAAGAGATGTACATGTAAGAGACTCATTGGAGTCTTTAATTTCGAGTTCACAGAGATATAGCGAGTCGACATATGAATGGAAGTAACTTTTTCTTCTCGTGTTGAAGTTTCTGAATAAAGTTTGCTTCATAAGAATATAAAAACAGTTCGGCTAATAAAGGAGCACAATTAGTGCCTATCGAAATTCCAACAGTCTATTGGAAGACATGGTCTCCAAAGGCTACATAAATGTTATCAATGAGTAACTCCTGCATCCTTTTAATATCAACTTCAGAGTACTCGTGAATAGAATCAGAGTGATTTTTAACAGAGTAAATTTGTTGATGAAAAAACAAAAGATATGAAGATTTCCTAGTTCAATTCTTTTATATTTTTTACATAGACTTTCTCATTGTTTATCACTTCATTTCTACTTTAAACGGAGATAGATAGTTTGCACTTTGCCATTAAATTGTTTAATGAATTGTTTAATGTGCTTCAATCTTCTTTATTAAATATCATACATTCATCATCAATTCAAACAGAGTATCAACGTCTTCCCCTTCTTATTTAGCCCATTCTCTACCGCGCTCCTCAACGGAATTCATAATAGAAATGAAGTTCTGTCGCCATTTGAACAGTGTGAAGTTAAATGCTAATATGATATAGACCTAATTCTTTATTGACGAAAGGTAAAAGCAAATCAATTAAAACATCGTGTATATTTGGCTTATAGAATTAAAGATGCCCTTGATTGCAATTACGTCTTGGTGTACTGTTTAAAAGTCCACTCACATTCGCTTTGCAACCATATGTGAATGCAGCGCCTCGTTTCCTCATCCAGTATTCTTATTGTTGTCTGCGGAATGGAGTACTTAAAGTAGGGCTATTTGTGGGATGGTATTTTTTTCTCTAAAATTGTGACCCACATAAAAAGAATAGAATGGTCGGGGGGAATGAAATCTTTATAAAGATGTTAATAGCTCAATTATTTTTTCAAACCTATGTCCCAACATTCTCTTATTGAGTAAGCAATTGGTTTTTTTCCATTATAAATACGGTCACAAATCGAAGTGTATTACCTGTGCACTGGTAGGCTTGGTTTATTTCTGCTATATCATATATAGACAGAGTCTTTCCACCACTCGTGGTGAGGTACTCCAACTCAGTGTCCGGCAATGTCATCGTCTTAGCACCACCATAATAATCCGTGGAGAACGCCTTAAAACAAACCAATATACATGGCAATTCTCTGACTTTTACATGCACGTTTGTAATTGAAAATTTTTGCCATATTTTCTGTTTATATAAGAAAAAAATTCACACCCACCCACACACACACCCACACCCACCCACCCACCCACACACCCTCACATATATATATATATATATATATATATATATATATATATATATATATATATATATATATATATATATATATATATATAGCCATAAGTTTATTTCGTGTTAATCAAGACTTTTATTTACCAATAGGCTGTACTGCATGACTGAGGAATAGTCGTACGGCACGCCATTCTTTGTATTTGCAGCAGCAAAATTATAGCCGAGCCCAGGTCGAATGTTGTTCCATAAAATATCTATCTTGCCCATTCTGTCTCCACGACTTTGTTCATGACGTCCTCCCATGGCATGTAGCATTTCATGAATCACAGTGCTTAACTACAAACGTAAAGTACAAGGTCACAGAGCTTAACACAGCGCCTAACTACAAGTATTAAGTACAAAGCCACAGTGCCTAACTATTAATGTTAAACATGTTCAAAGAGCTTAACTAGAAGTGTTAGGTTCAAGGTCACAATGCTTAACTACAAATGTTAATTACAAGGTCACAGTGCTTAACTACAAATATAAAGTACAAGGTCACGGTGCTTAACTTCAAATTAAAGTACAATGTCACAGAACGGAGCTTTACTACATGTGTTAAGTTCAAGGTCACGGTGCGTAACTTCCAGAGGAATGAGTAGAAGAAGACTAAGAAGAAGAAAATTAACATTTCTGTTGTTTTGAGACAGATCGCTATTTTAAAGATTAATTCTCTGAACAGGACTTATACAATTAAACTATCTTGTAAGGAACTCAGATAAAAGGGCATCTTGGTTAGAAGGAACTTAATTTCTCCGTCACTCAATTAAAAATTAAAAAAATTGTGTCCCTTTGTAATTAAAATTCCATCAGTTCCCCATTCCTGAAGTATTCAACACATAAAGCAATTAAAATGCATTTTCAACAAGTCCAGTGCAATCACTAAATTTAACTTGAATTAACTATGTACGGTAGGTTTATATCACTACTCGAAGTAGCTTGATTTGGGTGCTTTCATGCCAGTTTTACTAAGTTGACTTTTTATTTAAAATAGATTAAAGTTTCACAAATATTTGAGTAATAATATTTGTATTATGAGCTTTTCAAAAAGCAATCCAAAGCAAAAATAGTTAAAAACAGTTCAGAGTTGAAAACTATCACTGCAACAATGTGCTATTTTTGTTTAAAAGCTGTAAAAGAAAAAAATAATCAGAAATTAGATGCCAAATCAAGCTAAATAAAGCTATGTAGGTAATTCAAGCTACGTAGCTAAAAGTTGTGTTTGTATTGGACCTATTTAAATGAAAGAAATGATTAGGATAACTTCGTTAAAAGTTGTGTTTGTATTGGACCTATTTAAATGAAAGAAATGATTAGGATAACTTCGTTAATTACAGGTTTCGTTGCTTGTTTATTCTGAGCATATCGTTTATTGAACGTATATCAGAAGGTACGTTGAAAATAAAGGCGTTAGAATGTCCGTCTAATAAACCTGACACTGAATACTTACATACAGACAACCGGTACCGAGCGAGAGGGGCTGTGATCCTGATTGTAATTGTACATTTCCAATATAGGAGGAGCACCTACAATGACATTCCCCATTTTAAATATCGAAAAACTGAAAAAAAAATTGTGCATTTTCCTTGAAACTTTTCAAATGACAGCATAATATAATGGAACTAAAAAAATGGTAATTTTTACCCCAATCTTATCTATTTAATACTTTTATTTCAAAATAATACTCGAATATTCCTTGAAAAATCCTGATTTTTTGGTCGTGTGCCGTACGACCATACTCTGTATATATTCAATTATAACAAAATCCTTATTTTTGCCTTTAATTTATTTAAAATATTGAGATGTACTTAAATATGATTAATAAACATTTCCAGAAAGTTTCAGCTCAGCGCTTGCATTATTTTTCGATAAAAAAACGATGTCCACGATTTTACCGGACAACCTCGTACATAATTACCCGCTTCCATTCCTAATTAAGACGTAATATGTTTCATCTACTCTCTCTTTCCAAGTCACACAACTCTGCGTCTGAATAATATTGATTGCTTCCCCGATTAAGTTCATTAGAAGGCTGGTGGAGGAAGTAGCTAAAAAAAAAAAAAATAATAAGCATAGTGATTATCTTAAAAATACTGAAACAAGTAGAGTTGACACTCTTTAGGTTCTCAAATTATAGAAAAATTGACAGCAAACTCTAAAGATATGTATAGTTTTATTAAGTTTATGTAGTTCCACTAGTGTTGTTCAGTAACTGATAAACGCCAATGGTTTTCTTTAGAAATAAAGGAGAAAATAATCAGTGGATGTAAATATATTGCTGATGGCCCGTGACTCCACGTCTGTGTTGCCAAATTATCCTACTGTAAGAGGATGTACCCACTACTGTAAGAGGATGTACCCACTACATAAAAATAAAGTATCTTACACAAAGACAATCTACATTAGAAATAAAACATTTTACAGTAAATTGTAATGTAACCAGTTATAAGGAGTGGAGCATCTGACGGTAAGAGGATTTATACACTACATAATGAATAAATTATCTTACAGAAAGAGGCACTATCCACTTCATAAGGCACGACTCCATTCTCCCACAGATTACTGACAACTTCAAAATTCCTCTTATCTGCCCCTTTATCAGATGGCGGCTAAAACATAGAAGTATAAAGGTACCTTAAACAATGTCATAATCAGTCTGAATATTAGTAATGTAAGTATATATAAATGTATTAAAACCCATCTTAATCTTAATTCATATCTGCAATATATAGGGATTAAATTATCTTTTTTTTTTCTTTCTTGAACATATAGATTAAAATTACATTTAGGAATTATCGAAGAGTAACGAATATTTCTTACTTTTCTAAATGTATCAAAAATGAAATATTTTTAGCATATCTGCCGATAATACAACTGTAATAGTGAGATTTGCAAGATTTAATGTAAAACTGAAGTAAAAATTATAAGGATACCAAGCCGTATTGGGGATTTAACGGATGAGTGTCGTGGCTTTGAGCAATCATATCATTCTTGTCATACGGATGTATGTTTTTAGGCTGCAATGAAATATATATATATATATATATATATATATATATATATATATATATATATATATATATATATATATATATATATATATATATATATATATATATATATATGAATAATGTACTGATTAATTTTCTAAAAATCTCAATAGGTGTAATTTCTTTAAAAATATTTTTGACCATACGATTTCAAACTTAACTCAAAATATTTTCAGATTTTGCACATTATTAAAGACATATTAATAATGTTATAATTGTCTGACCTTGAGGTGACCTTTTGGAGTATCAACAGATTGGGCCTCGGCGTCATTTTCATCACTTGAATTTGGATCTATATCCTGAATCAAAAAATGCAAAGATATTACAAATAATATTGAGTTTTCATAGTATCTACCTACCTATCAAATATATATATATATATATATATATATATATATATATATATATATATATATATATATATATATATATATATATATATGTATATATGTATATATATATATATAAGAATGAAATGTTACACACTCAAGGTGGAATGCCACATCAGGATTTTATTTAATAGATCTTTAAGACATCCCTTTTAAACTATGGTTTCAGCATTGAAAGGCCGATATTAGCTCTTTATTATTTTATATGAATTTATATATATATATATATATATATAGAGAGAGAGAGAGAGAGAGAGAGAGAGAGAGAGAGAGAGAGAGAATGAAAAATGTGTTTAATTTGCATATAAAGTGCTTTACGGTTTGACATTTGCTCGTAATAAATGCATAGTATGAATGTTTAATAAAATATGTAAAGAAAGACTGGATAGACATTTGTATTTTTTAGATAAAAAATTATTTATAGAAATAAAACACATTATTTGTAAATATTTTTTAGACTTATGGTTTAAACCTTCATAAAAGTAGTCACAACTAGGGAAAACGTTTTATTCTATCATATTTCAAAAAGAAATTGAAATGATATTGCGAAATTTTAGAGAAATTAATTTTTTAAGTATTTGGACGTAACCCGATCAAAATTAAATTGATCCTGATCAAAGTAACACAAAATGAATAAAATAATAAATTAATGCATTCTTTATGCATTTACCACCAAGAAATCTATTTGATTGTCAAGTTCAGCTATTTTTTAACCCATATTACACATAATCAAACTTGTATTTTTTTGAAAATGTTATTTATTTCCAATAATTATAGATATCTGGTTGGGATCAGTTGAATTTCAATCAGGATTGGCCAAAATTAAAAAAAAAAAATGATTTCTCTAAAATTTCACAATTTCATTTCAATTTCTTTACAAAATATGGTTGACTAACATGTTCTCCGTAGTTATGACTAGTTTTACGAAGATTTTGACCATAAGTCTGAAAAAAATATTCACAGAAAATGTGTTTTATTTTCATAAATATTTTTAGTAAAAAAAAATTTAAATGTCTATTTGGCTTTTCTTTACATATTTTATTAGACATTCATATGATGCATTCATTAACAGAAACTTTTTAAGTCTAAAGCATCTTATATGCAACTTAAACATTTTTTTTTAATTTTCTCTGAAAAAATGCAAAAAAATCATAAAATATAATTAAGAGCTAATATCGACCTTTCAATGCTGAAACCAGGACTTAATAGGTGTTTCTTAAAAATCTATGAAATAAAATTTTGGTGTTGCATTCCTCCTTAAATACGGCATAGGGTGATTTGAAATCCCTTTAAATGTTATTTTTCAGACTCAGTATTTGCGTCACTTTCAAATTTACACCGTGAGAATTGTAATTTTACTACTGTTTATTTTTGCAGTCACGAAGTTTTGAAAATTTGATCTTAAACAGTTTTCTAAATGCAGTATTAAATTTACAAGGGCCGGGGAATCTTACCCGAATATGCCAATTAAAGTAGAAGTCGACAATCTCTGTCACCTGATAGCCATAGCTATCCTTTATATGAATGTCATAAAAATGTACCCTTTTTCTTACATTTCCGTTAATTTCATTTTAAAAATGGATCTAACATGTATTCAATTACACTCATATAGTGTCTTTTTGCCAAATCCCTATGATTGAATTGACTGGTTCTTGTGTTCCGAAATAAAATACGTTCTTAAATAAGCTTAAGCCTATGTTTATACAGCGCAAAATCTACAGCATAAAACATAGAGATGGACAAAACATACTTAACTTTCAAGACAAAATTTAAAATCAGAACTAGATATTTTATTTATTAGAACAAAAAATGAACTGATTATTGAAAAAAATGTACATGTATCAAATATATGCATGTCTTTTAAATCATGAGATGTTCAATAGTTTCAACAATTTAATAGTATTTGAGGAAGAATTTAATAATTCCACCTTGTTATGTTATTGAGTGTGTTGAAAAGCTCACTGGAGCATTTAGAGACACAAGAAGTTGTTACATCTTTTACATTATATATATATATATATATATATATATATATATATATATATATATATATATATATATATATATATATATATATATATATATATATATACGAGGGTTGTCCCAGAAAAACGCGAACTTTCTGAATATTTCAAAAACTATTCGACCAAAACAAACTATTATCTGCACCTTGTTGTTGGGAAATGAAATTTTTGCTATTTTGACAAAATATTATAATGTTGTAATACCATATGCATGTAAAATAGCTTTTATAGGATGTCAAATATCGGTGCTCGGCGCACAGCAATTTTTGTGGTATAGAAATAGCATTGTCAGAGAAGTTTTCTTTATTACCAGGCTATACGGATATATAATGTGAGAAAGGTTACCTCCATAGAAACTCTATGATCTAACGTACTCGTGTGTAAAAATTCATTAATTTAGCATCACAAGTGACAAAAATATGACGTTAGATGCAAAACATCTTTACTTAGATATTGTCAAAAATAGTGACGTCGAACGATAATGCGGAACACCAAATTATCAAGCGGGATATGACTCCTGTCCATATGGCAAAAGATATGTAATAGATGGAACGACACAAACATATATCTCGGACACAGATTTACACCCAGTCCAGGACCTTCGAGGATTGCTTGACTGGTTATAATTGTTTGATGGAAGAATCGTTTGGTAGACCAACAAACTATAAAGTCAGAAGCTGGACATCATACTTTGCGACGACCGTTTAACTAAGCGAGCAGTCAGGTAAACTAATGACCGGCATTAGGAAATTGTTAAAGTTTACTAAAAGAATTAATTCCGCGGTCTTCGAAAAAAGGCTAATTAAAGTCTGAGATGGATAACTTGGTAACTAAAAGAAAATTATACATTTATGCCTCAAACAAATTTCATCAGACGCACGATTCCATAATGAATTCACAAACGCCACGAGCTTCGTTTTGACGTCGTCAGTGTTGTCCCGGCAATTTTTTTTTTATTTGCAAATTCGTTAACCTAAGAGATATTTTATTGAAATTTTTATGCATTATTCAAAAAAAAGTTGATTATGACGTATGCCAATTTTTAACTTTATAGTGCTAGTGAAACAAAAGATATTGAAAATGTTCGCGTTTTACTGGGACGACCCTCGTGTATATATATATATATATATATATATATATATATATATATATATATATATATATATATATATATATATATATATATATATATATATGCAAACCTCAGGCAAATTATTTCCTCCACTGCCCTTTCTTTTGTCTAGCTTTTCTTCTAAAATTCTTTCAAGAATATCTCTGAGCTCTGAAATATTTTGATAATAATTATTTAAGTATATCATGTGACACCCACATAACACAGAGAGAGAGAGAGAGAGAGAGAGAGAGAGAGAGAGAGAGAGATTAACTAGACTAATGGAGGTACGGATATCGTGCTTAACTTAAACCAGCAAAATTGTTTTTGAAATGTGTATATTTTAGAGGATTTGAACAAAAGGGGGATGAATATGACCAATTGCCTTTGTTTCGATTTTTTTTTTTACCTTTTCTTTCATGCACCACGTCTCTAAGGTAGCTGCTTTTCTTTAATTTAGTTTTAAAAACAAATCCTTCGATATTAAAATTTATAGCTATTGTACGTTAAATAGGGACATCTCTTCATTTATACCTTGATTTACTTCGAATTTTTTTGTTACATTTTACCATTGCTAATAAACTTTTCAAATGAATATTAGAAATAATGAAGAATTCATAGCAAATATATACTCAAAGTGGAATGTTCAATTTTTTTTCGGAGTAAATAAAAACAGTTATTCAGCATTTTATATGTTATAAATCTCCAGAAATATTGAGGATGGTTTATAGAGGTTTTGTGTGTAAAATTTTCCACTTTAGTCTTAGCAACAAAGCTTTTCAATTGAATATTAAAAGAATTCATAGCAAATATACACTATGCAAGCATAATGTTCCTTTCTTTCAAGGTAAATCAAAACAGTTCTTCAGCATTTTATATGTTATATATCTCCAGAATTCGAAGATGGTTGATAGAGGTCTGTGAATAAAATTTACCACTTATCAACAACACTTTTCAATTGAATATTAAAAATAATGAAGAATCCATGGTAAATAAACATTAAATACACGAAATGTTCAATTTCTTTTCAGAGTAAATTAAACCTTAATATACCCAGGAATTTATTATCATGTCATTTCCCGAAATAGACATCTTGCGAAATAAAATTACTCGCCTTATAAACAGTCCAATCGGAAATTCATATTCTCGGGACTTGACTTCTATAATTAGTCATTTCGCAATATCAAGCACTTGTGTAACTTAAAGAATCTACAATATTTAATATTTTATGATAAGATTAAAGTTTGTATATCTTATTATCACCTCAATCAAAAGCATTGGAAGGACGTATTGCTACACATTTGTGTTTGATTATCTGTCTTCTTGTCAGTACGAAACACATCAAATACAAATAGTTGAAAAGGAATGTGACATTGAAATCAACATTCGTAAAGAACAATTAGTACATTTTAAAGTGGATTTGGCAAGAGAAAATGAAAGCTGTTTTTTTTTCTTTTCTTTTTTTTTATTAGCTGTCTTTACTTTGAGATCTATCAAAATTGTAAGATATATGTACATATTCTGAGGAAACGGGCATCTTAGTGCAAAGAAAGATCAAATCTGTGCAAGCTTTCACTGAAAATGCGGATATATGTTGTTTTCTTTATTAGTCCCTACCGGTGAAACCGGAGGGGACTATAGGTATTCTCTGAGACTGTCCGTCCGCCTGACTGTCCGTCTATCTGTCCCTCTGTCTGTCTGTCAGTCTGTCCCACTTGGTTTTCCGCACTTTTTTCCTAAACGCTTGCAGATATTGAGCTGATTTTTGGTATGTGAGTGTATCTTGATGAGTTACAGATCAACTTTGCATTTCGTTCCGCTTCATTGATTTTTGACGGAATTACGGGCTTTTCAATTTTTACGGGTTTTCCGCAATTTTCTTCTAAACGCTTGTAGATATTGAGCTAATTTTTGGTATGTGTCTTAACCTTGATTAGCTATAGATCAAGTTTGCATTTCGTTCTGCTTCAGCGATTTTTGACGGAATTATGGCATTTTCAATTTTCAACGGGAACCAGATTACACTTGCCGGTAGGGGACTAGTGTTGCTAATGCACTACTCTCAGAATGCTTGTTTCTCTGTATTTTGCATTAAGACAGACACCATTTTATACGAAGATCAATATCTTTTATAGATGTTTTTGTATATCCACCAATCTTAAAGGTCATAGGAGACAATTACCTGAACATATTGAGTTACATACGGGAATAAGTTCATATGAGCTGGTAAAATAAGACCGAAATTCTTTTTTGGATTTTTTACGCAAGATAGCTACAGCACAGTCGATCAAAATTACTCAGTCGTGAAAATTCACTTTGACTAACGTTGCTTATCTCCCTTAGCATATGACGTCAGTAAGGCCCAATCGCTGTTCAAAGCTATGCAATGTTTACAAACTATCGTGTCATTTTGCAGCTTAATTTTAAAGAATATCATAATCATGACTAAAACCTAGTATAAATATACGATCTTCAAACAAGCAAGTATTTCTTTTTAAAAATTCCATTGCATATTTGCAAGGTGTTTGCATGTTTTATCAATCAAAATGTGATCATTTTCATCGTTTGACACTTCGATCTATTGAGAGAAAAATAAAGCAATCGGAAGAGAGAAAGAAGGGAGAGTGAGAATGAATTCATTTTTATAACCAGGGCAGTTGTTTTTATGAAATCATTTATTTACAACCTAGTTTTACTTTCACACAGAGTCCAACACTGTCAGTATGACACTTTTCTTGACAAACGATACGTACCTACTGCGTTAAGTATCACATGACTTAAAAAAAAAAAAAAAAAAAAAAAAAAAAAAAAAAAAACACACACACAAGAAAAAATTTCCTTGTGTTACTGTTTTATATAATTAAATCAATTCTTATCATTTGACACTGTCTTAATATTTACTTACTCATGTACAACATCACTACCAATACCCGATCTCTGCCCCCCCCCCCCTCCCCCTTGTTATTTCTTATTTCTTTCTTTTTGTAATTGAAAGTTCTTGAAATAATCTTGTCGTTTTTAAACACATTGCAGATGGGTTAAAAACAACTCTGGCAAGAACTATACGTAAACTTGTATATATGGGAGTTAGTACAAACGACGTTTAAAAAAGGCAGCTCTAACATGTGGAAATATTTCTATGAAAGAATAAGGATTCTACCAAATGTAGATATTGAATGAATTAGAAATCGACATTTTTTTAGTTTAGTAAAATTTAATACATAAAATACGAAAAAGGTAGGTATCTTTCCAGTCAATTTGTTAAAATATTTATCAAAGATCAGTACTTATCATCGTATACAAACCTGTTTATTTTCCAGTGTGTATTTATGGGTTTTTTTTTCTGTAAAGGATATAATTTCAAAAGTTTTAACATCTGTTAAAAAGAACATTAATATTAAAATTGTAGTCTCGCAAATGATGAATGGATTTGCAAACTGATCACGGATTGTACTATTTACTACTACATACCGATTATTTCAAAATTCGATATTGTAGAGTCAAACCGTGTCTGCACAAAGTATCGGCATCGTAACAATCTCATTTGCTCTGGGCTCAACATTTCTTCTTTATATATATATTTTTTTGTAGAAGAATACAATCATGTCATAAACTCAGGGATTCTATTGCTATATCGTTTTTACAGCAATATGTGTGTTTCGGATCGGGGAAAACGAAACTTCAAAGACGCTGACATTTTCAGTGGTTCACGCTCATCATGGACTTCAATACCACCGGCCCCCTGTTTATTTTGGGGATTCACATTAGGGATATTCCCCATATAAGTGTCATATTCTTTCTTTAACAGAATATTATAAGCTTAATCAAAATTTTTATTCATATCAGAAAAGGTCACTTTTAATAAATTATTCTATTTTATGTTGCATTATGCGATTTTTCTTGGAATAAAAAACGACTTTAGTTATTAACTTTTTTTTAATGACGATGGAATCCTTTTGGAATGTCGTATATGTGTATTAAACAGGGAAATATTTTTTTGTTTTTAAAGGTTTGATGCAGAGTAAGTAATCGAAGTTGTAGCTTAATTTAAGCGTAATTTTATACAGGATATTCTTCAGGATCATCCTCCGATACAAAGCCTCCGTTTTGAGTTGCTGTGCCTTATTAACGACTCGTTCAAACTGAATTGACTGAACTACAAAATCAGATAACTCACCTGAAAACATAGACACATTTATATTTAGAAAAATAGCTTAAATTAACTAGATAAAAATATGGTAGAAATACATTAGTCTAATACTCTGTTTACATCAGTGGGCTCTTGTGACGTCATAAAACCACAAAATCAAGAACGATAAGCGGGTAAGAAAAGTAACAAGTGGAAAAGTTTTCACCTTTATTTTTCAGTAGAACAAATATTACTATTCGTAATTTATCATTCTTTCATATATAGCTTTAGGTTTAAAAAGTGAAATCCTAATGTTAAGAATCTTTTCCTATGACCTTTAAATATCAAATTTTACACCAAACACTCAAAAGCTTAGAAAACAAGCATCATCATGCACTGTTTTTACCTAAACATATTATTTGTTACAAATGTGGTATGAGATCCAAAAGGGATGTCACAGCTGCAATAAAATCTTTACTATTTTAAACCCTTCTACAAAATTTGATACACTAATGCCTTTATCTATTCTGACATTTGTGTAACACTTTTTTTAGACATTTCATTTCTATTACAGTGAAGGATGAATTAGAAATGAAAAAGTCTTCCAATTTTTTTTTTCTCTTTGTTTGGACTCATTTATCTCAAATACACATCTTAAGATCCCCAGCATTGTAGGAAAGAATTATCCTTAATATATTGCATTATCTTTAGGTTGAAGTCAGGTACAGAAACGTTTTCATCTTACATCAATAAAACAATTAATTACACATCAGTATCACTGAACGTATATATACTTACCAAGTTCAGCTTTGCTCGGTCTAGAAGAACTTAATTCAAAAGCAACAAATAAAATGAATACAAGTCCTAAGATCTTCATTGTGTCGACTAGTTCTGGCAAATTGTGTCACACGCTTATATTTCATTCGCTTGTCAATCAAAACTCAATTCAACACCCATTTAGAGTAAATATATAGAAATGTTTCGAAATAGCGATAAAAAAAATAATTTAAATTACTACAAACTTCGAATCAAAGGATGACGCAGTATTTTTTTTTGCTTTGATTTTATCTTTGTTTTGATTACTGCTTTCGTCATCTTTTTTGACAGAAATAGGATGTAGTTCTACCGGGTAACCGTGTGTGCTCAGCCTAAATATATCAAAAATAATTATTTCAGTACATTCTGTTCTGAAATTCAATCATTACAAATATGACGTGAAAGTAGTAAAGTAAGATAGATATTAGGAGAAAGGTTGGGGGGAAATAGTAAATTAACCAGTAATTTTTTGCATATTTTTTTCAAACAGGTAAGATGTATGTCCGGGTCTCATTTGAAATTTTGACATACTCTCTGACACGTTTTGCAATCAAAACACGGACCCTTGAAAACAATGGGATCAGCTGCCTAGGAGGAGGAAGCATCCCCTGTCAACCTGCCATACACAATGTAAGCTCTCTGTATTGATCAGTTTAACGGAGTATTCGTAGTATTAATGGTATAAAAAACATTGCCTTTCCATCGATGAGAAATACATCACATCGATAGGTTATATTCATAATATTGGCCATATAATTTGCAAAATGCTTTACACGAGACAGTTTATAAACCCTGTTTAGAACTTATTTATCCTGCCTCTGTTTAAAAATTAAACATAGAATTACTCCAAACGTGCTCTCGAGTATAGAACCAGTTCAAAAACACAAACACCAAAACAAAACTACCATCTGTAGGTAGTTTTGGAATATAACTACAAAAAAAGGACAGTTGACGATGGAAATTCCGAAGACATCCTTTTTTTCATTTAGTTTAGTTGTTGGTTGGACATTATCGTCTATAATCAGTAAGATATTTTTCGAAACTTTTAATTTGATTTGAAAATGTTAACTTTGAAATTTCTTTAATCTACAAGCTTTTAAAGAATGTTTTTCTCCTGGATCGAAAGGTTTCTTTATGATGAAAGTAAGATTTGGTAATAACGTGCGTGTGATGAACGTATTGCCTATATTTGATATATGCTGAATCTCGGAATGAAAATATTTTCATAGTCTGTTTTGGGCTTTAGCTTGAGTCACAGAGCATTTGCTTTTTTTGATTTATTGGTAAAAAATGAACGATAAATCTTTTCCGACTAATTCTAGATAAGCGTATATTTAAATGGAGATAGGCCTCACTTGAAATGAAGTTCAAACGATTCCCAATTCTTAATTTTATACGAGGATTATCCGGTAAAGTCGTGGACAAGCTGTCTAGATTGAAAAATAATCATCACTGCATTCTAAAATTTATACAACTGTTTACTACAGTTTTCATCAATATACATAGCAAATTTTAGATAGATATACTAGTACCTTATAACGAGTATTTTCTGCGGTTGTCCATTTTTGCGGGATTTTGCGATTAGAACGAATCCGCAAAATTACAATCGCAAAATATTTCTTTAAAATGCATTCAGATATTCTGTAGATGCAAGTCTGAAAAGTGGAGTATATGTCTTCAGCCTCATTTAATGTCATTTCATAATTTTTACTCTTTATTCTAAAAAAAATTTTTTTTTGCTTACGGATTCTATTATCTTGATACGACTTAGGATTTATTTATGAAAACTAATTCATGGATATTAGAGCTTAGTATTAGTTCTAATGCACTGTCGGTCAACATTCCTTCAAATGAATTCAATCAATCAAACTTAAATATGGCAGTAATTTGTCGAATCCTCAGAATCTTTGATTCATATACCGTCAATAAATTTTGCGGCATAATGCTATCGCAGAAATTAAAAACGCAAAAATAAATTTGATTCCTTTCAGGGGTCTTATTGCAAAAATTTCCAACTGCAGAAAATACCCATTATATGGTATGCTTAAATAAACAAATTTTATGTTGTGTGTGATATCGCCTTACGGCGCACGAATGATAACGTCAAAGTGTGTGAAGCAGCGTCTTGTTTTCTCTTGGCTTAAAAAAAGTTGGATAAGCCTCAGTTAAATTCGGGAATTTCATTGATGAACATACTTCCATTTCCCTTTATTCCTCCATAAACAGTCGAGGAACCAATCTCGCACACACATGGGACCATCTGAAGAGTCTAAGTAAGTTATGGACAGTATTCTCACTATTATTCAACTAATAGGCTATTTTATATCGACGGTCTACAGTGACAGCGTCTTTCGCTATTGCCAGTAGCAATTTGTTCTACCCGGGAACTCGATCAAAAAGACTCGCTTAGGAAACTCCCATTTCACTTATATGCTTAAGTTCTTTTTCTTCTCTAGTTATTTAAAGTCTCTAAGGGCGTCATTACTACCTCTAAATCAAACTAAATTGTTCTCGGGTATATATATATATATATATATATATATATATATATATATATATATATATATATATATATATATATATATATATATATATATATATATATATATATATATATATATATATATATGGTTGCTGTGGCTATAGACATTATTTCAAAATTAAGGCGCATTTGGCTCTAGTCTTTGGCACCCTTTTTCAGCTCTTCAGTCTTTTTTATTTAAATGTTTCGTTTCGGATTACCAATGTTTCGGCATTAGCATCATTGAAGAGACATAATTTGTCGAAATGCCTATCTGGTGCATCAAAATTGGTACCGTATATGATTTACATTACAGAAAAAGGATTTTTGTTTGCTTCAGCAAAGATAAAACGCGCACACTTTAGACATATTCAAAATTTAGAATCATTACTGAAGTGTTTACAAAAGAAATAAGTGCTTTGTACTTTCTACAGAGCGTCATGTAACAAGCTCTAGCAGATTGTACTTGATAAATTGTTTAAAATACTAGCCAATTTATTTGAAAATAAGAAAAAAAAATATTCTTCATTTCAATTGTTTGGTTTACTATCAGAATTAATTTATCCATGGGTGGATTGATAAACCTACATTACTTAAATTCAAGAATATGATTTGTCATATTTTAAATAAAATACATTCAAGCCAGTATGGCAATGCCTTTAGAGGTCTGAAAGCTATAAGGAGACAAAACGTGCTTATATCCGTAGGATTCATGGACCTGGATAGCCTTTGACAGCTCTATACCCATAACAATTTATCTCTGAAATAATACCAAGTATTTAAAATACAAACTGTTGACAGTGGGCAGGAGAAAGAATGGGTAAACTGGTAAGGGCATATTGATTTAACGCTTATATTCGTCTCCTTCATTATGTCTAATATACTGCTTTTAATGTATGTTGTTTTGGATGAAAGTGAAAATAAATTTTGTATCCTGATTTACATAATATCTTTCAAAAACAAATATAATATATACAAATAAAAAAAAAAACACACACACAAACAGACAAGAAATTAAATTGTTTTTCATTATAGAAAAATTGGCATGTATTTTTATTAAAATTAAATGGACCATTCAGATAGGAAGGGTAGATTAAATCCGGGTTTTTTGTCATTTAAAAAATTGGTACAATTTGCCATACCGTTCTCGGTGATTTAAAAGAAAAAAAAAACACGCAAAAAAAGAATTAAAAAAAAAAAACAACATGAAAGGCAGAATCTACCTTCTAAATTCATCCGGTTTTTAAAGGATGACAGCAAATGCAAACAGTTTATGCATCTGTGAATTATATCTAGGTCATCTGAGTCATTTAGGTTCCTGTCCCATATACGTCATTGAACTTTGAAACATTTTAAACTTCTTTTTCTGAAAAAGCTAAAATAAATTCACAAATACTGGCACGCAACATCTATGCATGAAATTAAATAAAAATGTTGTGAATAATTTAGTCTCCTGGGGCGTCATGGGTGGTGCCACGAGAGAGAGAGAGAGAGAGAGAGAGAGAGAGAGAGAGAGAGAGAGAGAGATTTCTTTACATCCATTTGGGTATACGCATATGTTACTCATATCCAAATTCATTTTCTATGGGGTTTAATATAGAATTACATATATATATACATTTCGCAATGAACACGATAGGTAAAATCCGGACTATCAGTTTTTGTAATTGGATAAATCAATCTAGACAACTCATATACATAGTATTGAATGTGTGGAATAGAATGTTGTTGCTATGACATTATAATAAGTAGACTTGATATTTTTAAGGGGGTGTACATTTTGTTAAATTTCCCCATTATTATTTGGTTTTGAATTTATAAAAGACCCTTTGACATTTTGAAATATATTGTTTTATGATTAATATTTACTATTTTTAAGTGTGCTATTTTTTTTTATGTATGGATAATTTCATCAGATTGTTGCACATTGTAAAGAAATTCCTTATGGATGAGTTTTAAATTTTGTTTTGATTGTTTTGAACATATTTTATTGTATAGTTAATACAAAGGGATTGGTTAAAAGTTCTATCAACTTAGGATAACCTTTCCCTGTAATATATACAATATTTATAACTATAATGATAACTATAATTATTTACAGTTGTAGTGAAAATGTAAAGTTATACATGATATATGTACAAAATATTTCAAAGACACTTACTAAGGGCCTATAAAGATGCATGTAAATGATTACACAAATTACAACAATGCTTGTCAAAATAATAATAATAATAAACATTTACACTTTAAATTTTACACATATATCAGTCGAACCAAATTTAAAGTAAATTAAATGGTATAAGGTAATCATAGAAAAATCCTTTTCTTTTTATTAATTTGATTTACCTTATGAGAAACAATTTAACTTACAAGAATTGTTTAGTATAGCGTGTTTTCGTACGTGAAAAACAGACAAAACTTCAAAAATGTAAGTAGAAATAAACAAAAGCAAAAGCTTTAATTGTGGAATGAAAACCAAAGTTTTCTTGTAAATTTGTAGCTCGTAAATTCGTAAATTTACATACCTTTTCATTGGTCATCTGCAAAATTATTTTAAAAAAAAACATTCTGATTGTACACACAAGTACTCTGAAGTTGATGTTAAAAAGATGCTTGAATTTCTGATTGCCAAGATCTATGTGGTTTTTGAAGACACATCTGTTTCCTATTTGGAAATTTTTCTAGAAAAAGAAGTTAATGGTAATCTAACAACAAAGCTTTATGATAAACGTGATGACTTTAACTTTTCAATCGTCAACTTCCCTTACTTATGCAGCAATATACCCTTATCACCTGCATATAGGATGTATATATCTCAGTTGATCCGATACGCAAGAGCATGCTCTACGTATGAACAATTTCTGAAACGAGGTAAGTTATTGACAAACACGTTGACGAAACAAGAATATCAACAGTCTCGTTTATAGTCATCATTTCGTAAGTTCTATGGTCGATACAATGACCTTGTCAGCAAGTACAATCTATCTTTAAATGACATGCTAACTGACTTTTTCAAACTAATTTTAAAGCCATTATTTACACACTGAATTGTCGATGGATTTTTCCTTTATTTCCCGATCATGACAAGTAGTAACAATTAGTATGAAAAACGACAGTCAGCATTTGACTTCATGATAAATTGGATTTGCCGACAAGGTCATTGTATCGACCATAGAACTTACGAAATGACGTCATTATACGAGACTGCTGATATTCTTGCTTCTTCAACTTGTTTGTCAATAATTTACCTCTTTTTAGAAATTGTACATACGTAGAGCATGCTCTTGCGTATCGAATCAACTGAGAAATATAAGCCCTGTATGCAGGTGACGAAGGTATGTTGCTGCATAAGTTTGGGAAGTTGACGATTGAAATGTTAAAGTCATCACGTTTATCATTAAGCCTGGTTGTTAGATTACCATAAACTTCTTTTTCTAGTAAAATATCCAAATATGAAACAGATGTGTCAGACTTTGTGGTATCTTTTATTTCAAGCTCACTGGGATACATCGTATCGACATACGAATGGAAATAACCATTGTTAATTGACTATACGTCGTCGATATATCTAATTGTCGAGTTGAAGGCCACAGCAAATGTTTTATTTACATAAGGTTTTATTGAATCAAAGGGGACATCGTGTATTATAGGTTTGTTTTAAGACCGATTTCCACTACTCTTATGTCTCTGTGTATTGTTAAAAAGTCCCATCACCTCCACATTGTTACAATGTGGACTGGAAAGATTCCCAACAATATCTACATTGTCATTGCATCCATATGGAAAGGCCGTGTCTAGTTTCCCCTAATCCAATATTCTTCTCGTTGTCTACGGAAAGGTGTACTCTGTGATGGACTATTAGTATGATGGTAATCTTTTCTAGAATTCTAATTTTTTGATGAAATAGAATGATCAGGTAAATGAAAGGGTTTGTAGAGAAGCTACTGGCCCCCATTGTTAATTTGAAAACTATACCCCGATATTCTTTTATTACCCTTGGTTTCACCAACATGATAAGCCAACAAGGATTACATTCTATTCTGTAGACAACATTAGAAGATTTCTTGTTAAGATTTTCCCAAGTTTTGATATAAAAACTCTGTCCAGTATAAAAATTTTATTATTTATGAAGAATTATTAAATTGCCATTCTATGGATCCATTACAATGTTGTAATATACTCAGGTGACCGTTAAGGCCCTTGGACATCTTATTCAATTTAGACAGGACTTCATTTAGCGTTTTTACTTGACAAAAGAATAGTTTCACTTAGGGAATCAAACAAAATTTTAGTCATATTAATTACTTTTACCCGAGAATTCTTCTGTGAAAATTTTGTATTAAATGGTCAATTTTTTTTTCTATCTGATTAAAATTTGAAAGGACTAAGTTCAACATTTCTTCTTTAACAGAATACTAAAGTTCGGTCTTAGGTGAGATTCGACTTATCATTCTATCAAATCAAATATCAACGACATTAAAAAAGAAATATGACAATGAAATTCAAAATCAATAAAATCATACATTTTCCAGTAAATTTCATACAGTGAGTTTTGAATCATGTACGAATGGAAAAAAAAATTAACCCTCTGGGAAAACTGCATTCGAGGATTCCAAAAAATTATTGAATCGGTTAATCACGTATTATTTTATTATTTTAAGTCTATCTTCTTAATAAAATATTTAATATTTACACTGAAATATTTTCTGTTCCATTTTTTTATGCTTCTATTTATACACTGTGTCAATTATAGAAAAGATATTGATTATATGTGTTTAATGTGTTTCTTCTTATTTTTTATGTATGATAATAAGAACATATAAACCAAATTCCTGACGTAATAAATCATAGCCAATAAACATCATGCACACATCCATGCATCATCTATGGTTATTTAGAATTGTTCTTCATTACTTTCAACTTCTATGTTAAATTGATCGAGTCGGGCAATTTTCTCTAGTCTATTCTAGAAAAGTATCGAAAAGGGGCACAGTGACATATTTACCTAACATATTGTAAATATTTTATTAATGTTTCATAAAAAATCATTTTCAAAGTATTTTTATGGCGGATACCAAAAGCTCCCTTCTAACCGAGGTGACAATAAGTGAAGTCACAAAATATTACCCATTTAGAATAAAAGCAAATGACCTAGAGAACCCAGTCAGTTATAACTATCGTACAAATAAATATACCATTTATTGCTTATATTTCATTTATAATTTTCTAAAGTATCATTATTGAATTTCCCGCTCTGTTAACCAACCTGCATCGTCAGGATTGAATTATTTGGACAACTGTTCTAAACAAGTAGATAAAGTATGGGAATATCTATATATGTAACTTCTCATATCTTTTCTTGATATTTTAAAGCTGCAGTTATGTACTAGTATGTGTGTGTGTGTGTGTGTGTGTGTGTGTTTGCTTAATCTTAAATTAGCATGCTTATCTAATTCCTTTAAGTAGTAACTTGAAAATAGATATTTAAAATCTTCTTTCTTAACGCTCTTTATATTTAGGAAATAAAGCTAGGTAAATGAAGTTTTTAATAATTATAATAATAATGATACTTTATTTATAGAAGGTAACCTGATTAGTGCAAGCACTAGTCTTCCTAAGGGCTTTCTTTATAACACATATACAATGTATATATACAATAAATCACAAATCACAATTATGAGATAATAAAACATAAACACTATGTTACAACAGAATAAATAAAAACATCAAAGCTTAGATCAAAATGTGAAAAGGAGGGGGAAAAAATAACATATTTTTACGTAGAACTAGTACGTTTCGTAAGTAAAAAATTTTCAACACTACTTTTAAATATTGCAAGGGATTGGGATTTCCTGATACTAATAGGTAATTCATTCCAGGTAATAACCCCTGAATATTGTAAAGAATTTTTAAATAAATTTGTTTTATATTTTGGTAAACGAAGTTCGGAATTCGTTTCTGAGCGTAACGTGTATGATCCAGAACTTTGAAATTCAAAAAATTATGCATATAATCGGGAGACATACCATGAAATATTTTGAACATTAGAATGCTTTTCTGTAAATATAGAAGTTCATGAACCGTTAACCAGCCTAAAATGTTAAATAAAGGCATTGAAGGTGCATCATATTTTTCATTTAAGATAATCCTTGCTGCACGTTTTGAAGTCTGTAGATTCTGTTGATGTGCGTTTGAGGAGATTTTGGTGAACTATGAGTATAAGATGGATTTCGAAATGTAGAATTAAGACACAGTTCTTCAAAAATACAGCCAATATAATGAACCTTACAAACATAGATGATATTGTTACAAGCCTTGTCTGATTGAACTATAACATATTGTCCATGTAGTCTTTCTAATTCTTTTATCAACTCCGATTTAGTGAAAATGGAAGGTGAGAGGGTTTGCCTATTGCTTTTAAATTTTCTAAAACGATTCTTTAATATATTTCTAAATTACTTAATCAATGACAGTTTTTTTTTATCACATTTTAAAAATGAAAGTTCTTTGTGCAGTTTACACACTTAGTAGAATATTTACAAGGAATATTAAATGTTGCATTTAAATGGAACGGAATCTAATAAAAAGCTTTTTTATTCCCTTTTACATTTTAAAACTTTAATGCGTACTATGACCCAATGTATCTTGATATCGTCAATGTACAAAGGGTTAATAAAATTTCATTGCTAATGTCTTTTGAGGATTACAAATTAAGAAGTGTTTAGGAAAATAATCTTGTGAATTCAAGTAAAGAAATATATTTACATTTCTAAGTTAATTAAACATTTTGTTATTAATTTTCAAAGTATGTTGCTTTTAACCTAAATGATACATAATACCAATAATCGAATTTAAAAAAAAATAAAAATGGAGATTTGTCGAAATTTTGTAATAGAAATTATTACTGTATGCATGCAAATCTCTTTTTCTTATTATAAAAAGGTCTTAGAGATTAATTCATATAATGTAACATTTGTTTAATATTTTGGTTTTTTAATTTTCTTTCTTTCAGGAATATTAAAAATTTTCTTAAATGAATTTGTCTCATGCTGCTTCAACGCAATATCAAGTAGACTGGTACAAGTGAGTTAATAAAGAACGAACATTGGTTTATGCTGGTTAACTATCAAATCTTTCGATTTATGTGGATCAAACATTCAAAATGACCCTCATGTGTCCAAAAAAATTATTCTCACGCAATCAAATGTGCGACATCCAATGACAGATTGGACATCTAGATATAGATACACAGTACGTAGACAACTCAGTGGGAAAAGATCAATTTGTACGATAGACAAAAGAATTAGCGAAAATGTTGACTTTAATCGAGTCAACATATTCGTCAAAAGTCTGCCGTGTTTTAAAAATTGGTCATACGTAGGACAAGCTCTTAGCATTAAATCAGCTGGAAATCAAAACCGTAATATACAGGTGATAATGGTATATTGCTTCATATATATAAGAATGTTGACGATAGAAAAGTTGATGTCATTACGTTTATCAGAAAACAAAATTTAACAAAATAAGTCTGCAGATGATCAATGCATAAGCGTCGGAGCCGGGGGGAGGGGGGGGGGCTAGGGGGCTTCCCCCCCCCATTTTTGGGGCAAAGATAGACATAATATAGGCATTGAAAATTGGGGCTTACCTTTTTTGTTGGTTTAGCCCCCCTTTCAATTAGCCCCCCCTTTCAATTTGCTTCCGACGCCTATGCAATGAAAGGTTTGCACAAGTTCTATTTTTCAAGGATGTCAAAAAACTCTTGTCTTTACTTGTGGGAAATGGTACTCCTTTAGTTTCGACATCACTGCTGTTATTATTTTCATATTTTCGTTAGAAATAAATAAAGAAGCACTGAAGAACATTTACTAGAATCAGCAAGTTACCTTTGTTTGTAAGGATTTTTACTAAATTTAGGAATCTACTATGTATATGGTAAATCAGTTTGGTTTTTTGGAATATTTAAATATTTTTAACATTGACATGATTTTTAAGAATGTCCTACTTAGAAAGGAACAATAAGTGTAAGGTAGAATTAAATCCAGGTTTCACTCAAATGTAATGTAATAATGAGCCTTACAAACAAAGACTATGTTGTCATGACTACAAAATGCTCTGACAGCTAGACAAAAGTCTGAAGTATTAAATGATTTACTTCAGTTACAGAAAGGGAACCGGTATGTAAAAGTCTCGACTTAACGAGGCATCATATACAAACAGACTATAGTTTATTTCCTTTTTTGAGCAGTCATTAATATATTTTATTGTTCATTCTTATAATAATCTATGTCTGTCACATTCTACAATCAAATAATGTGTAAGTGGCATTGGATATTTCTAGCTGAAGTTGAAATGATTCAAATATTAAGTAAATGTTCCGTTGATCCTTTATCAGGTTAACAAACAGTTTTAAATGATGTGAAAAAAATAAGCAGGTAAATAAGTGAAACTATCAAGATTACCAAGAAACAGTTTTATTCTCTCTAATATTTGTCAACTGCTCCATTCCGATTTTTTAACGTTTACTGGCTACTTATTAGAGAGCATGTTTTGTTCAGTAGCCCTTTTTTTTGGGGGGGGGGGGGTTCAATGTTGTGGAGAGTTGACCTTTCAAAATGAAAGTAACATAAATGATTGTTTGTCACTACTAAATGCCATATGCTTTTAGAATTAAATTTTTATAAATTTGAAAAAATCAAATCAAAAAAGTAATCTAGCTGTCAATTACAATTAATTAGGTCTCAATATGTTGTTTGAATTATAAAAGCCTCGCCAAACGATGTGCAGATTTTAGAGCGAGGTTTGCCAATGATTGGCATATTCTAATTCGGAAAGGTTGATTCAGTTGAATAGCTTACATCAGTATGTATCAAGATATGAAGTTTGATTACACTTTCTTGAATGGTATCATTTAAACTGAGCTAAACACTAATTTAAGAAAAAAGAGGTCAAGGTCAAAGGATAGGTCAAGGTCAAAAAATGTTGATGCAGTTGAATAGCTTGTATCAACGTTAGAAGTTTAATTACACTATCTTGAATGGTATCTTTAAAACTGAGCTAAACACTAATTTAAGAAAAGTGAGGTCAAGGTCAAAGGAAGGTCAAGGTCAAAAAATGTTGATGCAGTGACATAGCTCTCATCAATACCTGTCAGCATATGAAGTTTGATAAAAATATCTTCGATAGTTTCTTTGAAACTGAGCTTTGAACAGAGCTAAACGCAAAGCGTGACGGAAAGGACGGAAGACGCACATGACAAACACTATATGCACCGGCCATATTCATGGCGGGGCATAAAAACAAGGTAAAAATTGTTGCTTGCATGCACCTTTTCTCCATGTTTCAAGATTGAAGTTTTAATGTCAAAGATTCTTACGTTATGGTCTGGAGGTGTTTTTCTCAATTTGACCTTGAATGAAGAAAGGAGTCAAGGTCAATATTTTAGTGCATGCATCTTTTGTAAATGTCTTTTTTCTATGTTACAAATTTGAAATCCTAATGTGAAAGGGTTCTCAGGTTATAGCCTGGTCTATATTTTTACGTAAAGATTGATCTTGACCTTATCGAAAGGCCAAGGTAAGAAAAAGGTTTGGTCCATGATCTATTGATTTAATAAAGACACATGTATGTTGTGAGAAGATCAGTAAATCATGATGACAAGTGGGAAACGGCCGGGTTAATATTCACAAAATTTAGGAGGTTCAACATTTAAGACCATGCAGACATAACTCTTTCCCCTTTTCCCCCTTCCTAGGCCCAGGTTCATTTATTCATACAAATTATTTATAACTTGTTTTGGTATAAAATAGATTATGAAGAATACATAAATGTACATGTACACAAAGTATAATGGAAGGTATCTGAATGATTTTCATTTTCTAATTCTAGGAGGGTAGACTGACCCTAGGGCAGATTATCACTAACATACTTTTGACGCAGGTCATATTGTGATCATTTCCAATTTCAGGATGAGGATGACTTCAAGGGGTCATAACCTTTATACCATTTAATGCATAATGACTCGAGGGACAATATTATATATGGTTAAGGGGAGAGTTTTCAACCATTTTCAAGATACAATGTATATGATCATTTGAAGTTTTAGGGGTTGGGAATGACCTCTGGGGGGTCATGACCCCATATATCCTATTTAGTGTGTTATAATACAAAGATGACTTAGGGGCTTTTGCTTTAATGAAAGCTATTTTATTGTTTCCGGTTCCAAAAATCGAGTGGAATGACCCCCAGGGACTTGCCTCATTGTATAATTTGTATAATTGTGGCATTCCAATGATCTTTGACCCTTTTCCAACTATAGGCCCCTAACCATTTTCATTTCCGATTATTTTACCCCGTTCTAGTCGCCCGTGTGGCGCAGTGGTTAGAACGTCTGCTCTAGAGTCGTGGAGTAAGGAGTTGATCCTCAAGTCGCGGGTTCGAATCCACTGCGGGACGTGAAGACCAGTTCATTGGATAAGACTGTATAAACCGAGGTCCCGTGTTGCAGTAGTTGTTGACACGAAAAAAGATCCCTCACTGCTTAATTGCCCTAAGTGTCGATCAATTGTTAAAATCTGCAGCCCACCATCGGCAGTGGTGGCGTCTCCATATGAGTGTAAAATTCTCGAGAAGGACGTTAAACAACAAACAAACCCCGATCTATACTAAACGTTTAAAATAATATATTCATAATGTACTTACCGCCTGTTATAGGTACTGTTAACTTGATAGAATAATAAATCCATTTAAAATACACACCAAATATTAATAATCCCAGTGGTAATAATGATGTACATACACCATGTGCAAAACAATAATGATAACGGTAAAAGTAGTGCTTGCAGTGTGACGTAATTCCACGCACGAGTCTAGAAATTTTCCAAAAAGGTGTACATTTGTAAAATTTTATTATAATTACATACAATTTTTTTTTCAGAAGTTTGTGTTATCTATTATATAAATATGACAGGAAAACGGGTGAATCGTGGGTGGGTGGGTGTTGATTTTTGACAAAATTGATTGGGTCAAGATTTGGAAAGGGGTTCTCCGAGTCCTACCCAAATACACGGTACTGATAAAAATTTGCACAAGTTGTCATTTTGGCATCTAATTTTTTTTAAGTTCATCAAAAAAGCTATGCACTAAAATAATAATATTTGTTGTTTTGACAATAAATTCATCAAGTTCCAATTATGGATAGAAAATTAACCATCCCCCCTTTTTTTACACAAATCTTTCAAATATTCTATCTTTATCAGAATTTACATTATTAAGGAATATCAGACTGGTAATGAAATATTTACATGCGCGGATCTAGAGGAGGGAGGGGGTACGTAACCTATACACGAAATCTATATACGAAAGCAACTAAAACTTAAATTGACCCTGGACCCCCCCCCCCCCCACTTGGAAAACACGGACCCCTGTTAAGTTGGAATGAAAAGTTATACATATGAAGCTTAAAAACTGAGCGGCCAAACCCCCCTCTCTCTCTCCCCCCCCCCCACCACCACCACGAAATAGGTTTTCACATTTGGGAAAGGAGTTAAAGTGTTTTTTTTTTTGTTTTTTGTTTTTGTTTTTGTTTTTTTTTTTTGCTTGTCAAGAAATTTCATATGCCAAGGGCTTATGAGGAGAGTAGCGTATCAGAAACCTTTGGCTAGCGAAGATGCTTTCACAACTGTAAAGGAATTATGTAATAGCTAAAAGGTTTGGAACTACAGAGTAGTGGGGGCATAATTTGCAGTGTAAAACACATGGAGGAATCCGTGAATTCAAGAAAGAGTGAATAAGATTTCATTACTTATTATATTTTTAAAAACAAATGAGTCCACGCAATTATTAGGTATATATTACATACTGAAACATACTCGTCACCCAGTAATTACAAGTGATACTTATCATTTTATTATTTTAATTTCCATGTTTTCCTTGAATTCACATCAGCTGTTAATGAATATATTGCAGAGAAGATATGAACAATTTATATTTCTTTGGTCAATGAAAACACAATGGTTGTTGGTTTTAAATACCTGTCGTAACAAGTCCATAGGTCCATCAGTCCATAAGTCCCTCAGTCTATACGTCCATCAGTCTGCACACTAGAGTTCCATTTGTTCAGAACCCCAGAAGTCTATCGGTCACATCGTTAACACGATCGCGGTTTAATGAATTCCCGGAATTTGTGATCTTTTTCAATGAATTTGCAGACTTTGTATGAAATAAAACTTAAGTACATTTGCTTCTTTAACATCTATTTAGTGACTTTGAACAAGTTCAAATATTAGGGGAAAATCTGAGTTCTGTGTTACATTATGATGTACAATGTAAGCATGTATGGGTATACTTTCTAGGATAAAATTATCCAATTTAAAAGTTAACTAGGAATAGTCTGAAAAGTAATCAGAAAAGGGACCGAAAGGCACAGCCAACAGTTATCAGCTGAAAATGAAAGTTTTTAACATAAAAAATGTAATTGTAACATCCCCAGGGCATAAAAAAATGACCCATTTCATAACAAACTTGGTGGAAACTTCCCTTTTGCTTTTTAGGATTCATAGACATCTTAACTCATGAACATCACACACAAACTCTCTCTCTCTCTCTCTCTCAAAATGTCATTTCACGACGTTTTTCTCAATTCGATAAAAAAAAAGAAATCTGCATTTTCTGTAGAAAAAAAGAAACAAATCATAGAAATAAAATTCATTGATTTTCTATTAAAAATGTACTTATTCACGTGCATATGATTGATTGTATATTGTTTTACTTCCCGTTCAAGAATTTTTCACTCATATAGAGACGTCACCATATACCGATGAAGGGCTATAAATTTAGACCTTTACTCGACACTCAGGGCCATTGTGCAGGGAGGATTCTTTATCGTACAAACGCCTACCGTGACACGGGGTCTCGGTTTTTAAGGTCTTATCCGAAGACCCGCAACTTTCACTCAAATGTACCGAGCGCTTGGCAAAAAAAAAAAAAAAAAAAAAAAAAAAAAAAAACGAGAAAAAAAACAGTTGCTACCTATTTCTTCCATTAAATCAGTCGCTGCAGTGATTCGAACTTACAACCTTCCGATCACGGAGCTACCGTGACGGTTTTCACGTACATAAACTTTTGGTATAAATTGGGCTGTAATCGCATAGTTGTGAGTCATAGCATACATGTATGTCATTGTTGTATGACTGCTATCATATATATGTATCTTTGTTTATAATTTTATTGCTTATAGCGAAAGCAAAATTTGTTTTAAGAATCCACATAGACGTCGCGGGTTCGTATCCCACTACGGAACGTTGAGACCGCTCCTTCAGATGAGACCGAATAAGCGTAAGATATATTGTTGATAAGAATAAAATGAAAGTTTTGATTTGAAATTAAAGGAAGCAAATAAATATATTTAAAATGTTGATTTAAAAGTAGACTCCGTTTTCTTTTTAAATTAATTTTTAATCAATTTACAAAAATGTATGAAAAATATTTACAAATAAATTACAGATGCTATTTTTTCAATTCATCTGTATACATAACCTGTGTAGAAGGAAACATAACTCGTTAGCGGGATAAAGCAGTTTTAACATAATACAAAAATGAAAACAAGATTGATTTCTCAAGTTTCAGCCTTTTTATCGTTACAAAATCTGCCTGGTGGACAGTATAGAAAAAATATAGGTCAAATGAACTATTTACCTGAATATATACAAACATTGGCCCGGCCGTTTTACTAAAGACCTTACGACTAAGACCAAAATGTTATTTTGCAAATAACTCTGTTTTTTTTTTTAATGAATTTGGAAATCTTTTTCATCTTTTTAAAGAGAATTTTGGAAGATTTATTAATACATACAATTTTAAACAGAATTATTTATTTTGCAATATATAACAAGTTACTTAAGTTTCTGGTCTTAGTCGTACGTTCTTTGGAAAAAGTGCTCCTCATTCTTAAACTCTAATTCCTTATGAATCATACATGACATTCACGGTATATGCTTTTTATACCCATTTCATATACTTCTTGACGCGAATTCTAGATACGTTTCATTTTCACTCGGCAAATATTTGATCAACATTTATGATGTCATGAGTTATTATTTAACACGCCCTCCTTGTCGAATAGTTTGTTAATTATACAATCAAAAAATAATAAGATTTAATTTATACTATGTTTTGCGTGTTCCTTTCATTTCTAGGACTTGATATAAGTCTTAGATATAAATATTAAGAAATAGTTCACGGTTTCATATACATTTTAGCATACTCTGACGTCATACTGTATAGGCAAGCTCTAACACACCGCGTAGCCTGGGCCCTCAATGTTGGACCAAATTTGACATAGGAATATAGAGGGAAGAAAATTTAAAAACGAAAATATAAGCATCTTCACGTAGTGTTTAAATCATGGCCTTTGAGGTAGGGAGAGGAGGTATATCGTGCAACTTTGATGAGCATAGGAATAAGTGGGACAAAAATCTTCATTATCTCATCAAAACACTACGGCGAGAATAAGCTATATTAATATGCTTCCACCATCGTGTATAATGAATTCTTAAATGTTCAAAACATGGCCCCTGTGCTTAGGATGAAGCCGCAAGAGAATTCAAAGATTTATAGAGATGAATATAGATTTAAAAATTATAAAGGTCTTTCTTAAGAAAAACAAGTCTACAATTTATCTTTGCGAACGTTTAATTTTAAATTTCTCTAGATTTTGCCCGCCCCCTCCCCCTTCTCCCTGAGCAGGGCGTGCTAACAATTAAACAATTATTCATAAGCAGGATAGTTTTTACTCATATTAGTCATTCTAAATAACAAACATTCCTCTGTCGTGTCTTCTTATTTCTTGATAATTAACACTAGATCACACTACTTAACAAGCATTACATGTGATGTAAACAGTTTTGTTAAAGCATGAACATTAGGCTAGGATAGGGCTAATTTTAAAAGGAAAGATATAATGAAAACTTGTTAAAGATTCTGGTATAGAACAAAATTGCCAAATAAGTCAAATAGCTAAGCATTAATTGACAAAAATTATTTCTCGATAAAGGTCCTCAAAGCGTAAAAATAAGTTCTTTAGCTGTTTCCTCTTGTGTAACATTTGAAAGTGTTTTGATGATTATAGTGTTCTAGATCAGTGCAATTGAAAAGATATGTAAGATTACATTTCCGAAGCTTGATGGTATGACCCAGACAGAAATGTAATTGAGGGATTTGAGATTGACATGATTTACTGTTTGTTTTCTTCACATGTTTGATTTTTTCAAAAATCTGAAATCGTTTTCGTGAAAAAAAATTATTTTTATTCTCTGAAATTATGAAACTAAAGAAAGATGTCTTTCGTCTTGTGATATATGTTCTGCTATTTATCTGTGGGATAACTATACTTCTAAGAGTGGGAACACAGAGGATGAAAAATCATTCTTATTCAAATGCTTCTGCATGGATATTAAAAATCACAGAACAAACCAAACGATTGAAAAGTACAGGACAAAAAATAGGAGTATCTCAAATAGCTAATGATCAATGGAAATTGTGTTCTTATTCTTCGTTCACATCAGAGATAAGTATGAATCTCTCTCTCTCTCTCTCTCTCTCTCTCTCTCTCTCTCTCTCTCGCACGCGCGTGGGCTGTTATTTTAGCATAAACCCCACTGCCTCCCTTCTTTGATAATTTTGTTCTTGTATACAATGAGTTCCCACGAAAGCCTATAACTAAAACAAACAAACAAAATAAAAATGCCTTTTTGTGAGAGGAAATCACTCTCAAAGGAACGTTGCTATAATAATTATAATTGTAAAGTTAAAATATAACAACATCATTTGGCTTTGAAACATAAAAAAAACTTTTTTCTAAAACCACTCGCATTTATTTCCAGAGGGCAACAGAACAGCCGATATGAGACCTTGTGTCATGGCGGAATGTCCCACAGAGAGTTCTCATGTGGAACATAACATTACAGAATTCTGTAATATGATGTATTGCAACAAAACAAAGTGTAAGCCAGTCAAATGTCCAAAAACAACTAACTCACCGAACACAACCAGTATTACAACGGAGGATGCACCATCTCATCATAATGATGGTCAGAAATGCACCTCTTTATCGCTTTTTTCTGCGAGAGAAATGGGAATAGTTGGAGGACATTGGATACCGACAGAATGTAGATCTACACGTCGCGTTGCTATCATCATACCTTTTAGAGATAGAGAGGAACATCTTTGCATTCTTCTTAAGAATCTTATCCCTATTCTGATGGTTCAACAAACAGAATTTAGAATTTTTGTAATTGAACAGGTTCAAGTGATTTTCTCTCCCTTATTCTAGAAAGCATTTTTACTCAATCTATTTGTACAGAAGTAAAAACAAGTATTTAAAAGAATTTGAATTAAAAAATTTTTTTTAAAATTTCAATTAAAGCAAGATTATTTTTTAGATTGGAAATACAGCATTTAATAAAGGAAGGGTTATGAATGCAGGTTTTCTTGAGGCAGTGAAAATATTTGAATTTGATTGTGTTTTTTTCCATGATGTCGACCTTATTCCAGAAAATGATAGGATTCTTTATGAATGTGGGGAACAACCACGCCATCTGTCGGTGGCTATCGATGAACATGGCTACAAGTAAGATTTTTTCCCAAATAACTCTCTTCACTTTTTAATTTAAAAATATTTTATACCTCTGTGATTATTCCCAACAATAAATCACGATTTATGATACAGGTTGAAGTATAGCTACCTAGTAGGTGGCGTGTTAGGATTTCGACCACAGACTTTTCGTAAAGTTAACGGATATTCCAACATGTTTTGGGGCTGGGGAGGAGAAGACGACGATATATATTTCAGGTAAAAGGCGCCTTTTATATCTAACAGAATGTTCCTAGATAAATGTGATGATTCATGTCGAAAAGGACAAAATTGGGCTTTGAAATAAGTCGAAGGTATTTAGATAAATTCATTTTTCAAATTTATGCTTCGATAATATACCTTTAATAATTATTGCTTCGCTTTCATAAACAGGAAAATATGTATAGTCTATTTCTTTTCAAATGCACCTTTTTTGTCAACAATCCACCACTAATGATCAATATCAAAGTGTTCCGATTCCGTGTTTTTTTTTTTTTTTTTTTTTTTTTTTTTTTTTTTTAGAATGACTCATTTAAAATTCCGTGTAATACGACCTCCAGCATCTGTCGCTAGATACACAATGGTTCGTCACAAGAAGCGGGAAATATGGCCTAAAAGGTTAGTAAAAATTTTTGATATACATGGTTTTACTATGCTTAAACATTTCATAAAGGTATGACAAGTGTCCTTATACTTTGTCAGATTTTTCACACCTGAGCTTTTATAACTTGTACCTGATGACTTTGTAACTTTTTCTGGCATACACGTTTCATCTCCTTGCAACTCCTGAAAAAATCAACTTTTCGTGCTACAAAGCGTGCTATGATAAATTTGACTCACTTTTTCGAGGTAGAAAAATAACGAATTTTTCCTCTAGATATTATTTTTAAAAATAATATTTTAAAAATTTCAAAATTCTTCTCAAGAGCCAGAAAATAAATGCTTTTTAGCTCACTTGAGCCAAATGCTCAAGTGAGCTTTTTATTGATCAGTGACCGGCGTCCGTCTGTCGTCTGTAAACATTTCACATTTATCAAGAACCACTAAGCCAATGTCAACCAAATGTGCCACAAATCTTCCTTGGCTGAAGGGGATTTAAATTGTTCACATGAAGTGCCACGCCCTCTTTCAAATGGAGATAATTAAGAATTGTTGAAAATTTCGCGGCATCTTTTATAAATCTTCTGAAGAAGAAGAACTGGGCAAAAATAAATGAAACTTATGTAAAAGCTTCATTGCATACTCTAGATTCAAGTTTGTTCATATCATAACACACGGGGGCAGGGCGGGGCCACAAGAGGGGGCCAACATTTTACATAGGAATATATAGGAAATTTCTTTAAAAATCTTCTCAAGAACAGCTAAGTCATTACTAGTTAATATAGAAGAATCCTCAGGTAGTGTACATTCAAATTTGTTCAAATCATGATCCCCAAGGGTAGGGCGGAGCCACAACAGTGGATCAACGTTTTACATAGGAATATCGAGTAAATATCTTTAAAAATCTTCTCAAGAGCAAGAACAACTTAGCCTTTATTAGTTATATTTATACAGAAGCAACCTTAGGTATTTTAGAATCAAGTTTGTTCAAATTATGACCCCTAGGATTGAGGAGGGGCACAATAGAGGGTCAAAGTTTTACACAAGAATATATAGGAACCATCTTAAAAATATCTCCTGCTCATGAAGAGCAAAACCATGATTAGTCATATTATTATAGAAGCATCCTCAGGTAGTGTAGATTCAAATTTGTTGGATGGGTAAGGTGGGGCCACAATGAGTGATCAGAGTGTTATATTGGAATACATAGGGAAAAATCCTTTAAATTCTTCTGCTCAAGAACAGCAAAACCATGGTTAGTAATATTGATATGGAAGCATCCTGAGGTTGTGTAAATTCAAGGTTGTCCCTCGTAAAATTTTCAACAATGAACTAATTTCTGCCTTTTTCTAGCCAATGTGCTCAGGTGAGCGATGTGGCCCATGGGACCCTTGTTTAATTTGTTGCGTATTATCACATCTGCACAAATCATACTCCAGAGTCTTAATTGGGTAGGCAAAGGGTTCACTTCATCTGACTATAATGAAAGCTTTCCTTTTTAGTGTAGAATCAGGTGGGTTTTTTTTTCAAAACATGACTTCTTGGTTTGGGTTTTTAAACGTTGCCATAATAAAGTGAGACAAATTTAAATAAATAAAAAATATTTAGTGATTTACAAGCAGGGTTGTAAGGTCTTAATTTGTTATTCAAAGAAAATTCAAGTTTATCTCTACATTCCTTCGGGTAGCTGCAGTTGGGTATATGAAAGGAATAATTGATGCAAATTCTCCAAAAAATATTACACACAAGTACTCTGAAGTTGACATTAAAAAGATGCTTGAGTTTTCTGATTGACAATATCTATGTGGTTTTTGGAGACCAGGTCTTCCAACAATCTATTGGAATTCCCATGGGTACCAATTGCGCCCGTTATTAGCAGACCTTTTTTTGTATTCATATGAAGCAGAATTTGTCCAAAATCTTGTACGTGAAAAGAAGAAAACACTTGCTGTGGCCTTCAACTCGACATTTAGATATATCGACGATGTATTGTCAATTAACAATTGCTATTTTCATTCTTATGTCGATATGATATATCCTGGTGAACTTGAGATAAAAGATACCACAGAATCTGACATCTGTTTCATATTTGGACATTTTACTTGAAAAAGACGTAAATGGTAATCTAACAACCAAGCTTTATGATAAACGTGATTACTTTAACTTTTCAATCGTCAACTTCCCTTACTTATGCAGCAATATACCTTCATCACCTGCATACGGGGTATATATCTCTCAGTTGATTCGATACGCAAGAGCATGCTCTACGTATGAACAATTTCTAAAACGAGGTAAATTATTGACAAACAAGTTGATGAAACAAGAATATCAGCTGTCTCGTTTAAAGTCATCATTTCGTAAGTTCTATGGTCGATACAATGACCTTGTCAGCAAATACAATTTATCATTGAGTCATATGCTGACTGACGTTTTTCATACTAATTCTTAGGCCATTATTTACACACTGAATTGTCGACGGATTTTTCCGTTATTTCCCGATCATGACAAGGAGCACACGGCGGGTGTGACCGGTCGGCAGGGGATGCTCACTCCTCCATGGCACCTGATCCCACCTCTGATGTTTCGAGGTCCGTGTTTGCTCTGCTCCTATTTTGTATTGTTTAATGGACTTTTGAGCTTGAATACTGTTCGTTATCTCCATATATTTCATTCTACATAAAAGAAGGAATTATAAAAAGCAATACTCATTAGGGCGCTTGCTGATAGGAAAAAATATGTACGGATACACATAAATAGATTATTTTTGTGAAAATGCTTTTTTTTCTTTATAAATCAGGTGTACTTCTAGAAAGTATCTCATTTAAAATTAATGAGATAGAGAGAGAGAGAGCAATGTGATTGAGATAAGCTTCGTTTTTCTTTTATTTTATAGAATGCAAGTACTGAATACGTGGAAAACCAGGATGAAGACTGATGGACTAAGCAATGTTCCTTACAAACTTATATCTGTTCAAATTTACACATACTATACTAAAATTAGAGTGGATGTTGGAAAAGAAGACGATATTAAGAAGAAAGCTGATGTTACTTTCCCAAAACATGGTCCCTCTGTACATGCATAGGAACATAGAACTTGTTACTTGAATTAACCATATTGCATAATGTATGAGTTTTACGGTTGTTAAAAGAATATAAGATATTGATCGAAAAGTTATTATATCAAATCCTTTGCTGATCAGAAAAAAATCAACAACAAGAGTGGATGGAATGCATTACATAAGACATTTAAAGCGTAGAGTGATCAAAGATTATTATATTCTTATGTTTTACAATGAAATATATGGAGATAACGAACAGTATTCAAGCTCAAAAGTCCATTAATCAATACAAAATAGGAGCAGAGCAAACACGGACCTCCAAACACCAGAGGTGGGATCAGGTGCCATGGAGGAGTGAGCATCCCCTGCCGACCGGTCACACCCGCCGTGTGCTCCTTGTCATGATCGGGAAATAACGGAAAAATCCATCGACAATTCAGTGTGTAAATAATGGCCTAAGAATTAGTATGAAAAACGTCAGTCAGCATATGACTCAATGATAAATCGTATTTGCTGACAAGGTCATTGTATCGACCATAGAACTTACGAAATGATGACTTTAAACGAGATAGCTGATATTCTTGTTTCATCAACTTATTTGTCAATAATTTACCTCGTTTTAGAAATTGAACATACGTAGAGCATGCTCTTGCGTATCGAATCAACTGAGAGATATATACCCCGTATGCAGGTGATGAAGGTATATTGCTGCATAAGTAAGGGAAGTTGACGATTGAAAAGTTAAAGTCATCACGTTTATCATAAAGCTTGGTTGTTAGATTACCATTTACGTTTTTTTCAAGTAAAATATCCAAATATGAAACAGATGTGTCAGACTCTGTGGTATCTTTTATCTCAAGTTCACCAGGATATATCATATCGACATAAGAATGGAAATAGCAATTGTTAATTGACAATACGTCGTCGATATATCTAAATGTCGAGTTGAAGGCCACAGCAAATGTTTTCTTCTTTTCACGTACAAGATTTTGGACAAATTCTGCTTCATATGAATACAAAAAAGGTCTGCTAATAACGGGGCGCAATTGGTACCCATGGGAATTCCAATAGATTGTTGGAAGACCTGGTCTCCAAAAACCACATAGATATGGTCAATCAGAAACTCAAGCATCTTTTAAATGTCAACTTCAGAGTACTTGTGTACAATCAGAATGTTTTTTAACAAAATAATTTTGCAAATGACCCATGACAAGGTAAGTACAGTTAAAACTGCCATAACGACCCACTGTATTAAGCGACTCACTGTCATATGTGACTGTAAGAATTCCTCCCAACGCTTTTCCCTTTATATTATACCTGTATTAAACGACCACCTGTCTAACGCGACCAGCAACCGTGATTTTCCTGACCATTTTTTGTAATTTCAGGCAATTTTACCTGGATTTAACGACTATATAATATCCGATTCCTACTTTCGATTTCGGTCGAGCATGCTACGTTTTTTTTTTTTTTTTTTTTTTGGTTCAAAACATCTACAGACACGCGTTTATTTCATCTAATAATTATATAATGCGAGTTTTAGGAATAAAACAACATTTCAAAATAAATATTTTTACTTACGTTTTGATATTTATTGAATAAACATTAAAATCTAATACATAAACATTCAGGGGTTTTCTCTCCAATGATCGAGTGCCATTTTGAAAATAGACGTTCGAGGTCGATCCCGATATCATTTCTTGCTATAAGGGCCAAATGGATATTCAGCTATAAAACCTGCCTGTTTAACTTTTAATTAACAAGAAACTAAATCCTAGATGTATATTTAAGTGAATTGTGTGACCAACGGGGTAAGTAAACACACGCTAGCTAGCACCCATAACAGGTGATAATTGAAGTGATTGAAGTAGGTGACAAACAGGCAATTAGACGCGGTAGTTCAGTAATGAAAAAAAAATAATTAGGTTAAATAAATTTTTAGTCATAAATATAACTTAATTTGTTACCAAGTGCATAACAAAAATCATGATACAGTTTTAATTCTTAGTAATTTGCAAAACATACGAAGCTACCATGTAAAAAAAAAAAAAACAAAACAAAAAAAAATATTAGAAAAAATCTATGCAGCTTTTTTATACTGTATAAAAACCATTTAGTATTTTCAGATGTTCACAATATTTCCCAATAATCAAATTACTCATGTACAGATCAAGCAAAGTTTATTACTGAACAGGACAATTGTACCTATAATATAAAAGCATTTAGAGTTGAGCAGTACCTATAAAATACATTCTACATACACGTGTAAAATTTTCAGCATTGTATATTTGAACACTGCTGAAAATAGTCAACCTGTATTAAGAGAACACCTGTCATATGTGACCTTTTTTTCCTTTCTCCATTGGAAGGTCTCTTAATATAGGTTTGACTGTATATTTACGAGTTCCATTTTTATTGAAAAAGCAGCTGTCAATGATATCAAAAAGCCTGGACTTTAATTTATCGTGGGGAATGGTTGTGTACAAAGTTGAAAAGTCGTAAGTTTTTAAGCTGTTGATTTTGGTAAAATCTTGTGATTTCAAATTTTCCAAAAGTTCCTTGGAATTTTTAAGTATCCACATCTGATTTACACCACTTCTTGAATATATTGTTGCACAGTACTCTTGAAGTTTCTCCTTCACCACTGTTAATATCTTAGTGAGGAGTAAAGATAGAGGCTTGGTTGAACATTTACTGGAACCCGCTATGTATCTTTGTTTGTAAGGATTTTTATGAAGTTTCGGAATCCAATATAAATATGGTAATTCAAATTCATTTTGGTTGTTTGGAATATTAAAAATATTCAAAACTGACATATGATTTTGAAGAATTTCTTCCTTAGAAAGGGAACTATGAGTATAAGTTGGATTTCCACTTGTAGAATTAAATCCAAGTTCCTCTAAACTACATTTAATATAATGAGCCTTACAAACAAAGACAATGTTGTTACCTGCTTTGTCAGCAGGGACCAGAACGTACTGATCATGTAATATATCTAATTCTTTTTTCACCTCTGGATTATTGAATACAGAAGGATAGATGGTTTTCATATTGCCTCTCAATCTTTTAATGCGCGATTTTAACATACATCTGATACATTTAATCCATTCTGACAAAGTGTCAAGGTCTTCTTTTTCATGTCTGGTCCATCGCCTGGCGTAGTCCTCTACAGAATCCATAATATTTATGAAATTCCGACGCCAGTTGAAGGATCTGGGTTCCCTAAATTTAGGACCTTTTAAAATTAGTGATCTAAGGTCCTCATTATTAACTATATTTACGTCACCAGTAATAACGTGTCCAGCAGGACTATAGTTATAGGGCGAAGAAGAACATGAACACGATGGAGGATTATGCTTCAGATATTCGATATCCAGGCCCTGTAAAGTTTTCTTGTAATTAAAAAGTTTGGAATCAATAGTCGATGTATATTTGTAGGAAATACAAGGTGGAGTCTTTAACTTGAAATATGGTGGAATACAAGACTGGACCCTTTTGTGATTAAGAATATTACTTATATTAACCGCGTCAATTCCTTTGTTGGCATATTGAAGTTTTTTCCTCGTTTTTATCAAAAAAGGGAAAAGCAGGGAAAATGACTTCTTTATTTCATAGGAAAAAATGAAGACAGCAAAGAAGATTATTTTCTTATATTTATACATGGATTTTCGATTTTAATTCGAGGTAGCCAGAGCAAAGCCAAGGATATTTAAGCTTAAACGATGAAGGATTGCTTATCGCGGTTGTGTACCCATGTTTGTCAAAGGTTCGTGGGACGATGAAAGAAACGAATTATTATTTCATCTATTACCAATCAAAATAAGCTTAAAAAAGAAGGGGATATTTACATTTCTGGCCAAAATGTTCAGGTAAAAATAACTCAGTATAGTATTACTATAAGTAGCGGGGAAAGTTAAGGCCCGCAGGAATAAATATCAGATTAATATAAGATAGGGGATAGGACAAACTTATTGAAATTCTTGACAAAGAAGAAATATTTTTAAAGATGACATCAGACTTTATTGCGAGCAAAAAGTAATAAATAAGTCATCCCCCCTGTACCCATTCCTGGTTTTTAGGAGCCTGTATTTGTATGTAAAAAAAACGAATATTATACTTTTTCCTTTCAATTTTCAATGTAAAGTAGGTGAGACGTTTTCTAAAGTGCATTTCTCCTTTTTTTCTTTAAATTAGGGAATAGGCTGATATTTGAAACAAGTTTGCTGAATACACAAGATATTATATATAGATATATATATAGTCTTGCATGGCCGAATAATACGCTTATGATTCTATGGTTATTAAAAGAGAACAGAATAAATTCTTTTATCTTGTTCTTTTAAGGTAATAAAGGTTCTGTCCATAATAGTTATAGAAAAGTTTTTTTGTGATATAAATATATTGAAATTTTGAGCAAGAAAAATTAAATACGGAGATAAAGAACAGTATTCAAGTTCAAAAGTCCATTCAAGCAATACAAATCAGGATCAGAGCAAACACTGTGGAATCAGTTGCCATGGAGGGGTGACCGCTCACACCCGCCGTGTGCGCCTTGTAATGAGGGGGAAATCCGATAACAGTTCAGGGTGTAAATAATGGCTTAACAATTAGTATAAAACGTCAGTCAGCATCTGACTTAATGATAGATTGTATTTGCTGACAAGGTCATTGTATCGACTTTAGATCTTGAACTTTCGAAATGATTACTTTAAACGAGACTGTTGATATTCTTGTTTCATTTACTTATTTGGCAATAACGTTTTAGAAATTGTTTGTACGTAGAGTTAAGTAAATGAGTACCGGTAATACAGGGTATAGTCCTATTGCTTTTTGTATAGACAAAAGCACCTGGATTTTGGAAAGTTTATACCTGTATGAAATCCGGGAAATGGAGGGGGCTAAGTATCTCATTTTTTATTCATCTTCACGTACCTAAATTAATTCTTTTCTTCCTTTTCAATTATCCGGAATTTACTTTTGGTTTCGGAATTACATTATAATTAGTTATAGTTATCAGTTAGTTGATCAATAGTCAGTTACGGATTTAGAGCTGATGAGGGAATCCGTACACCTACCCCTGGAATTTTCAGAGTCTTAAACTTTATAGAGTCAAATAACCCCCGCCCAACCCCCTAAGGATAGGAAACGCAGAGCTCTCGGAATTCATAAAATGTACATGCATTTACAAGAAGGAAAGGGGTCTTTCAGTGTACATATGTAACACATCTTTTCTGGTTAATTTTGTATCATTCATTTGATTTATGCCCAATTCTTTTTAGATGCATGTATAATATCTTCTAGTCCCTTACAAATTCTTGCACTGCATGCATCGCTTGATATTGGGGAAAAAACATCAATAAAAGTGCTAAAGTTCTGCCGGCAATATATTACGTAGTAAATAACGAAATTCTAAATACTAAATTCGGAGATTTTTCAAATTGGTGCGCTCATATCTCAGTCCTCATCCCAGATTATATTAAATCAATGTATTTAAGAATTGTTTGATTTATATTAAGATTTGGGTTGTGAAGCGCAATATCTTATAATTTTTGCTAACCAGTGCAAAGTAGCATGCACCGCATGCACCGATCACCTTTTCCTAGTGAGTACTGAATCTATAAGTATTAGTAAGCTGCCACGGTTGTTTCTATAAAACGTTTGAGAGGTTATTTCTTAATTTAATTGTACAACATGAGCATTAATGTATGTTATTATACCTCTACTGACATTTTCCCTATATAACAAAAGATCGTTAGATGTGACTAATTCACTAGAAATCATTATGGATGGACTAATCCCCATACGTTAGTCAAGTGAGCTAATCCCTTCTTTGAAAGCTAATTCCAGGTTATAGGTAATCCTCTAGATTTTACTTTTACATTGGTATGATATATGAATGGACTAATCCCCGTGTGTTAGTTCAGTGAGCTAATCCCTGCTTTGAAATCACGCTATCTGAATCCTCTAAATTTTACGTTTGTATCGGTATGATAAAACAGTTAAAAGTATATCATTGAGGAGGTTAGCAAGATTCCAGTTCCCTTCGACCAGGACTATTTCCTTCGGCTTCGCCTCGGGAAATAGTCCTGACCTTAGGGAATAGACTTGTGACATTACCCGATGAGTTTTCCTTTGAAATAACGTACATGTACAATAACTGCGATACAGAACACTTTTCGTGGGCGTTTCATACAATAACTACAAAATATGTACGATACAGAACTGTTTATTTTTCGCGATGATGGAAAGGTGTATCTGTATCCTAAATGAATCATTCAAATAACTTGACAGCGCTGTTACGTATTTACTCAAAATTTTAGCTGAATTTAGGATAGAAGCAGGGACCTATATATTAGTATTTAGGTCCCTGATAGAAGTGAACAGCGGCAGATCTAAACTTTTAGAAAGGAATGAGGGGGAGAGCAGTTCCCGGACTTTTTTTTTGACAAATAAAGAAAAGAAAAAAAATGTCCAAACTCCGGCTAAAATCGTACTTCCTGGGTTAGGGGTACTAGTTCATCATTAGTCCTGAAACTATGTGCCTGGTCGTTACGTGTGCAAAGTTAAGCAAACACAATTTACGAAAGCCAAAAAGAAAAAAACCCCTCAAAGTTGGGAGGGGGCATGCCGACGCGCGCCAGTAAGTGCTGGATCCGCCTTTGGGTACTTCTCTACTCTTCTTCCCTCCTCTTTCATCAGATTCTGCTTGTTTTAGTTTCGAGCCAGGAATACTGTACATGTATGTGATGACCGGTGGATAACATTTCTCTTAGAATTCAATCTGCCCGAAACATTTTTGCTTGATACTATTAAAGAGTTTTGACTGTGAACATTTAAAAAAAAATCTTTATTATAGCATAATCTATAAGAGTTTTGAAAAAAAACTTAAAACAAGGTTTGTCAAATGCATTCTTAATTTCTGTTAACCATTTGTCATTTTTCCTTATTCTTCATATATGCACTTAATATACAGTCTCATGAATTTTTTGAGTTTAAGCTAAAATTTCAGTTTCCTTGAAAGAGGCATTCTGTCTAATTTTTGGGGGTACATGTACATGATTTCACGCCTACAAGTAGGGCTTCCTCCCAAAAGTATGTATCTATTTTTTCACCTTCTTTGGCATATCTTTTAAATATGCATCCTTGCTTGCACTTATACACATGGTTTATTTGTCAATCTTCGGAATTTTTTAAAAGTTAGTGTAGCATTTGCACTCAGAATAGCACATAGCATCTGCATGGAATTAGCATCTAGCAACTGCATGGAAATATCACTTACATGTAGCACCTGCATGAATGAACGTAATTTTGAATATTGACGCCCACATTACCCCTACATTCATGTACATGTATAGTTCTGTCCTGTAATATACGGCTTTCTATACCATTTGTTTACTAAATTAAAATTATATATACATATATTAATTTCAGAATATATTTACTGAAACCTTGTTCTTTTTGCAATGAAGAACGTTCATTTGAAAAATAAACTAAGATTAGAAAAAAGTATATTTACTAAAAAATTGAAAAGGAGCAAAAATTATGAAAAATACACAACAAAAACCGAAAACTAAATTTTAAGTGGAGAGAAAATTGGCTTGAGGGGTAGTTACACTTTATAGCTTTTAAGCTGTGTATGATCTCTCGAAAATATTGGCTTGTTTTAGTAAAAATCCTTCTCTAGAGTCAGTTTTTCCGGAGGACTCACCATCTAAAACCATTTTCCCGGGAAATACTTGAGGGGGGAGGGGTCTACCCTACAAAGTCGGTACTTTCGCTTGTTGGAACAATGTTGAGGTCTACATGAATATTTAATGTGTTTGAAGGGTCGAAGAAGGTCTTGATTTAAACTATGTAAATTTAGATTTATGTCCGACGCTCTCAACCCCCCCCCCCCCCTCGCCTGTGTATGAAGATTGTGTCCCTTATTGTCAACACACACGGCGCAAGTTCTTACATCGTACCGTAGGAATGATTGAAAACAAGAAATGTGTTTCCTTAATTTGTTTACATCTCTTTTGTGGTGGATAAGCAAAACGTCCTCTATCGGATAACACACTGTCCTCGCAAGGTTAACACACCGTCTTCTGAAGCTTAACACACCGTCCTCTCAAGCTTTCACACCGTCCTCGCAAGGTTACCACACACCGTCCTCGCAAGGTTAACACACCGTCCTCGCAAGGTTAACACTCCGTCCTCTCACGTTAACACAACGTCCTCTAAAGCATAGTGAAAATACCATGCTTTTATTTTCAAAATACAACATAATGCAACCCCCCATCCTGTAACTACTAACTAGTGCCAAGCCTTATAAATATACCAAACCTTATAAATATACCAAATCTTATAAATATACCAAATCTTGAAAAAAAATACCTCAGTTAGAAAGTCTGGTCCTCGGAGGAAGGTGGGGTGTCATAGTCCTCCAATGGTCCTCGGAGGAAGGTGGGGTGTCATAGTCCTCCAATGGTCCTCGGAGGAAGGTGGGGTGTCATAGTCCTCCAATGGTCGGGGATGCATGTAAGTGTGTGTGTGTGTGTGTGTGTGTGTGTAAGGTTTTGTGAGGGTGTGTGCGAGGGAGTGTGTGTGTGTATGTTTACTTTACTACACGGTTGTTGATAAATGGACGTGAGATGCAGCTATTTAAACATTAGCTTTTTTAGAGAATCATTACTGATAGATATTATATACATTTTGTTATGATTTTAAGGCATATAAACATAGTTTTACTCTACTTTTTTTGAAATATCTACCAAAGAATTATTGATAAGAATGGTCTAGGATGATCACTAGGACACAGTTTTTTATTGAATAAAAATCTTCTAAGAAATCATTATCTAATGATCAGAATGGATAGCTAACAGTCATTTTACTTGCAAAAACTAATTTTTTCAGTATTAGATAGATTTTCCGCTCATTCGCCTATTTACTCTTTTTAGAGATCTAAACGCTTTGGTTTCATTGAATTCATTTTCGTTGGTATTACACGGTATTTCTTCTGGCGTGTAAAACAATTTTGATAGTCACTAAATTTGTTTCAACTCCACAACAGTAAAAAAAAATACCTCAATTTTCTTCTGCTTTTATTTACAAGGTGTACATTACAATTTTCTTCTTTACTTTTAAGAACAATCAACGTATTTCAAACTTTGGATAATTATACCTAGAACGCCAACTGTGTGAAATATTATTTTACAATTTAAAAACAAGATAAAGTATACTGAGATATTAGGCTCTCTAATCGTGAAAGGAATCTTTTATATTCTATAAATTATTCTGTTGATGGTTCGTTCATCTAGATGTATTTAATGAGAGGATTAACCACTTCATAACAAAAAAGTATCTTATATTTATAAAATCTTTTCTTAAGGTTATAAAGATGAAATAGGAAGATAAAGAACAGTAATCAAGTTCAAAGGTCATTTGAAACAAAACAAAACTGTGAGCAAAGAAAACACGGAACTCTAAAACATAAGAGGTGGGATTCTATCCCATAGAGGTAAGAGAATTTATGCAGTACGTATAAGGAATAAAATATATTTTACGACAGGTGTGACCGTTGGGAGGGGATGTTTACTCTTCTATGACACCCCATCTCATTTCTGGTGTTTAAAGGGGTCCACGTTTATGCTGATTGAATATTTGTATTTTTAACGGATTTATAATATTGATTACTGTTCATTATTTTCAATTATACACCTAATAGTGAAAAAAGTATGTATATAAAGAATAAAGAATCTTAAAGTAAACGTAATAAAGTGTTTCACTACATGGGGATTTATAGCGTTAGGAAGTTTCTAACAGAAAGAGGCAGTATCCACTGCATATGGCACGACTCCATTCTCCCAAAGGAAGCTGACAACTTCAAAATTCCTTTTACCTGCCTTTTTACCTGCAGGTGGGGGCTGAAACATTACAAACCAGTACAAACATGATTATTCAATCTCATGACCGTTTTTACCATTCATGATTGTAAGTGTATATGAATGTATTAAATATGAATGAAATGATTATGGGGGGGGGGGGGGGGGGTGCGTATAGCTTAGTAGTTTAGATTATTCAAAATATACTTTTGGGAAATACAGCCCATTAGTACACAATAATAGCATATAATTTTTACATATTTTACAATAAGTAAGACTCTCAAAGAGTATAAAAGGGGTGAGACCCCTTTAGGTAGGTATTATTTAGGAATACGAATCTGCTTCGTGTTTTCTTTGTACGCTTTCATATATATATATATATATATATATATAGAGAGAGAGAGAGAGAGAGAGAGAGAGAGAGAGAGAGCACATTTGTAAACGCTATAGATATCAAATCTAAATGCAAGATTTTATAGATTCTTTAGAACTTTAAATAATGTAAGAATTTTTTCAAATACCATGCCGTCCAGGGGAGTGTTCGGGTGACTATCGTGGTTTTGAGCAATCGTATCATTCTTCTTATAAAGGTGTATGTTTTTGGGCTGTAAGAAAAAAATTCTTTTTTGGTATTGGTATGATTCGATTTCCAGTAAATATTTTTTTTTGCTAAATGACATGTTACTTAATGTTATAATTGATTTACCTTGAGATGACCTTGTGGTGTATCTACAGATTGAGCTTCGAGGTCATTTTCATCACTGGAGTTTGGATCTATATATATCCTGAAAGAAAAAATTCTGACATATTGCTAAGAAAACCGTGTTTTCGATATTCATTTCGATATTTCCAAGCTTTATACTGATTTTCTTTATATCAATGTCAAAGACCTTGGTAAAAGTTTATGGATAGGGATATTAAACAGATTTACAATTATTAAAGTCATTTAAACTTCATTAAAGTTACAAATAAATCAAGTATGCTTTTCCTCCAACAAAGTGTTGATAAAAGTTATGTTCCAAATATAGCCACTGGTATACGATAGAATAAAATTCCGAATTAAAGTCATGAAGGTATAGAAATACAAGAAATATGATTACATCACATACCTTAGTATCTGGCTAGATTTCAGGGCTTATTGCAAAATAGTTATGACAGATATTTTTGAAATGGCAGACAAATATAATCTTTATCCAACAATAAATAATTCTTCATACATGTTCATCACAAGTGTGTTCTATTTATACAGACTTCAGGTTAGCCATCTCCTCCACTGCCTTTCCGTTTGTCTGACTTTTCTTTTAGAATTCTTTCAAGAATATCTCTGAGCTCTAAAAATATTTTGTCAATAACTTTTTAAATATATAGAATCATACACAAACAAAATTGAAAGAGGGAGAAAAAAGGAGAAAACGAGATCAACTAGAACTTGTAATGTTTTGAAACATTAATTCGTGTATTTCTACTCTATTTTTTCTAACTCAAAGAGAGAAAAACATTGAGTTAGTTTGCCGTTCAAAATATTTCAAGATTTTGATATCAAGAATCGAGATAAAGTAAGTAAAATTTTACAAGTTTTTTCTTTTATTGTTGGCGTTTTAGGTCACACAGACTTGTTCATACACTATAGATAAGTCATTGCACAATTTATTTAATGTAAGTATGGAGGGGTAAGCATTGGCCGGTCACACCCGCCGTGTGCTCCTCGTCATGAGTAAGGGAGGTTGACGATAGAAAAGTTGAAGTCTTCACGTTTATCATAAAGTTTCTGTTGTTAGGTTACCATTAAAGTATTTTTCTGGTAATATATGAAATATGAAACAGATGGTGTCTTTTATTTCAAATTCACTGGGATTGACTGAGTCGACATATAAATGGAAGTAACTGGGTGAATTAAAAAAAAAATGACCACCAAACTGAATTTTTTTGGAAAAATTCAACTACTTCTAACATATTTTTCACTTATATCATCATATTGCACATGCATTCTAGTTTAAAATCCTGAAGTGGCAATAGAATAGACAATTGGATTAAAAAGTTTCAGAATTTTTATTAGTAAAATTTCTCTTGAAAAAAGAAAATATCATTACACCTTAAAAGACTTTCTAAAATACATAACCACAAGAAATTATAGTTTTTTATGCTTCAAAATGGTAAAAGGGGTATAAATGATCAAATCTAGACCTTGATTGAGTATCTTCTCTTGTATGTGTGACAAAAAATTGGCTTTTTGATTGTTATTTTACATTATTTTTTCAATTCTGCTTTGAAAAGTTTTAATAAGAAAAAAATATGAAGAGATAAAATTCCCCAAATTTCACTTTTTTGTCCGTTCAAGCCAATTCTTTAAATCTAAGCCAAAAAAGAATTTTTATATACGAGTTCTCTTAAAAAAATACTAGATTTTGAATTGACCCTATGTTACATTATTGTGTTGCACTCCTGACATCTGATATGTATTTTATTTAACATTGTTTTAAAAATTATAACACACAATAAACGATTCTTACTAAATTAATTTGTCATTTTGATATTTTTCATCGTTTACGGCAGGTTTTTCATATTTTGAAGACCTTAACACATGATTATTTGCAAAGTGTAATATACATAAATTGTATCTAAAACTATATGTGAAATGATGAAAACTACTTCCTGAATTGACAAGAAAATTTCTGTAATTTGTTGATAGACATAGTGTTTTGAACATCAAATAGTATCAAACATTTTTTTCAACTCATTTTTTTAGTAAAGATAATTAAAAAGCATTGGTAATTATAAAGCAGTTTTGTTGCACTCCAGACTGCAGTAAAATTTAAAATTAAAATCGTAGAACACAAAAATTCATAAAGTGTTGGCAACATGAAGTGGTAATGAAATTGTGCAATATTTATAGTCCAATACTTCATAATTAAAATGGATGAAGGTATTTGAAATTCATATTTTATCTGGAATCATTCTCTATTTATGCCAAAAAACTAGCTTAAATGTATATTTAGAAGATAAAATATATTTTATAGCATATTTTCCTTTAGAGGACAAACACAGTAACCCACCAGAAAAATCCTACTCATCATTTTTTCTTTATTTTTATTCTTATTGGATGATTTATAATTCCAACATATTTGTTGCACTCCTGACCAAAAGTATTGGGACCTTTAAAGTAGAATTGTGAAGTGAAAATCACATAGGAACTTGTTCTGTTGTTTCAGTGAAGTTGAGGAGGAATTACTTGAATTTTATGACAATGTTTTAGTGTGTTTATTTTTAACATTCATGCTTGGGAGCAAAACATCAAATGTTGCACTCCTGACATTATTGGGTATGCACATATGCTTGACTCTAATTAATGCTGCTTGTGATTTATATAACATTTTTAAGTTTTAAAATGTCTATCAGTTATTGTTTAACACTTCGAAAATTCTTTTTTGTCTTGATTTTCTTTCAGAATTTTACAATTGATGTTTTTTTGGCAACACTACATTTTTTCTGTTGCACTCCTGACATGGTATGACATTTTTTTTAAACATCAGCCATGACAACAACTTGATTAAACAAAAGTTACTACAGCCCACATTTAAAGCTCAATACTTTGAATATTATCAGGAAAGTCTTTATTTTCAACATAAAGCATTATTATTTATTTCATAGGTCTCCAAAAAATATTGAAATTTCAAAATGTCACGAAAAGGTGTTGCACTCCTGACAATTTTAGCATCATTTTTGGGCATAACTTTTTTGTTAATTGAGGTATCAACGAGATATTTGGCAGGTATTTAGACACTATCTAAAGACATATGCTGAGACATAGAAATCTATTTTCATTGCCTGTATTTTTAGTGTGGGTTGATAAATATGCGTTTGGTCATTTTTTTTAATTCACCCATCTATCGTTAATTGATAATACGTCGTCGATATATCTAAATGTCGAGTTGTATATGATTTTAACGTTCTAATTTTTTAAAGAAAAAATATTTTTATCTATATTAACGAATCATTTAAGTCGAATTATTAATATGTGATTCTTTCATTATCCTTTTTTCCTTCGTTTTCTTTCTTTTATATAAAGCTGAATATTAATTTATCAAAAGCTGATTTTGCTACAGCAGGGTGAAACTGTACCGGTATATCCAATTTTTAAGTGGCACTGCTCAAAAAAATGATATAAAAACAATGGCTTTTTTTCCTCCATAAATATGCTTTATGTGAGTACTTTAAATGATGGTTAAAGTTAGAATAAACTTCCCTCAGAAATTAACCCGGATATGGCTCATCCTTAAGAAGATCAGAGGATTCTTAATCATTGATTTACTGTGATACCCTTTTTAAATTCAATCGATACTTTTTTTTATTTGATACTTAGATTTCTGTTAAATTGCTGTTTTACTTTAACACATTTCTTTAATTTATCAAGTTGTCACCCGCAGTGGTTAGAGTGTTTGCTATAGAGTCGCTGAGTAAAACGTTGATCCTTATGTCGCGGGTTCAAATCCCACTGTGGGAGACCGGTTCTTCGGATGAGACCGTATAAACCGAGGTCCCGTGTCACGGTAGGTGCTATTGGAGATCAGTATCAAATTCTGGGATTAGACTAGAAAGCTAACAATCGACTTGGAAGAAATAATGTATAAGCACACTTGTTCAATCATCCACTTAAAAACATATGCATGTTTCTTTCTTTATTTCTCTGTATTTTGCATTAAGATAAATCATAGTATAACATAAAAAGACCAATATTTTGAATATTTTTATCAAATGAGCCATCTTATATTAAAATCTTTTATCAAACAATAATCCTCCATATTAATAGTTTTAAATAGCAGAAAAATCACACATTAAAACTTTATTAAAATCAGTATTTTTTTTAAACAAATGAATAAATAAAAAAGAACCTCTAGTTTCCTTTATGCGGCATTACAGCCTCTACAATAATGATTTACTCATTACAAGATGATGTATTTAATTACATGTATATGGTTAACGATGGATATATTCAGAAGGATATTTATAAGGGAAAAACTGCAATATATTTAAATCAACTGCCAAATGTGATGCTTTTGAGCAAGATGAACTTTATATTGTCTTTTGAAATGATAAATCAGCATCTTTCCAGTCCTTACATCAGTGTGGCTTTAAAAAATCTGTTACAATAACTGCTGATGATAAAATTTCAAAAATCACATTTTTAATACTTTCTACCTATAATGAATAAAATAATTTTCTTTTTTCCAATACTACAGATCAAGTTTGTAAATCGTAATTGCTGTAATTGTTGCTATATAGAACGTTATACACTAAAATTTCTTTACAAAATTTAATATATTTTATTTCTAATCTGATAATTACTCAGTAAAAAACCTTTAAGATCCACATCATATACACTATAGTAAAGATTTTTCAAACAAATGTTGCAAAATCTAATTGTAATTTAAGAACTCTTAAATGAAAGTAAGATCTAAGTTGAGTATATAATATGATCTTCATAATACCTTACTTCAATATCAGTATGAAATGAATCATAATACTTACCTAATTCAGCTCTGCTCGGTCTGGGAGGAGAGCCCAACTCAAAAGCAACTGTAAGAAGAATCGGAAGCCCTAAGACCTTCATTGTGTCAATACTCAGTGTCAGAATCTTTTATATCAAATCACTTCTCAATCAATACTGAAATTCAACACCTCCTTATAGAAAATTAATTTAAATTACTTCAAACTTCAAATCAAAGGCTGACGCAATGCCCTAATGGTTTTGAGTTTACGTCATATTTATGGGTAAAACTATAAAAAATCATTCTGGGTATCTCTGCGTCCTCAACCTAATTTTATTAGAAATAAATACAAAATACATTTATTTTATTTATTTATTTATTTATTTTGTTTATTTTTGAACATTATGAATGGTTGGGAAAATATTTGGGGAAAAAAGTGAGATGTTATCAAGATTGAGAGAAATATTGGAGTTTTTTCAACAGTTAGATTTTATAAAACCATATCTTTGTCTTAATAAATTGCACTCTCCTACGCCACAAATTTCTCAGAACTTTAATATATGAAAATGTGTATTTTTCCCTTACAAGTTTTTTTTTTTCAAAAACTTATGATACTCTTGTTCTCAGAGAATTGAAAGGTCACTGTGATGAAAACATGTTGGTAATTTTATTTGCAAAAAGACGTCTTATAACAGCAAAACTTTTGAGAAATAGAGCTCGATTAAGATGAAGGAAAATTTTATTTAAGGAATGCTTTTTAAGTTTTGTGTGAGTTATTGGTGTGTAAATCACACAGACTTGTCACGTAGGCATATTTCATGAAGCGCGCTAGTGCTTCATGAAAAATATCCCTACGTGCAAGTCTGTGTGATTTACACACCAATAATTCACACTAAACTTAAAAAACATTCCTTATATTTACATTTTACAAGTTTAAAAGCACCAATAATATACTCAATATTTGGATTTCTTGATGTCCTATATCGTTACATTTTATTTACGTCTCTGTAGCCTCATTGTGACGTCACTTTAGCGCGAGTTTCACGGTGTATATTTCTACGCGTGAGTATACACAAAAATGACTTTCAAATCAGTTTCACAGTTGGCTTAGTAAAAAAACACAGCAAATGTAAATATTCAAATTTAATTCATACCTTCATACATAGCAAAGCCTGCTCTTGAAATATGATATTTCTAAGATTTGGTCTCAGGATCACGAAACATCTTAAGCTTAAGTCAAAATCTGAAATTTGCTCTGAAATAACGTTGAATCAAACAATCCAAAAAAAAATTATATTCAACGCTGCAATATTAAACTACTGTTAAATGAAGATATTCATCTAAGAAATGATAAACATGTTTTAGAAAATCTAAATTTTGACTTTCGTCTAAGTCTGTTTCTTGATCCCGGGGCCTGGTTTACATGCACGATTTTTACAAATACCTTAACATACCTATCGTTCATCAAATAAATTAAACACCAATGAAAGGAACTTTTTAGCGTAAATTCTTTAAAATAAAACAAAGAAAAAAGGGAAAAAACAACAAAAGGTAGCATACGAACATAGAAAAAAAATCAAACTGAAAAACAACCAAAGCAAAGTCAAATGTTAAAATTAAGCGTTTATGAAAGATATTTGCAATTTCAGAAGCTTTATGCTTATGTCCGTTCATTTTCAATACATTTGAGTCACTCGGGTAGCCTTCTATGATAGAGATTTGTCCGTTACGAGTCATTAATAAACTTTTGATTATTTTCATTTTTTAAGTTATACAAAACATCAATTTATTAACAGAAAGTCCTTTTAACCAATTAATTAACCACCCTAGATAATATGGAAATTACTAATCCACATAGGAATATTTGACAGGAAGCCGAGAGACAGTCTATAGTTGGACAAAATAGAACGGTGACTAAGAAAACTCAACAATTACGATATTTTATTTTATAATTTTTTTTTCAATGAAAACATATTTGCTTACCAATTTATTAAAATAAACCTATAATTTATCAGCAATGAAAGTCATTATTAATGAAAGAGCACATAACAAAGTATGAAAAAAATCATTCTGGTACACCAGTTTTCTCTCCATCCTACTTATGTGTATCCTCTGAATGAAACAAACAGAGATTCTTTTATCATTTAAAGATTACAAATGCCATACTAGACACAAAACCTAAAATTTTATTGGGAAATCAATCTTTATTTTTTGTCACGAAAATTGAAGTCCATTGATAACAAAAAAGATTCTTCTGCCACTTTATTATTTGCGTGATTTCGTATCTTAAATTCCATTCTAAATAACTAAAAGTGATGGTACAAAAATTAATAAAATTGAAATAAGATTTGGTCCAACATCCTTACAAATCAAAGTGCATATTTCTTCCTATTGAGATGATGTTTTGAAGACTATATTTTCTATGGATAATTGTATTTAGCCTAATGTCATTTTATTTCAATATGAAAGAAAGATATCGCATTAAACAAGAAATTCGAAACAATGTATTCTGAGTTATATACGATCATAATTATTGGCGTTATATAACCTTACTCTTCAATATTTCGGAAATACAGTCATCAATTACTTGAAAACTTCATATGCTTAAACCCAGAAAAGCCTATTTTATTTCAGATTATTGCTTTTTTTAACTTTTGTAGGATGATACGTGATATATGATCACACGATGTGAAGTTTACGTGACTGAAAAAGAAATGAGAAGTAATATACATTGACATTCTCAAACTTTGGATCTTATTTATTGGAGTTATCCAAATACTTTAAACCCTGACGATGCAGTCTGATTAACAGAGCGAAAGATTTAATAATGATACTTATGAAATTATAAATGTCATAGCAGCAATTACTGGTATATTTGTATTTATGATAGTTACACCTGATGGATTTCACAAGGTCAATTACCTTTACTCTTAGTGGGTAATATTTTGTGACATTATAGTCGCACCCAGGACTTAAGCTTTCTGTCAACAAATTTACCTCCCCAAAAATACATTAACCTTCAAAATGAATTTTTATGTAAATATTAAGAAACGTTCAACAATATATTCAGTAATTAGACCACTTTGCAATTTTTTCGATTGCTTTCTAGAATGGACTGATAAAATTGGTCAACTTCAGCAATTTATCGTAGCGATTCGCGTTATAAAAATATCTTGATTAATGCATAAATTTGTGAAATGTGTCATTTACCAGTATATCTAAGGCTAATTTGTTTAATATCCACATAATACCATGGTCAAGGTTCAAGCTGAGTATAATAAAAGATTCTACATCGAAAAATATTTAGCAGATATGAAGCATGTCAACATAATTAAGTTGCATAATCTGATACTGGTGTAAGTAAGTAAATTAGTAAGAAGATTTACCCATATTAAAATCAGATTCTCATAAAAGATTTGTAACTTGCATGTTAACATAACATACTTTTCTTCCATGTTAACATACTTTTCTTGGATGTTGACACAATTTATCTTACATATAGGGGGCGGAGATATGCTACCATATCTGTGTAGTCTGGAGCTAAACTTTATTGAATGTAAAGATATAAGCTTAAATATACTTCAAGAGAGACACTTAACTATGTCTATCCAAAACTTTAAAAAAACAGGAAGCGATTCCATTTTGTATAATATATCAGTTGATGTAAATACCAATCGCATCATCTCGGGCCTTTCCGTTACCGGGCCTTTCCGTCAGAGGTCGGAAAAACAACCTCGAATGTATTAACCTCACCGGATGTAAAAATGTATATAGAATTGATTATATAGTAAAAATGCATTAATTCTTTGAAAATCTTCTCTGCTCCTGGATTTGAAACAAACTAACTAAATTCATGATAATGATGAGCAAGGGTGTCTCTTCCAAAATTATGAATTTCATGGCCTCCTGGGTCAGGGATTTTGGTGTTAGGACGGGTCTCTATTGATTATATGGTGAAAATGGATTAATTCTTTGAAAATCTTCTTCTCTGCTCCTAGGTATTATGTAAATTAACTAAGTGCATGGTTATGATAAGCAGGGATGCATCTTCAAAAGTTGTGGAACTCGTGGCCCAAGGGTCGGGGGTTCTGATGAAAGGCTGGGAGGGAGGCTCTAATGATTATATAGTGAAAAAAAAACATATTTGTTTGGAAAATATTCTTATCTACTACTGGTTATAAAGCAAAGAAACTAAGTGTATAGCTATGATGAGCAAGAATGCTTCTTCCGGAATTGTGAGTTTCATGGCCCCTGGGTCAGATGTTCTGGTGTAAGGGTGGGGCTGTATTAATAATGTAGTGAAAATGCATTAATTCTATTAAATAATCCTGTGTGCTAATTAGTGTAGAGCAGATTATCAATGTGCATAGTTATGATGAACAAGGGTGCTTCTTAAAATCTTTTTAACACTTGTGCTCCCAGGGTCCGGGGTTCTTTTGTCACTGGGGGGGGGGGGGGGGGGAATTAATAATATAGTGAAAATGTGTTATTTCTTTGAAAATCCTCAATTAAGTGTATAGTTATGATGATAAGGGTACCCCTTCCAAATCTGTGAATTTCATGACCATGGGTCATAGGTTTTGATGTTGAATCTGTGGTGAAAATGCACTATTTCTTTGAAAATCTTCCCTACTCCTGGACATATCGGAGGCAGAGTAAAAGTTTATATAAGCAAGGATATTTTCCCCAGATTTTTTAATATCTGGACTATTTGGTCATGTGTTCTGGTCCTGTGTACTCTACTGAGAGAAGTCATTCTCCTTTGCTATTCACTCTTGATAGTTAATCACTGTAATAATGTATTTGAAAGGTTAATAGAATAAGAGAATCATGGAAGAATTTTTATTGTATAATATCATAAGTGCTTTCATAGTTTAAATGATCGGGTAAACTTGTAAATAGTAGTTAAATAACAATGAGACAAAAATAACTTATTAATTAAATGTTCTTCAAAGACCAAGAAAATCCAATTTGAGAGGTTATAATATGGGGTTAATATGGGGTTAAAATAGTACAGAAGCATATATAGTTTGTTGATAATCTGCAATGCGGAAGTGATAAATTCAATTAATGAGTGTTACTGAATTCTAGACTAATTATTTCGTTGATCCTGTTCATCCCATTTCTCTTGCTAGTGGACAACAAAGCTTCATCTATCAGTTTATTTTATAGTCTATGGATCTTCTTAATTGTTGTATTACAGTCAGATGACCGTCAAGGCGCTTGGACCTCTTGTGTTTGTTTGAGTTGTTCATGATTTACAAACATTTCTATCATGAAATTTCATATTAGAGAAATATGCAGTGCTGATTTGTGCATATATGTAATATAAAAAATGTCTGCATAGAATAAACTTTTTAAAAATTATGTCGTGCAAACGAGGTAATATGTCGTGCAAATGGGATAATAAGTCGTGCAAACGAGATATTTATCTCGTGAGAACGACATAAAATCTAGGACAGGACGCACCCCGCAATACAATATGCAATACGCAATATGCACCCCGAATACAAGGATATTTGGATTTGTCTTCTTTCATAAAGAAAATGGGTGAACATTACGAGCGAAAAGCCTATAGTGTGACAAGCATGAAGGTGAAAAATTAAATTTCAATTATATAAAAATTTTCCTTGCTATTTCATCTAACATTAAAATATACTTTATGTAAAATCTCTACAATTTGCAAAAATCCCTCAAAGATGGAAATTATTTGCCTATGAAATATTATAAAGAAACTAAAGGGGCAAAAAGAGTCATTTCCTCATACTATAACACTATTTTTCGATATGAGTGGGTCTTCGATCCACTTTTTTGAAAGTTAATCCTCAAAGTTTGAATAAAAATAAACATTTTTTGGATACCAAAAATATGGAGCAAAGACCCATCATACCTTAAAAATATACTTTTATGACATAACATTCGCATCTTTTCGAGAAATACTTGAAGTCCATTAAGTCATGGGTCATATCACAAACATGATTTAAATGCCACTCTTCATCAGGATTTGAGTAGTCTAGTGGTTAGCGTGCTAGTCTCGAAAGAAAATGATACTCAAGATTTTTATTGCAAGGATTCGAACCCCACAAATACTACATTATTTTTTAGATAAAAGAATAAATTTTGCCGAGAAAATTTTCCTCTGAAAAGTTTTGTTTATCATAATTTCATAGATTAAAATAATGAGAACTTTACTCTAAATACTAAATTCACAAATTGAACATGATTTTTATATATCTGAAGCTATAGGCTTTCTATACGCAATGTTCATCCATCTCCTTATTCTCCTAGCTCACATTTAGAATGTATTCCATATGGAAAATCCATTTTAAAAAATACGTAGAATAAATGTTTTAATTTGAAAAAAAATCATTCTGGCGGAATTATAAAATGGAGAAGGTAAGTCACTTTGGTTTGTTTACATTTGACTCCTCTCGGATTTAGGCCTAAAATATCATTTCATGTCACCGTTCACGGTAGCTCAGTCGGTAAAGCGCTCGCTCCGTGATCGGGAGGCCTTGAGTTCGAATCTCGGCCGCGACTGACCCAAGTCGATAAAGAAATGGGTAGCAACTGTTCCTTCGCCATGCGCTAGGCACTTTGAAGTGAAAGTTGCGGGTCCTTCGGATGAGACCTTAAAAGACGAGGTCTTGGCACGATAAAGATCCCTCAACGCTCATTGGCCCTAAGTGCCAAGTAAAGGTCAAACTTTGAAGCCCTTCACCGGTATATGGTGACGTCTCTATATGAGTGAAAAATTCTCGAATGGGACGTAAAACAACATACAATCAATCAATCAATCATATCATGTCACCAAAATTGCCATCATATCTTGTTTCGATGAATATTTTTGTCTTTAATCTTGCTATTTAATTGTCCATGCACTCCACTATAATCCAACTATTCGTCGTCAAACAAAAAATCCCACAAAATTACGGCTGTGATGCGAAAACGATGCCAAGCGGGTGACTTTCGACTTCCGAGATTTATTGAAATCAAGGGAAAAGCCAGAGGCCTACGAAAAAGTTCGGTGAAAATTCAATAAAGAAGCCAAGAGATCAAATCGTTTTGTTTTTTATGCTTACTTGACCCTAGATTTAAGAAAACTTACTTTTTTGTCACTTCGATATGTTGAGGTGTTTGCAAGTAATTAATCATTATCTTGCTCTTGAGACAAAGCGTATTTTTTCTTTGCAATTACATAACCCCAAAACCTATGGGGTAGTAATTAAAGCCAGTATGAATTTCTATAATAAGAGTTGAAATGATATTTTAATTCATTTTAGAATTTGTTCAAATCTTTTACGCGAAAAGAAGAAAACACTTGCTGTGGCCTTCACCTCCACATTTAGATATATCGACGACGCATTGTCAATTAACAATGGTTATCTCCATTCTTATGTCGACACGGTATATCCCGGTGAGCTTGAGATAAAAAAATACCACGGAGTCTGACACATCTGTTTCATATTGGGATATTTTATTAGAAAAAGACGTTAATGGTAATCTAACAACCAAGCTTTATGATAAACGTGAATAATCGACTTTCACTTTTCAATCGTCAACTTTCCTTACTTATGCAGCAATATACCCTTATCACCTGCATACGGGGTTTATATCTCTCAGTTGATTCGATACGCAAGAGCATGCTCTACGTGTGAACAATTTCTATTACGAGGTAAATTATTGACAAACAAGTTGAGGAAGCAAGAATATCAGCAGTCTTGTTTAAAGTCATCATTTCGTAAGTTCTATGGTCGATACAATGACCTTGTCAGCAAATACAATCTTTCATTAAGTCAAATTCTGACTGACTTATCTCAGACTAATTGCTAGGCAATTATTTACACACTGATTTGTTGACGGATTTTCCCGTCATTTCTCGATCATGACAAGGAGCACACGGCGGGTGTGACCGATCGGCAGGGAAGGGAATGGTCACTCCTCTATGGCACCTGATCCCACCTCTGAAGTCTTAGAGGTCCGTGTTTGCTCTGCCCCAACTTTGTAATGTTTGATGGACTTTTGAGCTCGAATACTGTTCGTTATCTCCACATATTTCATTTAATTCATCAAATAAGCTTGCTGTTTGGGGGAATTTTTAATAACTATGTCTTTCATCTTTTTCTCAAACACCTTCCCTGTGTAATCAATAAAGCCCTGTCTTAGCAACAGAACCCCTGATTCAGTGATCATCAATTCCACAAATCTGGTACAAACATATTGATTTATCATGACTATTAACTTTGTTTGCCTAATAAAAAAAACCAAGGGATAGAAAGAGAACTTTTAATAATAAAATATATGATCAGTAGAGCACTGCCTTAACACCAGACACCCAGACCCAGAGAACATGAATTTCACAACTGATAGAGAGGCAAAATGTTCATCATAACCAAACTCATAATTTTCCTTTCTCACCAGGAGCAGGAAAGAAGAATTTCAAAGAATTTATACATTTCCACTATGTGTTTTATAGTGCCCTGCCCAAATACTTCTGACCCAGAGGCCACGAATTTAACAATTTTGTGTAGAGGACTCATTGCTTTTAATAATCTTGCCAATTCTCCAAGAATACAGAAGATTTTTGAAAAGTATTCATAAAACTCGGCTAAAAGAAAGTTAGCTTCTTTATTATCGAGATCTTTTATATTTGTATAAACCGTCACGTTCAGTCGGTAGAGCGATCGCTCCGTGATCGGAAGGTCGTGACTCGCAAGTTCGAATCTCTTCTGCGACTGACCCAAGTCGAAAAAAATAGGTAGCAACTGTTCCTTTGCCAAAAGCTCGGCACTTTGAAGTGAAAGTTGTGGGTCCTTCAGATGAGTCCTTAAAAACCGAAGCCCCGTGTCACGACAGGCGTTGGCACGATACAGATCCCTCACTGCTCACTGACCCTGACTGCCGAGTAAAGGTCTAAATTTGAAGCCCTTCACCGGTATATGACGACGTCTCTATATAATTGAAAAAGTCTCGAATGGGACATATAAGTACATACAATCAATCAATCAATATATTTGTATAAGAAACATAATGAAAAGTCTTCTAAAATACCTACAAATGATACAAATCCATGAAAGTGCAATTTGCAGAGGGGGATGCATAACCAAAATTTCCTAATAAGCGAATTCTTTATAACAGAGTTTTACTGTATTAAATTTGAGAGTTTTCGCCCTTAGAATCTTGGTTGCAGAGATCATGAAATTCATAGCTTATATTCTTTTTTGTTCATGCTATATAGCACAATTAGTTGGAATTATTCAGATGTTCAAGAGAAGAACCTGAGAATGTTCAAGTATTAACGAACGACTGACGACGCACAAAGACGGACAAAAACAGATAGCAATTAGTCACTTGTGCTGGTAAGGTGACGTAACTGCGGTTTAATATGAACAAACACAAATTGTAGTCCCGATCTTTCATAAAAATAAGTCTTCTTCTTTCATTCTTGTTAGGAACCCTAAGTTAAAAAGGAAAATAAATATTTGACTGGGATTTGAACAAGTTACCTCAAATTTCATTCGATGTTTTGAGAACAGGAAGATGAATTAAGTTGATGTAATTTATCTAGTACATTTGAAATATGACTCTGGTCAGGAACGCTATATAAGTAATACATGGCATTTCCTTTTCCATTCCATTTGTGGATTGATTTTAAACACTTAATTTTTTTTACTATTTATGCCAGAAATATTGATTGCCCGCCTTTAGCAATCACTTTTAAACTCGCTTCTTTAAGCATGCATATGGACATACCCGATGATTTCTTGTTTCTAATTTATTCGTAACAATACGGTTTCTTCATGACAAGCATTTGTAATGAAGACAAAGACAAATAGAAACAAAAGTATGCTTGTGTTTACAAGTTTTACCATTGTAATAATAAAACAAGCTGTATCTTTGAAAGAGTGTTTGGATAAATGGGCAAAGGTATGTACTAAACTCAGTCACGCAAAATTTAATATAAAGATTTTTGATCATACAAAAAAAAGACCATATCAGTTATGTCACATTGAAAGTTCCTGGCGTAGTTTATTGACTTAATAGGGTATTTAACATTTAAAAAAACTTTGATGTATACTAAGACTATTTGTATCCTAATGTCACCAATACAAATACTATTTTAATGAATTTTTCTTTATAATGCCTTTTTAAAGATAATAGATTTGATATGGTCATGGCCATTGATTTGCGTGAAGATTTTTTTTGTCATATTTGGTCTATAGGATACAGCAAGAAAATTATAAAGTTTTAAATTATAAGAAAAGAGATCTGAAGATTCCTTGCAATGTAAGAATTTATCTCCTTAGAATACATTTAATTTGTTGATGTAAGGTATGGAACATTACTTCATGCAATGTAACGTTCGAGTAGAGTAATCTTTATTTTGTAACAAAGCATATTAATAGTATTTTTTTTTCGAACATTAAATCGATTCTCTAAATCTTGTCTTGTCCTCTTTCTATGCTGATTCTTTCAAACCACAATGTCGACAAACCCTTAAATTCACTTCATTAAATTTTGTATATAATGTAAATTTAAAAGATTGTCTTTTTCTTGTAAAATACTCAAATATGAAACAGATACACAATGTATATCATACTCTATGGTGTCTTTTGTTTCCAGTTCATTGGGATATTTCGAATAAAAGTCTTCTGTTTATTGATAAAAATATCAATCCATGAAACCGTTTAATATAAACAAATTATCATATCTCTGTTCAAATGATATATGTGTCATACATAATAGATTATTGAATTACACTTTTTTGTTGTTTTTATTATATTTATGCCATGGGAAATTGAAATCACTTTGCTGTAAATGTCAATATATTATAAGCGGAATTGCTATAAGCGTGTTTTATTGTATACTGAAATCCATAGAAAAGTAGATGTTACATTATTAGTTAAATAAATCAGCAGATAAAAAAAATTCCGAGTTGAATATAAAAAGGATACCATGGAAGCTAATTACTAAATGGATTACAACAAGTAATTAAATTACCATGTATATGAAATAAGTAAGTAGTTTATGCTTTGAAAAATAATTCTGAAGAATTGTCACTTATAAATTCATATAAGTCCCCCTCTGCGTTCATGTTTCTTACCTGTCAGTCAAGATCACGGACTCCTGATTAACATGACAATACATATATAATTTCGCGTTATAACATGTAACTTTTGCATTATATTCGCTTCTCCGAAAAATATTGATGGTCATTCAATTTTTACTATTGACCGGCAAATAGTTTCACCCCCATATTATCGATTTTGATTCTGATAAGCAGATTGATTCATTGTGACTACATCGTCGCCACTTCCAAAAAACACAACGTCACAATAAAGAAAAAAAAACAAGTAACCCCATCATGGCAACTTCGCTAGCACTGTGTACAATCAAGGTGAAGAATTGCTGAATGAAATCAAAATACTAATTTATTGGTTTGTTTTTTTTTTATAAGAAAACAATTATTGACTGTGTTTTCGGGCAACAATGATTATGTAAGTCCCAAAGGGGTGAAATATTGCCAAACGGAGGAAATTCATCAGTGTGATCAAAGTTCGCATGACGTGCAGGCACAACTATGAATAAATTCAGGTCTAAGTAGCATCATATCATTATCTATGAATGAATTAGCAAAGACCCCCTGTAATTGGATGATTTCTGCATTTAATTACATGTATTTAAACATAATGACTAGGGATAAGATCTCTTCAATGAGAGAAATGATGAGTAGTAAACTATATCTGATTGGATTTTTTTTACTTATAAGAATATGTAACACAAGCATGTACGGTCATGTACAGGTATCGGGGCCAATAGGATATGCAGGTAAACGTTAGAAGATGATTTAATGGATCTCCCTCACCTTTGCAGAGTAAGACATCTTGTATTCTTCTTATTTTTATGTTTTTCTGGATTTATATTTCTTAATATATTATTAGAGAATTATTATTTTCAAATCAACTCTCTCGAAAGACAGTTTGAAATGCAAGATGATATTGTTAACGTTTTAAAGGTTTTCATAATTTTAAAAAAAAAAATATAAAGTATATAATGTATCTTTATCTAACCGATAAAGCCAATTTCTTAGTTTTAAAATTACACTTTCAAACTTCGATGAGTCTGGGCTTCATCTCTTTTTTCGATAATTGGTGAATATTAAATTAGTAGTTTAAAGAAAAGACTATTAAACAATTTCCTTCCTCGGTATACTTAAACTGAATAATTTTTGGCTCTAATATATTATTATAAGAATAGATATTTATTATTTTTTCTCGTGTAACTGTTTCTTTTATCTCAAAAGGCGACGGGTTGTCCCATAATTGTTTTGTCGATAGTAGTTTTTAGTTCCATGCGAATTCCATGTGAATTTCTTTTAACATGCAATGGCATTTCTCGCTGTTTTCACAGTAAAATTTATAATTTTTGATGTTTGACAATTTTTTTAATGGAATTTTAAAGACAAAAAATAGTGCAATTCTTTGATGAATTTAACAATGTCTTGACTTAAAAAAGATATTTAGCAAAAACGGAAAGTCTCATTTATAGGGTAAGTTTTAGATATCTAAGAAAAAATATGTAAACATCAATAGATGAATGATTATTGAATTAATGATGGATGGTTTATCCAGATTTTTTATTGATGGTTTATTACAGGTAATGTGCGAAATTTGAAAAAAAAAATCAAGTTAAAAACACTAATTTCTTATTTCACCTGACTAACAAAACCATGAATCTCAAAACTGGACCTTTCCAAAATAATTTTAAGGAAAAACAATACAAACAAGATTGAGAAGGTGAATTGCAATTTTCGGAATACAGATTTCACTTATGTGCCATTTTAAATTACTATTAGAATAAAATTTTGAGTAATTTCTATGCATATGTTTCTTAGGATAAATTTAAACTTTTTATACTTAAAACAATAGAGGGCTTAACAGTTGTATTATAAGGAGTGTAAAGGTAGCTTACTTAGAAGAATTGTCACAGATTTGTATAATTGATATATTTTCTGGACGAATTGTAACCGATAAGCATAATCAATTGTCCCTGCTGCTCTGTGGGAAATGATATGTGATTTTTCCGGAGGACTCTCTTCATACAGTGCCATTTCTCTCGATAGATTAACGGTACATAATTATAGTCCTAGTAGCCTAGTTTAAAACATCAACACAAAAATGGAGTTCATGAAAGAGCAATATGAATCGAGAATATGAGTTGTATAGTACTGTTTTTTGTTAGACCTGGGGTCAATAACTTTGAAATGTAATAAATGAAATTATAATTACTTCGGAATTTTCACCATTAAACTTAACATTACCATAACTTTCATTCATGAAAGTTAATTAAATTACATTTATTTTGTGAAAGTAATAAAGTACATTACACATTACATTTTATACGAGAACAACACAATTTTATGACCACACAATTTATTTAAAACTAACAGTAAGTCAGACTTCAAATGATATTTGGTATTTCTGATTCATTTTTCTGGCCGATGTAAGTTTCTCTCTGGGTTTCTTTTTCTTAAAAAATTATAACACTTCAATACCTTTATTGTAAAACGAGTAGTAGTTAGTGTATTTATTATAGTAATGTGTTTTATAAAGTGAACAATTTTTTTAAAATAAATTTATTCGTATCAATACAATGTTAACACCCGGCCCATTTGACCTATATGTCACCTAGAGAAAATAACTATAATGTACATCACGTGATTTCAAATGATACTATCGATATGTACAATGGACAGTGTTTTCATCATAACAAGTGATTTGACATGTTTAAATAAATTTCATTGGATACAAATGTAGACATTGAATAATGTTTATTCAGAACTCGTAGTTTTTTATTACTGTCTGATCAATTAATGTTTAAGTGAATTATCCTAATGCATCTTGAAAGCGAGCGGATCTTGTTGGGATGCGTGGTCTACATGTACATCTTGAGTAACATGAGGTACATGTAGTTTTGGTTTGATACAACGATTTTCGTCAACACGGAGCAAATTTCCTTGTATTGATATTTAAATAAATTAGCTGTAATCAGCTGACAAAAATCAATTAAGAAATGTTTAATATATCTTTAATTTTAAGATATAAAGTTGAATATAACCGGTATTTAAAAGTTGAAGTTAGGGGTGACGCTTAAGATACCAGAAATGAATGATGGACAATATTTCCATAATAATTCCCTTTGTGTCTTTACAGTAAATCATACTGATCAGGTATTTTGTTTAACAAGTCCATTAAACCAGAATGAACTTTGTGAAAAGAAAAATCATGTTGAAAATATAGTTTATTTGTCACTAAAAGTCCAATCTGGTAATCACAGGGTATACTATTGTCAATTGTTTTGGGGCTGTTTTTGGAATTTTAAGATTTCCTTTATATTTTTCTGGCCCCCCTTTTTTTTTTTTTTTTTTACTGATTTTATAACTGTCTTGTCAAGAAGTTTTGTATAAAACAATCTTTATGATTATAAATTGAATAAACAGCAGGAAAGATAAGATTTTAATTTCAAAAATGCAATGTTATTAATAAAAAATGGCCTATTAGAGACATTGCTTTGTTTCAGATTTAATAATAAAAAAAAAAGAGATAAAACAAAAAATGTAACTGAAAAGTAATGGTCATAACTGACATTAATTAAAGTAATGCATTGCATTTAAATAACTCATACAATATTTTATCGAAAGATGGATCCATTTCAATTATATCCCATTACTTTGAAAAAATAAACGTAATGATTACAATGCATTACCAATTACCCCCAGATCTGAGCAGATAAATTTAACTAAAAGCAATATTTTGATGCAGATCGCTAAGTGAATCATGAAGAAATATCCACAGTGATTATGTTAGAAACCTTTGTTAATTTTAGGTTGCCATTAATGGAGAATACAGGTCTGGTACTTCTACTATCAATGTTACTTCTGTCTCATCATTTTGGTAAAGTTCAAACAATGTTTGACTGCAAGATGCTACAAGCTGCGATTCTTGTCCTGTCAACCGTGGTTTTCACTGCAGGTATCTAGAAACATATTTTAATATTCATGTATATAAAAACATTATTTAGAATTTTTTAAGTATTTACTTTTGAACTAATATACTGATTGAATTGCTTTCAGACTATGTTGGAGGTAAAAGTATTTCTTTGGAAAAGCTGACATTGTTTATAGCAGCTTTTCTTTTGGTACAATGTCCAGAAATCAATCTTCTAAAACATTTCTTCAGTTCACCTGAGCTGAGAGGTGAGTTTTGTTTTGTTTTGTTTTGTTTTTAATTATCTTTTGTCTGCCTGTGAAGTTAACACTTCTACCGCTCAATAACGTCAACAAAGACTTCTCACATAGGGTGCTTCAGAGTGTAAATGAGTCCCAAATTTGTGACCAACTTAGAAATTGCTTTTTTTTTGTTTAAGAGTCAGATTTATTGGAAATTATGAAAATAGAAACGGTCATTAAAACGTTTTTTAAAGAATAATTACGACAGAAACTACAAAACAAATGCAAAAATACTTCTTTTTAATTTAAAATGTAAGTTTCTTGTTGGATGGCAAATTAGATAATTGTATTTTACCTCTACCGGAAGAGCTTATTGATAATAAGGTGTCCGTCGTCCATTCATCTGTCTGTTTGTCTCTAAACAATTGTTCAAAATACTTCCCCCGCCCTTCAGTTTTGATTGGATTTCAATGAAACTTTCTAAACAAGTAGACTACCCTAAGATACATAATTCTGTATATCATTTTGTTACCATGCTTACTAAAAATAAAATATTTGTGCAAATCTTTTAAAATGTTATGTTTGTAACAGTGATGAGGAACAAATAATTTACACTTTTTAAAACAAGGCTTCTTTTTTCGTGAATGCACTTTTTTGCATTCCGTGAGTGGAAGATTAATTATGATTAGATTAGGTTTAAGTTTGAATTTAGATTTTAAAAATAAATCAATGTGCTTCAAATACACAGCGTGGCTTGAGAGCTTCAATTTTTCATACTTATTTTTATTTTACATTAAACTTCGCTAATATAATAGATGTTATTAATGATATTTTTAACATTATAGGAAATGGTATCCCAGAAACGATTATTAAGACCACCGCCACCACAAAACCACCAGATACTACCACAGTTCCTACCACAGTTCCCACCACAACGGCAGGGGTTATATCAAAATAAGGAAAAAATCTGTAAGAGGAAACTTCAATAAAATATCAATAAAATATCAATAAACTTTCTTGTATAATGTTCTAATGAAACAAAAACGAAACGAAAACGAAAAATACTTTTAGATCAAGTAAATATTGACTTATTTAACTTGATATTTTACTTTCGAAAAGTGTTTAAAAAAAGCATTAAGAACCAATTGTTTTATACCGAAGTGCAATGCTTAAAAAGATCAATTAAAATTAACATTTTCTTGCAAGTGTAGAGACCCAGGTTCCAGAGGCATAAAACTACAAACTACTGAGATGAGTTCTCTTATTGGTCGTAGTCTCAGTTTCACAAAGGAATTCATTACTGAAAAATGAAACTGAGATCAAAAGTAAGCTAGTCTACTATAGTAACTTTGATGGCTCCGAATACTAAGTACTATAAACAATATTTTAAAAAAACGTACATGTCAAGGACCGTATAGTTAGATTATGACGACTTTTATACTCAGGACCTATAAAATCTGCATTAATTAATCTGCATCAAATCAATCATTCTGACCTATTTATCCAGGATCTATATACTATATTTCAAACTCCATCATCCCTTATTTTCTAATCCAGAATCTATCTACTAGCATCATATGAAGCATCTTCCAAATTTCCCTACTTAGTACTATCTATTATTTATCAAACTCCATCAAACTTACTTCCCTACCCAGGACCTATCTACAATATATCAAACTCCGTCATTCTAGTTCTCCTATGCAGGACCTATCCACTATATATCAAACTCCATCACCCTAGCTTCCCTATCCAGGACCTATCTACAATATGTCAAACTCCATCATCCTATCCAGGACCTATCCACTATATATCAAACTCCGTCATCCTAGCTTCCCTATCCAGGACCTATCCACTATATATAAAACTCCGTCATCCTAGCTTCCCTATCCAGGACCTATCAACAATATATCAAAATCCATCATCCTAGCTTCCCATCAAGGACCTATCCACTCTATGTCAAACTCCATCATCCTAGCTTCCCTATCCATATCTAGGACCTATCTACAATTTATCAAACGCCATCATCCTAGCTCCTTATCCAGGTCCTATCCACTATATATCAACCTCCATTATCCTAGCTCCCTATCAAGGACCTATCTACTATATATCAAATTCGATCATTTTACTTCTATATCCAGAACATATCTTCTACTTTCCAAACTCCATAGTCCTGTCTTTCATACCCAAAACCTATTTACTATTTATCGAACTCCATCAAATTAGTTTCCCTATCCTGGACCTATCTACTATATATCCAACTCCGTAATCATGACTTTCCTACCAACAACCTAGTTTCTATATATCAAACCCCATCATCCTAGTTCACTTTCCAGGACCTTTCTACTATATAAAACTCTAACCTCCTGACTTTCTTTCCAGGACATATCAATTATATATCAAACTCCATAATCCCGACTTCCCCACAACCTAATTTCTATATATCAAACTCCGTCATCCTGTCTTTTCCATCCAGAACTTATCCACATATATATAAAAACTTCATCACACTTACTTCCCTATCCAGGACTGGACCTAAATTTCCTTTATATATGGAACTAGACCATGACTTTTATATCCAGGACATATAGGACATCTGGTATCTATATACCGGGTATCAAACACCATAATCCAGACTTTCATATCCAGGACCCATCTACTTTTTATCAAACCCCATCATCCTGATTTCTATATCCAGAACCTATCTATTACATATTAAACTCCATAACCTTAGTTTCTGTTTCCAGGATCTGTCTACAATATATCAATTAATCTGACATTCATTGATTTTTTTTCTAAAATTTTTTCTCATGCAGGCAAATAAACAAGCAAAGCTTACAATAATGAAACCAAGACAACTTGGTTAATTATACATAAAACATGTTGTTTTGAAAAATTACAATGTGATGAGAACAATTATTTTTTAATATAACTTAAGCTCCTCATGCACTTTTATGGTGTATGTTTGACTGTACGTATCGTGATCAACAAGCATAAATGCCCGATATTCGACCCCAGTAAGGGAACCAGACACAAATCAGACAAGTTCATGTAAGATGAATGAATAGTTCTCGTTATAACGTAATGGCAACACTGAGAGGTGTGAAATCTGATGGAAGTGTTCATAATCTAGGTTTTTGGATGTTTAACCATATTTGACTTCCATGGGCTTTCACACTCAGAATATTATGGAAATTCATTTTCTTGGAGAATTCTTGCATATTGTACACATTCACGAGAAAAAAAATGAGAATTTTATTGTAAAGGTGATTCAAACATAATACAATATTACTTTTGTGCAAAATGTATATTCATATCTATGTTATGAAGAGATTCTTTGAAATGCTTTGGTATTGATTACGAGTGACAGTGAAAATGTAATGGAAAAATCTATCTACACAACATAAAGGTAAAAAATAACGAACAGTGATCTGAAAAAAATATATTAATAAATCCGAGAACAGGTCATAAAACACGGACCCCTAGAAATTCCAAGGGTGGGATCAGGTGCATGGGAGGAGAAAGCATCCCCTGTTGACCCATTACACCCACCATGAGCCTTATGTATTGATCTAGTAGTAGAACATTCCGTAGTGAAATTCAGTATAAAAATAAAGGCCTGACGACACATCAGCCAAAATACGACTAAATGATAGGTTATATACGCAAACAATGTCTATATAACGACCAAACAATTTACGAAATACTTTCTTAAAACGAGGTTGTTTAAATTCCTGTAACATCATGTTACTAGTATCTGTCAGTACCCTGCCTCGGTTTAAAAAGTGATCGTACTTAGAGCATGCTTTTTAGCAATGAATAATTTGGGAGATATAAACACCATACGCGGGTGATTGCGGGATATTACTGCATAAGTAAGAAAAGTGGAAAGTGGAAAAACTGAAGTCATCTCGTTTGTCGTACAATTTAATTGTTAGTTGACCTGTATCGTTTATAGTCAGTAAATCATGCAAATATGAAACAGATGTAGCAGACGCTATGGTATCTTTTATTTTAAGTTCATTGGATATATCGAGTCGAAATAAGAATGGAAGTATCTATTGTTAATTGATAATACGCCGTCTAAATGTCGAGTAGAGGGCAGTAGCAAGTGTTTTCTTCTTATGTTAAAGTTTTTGTATAATTCTACTTCATAGGAAAATAACAACAGGTCGGCTAATAAAAGGGCACAATTAGTGTTCGTGGTAATTCCAAAAGTTTGAACGAAGACTTGGTCTCCAAAGACTGTGTTCATGTTGTCAATGAGTAACATCTGCTTTTAATATCAACTTCAGAGTACTTGTGTGTAGAATCAGAGTGAATTTTAACAAATTAATTTGGTTAGTGACCAATCATAGAGACGAAACTTTCCGAGGTCCATTTTTTATTGAAGAAGGAGTTATCTATGATATCAGAAAGCATAGTTTTTAATTCATCTTGAGAAATTGTTGCATTAAATGGAGAAAAGTCGTTCGTTTTGATGATACTGACACATGAAAAATTTGGCAATTTTAAATTTTCTAACAAATTTTTGGATTTTGCGAATCCACATCTGATTTACACCATATTCTAGAATATGCTGTAGAGAAGAACGTCAAAAAATTTCTCCTTAACAGCAGTTAATATTTTTGTGAGGAGTAACGAAAGGAGCTTAGTAGGTCCTTGCTGAACTGGTACAAAATTTTTTTTGTTGTGCTTGAAAAATAATTCTCTATAGAAAGTTTCCACTTTCGTAAAATCATATTCTCAGAGTCGGTTTCTCTCAAAAGATATAAATATATTTAATTTTCGAAACTATTTTTGTTGTGTCACATAAACAAAAATAGAGAGAATGCAGAGCTAGCGCATGTGTAGTGGCTTTATAAACAAATTGCACGATTGAAGTCAGAAAAACACGGGGTATTCTCTTACTTACTCTTGGCTTAAAAAGAAACCCAAACTGATCAAAAGACCTAGAGTAGGTATTTATACAAGAAATCACATATTTAGTATCTGCGGAAATTGCCAGTACTAAACTCCAATTCAGAACATGATAAAAGGTATGTCAAACGATATTTTCACGTGTTTCTCACCTCAAAGTTTGTCTAACTTTGCTAAACTCGTGGTCTCAAACAATTTAATTTCCAAAACTTTTTTTGTTTTGTCAACGTGGTTTTTGTCTTTGATTTCTATTAGTTATATTTTTGTTAGCCAAAGAAAAAGCAGTCGCATGATTTATTTCTTTACTAATGGTAAACTTTGGGTAATGACAAGTGGCAAGAACCTTTGAATCGCACACGTTGTAATTAACTTTGATCATTTTATTTATTTATTTATTTATTTATTTATTTATTTCATAACACAATAATATTGGCCTAGATAATATAAGAAGTCCAATTGTTTTGAAATTTTCAATACATATTTTTGAACTAAATTTTTGCGATAAAATAGGTTCCTTTTTCAATACTTGAAAGATCGAGCATTGTTTCCGATTTTCATCAATCGTAGATCTGGACATATTTACTGTCGATAATGTTTTTCAGGAATTTTGTTCATGCAATGCATTCAATTTTTTTTAATAAGTTAAGAAGAAATAAAAATTATTATATTTATTTGTGTAGGTTTTCTTTCGAATGTATTTTATGTGAGATCGCTTTCGTTTCAGATATGATTAATGTATAATGATTGTGGACCACTGATTTTACGTTATCAAATCAAAAAAGAAATGAAGTTACATTTGAGAATGAAACTCGCATTTTAAACAACCATGAAATATGCTGACCGAAGTTTATCATACTTATTGTTAGGCCATTATTTATACACTGAACTGTCTACTGATTTTTCCGGGGGGTTTTTCGATCATGACAAGGAGAACACGGCGGGTGTGACCGGTCGGCAGGGGATGCTAACTCCTCCATGGCACCTGATCTCACCTCTAAGTTTTGAGGTCCGTGTTTGCCCTGCTCCAAATTTGTATCGTTTCATTGGACTTTCGAGAATGAATACTGTTCGTTATCTTCATATTTCTTATATAACATAAATAACATTGCTCTTTCTCATTAATCCTTTCAACAATACAAATTGTGAACTGGACAAAAAAGACTTCTGAAACAGTAGAGGTGGGATCAGCTGTCTAAGAGGAGAAGTATCCGCTGTAGATCGAACACCCCGCATTGATCAGGTAACAGAAGTAAAAAGAAAACTATGTCACAATTATAGTACGAAACATCTCCGGCAAAATATGTCTTTGCAATGAAGATAACAAACAATGGTCGATTTCATAAAAACCTACAAACAATACAAATCTGTGAATAGTGCATGAAACATGGACCTATGGAAATTCTAGAGGTGTATTCATTTGCTTCGGATGCGCAAGCTTCCCTGTCGACCGAGCAAGCCCGCTGTTATCCCTGTAATGATCAGGTAGAAGGAGTCCTCTATAATCAAATGCAATGACTTAACAAATGGTATGAAACATGCAGACAGAATGCCAAACCCAACGAAAGGTTGTATTTGCAGTACAAGTAAGTTATTCAAAGGAAATATCGGCGATTTTTGTGATAAAAAATACAGTCTAAATCAGGATGACGGTTCTTTATAATACGTTACTTATATGAGACAAAAGTAAATTTGGTAATAAATTACGTATTGAGGGCGATTAGATTTTCCATTTAGAACAGTCACGTGATTTAAGCATAAATGCTTGCAGTACTGAGGCCATTTATAAATTCGACGATATATCTGAATGTTGAGTTTAATGTCACAACAAGAGTTTATTTTTCTTAAGTATTTGTTTTTGAATAAATTTTGCTTCAAGGAATATAATGAAGGTATGCAATTAGTGCCCAGTGGAATTCCACAGATTGATGGAAGACCGTGTCTCCAATGACTAAATAGATATTGTGAATGAGGAACTGTAGCATTTTTATGACAACTTCAGAGTACTTGTGTGTAGAATCAGAATTATTTTTAACGAAGTAAATTTGTAGCTGACCAATCACAAATTATAAAAAAAAAAATTTTGAGGAAGCAGTTGGCTATGCTGTCAAAAAGCTAGCTCTTTAAATGGTTGTATTAAGAGTAGGAATGGTAAGTTACCCAAACAGGTAAATATCAATCAGAACACTATAATTAACCAATTCACTTTTCTTTGTTTTATATTATGCAGTAAAAGGATGGTCCAACTATTTTAAACTTTATTTAAGAGAAGACATATCAATATACTTATATTTGTTGCAAATTATCGCAATCAAGCTATTTGAATACTTGATGACATTAGGATTGCGAAAAAATATTTTTCGTGATTTTTGAAATTTCCAAAACAAGGCATTTCATTTTGCTTTTTTAAAAAAATGTAATTCTATTACTGATCGAATTCCATTTAAGTACAAAACAAATATTGTGTGTATTTCTTACTGGTCATTGCATCATGTAGAGAAATACATATACAGAGTTATACTCCTTACAGAAGTGATCGATTGCATTCCATAACGTACTATGTACTTACTCGTATTCGCCTTTCATTTTCCCTCTTACCTTTATGAGGCACCCACCACGGGATTAAATGTTGATTTCTCTCTAACAGAAAGATTGTTGCCCTCTTATGTAAACCAACATAATGCTGATGTGTAAAGATCTGAACATCATTTTTCGAGTATTTTCAGGTAATACAGAAGATTTCTCACGTCAATCTCCAATTCGGAAAATGTTTTTGTGACTAAAAACGAAATATGAAAATTTTTCAGTTTACATTGGAACAAAGAATGATAGCAAAATATGTCTTTTTATTCCGCCATTTCCGGTAAAATTATACCTCTACCTAAAAATTGATTCAAACTTCTCAGGAACCTGAAAGACATGGAACAAAGATCTCTAGTCCATTTGATTACTTTACTTTTGTTGTTGAACCTGATTGGAAGTGCTAAAACTTATTTATATTTTGATATGGAGTGTTTAGAATGGAAAATTATAATCAGCATTTTGTCCTGCTTACTGCTATCAGGTAGGTGATTTATTTGATCGTTAATAGTTTGGCTCCCATGTCCCCTCTATCCATGCCAACAGCAACATGTTTTCTTTTCTAGTCACTAAACTTGGCAGAAATATTTATCAAAACTTGAGAGTAACCAAGTATTTCTTATTTTATATTTTTTACACAGTGTCTGTACATGATATGCATTTTAGTTTTTTAAATTTGAATTTGTGGCACTTTTTTTTCGTACATTTTCAGGACAAAACGTTACAGATGAAAGCCGTGCTCTTATTATAACGGTGATCATTCTTATTCCTTGTCCAAACAATCAAAGTCCAGGTAATGCTCAAGGTGTAACATCCAGTCATTAATGATACTGCTGGTAACAGGTTAAGCTCAATTAATGTGTACTATCTTTACTGTTACCACCTCTAAGACCATAACTTAATTGCTGGTAACTGGTAAAACAGGTATGATATCCTGTCGTAACTGATACTGCAGGTAACAAGTAAATCAAAAGGTATAATATCCCGTTTTTACTGATACTGCTGGTAACGTGTAAAGTTCTACATATTTTGTATTTTTTATACTATTGCACTCATTCTATTTAGAAAATATCAAAACAGTAGCAGAAAAAAAATTAGAAATTTGACATGAGTTTTGCAATTGAGTCTCTGTTCTTTAGTTTGTTTCTAATTTCAACAGGTTCCATCTCTGGAACTAGGTCATCGGTGTCAACAGCGGAATTTGTTCCCAGTGGCAGGGGCGGATCTGTAATTCCTGTAACCACTGACCCAAGCATTACCATTGTGTCCTAGATATTTCAATAAGACTGTATGAATATTAAAAGTTATTGATTGGTTGTGATTTGTGAATAAAGATCAGTTTATTAGATAAAGTTCAACGACAAATAAATGAAATTATTATGAAACAAGAATGCTGTATTCACGTATGTTTATATATGAAACTTTGCTAAAGCGGACGGCTTATCATTCCATCAAAATAGTCTTTTCACTTTTTTCCGAACGTCAACATTATGTATTTCTTCGAGATAGCCGTTAGAATTGACAGTTTTGGTGTATGTGAGAGATTATGGATCAGTCTATCAAATATGATTCATTACGTGGCGAGTGAGTTACCTTTTTACCCACGTAGTCGCACGAGTCGCCACGTAACATTCACAGGTTATATCTAACCATTCATATTTGTTGAACAGTATTTTTATTCTTGTCCATAAGGAATTATATCATTTATTAACTACTGCAGAAATATAGAGATAAAATCTGGATATATTATCATACTCTACATCCATACTATTCTATTACGTCGAAAAAAGTTAAATGTGCAATGATTGCTATATGATTAAATATCGTTATGAGTAGGTATTTCATTTTTCTGTATTAATTTCTTAATTTATTATGAACAGTTTTTATTCGTGAAAAGAAAGGAACGTAATAAAAGAAGTTTTGTAACAAGACAATAAATTCTTAAATTGATTATACTAATTAATTTTCTGAATCGTTCAAATATGCTTACATGAAATATGGAGTTAAAGAACGGTAATTAAGTTCCAAAGATCATTGAAACAATACAAATCGGGAGCAGAGCAAACTTGGACCTCTTAAAGCATCAGAGTCGGATCAGGTGCCATGGAGGAGTAAGCATCCTTTGTCGGCCAGTCACACAAGCGTGTGCTCCTTATCAAGATCGGGCAAACATAAAAATCCGTCGACAATTCAGTGTGTAATTAATGTCCTAACAAATAGTATGAGAAACATCAGTGAGCATTCGTCTTGAAAGTTTGTATTTGCTGATAAGGTCATTGTAACGACATTAGAACATACCAAATATTTTTCTCTCTAATTTTCTCAATATTTGATTTACATCAGATTTCAAAATAATGCAAATGAATAGATATACATGTACTATAATTAATGATATTGAATAGAGTGATTTTTTAATTATATAATATTTCCGATTACATTCCTCATTATGTCTGTATACTACAGATTACTGAGTAAACGCAGGAGAGCATTTCCACATATTAATGAACATAAGGAAATCAAAATTGATTACTGGTGTATACTTTCGATAACATTATATTTATATCGTCTCAAACTTTCCTTTAATGATTTTGTGATGTAACTAGCTAAAAATTTATACATCAGTAAATCAAGTGTATTTTTTAGATAAAAATCTATCAATCAAAAGCTAGATAAAACAAATCCTTGTTACATTATATGAACAATTTTTTTAAGGTAACTAGTTTAACATTTCGTTCTTGCAGAAGATTGAGGTGACACTATTGCAATCGCTGAAATTGATCATTGATATTTCATGTCATTTTTAATCTTTTCGAAAATGAAATATTTATCTGTACGTCAAAAAATCTTAAATATGTCAAACTACGAAGACAGTATGTTTGCAAAGTAAACAGTAAGAGGAAATGATTTTGAAAATGATCAGGAAATTGACAAGACATTTACCTATCTAGATTAACCAGGGGTAGACTTCTATTGGGTACATTTGACCTATCTTAGAACCTTTTGTATTTCATGATTACAACGTGAGTTTTCACTTACCTAAGCAACTTCACAGGGGTCCAAAAGTATGGAGAAGACCACAATATTACATATTATTACATATTACATAATCTAAATTTGCATGCATTCCGTTATTTTCACAAATAAGACTAAGAGAGATGAAATAATCATTGTTACATCATACAGATGAAGTTTTCATTCTCCCAGATTTAAGTTTCCCAGTATTTTTTTTTTTCTTACTACCTGAACACAACGTATACGGTTTCTACTCAATTCAAGTAAAACTTGTTATATAGAGGAAATAAATAATATTTTTAAAAAATCTCATTCTAAAGAAAAAAATTCGAAATATGAAAAACCTTTAACAGATCTAGTTATGATGAGTATATTATCGTAGAACTGGTTCGTCTTTTTTTATATTCCAGGATACTAATTTTGTAAATTTCTGCGGTAAAGTTGCATCGCAGAAAATTAAATTGAAAGGAAAAAAAACTCATGTAATATTTCATTTAAAGAAATGTAAATATAACGGACAGTTATATTCAAAAGTCCAAGGAAACAATACAAAGTCTGGGCAGAGCAAGCACAGACCTCTGAGAACATCAGAGGTGGGATCAGGTGTAATAGAGACTAAGCAGAGATAACGAACAGTATTCAAGCTCAAAAGTCCATTCATACAATACAAATCAGGAGCAGAGCAAAGACGGACCATTAAAACATCAGATGTGGGATCACGTACCATGCAGGAGTGAGCATCCCCTGCCTACCGGTCAAACCCGCCGTGAGCTCCTTGTCATGATCGGCAAAAACGGGAAAATCCGTAGAAAATTCAGTGTGTAAATAATTTTTTAACAATTAATATGAAAAACATCAGTCAGAATTCGACTTAATGATAGATTGTATTTGCTGACAAGGTCATTGCATCGACCATAGAACTTGCAAAATGATGACTTTAAACGAGACTGTTGATATTCTTGTTTCATCAACTTGTGTGGCAATAGCTTGCCTCGTTTTAGAAATTGTTCGAACGAAGAGCATGCTCTTGCGTATCATATCAACTGAAAGATATAAACCACATATGCAAGTGATAAGGGTTTACTGCTACATAAGTAAGGGAAGTTGACGATTGAAAAGTTGAAGTCATCACGTTTATCAAAAAGTTTGATATATTTTAAGGCCACTACAAGTTTTCTTCTTCACGGGTAGATTGATTAATTGTATGTTGTTTTACGTCCCATTCGATAATTTTTCACTCATATAGAGACGTCATCATACACCGGTGAAGAGCTTCAAATTTAGGCCTATACTCGGCACTCAGGGCCGTTGAGCTGTGAGGGTTCTTTATCGTGCCAATGCTTACTGTGACACGGGATCTCGGTTTTTAAGGTCTCATTCGAAAGACCCGTGACTTTCACTTCTAGTGCCAGGCGCTTGGCGAAGGAACAGTCACTAGCTACCTATGTTTACGTCTTAGGTTTGACGCGGCGCAGCGAGCGGGAATCGAACCCCGGTCTCACCATCTCGAAGCGAACGCCCTACCACTAGGCTACCGTGACTAGTTTCTCGTGTAGAAGATTTTTTTATATAAATTTTCTTCAATAGACTATAAAAACAGGTCTAATCATAAAAGGGGCATAATTAGTGCCTATCGAATTGCTGCAGAGAGTTGGAAGACTTGTCTCTAAAGAAAACAAAGATATTTTGAAAAAGGAAATATAATCATTTTAAATTGTCATTTCCCTCGGAGAGATTATAGATAATCATGAATCATTGTACGAGGATTGAATGCCTGAAGTGAAGCTGGCGGTCTAGCAATAAAGACTGTGTGAAGTTTATATTACAATAAGTAAATTAATATTGTTTTTAAATTTAATGTCTCTAGAAAAAAATAAAAAAATAAACAGTTGTTCTTGCTTATAAATACCATCTATATGTCTTTTTTCGGATTTTTTTTTTTTCAATCTAAATTATCCGAAAAACTTTTCTTTTATATTATATACTCTAGTCATTCGATAACCTGCAGCCTTTTGTAAATTTGAACAATATTCGGCATCAAATTTTGTCAAAAGATCAAACATCAAAACTTAAAGGCACCAAAAAATGATATTGCCCAAGTGTTGGAATACACATGATTAAGAATCATTGTGGGTGGGTTTTTTTTCCTTTTTTTCATGGATATCGGGAATAGGCTTATTTATATTTCCTGTTTACATGTATTGAAAAATTTTCGCCCAGCTTAACAACTCAAAAAAATTTACATTTCACTTTTTAATCTGTAACATTATTGAAACCAAATAAATGATATTTAAGGCTTTCTTGAAAACCTACTTGTGTTAAAGAGGTTTTGTTGATGTAGTACGGATGCTGACATTTAAAAAAATTATAGAACATAGGTTTAAATAAAATCAGTTTACCTAATATCGTTATTAAAATGCCGTATATCAGGAGGTCAAAACGGACAATTTATTGCTTTTTCATATCTCCCAGCCAGATTGTTTTTATAACTGATAAGATATATGAAAAATTATATAAGATTTTCCTCTTTGCTGCGGCGTGAAACTCTCATAAACGTCTTTTTACCACCACAGAGGGAAGGGAATATGTTTTTGCGACGACATGTACCTCTAATGCATATCTCGCATATATGTAAAGAATGATTTTTTGAAAATTTATTTATTTATTTATTGGGTCTTAAAGAGTCAATAAATATTATTTTCATTAGATAATTCGAAAATTAAATTCAGATAAATTAAAAATTTTATATGCTTCAGTTGATTACTAAGGTAATCGTAAACTTAATTTAATTTTGATCAGGCAGACGGAATATTCCATAGTCAAATTTAATATAAAAACAAAGGCCAATAACAATTGGCATAAAATGTGCCAGACAAAATCGATGTAATGATAGGTTATATTTGCTAATAAGATCATTACAATAACCATAGAATTTACAAAATGTCGACTTTAAACGAGGTATTTAAATCTCTGTAACATCAACTTATTTGTCAGTAGCTTGGCTCGCTTTAAAGAGCATTTTCTTTAATATCAAATAAGTTAGGAGACATAAACATCATACATGTAGCAAAAGATATTACATTCAGAAATTTTCTATTTTACTTTACTTTTCATGTAATATTATGTGCTGATAGGAGGAAATGTGAAATTGAATAATATATATGAGAGGTTTGTTGATTTAGAAAATAAGGGTTTTGATATCGAAATATGCCTCCAAAAGGTTGTTTTTCTACAAACAATGCAGAGGGGTTTTTTTTTTTACTAAATGAATGAGATAAATTACGTACGGCCAAATTTTCATGTTTTCAACAATCCTTATTAATGTTGCATCAAGAAAGATTGAAATAAATCTATTTGCTTCTAGCATTAAAACAAAGGGGAAAAGTCCATAAATAGTAAGATCGATAGAATAACATTTATTATATAAAATCTGACAATCAAATAGAAACATGATATCCCAAACCTGAAAGCTATAGTAAATTATAAATATTTATTTATTTTATACAGACGTGTTTCATTCATCCTCCATAAGAGATTTCAGTCTTTCTTTACTGCAATCATTGTCAGTCTATATAGATTCTTTTAGTATACCGATTAATTTTCATAACACTTAAATTTCAGGTTGTGTGATAACAAGATAGCATACAGGTTCAAAGTACAGTGTCATGAGCTCATAAACATGTTATATAATTTTTTTAAATAATAAACATGTAATATAATCAATAATTTTCAAAACCCTGCATCTCAAAATCAAAAAATACATGTTATATCAATCGCCCGGCATATTTCTGTAAAGTAGGTCAAAGTTCAATGTTAAGAGAACTGTAACGCTGTAATTTTTCATAATGTTTTATGGTAAATAATGCACATGCTAAAGAGATATGCTTTCCTCTTGAATGTTCAAAATATGCTGTATATCGGCACAATGAACAATTTTGAAAAGGTGGTCAAGGTCAAGTTTAAAGGTCAAGGTCGGTAAGCATGGTATCTTACAAAAGTCAAAGTGCCGAGCAATATACGTGCAAATTATCAAAACCATACCTATTGCAGTTCTCAAGGTTGTGACCAACGGAAAGACTGACGGATGAACAGCTAGATAGACAACGCCTGGTAAGTGATCCTTAAGTGTCGCTCTGCTCTGTAGACGACACAAAAAGAGTGATTGATCTTTGAGATAAAAAACATTTTCATTGTTAACAAACCTCGCCATCCAATCAAATGAAACTTCCTGAGAAATACGAAAACGGATATAATACCGCATATTTGAGCTCGTCTCACAATATGCGTCGTTATCAAAGCTCTACCCTATTATTAATGTCATCATTCGCCTCTTATTTTGCAAGAAACTGATGATTGAGTAAAGTCGGAATTTTGTTATCCACCCATACAGTGTCGGTACTTAGTCACTATGTTTCCGGGTTATCTCCCCTTTTCTATGCATCAATGAAAGTGAAAGGTGGGTGATGAAAGTATCTGATTTAATTTTTGTATTTTGAAATACCCTCCCACCTCAACCCTTGAGCTAGGTGTTTAAGTATACCCTTTCTCCTTTCGTACATCTACATAGTTTTACATGATTGGGCTATACCTATATTTATTGACAGTTATGGAAATGTTAATGAGATTCTTTTCTGCTTTGGGTTTTTTGTTTTTGTCTTTTTAGAAATTAGCGGTGCCGTTGAAGGAGACCAACGATGTTGATCAGGATTGCCTGTTATTTCCGTTTAGGACCTTTTGAATGATTTTGGGCCAAATACAGTATCCAGCCGAGGAGTTCGGGGAAAAACCATACTTCACAGTGGTCAGATTGGCGAAATCGTCACCTTCAATTTAACCGTTGAACTATTTATATTCTTGACTTGTTGTGGTTGATGTTGATATATGTGATGGTTGATGTTGATATATGTGATGTTGACTTTGAAAATTATATCTCATATTGAGTAAATCTAAAGCAAAATTATGTAATATAATTGATATAATTAATTATAATTAATATAATTAAAGATAATTTGTGTTGAAATGTGTCCGTAGCACGATTGAGGTCAACCCAGCGTGCTACTTTTCCCGTCAGGGAGGGCACAACTTAATTGTTGATGTTGGGGGATGTGCCAGTTTGCCGGCTGCCCCACTGTTGTGTAGACCACTGTGGACAATACCTGCCAACTCGAATAAAACATATAAAATAAATAAGGCATTTGTTTTAAATATATTAAGGTCTTTGATAAAACAAGTTTATTCCTATGACAAAAAATACACTTAAAGGTAAAATGGATAAAAGCAGTGAAAATTGTGCTTTAATTATTAAATTTTGATTTCTTGGGTGATTTTCATATATTTTATATATCTACATCTGAAAGATTGCAACCTTTTGGGGATATTATTAGTTACATAGTTTTGTAGTGACAGGGTACGGGATGATACCTGGTTAGTAAATTTCATACCTGGCGAGGCGAAGCCGAGCCAGGTATGAAATTTACTAACCAGGTATCATCCCGTACCCTGTCACTACAAAACTATGTAACGAATTTACCCCACCGTTGAAATGTTTATGGTCTGTGGTTTGTAAAATTGTTTTTCTCCGCTATATGTTTCATCACTCATACAATGCCTATTATGACGTCACGTTGTGTGACGTAATGTTGTTTTGCGAGTGTTTCATAACGTACTGACAGTTTCGAAGACTTTTAGTAAAGTGAGAAAAAGGTTCCATCTCGTTAATCAGGTTGATTAACTTTTTACTTATCAACAGACACCCGCAAACCTCGTAAACTCGAGTTGTTTGAATTGTTACAAAAGAACGATAAAACGATAACTCTGCATCAACCATGTATTGATTTTCAAGCGACTAGGTATAAGTAATACACCCCTTTCACGTGACAGACTTCAACCAATCGGAAGCAAGGATTTCATCGAAAAATCATCAGAGGTGGGGTAAAGAAACTTTACAGCTGATTTTGTTTACCGATGTATCCTACAAATGAAATATCCTTACCCCAGTATATAAACAAAGCTATCTTAAACTCTAACGTCATTGATTGATTGTTCTTTCTATATTAATATTACTTCACTTAGGGCAGTTATGTTAGTTTAAGAGTTGTTGTAAAATGTGCTTTATAAATAAAATTAATTATTACATTGTGAATCGGTAACGATCTTCTAATAAAACTAATGTCCAAATAACTATATCTCACTTCCATTCCCAATGACCGTGTAGTGTAGGACAGAATTCCATCGGCATCGAAAACAAGGTTTTTGACTTGCCTACGTGGCCGAGCGGCCTAGCGCGCTGTTCCTGTACTACCAGGAGAAAGATTCCGTAGGTCGAGAGTTTAACCCAGGGTTATGGCGGAAGTGGGTATCCTTATGAAAGTGAATTTCTTTGTGCTTTCTATATTAATATTTCTTCACTTAATTAGGGCAGTTATGTTAGTTTAAGAGTTGTTGTAAAAATGAGGTAATATATATGAAGGCCGGTAACACGGTTGAAATATTCAAATACAACACTACTGATGAAGGCCTGTAACACGGTTGAAATATTTCAAAAAGTGTTTTAAAGTTTTTTTTAATTATATATATGAATCAGTTGCGTAGATGATTTGTTTCTAATTTCTAGTATTTATCACAAAAAGAATTTTGTTCCTTTTATATTCAACTCAATATAAATCAAATTTCATTTTGAAATGAAGTTTTTGGCAAAAATATATGATTTTGCTAACATCATATTTTGATTATTCTAAGGAGCTAAACTATTTTAGCAAAACATTGAATGGGTCATGAGTTGCATTTTTTTTCTTTAGATAACAGTAAAAGATGAATCAGAAAAAGGTAGCCAATCGAGTAAAACTTTGGACAACTTCCTTAAAGATTTATTAACCCTTCCTATATATATAGAAGAGAAATATTTTAAAATACATATGCAGATTCTTGTTATCAGCATGGACAGATATCAAATGTTTTCTGTTGTTCTCTACTTACATACAACAGGAGTCTTCGCTATCTACAGCAATGTAAGTGTTCTGAAGATTTGACTCCGAATAATCGGTATCGTCCGTGTTTCAAAGAATAGCAACAACCTCCAATTGTTCATTTTTCGCTATGGTAAAGCAAAAATTTTAATATAAACGATGAAGCATTTTAGGAAATATAGAAACAAAAGGCGCTCTATTAATTAATTGTCTTTTATTTGTGAAAAATGAAACAATTTCTCACCGGCAGAGTCAATCTTAGCTTTAGTGGATATATTTGTTTATATTTTACTTTTGTTGACATACTTACATTGTATTTTTCGAATCAGATTCTTCTAATTTCCTACTTTGGTGAAGCAATCATCAACTTAAATGTCAAAATACTCGTAAATCTTGATTGAATTTGCAAATATTCATCACCTCGTGTACAATTGAGTGTTTGGTCATTATATTTTATTGAGACAAGTATCTACTGATTATAAGGAATTGTTGGTACCATTCAGATTTTTTTTTTCAAATATATATAGGATCTCCCATGATTTGTAGTTGGATATGATTTTTATCCAACGAGTTGTGTGTTTTTTTTATCCCCGAGCCTTGGCGAGGGGATAAAAACACACAACGAGTTGGATAAAAGTCATATCCAACTACAAATCATGGGATATTCTTTTTATCCCATGTTTAATACTTCACAACCAATGTTTTACACTGTTTTATATAGGACTCCACTTTATTTTACTTCATCGCGCTAACGCAAAAACCATTGTGACGTCACAACTGTGGATTATGAAAAAGCTATCCAATGAGTCATATCCACGGGATAAAGGGGTAAACATGGGATAAAACAGGTTATTTTTTTTATTTTACTTTCCTCTTTACTATATCAGATACACAGATATAAATATGTTTTGTTCATTTTTATCTAGTTTACATTTTTGTATATAATTTAAAAGATGTCCAACTGGTGCCAAAGTTCACCATGTGTCAATGGTAGATGTGAAAACATAGAAAATGGATATATATGTAAATGTCAACCAGAGTTCACGGGAAGAAAGTGCGAAAAACGTAAGAAACGTAAGGGTCGTTCAATAAGTAATGCAAAAGGTCATCAAATAATGAGAAAAGCACAAGCGCAGCTCCTTTATGTATATAATCCTTCAAAGTATTCTCTGTTTACATTCATACATGCCTAAAGTATCTTTACCTAAAGCCGGAACAACTCAACATACCCAAGGGACACTAATGGATAGCACTCCCCACGACAGATCTTAAAAAGTACGCAGCAGTGTTAAGGCGTACTTCGAAGAAATCGACAGAATATAAACGTTCATAAATACAGGTGACTTTCGATCTCTCGAAGTTCAAGGGACCGCAAGAAAAGTTCGAGAGATCGAGGGGTTCGAGAGATAGAAAGTGAATAAAATCCGGAATTTTCAGTTCCGATCATCATTGTTCTACTATTATAAATACCGGAAGTATATGTTGATAATGTCGTTGCACGTTTTCATTCGTATTTTACAGGTAATTCACTTGATTTCAACAACAATGATCGTATTTTGAATACATAAAACGATCTCTTTAAGTTTCAATATTTATTTGTTCTCATTTCATAATTACATGAAACCTGAATAGCAGTCGTCGGCGTGGCTACCCCCAGGGCTTCATCGGCTCCTTCAACAGATTTCTCGTATTAAATGGGTATTCAATTCTTCAGATAGGATTTCTTGTGTAGTGTTTGTCATGCTGGGTTATGTAAACTCTAATAAAACTTCATAATCTATGAAAAATTATTGACACGTCTCTTAAATTATTTTCTAAAAATTATCGTCTCACTGTCAAGTCAAAATAAGTTGTGAAGCAATTCGTTTATAGTTTACCAATTGTAACCAATTAATTATATCAACACTCGGATGCTCACAGGTATTGTGTCATCTATGTAAACACCCAATTAACACCTCCATGCCAGCCCGAGGGGTTCACTGTTATCCAGGTAAGTCTAAGCTGCATTAATTTTACGCTTGATCGGCGTGTGCACACGCGCAGTCAAAACTTCGAGAGATAGAGAGTAAAAAACAATGAAATGTGTGTAACGGGACCCAGGTCTTGGTTCGAGAGATAGAGAACTTCGAGAGATCGGAAGTTCGAGAGATAGGAAGTAAATTTGCTTAGTTATATAGAAGAAAAAAACGGGACCGGAGGTTCACTTCGAGAGATCGAGAACTTCGAGAGATCGGAGTTCGAGCCATCGAGAGTCACCTGTACATACCTTTTTAAACTGAATTATTTTTGGAAAGCTACTTTATTTTCACATGACTTTAAATATTATTTGAAATAACATTGTATACCTCGCTCTGTACTGAATTTGGTTTGGTCACGTTATTTGACGGTCACGTGATAAATGCATATAATGTGTACTGTATGTAGGTCACAAACAAATTTCAATATCGCAAGGGCATACCCTAGTTAAAATTAAAAATTTAAGTAATAAATTGTTTCTACATAATCTGTAGTTTATGGAAAGTGCTGCTGCTTTAAATAGAATTCGCATTTTAATAGTTTAAATTTCAAGTCATCTGGCGTATGTCGAAATATCTGTGACCTTTATCAAGTATTTTATGTATTAATTAAGTAATGCTCTCGATTTCAGGAAAGCAGCAGCACTTTTCAAGTTAAGGAATATGTCTGTTATATATATTCAAAAAATGGTCAAGATCTATTAAGTGTATGCCCTTGCGAAAAGGTGATTTAATGAGGCACCTCGGCGTGAAACATGCACACCCTGTAGACAAAAACACGGTAGAATTAATTCAATACATTCTCTCGATAGTTTTTAAATAATGACACTCAACAAACGTTTCAGATTTGTATTAATGGTCTACCTAAGATTTGCAAATAATATTCTGTTTAATAATAAAATGCATTTTTCACTTTGAAAAAATTACTTGATCCGCCTCTCACTGCACATTAAATGCGTCAGATTTTACCATGATGACGTCATGTCGACAAGTGCATTGCGATCAGTGACTTGTTTATATCTTGCTGTGTGGGATTTAACTAGCGACAAAAATGAATGCAGTGGTAAGTTTTGATGTAGTTCATTACTCTTATGCAGTTTAGAATCGCAAATTATTTCATTTTCTGTTATTGTGAGGAATATGTCAATTTGTGTGATGTCACAGTAAACGTTTCCCGTATAAATTAGGCCCCGCCCCCTTTATGCAGCCTTAACAGAGCTGCGTACATCTTCCTTCGATGATTTTCTTGAGTATTTTAAATAAAGAGAATGTCACAATGACTAGGATGTAGCAAATACGGAGGATGGCTAAGCTCTGTAAACGTTCCTTTCTTCCAAATTTCATGTTCACCTCTATGCCTATTTATAGCAGCGTTGTCAGCTTCAAGAAATCACCATGGATACCGGTAGTTGAACTTCTCTTTCAGGAAACCTTCTTATTTTTTCCTTAAAAAAATTCCAACATAAAAGATTCCATTGATGGTACTTCGTTTTTGTGTAAGTATATGTACTAGCCTACTGGATCTCTCGAGTAAAAGGAAAACCCGTATGAGACCTCTTTGGCGCTATGGCTTCTCTTTACAATAATAGGACGACAGCTTCCTCTCTGTTTTCACATTTTATTTATAACCTTCCACTTTGGCTAGAAACAGTGTACCCGGTATACATGTTCCGTCACCCACCAGACGGGTTTTTCAAACCCACTTTTGTTAAAATGTTTTGGACATTTAGATATATCGACGATATATAATCAATTAACAACAGCTACAGTTTTCATTCCTGTGTCGATTCAATATATTTCATGCAGTGCACTTGAAATAAAAGACACCACAGAGTCTGCCACATCTGTTTCATATTTGGATGTTTTGTCGATAGTCGATAAGGGCCGATAAACAACTAAATTGTATGACAAATGAGATTACTTCAACTTTTCCATCGTCAACTTTCCTTAATTATGTAGTAATATCCCGCTATCACCTGTTTATATTGTTTATATCTAACAACTTATTCGATACTCAAGCGCATGCTCCGTGTATAATCAATCTTTAAACCAAGGCAGGCTACTGACAGATAAATAAATTTTACAGGGATTTCAACATCGTTTAAAGTCAGCATTTCATAAATTTTATGGTCATTATGACCTTGCTAGCAAACATAGCCTGTCATTGGGTCGTATTTTGGCTGACTTGTTTCATACTTATTGATAGGCCTTTTTTATACTGAATTTGACTACGGAATGTTCCATCTACCTGATCAATACATAGGGCTCACGGCGGTCATGACCGTCAAGAGGGGACGCTTACTCTAGGCATCTGATCCCACCTCTGGAATTTCCAGGGGTCTGTGTTTTTTATGCACTCTTCACAGAATTGTATTGCTTTATAGATATTTTGAGATCGATCACTATTTGTTATTTTCACTTTTTTTATTATATTTTATTAGACCCTTTGTATACTTATGCGTATTTTCTTGTAGGTACCTGAAGGAGTCGTGCACTCATTTGATAGAAATATCGTATTTTAAATTCATTGCCTTCGTCACAACTATATCAACTGTTGTAACGATGAAGTGTTTAGTGTCTTAGCAAGGTCTCTCGCAGTAAATCTGGCATTTTCAGATATCAAGTTACTCTCATCATAGATAATTTTATTGTCCCTACAGATCTTGATCGACCAGTTTGACTTCGAACTTTTTAATCTTCCTTTCCACTTTTGATTGTTCTTATTCACCTGAACAAGTTACTGCGTGAAAGATTAATCTTTCCAGATAGCAAATCTCTATCTTCATTTGGGTTCTTAAGTGATTTTTGTAATAAACCGCAGATTTCACATAGGCCCCTATTTTCATCTTCTTTTTTCAAATAGCTTTAAGCTCAATGAAATGACCATGCTTATTTTAAAAGTGGATTTCGGTGTAAAAAGAATAGGAAAAAAACATTCGGTTTTTCTGTGAGTAGGAGATCTTAAATAGAACATTGTGTGAAAAATTAAATTAAGTTTTTCTACATTTATTATGAAAACTTGTATGTTGCATTACTTACTGAACGATCTTCATACATTGTACTTTAACAATAGATTTTTAATATCCGTTCAACTTGGTATCTTAAGGTTAACATTTCTCATCAAAAACATGCGCTTTCTACTTTTCTTTCAATTTATAAAATCGTAAGATGCTTTAATCAAATTATCTAATTCAGTTGACTTCAACAATATAAATATTCACATCCTTATTAAATAATTAGGGAGTCTGTCGGAGGACTGTCTACATAAAATCAAGGAGTCCAATTTAATACTCGTTATTTAGGGTTTTCGGTATCAGCAATAATTTGCAATTTTTTAATATGATAAAACAATATTTTAAAACAAAACATAAATAGAAAAGGGCCAACGACTATAAAGAATCATGCATCTAAAATCATATAATATTATCCCTGTTTTAAATAGATCGTTGCGATGAATTTCCAAGTTGGAAGTTGTACAGGCACGATTGCTTTAACTGTAGAGGAGTACAAAGAACGTGGCAACAAGCCCGAACAGACTGCCAACGAGAAGGGGCCGATCTTGTGTCTATTACAAATGCAGGTATCCAGAGCTTTGTGCAAAGTAAGTGTTCTCCCTTAAATTTCATTATCATGTACATTGTTCTTTCTATCATTGATAAATAAATAACTGGGTTTTTTTAATTGTAGATTTTTGCACATTGCCTAGCAACTGGATTGGGTTTAATGATATACAGAGAGAGAATGATTTTATATGGCTCGATAATTCTAGGGTAGATATATTTTGTGATAAAATCTTAAGTAAATCAAACTTCCTTTTTGAAATTTCAGTTACTATTTATATATAATTCTGATTATTAATCAATGTTTAGTTAAGCACTTTTACCAACTGGAACCCTGGAGAGCCAAACGATTTGGATGGAGAAGATTGCACTATCATGTTTGGTGCTAATGGTCTGTGGAATGATATGGATTGTTCAGCAAATATGACGTATATATGCCAGAAAAGTGCTGGTATACATAACACTTTAATTTTTAAGTACTTATTATCGTATGTGATTTTCATTTCCTTCTTGAACAAATTTTATCCTTTTCATGGGCACTGGAAGTTTTTGCAAATACATGTATAAAGTATGTGCATGTATTAAAACATGCACATACTTTATATTTAAACTAACTTCAAGTGTCATTGATACATATTTTCAGATCTTGACGACTGTTTGTCGTCACCGTGTAAAAATGGTACATGTGTTGATCTATTCGGAACATACAAATGTATTTGTCAACCTGACTTCACGGGGAACCAATGTGAGATTGGTAATATACATTATGTAACATTGATTTCTCTTATTGATACCTCACAACAATTAGGAAAATATGGCTGTCAATGTAATATGCATCTTCTAACATAATTTTTTATTATTAATAAATGACAATAATTTGGAAAATAAGATTGATAAAGGCTGTGTGTATTATGTAATATCATTTTTCATTGTTGTTGTTATATTTGATAAAAGTAATCTACATTTTGTTACAATATTTTATAAGATTATGGATATATTACAACAATTTGAAAAATGAGATTGATAAAGAATTTTTCTGTTAATTATCGGCACATGACACAATTTGGAATTAATAAGATTTTCATATTTAAGACATGAATGAATGTCGAAGTTCCCCATGTCTTCACGGCTCCTGTGTAAATTTAATTAACAAATTCGAGTGCCACTGCCATCCAGGATTTAACGGTGAATTCTGTGAACATGGTAAGTCATAATGCCTCAGTGATTTTTTTTTTTAATTTCACATTTCATTTTTCTGTTCTTTTCGAATTTGTTTCTGCTCAGCATTAAATATTTTAAAAAGTTAAATGCATTTTTATCAAATCAAAATGTTTGTGCAAGTAAATAAGTAATGCATAGTACGCTAAATTTAATCATAAAGTACTTTTAGATATAAATGAATGTCAAAGTTCCCCTTGTCGCCATGGCAACTGCACAGATCTTATAAACAAATATGAATGCACTTGTTTTCTTGGATACAGTGGAGTTAATTGTGAAACAGGTACAGTAGCTCACTTAATTTTCGTTACACCTTATCTTCGCGAGATCGTTAATTAAGAGAAACAATTTTTTTACGAACTTTGGTCATTGCTCTATTTAATCTTTAATGGTAGAATTATGTGGGAAGTGAAATTCTCGCAAGCAGACAGTCTCATATTTCCATTATTAGCAGACCTATTTTTGTATTCATATGAAGCAGAATTTATTCAAAAACTTCTACATGAGAAGTAGAAAACCCTTGTTGTGGCCTTCAACTCGACATTTCGTCATATCGACGACGTATTATCAATTAACAATAGTTGCTTTCATTCATTTGTCGACTCGATATAGTGAGCTTGTGAGCTTGAAATAAAAGATACAACAGATTCCGACACATCTGTTTCATTTTTAGATATTTTACTAGAAAAAGAGGTTAATGGTAACCTAGCAACAAAGCTTTATGATAAACGTGATGACTTCAACTTTTCAATCGTCAGCTACCCTTACTTATGTAGCAATAAACCCTTATCACCTGCTTATGGGGTTTATGTCTCTCGGTTGATTCAATACGCAAGAGCATTCTCTGCGTATGAACAATTTCTTAATCGAGGCAAACTAGTGACAAACAAGTTGATGAAACAAGGATATCAACATTCTCGTTTGAAGTCATCATTTCGCATATTTTACGGTCGATACAATGACCTTGTCAGCACATATAACCTATCATTAAGTCAAATGCTGACTAATGTTTTTCATATTAATTCTTAGGTCATTACTTATATCTGAACTGTCTACGGATTTTTCCGAGGATTTTTTCCCGATCATGACAAGGAGCACACGGTAGGTGTGACCGGTCGGCAGGGGATGCTTACTCCTCCATGGCACTTGATCCCACCTCTAAATTTTGAGGTCCGTGTTTGCTCTGCTCCAAATTTGTATCTTTTCATTGGACTTTCAAGATTGAATACTGTTCGTTTAGTGTTCATCTGCAAAGAGTTGAGACCGTGTGTCCGCTAAAATAAATTACGCCAAAATTATTGGCATACCTTTGAGGAGGCAAAACGCCAAATCTTGGGGCCGCCAAAAAAACCGCTATACTGTAGTTTGCATAAACGCCTTTGGTGTTAATGCTAAAAATTATCACAGACCAATTGATCATCATCAGAAAAGCAAAACAAACAGACAGCTTTTCCTCATATTTACGTTTTCACCTGATTCCTCATTTATTGAAAAATATTTTTATTCAATAATGAAAAATATCTGCAAGCCCCGCCCAGTGTATTACTAACTGCGAGAAAGCATGGAGTTCCGTCGTGCTGAGCACATCGCCTTATGAGGATATAAGGCAATTACCCTATTTTTAGAGCTCTATATCTTGGATAGAGATATTTGAAAATGTACATATTTTTCAATAATGTGTCTAATGTGAAAATGCCAAAGTAATAAACTTTTCTGTGTTTTTTTTATCCAGAATGAAAATATTTGGGAAATATCTCCGTTTACTACAATGTATTTCCATTGAAGATGCCATCATGCAAAAATGCAAAAAAATTCCTTTCGTTTTCCTGCTACTATTTTTAGAACATTTTGTCACAAACTATGTATATTTTCCAGATGTTGATGAATGTTTAAGTTCCCCATGCCTACACGGTTCTTGCATCGACCAAGACAATGCCTATAGTTGCATTTGTCAACAGGGTTACATTGGAACCAATTGTGAGATAGGTATCACACTTTGCCTTCATAGTATACGATAAACCATGCATGAATGTTATATCCTTCTTCAAGAGTGAATTTTCTGACAAAATAGGAAGCAAAGTTGTATTTACGATAAATGTAAATGTAGTCAAACTAGCGTAGAGCAGTTCTATATATTCAGCATTTCTGATAGTTATGGTTTAAATTGAATCATTTTCAGCAATTTCATTCAGTTTTAAGATTAGAAATGTATTTGTTAGGTTTTTCTACTCAGTGATAACTCAATACTTATTATAAAAATTATACTATTTTCTTCTAACTCATAGTCAGATATTGTAAACCTATAGGGTTTGAGACAATTATTTTAATCAGAAAATAAACATACTAAATTATTTACAATGTACTTATGAAAGAGTGCATTGCCTTATAATCCAATCGGGATATGAAAGTGTAAGACTTTTGCGTAATAATAAACAAACCTGGTAATCGGATTTAGGACAATGTAAGCTACCAGGATGTTTATCTATCTTGGGAAGTCGATACAGGAACAGTAACGGAACATTGCTAAAAATTATCTTAACATTATATTAACTTTTGCACAATACTAGGACGTTAGACTGAAGCTTATTAAGGTTTATGTTTCAGTTTCAATTTATTTTATAAAATCCCAGGATTTTGTACAAATTTATTGAATAACTTGTTTATTTGAATCTGATCTGTATATTTCTTATGTAAATGAGTATTATGTATTGTACGTTATAAAATACGATCTACGGCGCTCTTCGGGAGAGCCACTATACGATCATCTGTACGACTCACAACTTTCAGTAAATAAACTCTTTGCAAACATTTTGGTTTCATTGGCTTACATCTACTAAGTCAATTTGGTGCCGTGACCAGGATCAGCGAAGTACTGTAAGATGTCGAACGCGGAAGGAAAGTGTGGCAAGGTAGGACAAAACTTTCTGAACCAGAAGTATCTGTAGCCTGACCAAGTTCTGCATTTACTTTGAATTTTATTATTTAGGAATATTTATACATTTTGGCTTATGTTTTGCATTGTTAAAACAAAAGATTGATCATGTTGATAATTTAACTGATTTTAAATGGGGTAAAAATCGTCCAAAATCGTTTTCATTATCTTCAGTTATTTCTGTTTCTTAAAGAAAATTTCAAAAATACAACAAAATTGAAATATTTAAAAAAAAATAAGAATTTTTCTTTATGGAATGTACATACTAGGTATAAGTGTGTATTGTACGCTCCTTATAAGTATTTCTAGAGTGAAATATCTTGAATGGCAGGCAGGAGAAAATGGTAATGAAGTTAATGAAGTTAATGTCAGATTCATTGTCACATTTTTAATGGAATTCGAAAATTTACTAAATCTGTTTTGAAGTTTTGACCCAAATCTGACAATAATGCAACAACAATCAACAAGCATTGGATTTTATCGTGGACTCCATTTGAGGTATTTTTTATGACGTTGGTCTGATACCAAGGGCGGAGATAACGTCTGACCCAGTGTTTGTGGGTCCGTCATATGTGTTTTCGTACTGATCCTGAATTAAATTCGCTTAGAGAATGCGATTGTGAAAGGGATAGTACCGTGTTTATGTTTTATGAATACCGACTGTGGAATCACAAGAAGTCGTGGAAATGAGTAATACGACAGGTGATAGTAGTCATGTAGACGATGCTTACAAATGAAGAAAACGCTGGAAGCTAATGATATGAATGATTTCTGTTGCAGTATTTTCTGGATTTATCAATACTTTAGTTAATAACAAAATTCAGATGTATGTATACAAGGTATACTGATGATTTTTTATAATCCCTGGTAGTGTTTCCATTCCATGAACTGATAATGCATAACAACTTGCATCACCAACAATCCTGCTTAAACAAAAGAGCCGAACAGTATTCATTCCATAATACACATCCAATTTGAGTAAAAAAAAGTGAAAACATGTATATCCATATCTAATATACTATAACTGTCTAATCCACAATATACCTTAATCGTCTTGAGAACTCTACAGCAGTGACGAAAATTTGAACAAGAAGAAAGAGAAAGCCTAAAATACCCTTTACATCCAATGACCATTATGAGCACAGTGCGATTACTCATGTGAACCGTGTTTTCAGTGTTTCCGTTCTTGAGAAGGATTAGTAACATTGGCTTCCTATTATTGTGCATAAAGATGAAATAATTGTCTTGTGTAAATTTTAGAAATTTCCTGCAGAAATTTTTAATTACATGGGGACGAATGTAAACCTATAGGCTTTGAGACAATTATTTTAATCAGAAAATAAACATACTAAATTATTTACAATGTACTTATGAAAGAGTGCATTGCCTTATAATCCAATCGGGATATGAAAGTGTAAGACTTTTGCGTAATAATAAACAAACCTGGTAATCGGATTAAGGACAATGTAAGCTACCAGGATGTTTATCTATCTTGGGAAGTCGATACAGGAACAGTAACGGAACATTGCTAAAAATTATCTTAACATTATATTAACTTTTGCACAATACTAGGACGTTAGACTGAAGCTTATTAAAATTATGTTTCAGTTTCAATTTATTTTATAAAATCCCAGGATTTTGTGCAAATTTATTGAATAACTTGTTTATTTGAATCTGATCTGTATATTTCTTATGTAAATGAGTATTATGTATTGTACATTAAAAAATACGATCTACGGCGCTCTTCGGGAGAGCCACTATACGATCATCTGTACGACTCACAACTTTCAGTAAATAAACTCTTTGCAAACATTTTGGTTTCACTGGCTTACAATATATTGCTTATATCATTTACTTCCTACTCGATGTCATACTGTTTATTCTGACGTAGATGTAAACGAATGCCTAAGTTCTCCGTTCTTCTATGGTCAGTGTGTGGATAAAATTGATTCCTTTGCATGTGACTGCTGGTTTGGATACGTGGGGACGTTTTGTGAGGACTGTGAGTGCACTTCACTCTGTATCGTAACTAACTTTCAATCATGTCATCTTATGACATTCTATTTAATTTTTTGTCATTTCAGTTAATTATGACCTTCTGTGGATCCTGCTTATTTGTTTACCGATTTCTTTGGGAGTTCTTTCAATACTTCTCTTTGTAAGAGATAAAAGGAAAAGGTGAGATATACCAGTAATGACAAGGGAATTTTGTTCCATCTGTTATTCATTATTTAATGTTTTATTCTTTCGCATATAGACGTATGCACTTTTAAAGTATATCATAATTTTTCTGAAAATCATACTCAGTATAGGGAAAGGAGAAGATCAAATTATTGTTTTATATACTATACTACTACTACAGATGAGTAATTGTGAATTTGTAGAGGATCAGATAGACTTGTGATTTTTATACATCTTTCAAATTTACATTCCAGATTGAAGGAAGAAGACTTCGTCCTTTTTGATTTTCCTGAAATTCTCCATGGGGAATCAAAGCCAAAAATCATCTTTAAAAAATAAATAAATTTTTATGAAACAAGTAATATTTTATTTTTCCCTGACAAATTCTAATCTAGTTCGTAAGAAAGAAATATGTGGAGATAACGAACAGTATTCGACCTCAAAAGTCCATCAAACATTACAAAATAGGAGCATAGCAAACACGGACCTCTAAGACATCAGAGGTGGGATCAGGTGCCATGGAGGAGTGAGCATCCCCGGTCACACCCGTCGTGTGCTCCTTGTCATGATCGGGAAATAACGGAAAAATCCGTCGACAATTCAGTGTGTAAATAATGGCCTAAAAATTAGTATGAAAAAAGTCGGTCAGCATTTGACTTAATGATAGATTGTATTTGCTGACAAGGTCATTATCGACCATAGAACTTACGAAATAAAGACTTTAAACGAGACTGCTGATATTCTTGTTTCATCAACTTGTTTGTCAATAACTTACATCGTTTTAGAAATTGTTCATACGTAGAGCATGCTCTGGCGTATCCAATCAACTGAGAGATATAAACCCCGTATGCAGGTGATAAGGGTATATTGCTGCAAAGGTAAGGGAAGTTGACGATTGAAAAGTTAAAGTCATCACGTTTATCATAAAGCTTTGTTGTTAGATAACAGCAAAGATTTGTGTAACAAAAGGTTCCGAAGTATTTCCCATATGTTTCTCTTTGCAATAATAAGGAATTATTTACTTTTCAACCCCGGTTGTTAGCAGATTGAAAAAATTCAGAAATTTGAATGTTAGTTTAGCAAGGGTGAGCTCCATCAGACCGCAGAGACTTTTGTTTCAAAACAATTTTTTTTTAAAAGCTTCAGAAACAAGGCTGATAAACGAGACGTCTTCCGCTAATGAAAATACAAGCACGGTTAATAAGATAATATACTGTTGTTGCATGGTTCTACTCTTCCACATAATGGTTTAATTAACGTTGATGCCTGCGTGGGGCTTTTTAAAATGGAAATTGTATACTGATTGATCATTGTATCAATCAATGTATTATTGTTACAGGCTCTAGCTGTCCTACCTGAACAAAATCATTTAATCAAGAAACAAAGAACCATGCAGCAAACGGGTTGTTACATGTACAAAGATGCCTTGAGCGTCAAGTCGTGTAACAACCCTTACCTTGTAATTTGCCCTGAGTCTGCTTTTGATGAGGATAAGCCTGAGCTTATTTTAAACGCGAAAATTTCCTTTTCGTGTATATTTGTATTGTAAGAAATACTGTACATGTACAACAATAATCAAAATTCATGAAAATTTGGTTTCATATAAAAAAAATACCAAATATTTATTCACGCCAAAATAAGTTTTGTGATTTACAGTTAATTGATTCAAAATATTATATGTAATTCATAGTTAATTGACCCTGTAATCACTTTAGAGACTTCTAGAGTAATCAGCATTCTTGTATAAAAACTTCGAATCCAAATTAAATAGCTAACTGTCATTTCAAGTGAATAAAGGAGAATGATAATACACTTGTGGGGAAAGTAAATTAAAAAGAACTTGTATAAACACATCAACCTAAATTGATAATCTCAGATGACTTTCCAGAAGAAAACGACTGAACAGTTTACTGTACATTTTATGAACATCTACTGACGTCAAGACTATGCAAAACCAATAAGACCTTAATGCTTGATTGAAGTATGTTATCATGTGAATTGGATAATACAAGATCGCAATAATCTCCTCTGTCCAATGTACAAATTAATTTCGTTACCTACTTGACCTAATAAATTTTTATAATCAAATGCACTATGTAATGAACATATATACGTTGCGCATGGTGTGGGTACACATTGACGTTACGTCAAAATAACGTTATTAAAGTCATAACGTTGTTACAACGTTCTAAACATTATAATTGCATATCTTAGTTGTTTAATGTGAATTTATTTTATCGGTTTTTAACGTATGCCTAGAAATTATTTGTGTATTTTTTTTCTGGGATATACATTTGAGCTTGAATACTGTTCGTTATCTCCATATATTTCATGTATATACACGTGAGGACATTTGATGAAATGTGGTCAAGCTCAAAATCCAATTTTAAAAAAAAGTTGAGAACAGGGCAATCGCGTACCCCTGGAAACACTAATGGTGGGATCAGGTCTCATAGGGGGAGTAAGCATCCCGTGGAACAATTATTCTCTACTATGAACTGATTTGCTTAACCAATTTTTATATGTACTGTGGCATTCTGCAAATAAATAAGAAAAAATAGGTATTCCTGAGAATATCAACAGTATTTCACAAGAGGGTCTGCTAAAAAGGATACATTTAATTAAAAAAGAAATAAGCAAAAATATTTCTGCAAACTCATTTAAGATGTATTTTAGGAGCAATCAATATCTTCTAAATACTGTGTAATTATCAATTCTGTATGTTGATTTTGAAGTTTATTTGTGTTCAAAAGAATAAAAAACATAATGTTTAAAAGCTCTGTGAAGCCTTGTCCTATCTTTTTAACTTTTAAGCAGCTTGGTTTATGCGGATTACGTGATTTGTTTCTGCAATAGTTGGAATCATTAATCTCTTTTTTTTAAATGCTTTGATCCAGAGATGACTTTTTGACTTAGAGTTAATCAATTTATTTACGGCAATCGTTTTTCATAAGAGTTTCAGTGGGTATAAATATTGGTTTATAATAAACATATTTACTAGTAAATAGAAAGTATTCAAGCTCATACTTTGCAGATTTTATTTCATTATCAATGTATATTATTTATTTTTAAGAAAAAAAAAGGAAAGGAGAAAATTATATTTTTTAAATAAAATCAAAGTACTTCCGCAAATGCTATCTAAATTTAAAGGGGGTATAGGAACAAAAGATATACATGTAAATACCATTTGTTAGCAGATGAGAACAAGTGAAAAGATGAAGTGAAACATAACGCAAAGGGCTTGAAATACCAAGGGCAAGGGAGATAATGAATACATTCAGATAACACAAACATTACACTGATGATGCTACAAGCGACACTTCTGCATGTTACAGTGAGGTGCAATAACGAATCATATTTAAGAAATCAAAGACTACAATTATCCCTACAACCAACAGCAATCCACCGAGTCCTAGGTATCCGACATCTTTAGCAGATGGTCGCGGATTTTCAGCACAGGACAATTTTCGCTTTGTCGATGACAATTCTGTCTTGTTCAGATATAATTTAGATAGACGTTCTTTTAGAATTTCCTCAATGCTGGCATTACTCTCTCTACAAATACATGTACACAGCGATTCTCTTGTTTCTGTGGTCGTTGGTGCAATTACAGAAGTAGGAGCTAAAAAGAAGCATCTCATTTAGAATCGTTTTCCTTCGTCGATATCACTGATTCTAAACTATTTGAGCATTATATTTTTAACTGAAGAGTATTATTTATAGAAATTACCTTCCTGTGTAGGTACTTCCGGTTGTAATGGGCAACTTTTCCATCCAGATAGACAATATGAACAACTATCTGTGTAGGTCTTGTACCACCAAAAAGAGTAGGATTTCACGTCATAAAGCTTACAACGAGATGTTAGGTTTTTGTACGTAAACACTGTACACTTGTCATCATCTTTACACCGGCTTAGACAGTAAGAGAAGAAAACAGGCTCCATTGTATCGTAAAGACGGTAATCACTCCAGGAAAGCTCGGTTCTACTGTAGTTAAAGGTACAGTTTCCGTTGGAGTCTAATTTTAGTACAAATAGTAAATTTAATTTAAGATTGATTTGATAGGTAAAAATATTACTCTTTGAATTTTATGTTAGGAATCAGTCAAATAAACCAAATTTATTTTGCAGAGCAAATAATACGACGGTATTCTACATCCTCGGCAAGCATGTGTCAGAGAAGACAATGACAAACGTGAAATCTGAGAATGATAAATAGAGAGAAACTTCTTTAGGAAAGAATAATTATACATTTTATTTAATACGATTTCCATGCTTCATAAATAAAGAGTAGTTCTTACCGCCGAGATCCGTTTGAATAAACACAACTATCATAAATATTGCAAAGTCTATGACCTGAAAATATATAGATACATATTATTTCATGACTATCAGGTAAACTCGAATATAAAAAAGTAAATAAGATAATACAATCTACCTTCAATAATTCTTTCCTCATTTTTTCATAATACGTGTTCCTGATGGTGTGTTTATATAGATATTCGTGATTTTGATAGTCACTAAGTGATAATCGTGGCATTGAACGCTGTGTTTACTTTTACATCTTCAGTGCTTTGTTTTTTTTGTATTGACAAATTCAAAATAAAGTACGAATAGCTTTCACGGCAAAATAAAATGAAGGCGTAAAAGTAAACACAAATGTTGAAAAGATCGATTGTGTATCCTTTAAAAAAATTACATCTGGCAGTTTTAAAACAATATTTTCAAATCAAGTGCACTTACCTCTGTTTTGAACTGTAATCGACTTTATTTTAACATTTTAGTGAATTTTGGCAGCAAAAGAAAAATTTATGACAATAGGCGAAAAAACTTTGCTGAATGGAACAAGCATTAGTAATTATTTGTACTTAAAAGGTGATCGATCTAAAAAAAAAAAAAAATACAATTCATATAAATCTGTGAACAGGGTATAAAATACGGACCTATGAAAATTCCAGACATGATCAGGTACCTAGAAGGAGTAAGCATCCCCTGTCGATCGGTAATACCCAAAATGAGCCCTCTGTATTGATCATGTAGATGGAAAATTCCGTAGTCAAAATTAGTATAAAAACAAAGGCCTAAAAAAATATGAAATATGTCAAAATACGACTCAATGATAGGTTATATTTGCGAAATGAGTCATTATGTTGACCACAGTTTTTACGAAAGGCTGACTTTAAACGAGGTTGTTGAAATCCCTGCATGTAACATCAATTTATCTGTCAGTAGCCTGTCTCGGTTTAAAAGTGATCGTACTCAGAGCATGCTCTTGAGTATCGAATAAGTTGGGAAACATATATGAAAAGCATATGCATGTGAAACATAACTACATAAATAACAAACTGAAAGCCGATGATGAAAAAGCTGAAGTCATCTCGTTTATCATACAATTTTGCTGGCCTTTATCGTCTATAGTCAGAAAAACATCCAACTAGGAAACTGATGTCTTTTATTTATCTAGTTCATTGGGATATATCGAGTCGATATATGAATGAAAGTAAATATTGTTAATTGATAAAAAGTCGTAGATATATTTGAATGACGAGTTGAAGGCCACAATAAGTGTTTTCTATTTTTAATGAACAGGTTTTTGAAAAAAAAAATTCAGATTCATAAAAAAATATGAAAGCAAGTTGCCTAATAAAGAAGCACAATTAGTGCCAATCGAAATTCCAACAGTTTCGTTATAATGACCTTACAAATTGAAGTTTTTGAATAAATTCTGCTTCATAAAAATTTGAAACAGGTCGATTTATAAAGGTTCACATTAAGTGCATATCGGATTTCCAACAGTTTGTTGGAAGACCTTGTCTCTAAAGACTACAAAGATGTTGTCAATGAGGAACTCCAGCACCCTTTTAATATCAACGTCAGATTACCTATGTGCAGAATTAATAGTGATTTTCAACAAGGCAATTTTGTTGATGACCGATCAAGATGCGAAAATTTCCGAGTTCCATTATTATTGAAGGAGCATGCAGTTTTCTATGATATCAAAAAGCTTAGTATTTTTTTATCGAGAGGAATGGTTGTATAAAGCGTTGAAAAATCATGCGTTTTTATGTTACTAACTTTTGAACATTATGTGCTTTTAATTTTTTAAAGCGTTCTAAGGAGTTTTTGAGAATCCACATCTGATTTACACTACTTCTAGAATAAGCTGAAGCAGAATATGTTTGAAGTATCGCCTTTACATCAACAATACTTTTTGTGAGGAGTTAAAACAGGGTCATGGTTGAGACTTGCTGGACCCGGCATTGTATCTTTGTTTTTAAGGATTTTTATGAAGTTTAGGAATCCAGAAAATGTAGGGTAGATCGAACTCACCTTTGTTGACTGGAATGTTAAAAGTATTAATTAAAGACTCAAAATGTGATTTTGAAGAATTTCATATTTAGAAAGTGATCTGTGACTTCAAGTAGGATTGAATCATAACCAAGTTCTTTTAAAATACTAGCAAGCGATGTATGTCACATTTATATAAAAATATCTAGTTCTAAGATGTATGTTTATTCAAATATATAACAGAATTTGTATTCTAAAATTCCATTGATTTAATACTTACATATACATTAGAACTGGTCTAAATAATCAATTTTAGAATTTGCATAAGATTTTATTTTTTTTTTTTATTATTTTCTTTTTATTAGTACTATTCTTTAGCCTAAAATAATTCTAAGAAAAAATAATTAAATAATACTTAATGGATCGATGATTTGAGTATTTTTTATAGAAAGCTTAAAATTCAGTTCCTTTACAAATAATAATTAGAAACGGCACCTCGTCTACATTTACATAATATTACACTTCAAGATCCCATTGTAAGTCACTGAAAAATCACTTCAAAATTTCAGACACGATAGTATGACGTGGCAACTCTCTTTTTCCAACCAAAATGTTTTACAGTTTATTTAGAATGTAAATGTTCATGAACAGGCCGTTGACCCCCGCCCCCCCCTTTTTTTTGCAGCATGATCATATCCTCACATCGAAATTTATCAAAATATTTGGAACCAATCCTTACAACCTCCCCTTTGTTAAAGAATTTTTATGTTTGGACAATTCTATCGTGTCTTTTGTTCTTTTTTATTTACCAAAGATTACGTTGGAAAGGCTGAAGTCATTTTTTTAACCTCCTTACCTTGCTACGTGCTCGTGCCTCCATTTGTAATGAAAAAAGTGAAGATAACAAACAGTAATCGATCTCAAAAAATCTGCAAGTAATAAAAATCTGTGAAGAGGGACAGAAACACGGACCCCCGGAAATTCCAGACGTGGGATCAGGTGCCTAGGAGGAGTAAGCATCCCCTGTTGACCAGTCACACGCGTTGTGAGCACTATGTATTGATCAGGTAGTAGTCGAATTTATTTGAAAAAAAAAAGCGTAACAATTGGTTTGAAACACGTCAGTCAAAATATGACTCAATGACAGGTTATATTTGTAAACAAGGTCATTATAACGACCAGAGAATTTGCGAAATGCCGACTTTAAATGAGAAGTTTGAAATTCCTGCAACATCAACTTAACTGTCAGGAGTCTGCCTCGGTTTAAAAAGTTATTGTTCTCAGAGCACGCTCTGTATCGAATGAGTTGGGAGATGTAAACACCATATGCAGGTGATAACGGAATACTGCTTCATAAATATGGAAGGTTGACGGTGGAAAGGCTGAAGTCATTTTGTTTGTGTAATTTTGTTACTTTCTTTCATCAATTGCTTGATGTTTGACATTTTATCATTAGTGATAAAAGATGTAAACTTTTTGCAACAACGAAACCAGAACAATATTAAAATCAAAAAGTAAAAGTTCAAAATTAGTAATATTTGTATTAGAGAGAGAGAGAGAGATTTTAACACCATCGTAGTATAACAAAACTTTGCCTATATGGTATTGTTCAATAGTTTCCTTTGAAAAGATCTCCGAAACAATGTTGGTAAATTACACGTATGTGTGATCAGTACTTGATAAAATAGATTCCATAGATAGTGTATGCGTGTGTGTGTGTTTGTGGGGGAGGGGGGTGTTTAACCTTAATGCACCTTGGTCTTGTCCTCCACACAACTTCAGGGGTCCTGAGTCAACACGTTGCCGTTGGGTCCCTGACAAATTTTATTTGACATTCTATGAGCTTGCTTCTTTTATTGAGAAACATCAATCAGATCGGGGCTTTGATCCGTTAATATAAAACAAAAGCAGAAAGTGAGATTTGCATTTTCCCCGAAAGACGTCGCTGAAGTCAGCCCGTAGAATATCGAATGAAATTTGTCAGGGGTCCTAAGGCAACGTGTTGACTCTGACCCCTGACATTGTCTTGTAAAAATATCATTGGTCAGACAAATATTGTCATATTGTATTTTTTTTAATTTACTGGGAGGAAGTAAATACAAAATCATGACAAGTTGTCATCCTGTAATTTTGTGTTTACTGCCACCCGGTTCAATTCAAAAAATACAAAATGATAGAGAAAGATAAGTCGTTATAAAAAAGAAAGGATCAGTGTCAGTACGATGGAAATGTTATAAAATCACTGCATGTTATACACAGTTCTTCAGTAGCTTCCCATTCAAATCACCTAGAAATGATTCAATTATTTCTAAAAATAACAAAAAAAAAAATCTGTTTTAATGTTAATAGTGTTGGTATACTGAAATATCTCAGAAATCACATGGAGATCAGAAATAGCAGCAGCAAATTTTGCTCCAGAAAGTTTTCATTGGAGGCGTGATTAGGAATAGAAGCAATGGCTTGATGCTAAAATTGATGATCCATGGTAAAGGATTGATCCGGAATATTCTAAATTCGGAGGATGTCGTGAGTTGTTTCAACCAGTCGGGTAAGTCAGTACCCCAGATAAGATGTACAGAAATAAGTACAACTTCCTGAAAGCATGCCAAATTGATTATGGTCAACATAATGGTAATAATGACCACCAGACTTTTCTTGACATAGTAGAAATTATTTCTGATTTTTAGGCGCATAAAGTGGAGAATAAACCCTGGAATAAACGGAAGTGACGTCAGGACGAGTCTTAGATATAAATGCGCGGTGGAGAACTTCATGACAAGTTGTTGGTACTCTCCTGTCCGAGTGTAGTTGGTCGAATTGATATCTATGAACAAAGGTGTCACAAAGGCTACACCAAGAGTTAATCCTATGGTAAAAAACATCACGTTGGAAGTGATAATTTTACACTTTATGCTCTTTGAGTTCGACTCCTTTTGAAGATGATAGCGAACCACTGTGAGTAGTGTGGCATTGAGACATGACCACGTGGTTGTACATATAATAAACACAAAATTAACAGCCAATACGATATCGAATACAACAATGACTTCTGTTATGTATCCAGTGACGAAGAAGGAAACCAAGGCGACAGAATCCGAAACAATTACACAAGCTAGAGCGACGAAGATATCCGAATGGAGCCTCTTGTCGGATACTATCTTTACAAATGCAATCAGATTTCCTATCATTCCAGCACATGCAATGATCACAGCTGCCAAAGCAAAGGCGTAAGTAGAGCCTCCGAAACAAGACCAGAGTTGTGTTTGATAAAATCCAAGACATCCATTGCGGAATTCCCGGACGAAATAGTCGTCAATTACACTCTTGCCACCAATAGGAAGTTCAATAGTTCCATTTGAAATACGGACAGTCGTGTTCGTATTGCTCGTTGATGTAGTGGATTCATATGTTGTTGTGAAGTTATCCATCATGCTCTTCTTTGTTGACAAAATGTAGCTATATATTAGGAAAGACCTTTACTTTTGCGAAATTCCAACAAAATGTTAAAAGTGTCTTAATCTCTCTTCTTCTCTTTCACAAGACGACATCTTTGAGTTACAAGCAAAATGTTGGGGATTTGATTTGACATCCGTTTTTAAACTAACATTGTAATGTTTACTGCATGAATCACTATATTCAAGGAAATCCGTTCGCTCGATTGTCATCTGCCCTCGCAGTAGTTCAGTGTTGTCTAGATGGGATTACGGCTTCGTGCGTGGTATCAACTGCATCATTTCCTCCCTTTATATCGACTGACTTCAATGCACTTCTTATATATAATTATTTCTCAAAGGTCACTAAGTGATAACAATTTTTTCTCGTGCAATAATTTCGTTTATTTTTGCTATACAATGGTGAGAAAGGAATGAGATTTTGCTTGCAGTTTAGTTCAGACTGTCAGCTAATGCATCGCAATTCTCACTGTTTGGACGAAGATTTATTTGGCCTGTAAAAAATTTTCCAGGATGTTTGGGGTGTTACGGATGAGGCAAATTCTAATAAGTTGACAGCTACTGACTTAGTTTCTTCCATCATTTTTCGAATCTAAGGGGAGTGGGGGTTCCAATTAAGGCAAAAAATTAAATGAAATGAAAAGTTAAGGAGAAAGACCCCCCCCCCCCCAATATATATATCTACTTTTCATAGTATGTATATATATATGTGGAAAAGTATATATACATACTATGAAAAGTAGATATAACGAATAGGTAAATGCAAAATATATACACATAGAAAACCCTGAAGTGTCTGACTGATATACATGAAGAAAACTCTTCGATGTCTGACACTTGATAAATCTGAAGAAGACCCTGGGATGTTCGACTCTGATATACATATAGTAAAACCTTGGGGTGTGGGACACTAATATACATATAGTAAAACCTTGGGGTGTGGGACACTAATATACATGTAGAAAACCATAGGGTGTAGGACACTTAGTCTAATATACATGTAGAAAACCCTGGAATGTGGGGCACTAATATACACATAGAAAACCCTGGGGTGTAGGACACTAATATATATGTAGAAAACCCTGGGGTGTGGGGCACTAATACATATGTAGAAAACCGTAGGGTTTGGGACACTTAGTCTAATATACATGTAGAAAAACCTGGAATGTGGGACACTAATATACAAGTAGAAAACCCTGATTGTGGGACACTAATATACACATAGAAAACCCTGGGGTGTAGGACACTAATATACATGTAAAAAAAATCCTGGGGTGTGGGACACTAATATACATGTAAACCCTGGGATGTGGGACACTAATATACACATAGAAAACCATAGGGTGTAGGACACAAATATACGTGTAAAAAATCCTGGGGTGTGGGACACTAATATACATGTAGAAAACCCTGGAGTGTGGGACACTACAATACACGATGAAAACCCTGGGGTGTGGGACATTAATATATATGTAGAAAATCCTGGGGTGGGGGTCACTAATATACACGTAGAAAACCCTGGGGTGTGGGACACTTATATAAAGGTAGTAAAATTTGAGTGCCCCACGCTGATAATTATAAATGTAGAAAACCATGGGGTGTGGGTCATTAATATACCTGTAGAAAACGCTTGGGTGTGGGTCACTAATATACGTTTAGAAAACCATAGGGTTTGCGACACTGATATACTTGTAAGAGATCCTGTGGGTGTCCGACACTGGTTACATGTATAAGACCCTGAAATGACCGACATTGATATACTTGTAGGAGAACCCGAGATGACCGACACTGATAAACATGTTACTGTAGAAGACCCTGGCCGGGGTGCCCGTTACTGATAAACATGTACATGTATATGTAGAAGAATGTCCTACAATTTGTGCCCATCGGTATTCCAACAGATTGTAGATATAGACATGGGCCCTGTTTTACTATAGAACTTGTAGTAGTTAAATAAACGACTAAGGCAATAATCTAATTTGCTAATAACTCTGTTTTTTAAATTAATTTGGAAATCTTTTTGATCTTTTTACGGAGAATTTTGGAAGATATATTTATGAATACAATTTTAAAACAGAATTTATTAATTTTGCAAGATTTTACAAGCAAGCTAAATTTAAATTTTGTGCTCTTTTATTAGCCTACCTGTTGTTATATTTTATATTCATATGAAGCAGAATTTATTTAAAGAAATCGAAATGAGAAGAAAAAAAAATTATTACTGTGGCCTTCAACTCCACATTCAAATATATCAGCGACATTTTATCAATGAATAATATTTGTTACTTCCATTCAAAATCTACTCATTATATACCAGTAAGCTCGAAATAATAGACACCACAAATCGAGTCTGACCATAGACCTGAAGCAAATAGGTCTATGGTCTGACACATCAGTTTTATATTTTGATGTTTTACTGACTATAGACGGTAATGGCCAACTAACTATACTGTGTAACAAGATGTGATGACTTCTGAATCAGCTTTTCCATAGTCAACTTTCATTATTAATGTACGCAGCACAGTTAAGGCTGCAGTAAGGAGGCGGGGCCTAATTTATACGGGAAATGCTTACTATGACATCACACAAAAATATAAGTTCTTCAAATTACCACAAAATGAAATGATTTGCTATTTTAAACTGTTGATTAGCTTTAAACTACATCAATACTAACTAGTGCATGCATTATTGTCGTTGATTAAATCCCACACAGCAATATATAAACAATTCACTGATCGCAATGCACTTGTCAATGTGACGTCATATTGTAAAATTTGACGCAGTTTGTATGCAGTGAGAGGCGGATCAAGTTATATTTATGAAAAATGTATTTTGTAATTAAATAGAATATAAATGGTAGATATATAAGAGGCCATTAACTTGGATGCGATGTCTATTTTATGATTTTATTCATATACTTCCCGTACATTCCCTAGACAAGCGATACTGTCGTATATTTGTATGCAGATTCATTGAAGGGTAATAGAAGGGTCGTAATAAATCGATATATTGCAAGGGCATACCCTCAATGAATTAGGACAAGCTTTTACACATAAACTCAAGAGGTATGAAGATATTTGAAAAGTGCTGCGAACCTGTTGAAATCTTGCAAATGAATTAATTATATCTATATTTAATGTACTTGACCAGCAAAATATTCAACATACGGTCTAACAAATGTAATTTTAGCAATTAGATAGTAGAATCTATATAGGTTCGCAGCACTTTTCACAAACTACAAAGAGTGTTGAAAATAATTATATGTTAAACTTAGATGTTTAACTTGGATATGCCCTTGCAATATTAGAATTTATAGATGACCTCAATACTTCAGGTATATTTGCTAAAATCACGTGACAAGTCTAAATAAGAAATCTAATTGTCCTCAGCAGGTAGTTTTCAACCACATTGCATTTGTCCGATAATAGTAAAGTCCTAAAAAGAAACGCCCATCCTTGTAAAGAATTTGTTTTCTATCTAAAAAATTCGCCGATATTTCCATTTGGCACCTTAACTGTACTGCGTAGTAATATACCACTATCAATTGCATATGGTATATATATTTATAATTATATGTGTGTCTCCAACTTATTCGATATCAAGAGCATGCTCTGAGTACGATCGATTTTTAAACTGAGGCAGGCTACTGACAGATAAGTTGATGTTACAGGGATTTCAATAACCTCGTTTAACGTCAGCTTTTCGTAAATTCTTAAGTCGTTATAATGATCTTGTAAGCAAATACAGCCTAACACTGGGTCGTATTTTTACTGACATATTTCATACCTATTAAGCCTTTGTTTTTATACTAATTAATTTGTCTACGGATTATTCCGTCTACCTTTCAATACACAGGACTCACGGCGGGTGTGACCGGTCAACAGGGGATGCTTACTCCTCCTGGGTACCTGATCAATACACAGGACTCACGGCGGGTGTGACCGGTCGGCAGGAGATGCTTACTCCTCCTGGGCACCTGATCAATACACAGGACTCACGGCGGGTGTGACCGGTCGGCAGGAGATGCTTACTCCTCCTGGGCACCTGATCAATACACAGGACTCACGGCGGGTGTGACCGGTCAACAGGGGATGCTTACTCCTCCTGGGCACCTCAGTGATTCCACCTCTGGAGTTTCCAGGAATCCGTATTTTATGCCCTGTTCACAGACTGGTATAGTTTGTAGGCTTTTTTTTTTTTTTTTTTTTTTTTTTTTTTTAGACCGATCACTGTTTGTTATTAAATCTTCATCCTTTTCACTATCCTTTCTTTAGTTTTTACATTGAGTTGCACGGTTATACATTAATGCACGCCCCGGCCTATACCTTCATTTTTTTTCAAAAGTATATGTATACATACATGTACAAATGCACAGTTAATATTCTTTTTTTTTTCGTTTTTAATTAAAGAAAAAAAAACAAACTCGTTGAGGTTTTACATGATATAAATATACTAATGCTTTTTAAAGCAGCTTTTAAAAACAGTGCATGGGGGATTTAGGGGGATTTGGGGGGTCGGGAACCCTAGTTCCGCTCCCCCCCCCCCCTCGTTGTAAGATAAAAATATAAAGCCAGCACGTAACAGGAAGTCCCATATAGGTTTAGAGGGTGATATGATCCGTCGTGCAGCTTGTGGTGACACAAGGTCATAAACAAACAACCAAACAAAACTGCACAGCTACAGCATTGTTTTGGTATTGCTTTAAAGTAATTAATATTCTCCCGAGCACTTTATCTGATAATTGTTTTAACGTTATTGAACTACATGGACAAACTTTTGTTGAATTGAAATATTGCTTACAGTGTAATACAATATTTTGACAATCCAATCAGACCGTCTGACTTTATTATTTGGAAAAGTAGTCCCTCCAGATCAGGGATGGGGTAATCGTAATCGAGTAATCGTAATCGATTGTAATGATTACTTTTTTTCAAGTAATCGACAGTAATCTGTAATCGAAGAGATTTTCGATTACTTGTAATCGTAATTTAATCGATTACAGCTAAAATTTTCAATGTAATTATAATTACTTTTTCGATTACTTTCGATTATTTTATACATAAATGGATGTTATTTTGGAGAATTATTTCCAGTCAGTCACACATAAATATCAAATATAAACCACCTAGTGTAATGTTGGGATTTCCTAACTTTTATTATCATAAGTTAAATAATGTTCTCAATAAATTTTGCATGATAGACCTACTGGCCTAGTATTAAATAATTCAGAAGTGTACTTCAACCATTTATTAATAAAATATACAGATTTTTCGTGTGCATTTTACATTTGACCCACTGTCCTCTTGCTGCATGTCCTTTTTCATATTTCAGATATTGAAAAACTTTGTCTTGTAATAGAAAATTATAAATAGCAAAAACAGATTTAAGTGCTGTATTAAATATAAATAATTTGGTAAATAAACTACATTGTACTCAAAATAAAAGAAGAAGATGGAAATACTTATTCATATCTGAAAATGTTTAAACAACTTCAAACTTGATATTAGTGATAGGTCATAAGTGTCTGTAAGAGAGGGAGTGTGTCACTGTGTTTGCTTATCTCAATTGGCTAATTAATTGACTGAGACATCCCTGATTTGCAGATAATGAGGTATAAACGGTGAACTACCTAGTGTTTAACTTTTATTCCATTGAAGACAAACAATATTATTAAAACAATGAATAGCTCTCAAAACACTTATTTCAATACAGAATAAAATTGTGCTATTTGTTTCATTACTTAAAGACACATTTATTAATTTACATGTTTATTACTAATTTGAGTTCTAATTTACTCATTTTTTTTAAAAAGACAGGGTGTTTAATGTGTACTGTCAACATACGGGCAGCCCAAATACTTCTAATGAAGTAATTCACAATAAAATATTAAATAATTTTTTGCAACAAGTCAATAAATACGGAGGTTCAGATCCAAGGTTGAAAGGAATAATTAATTCCTTGGCATATTTTATTGTAGGAATTATTTCTCCACTTTTCATAGTAGGGAATCCCTCATTTGGGCATTTAGTGAGAATGTTAGCCTGCCCAGAATAAAACCTTAAAAAGGAACACATTCAAACTTTAGTGGATACCATTTACCATTTAAATATTGCTTTGATATTTGAAGGGGGAAAACTTGGAAGTAATCGATTATTAATCGATTACATCTTCCAAAGTAATCGATTACAGGTTAAAAATGAGTGTAATCGATTAATAATCGATTACACAAAATTCCTCTAAGTAATCAATTATTAATCGATTACATTTTTCAGTAATCGTGCCCATCCCTGCTCCAGATATGACGGTTTGTCAAGGATTACTTATTTTTCTTGCCAGTCGAGGATATTTTTTTCAACATTTTTGAGGACAGATTATTTATTTTCAAAATCTGCCAGCCCCCCCCCCCCCCCATCGTCGCAAACCACAGCCAAAATGTATGATCCTCTCCCATTCTGTAGGAGGGAGCTATATGCGGACTCAACCGTGGCTTGAGACGACCCCCCCCCCCTTCGAATCAAATGGTCGTCCTCTAAAGAAAAAAAATACATTGAATAGTGTTCCTTGTGTAGAGGAAAGTTACATGTAAAGCAAAGGACGTACTTAAGCAGTGAATACTTATTTTTGGATGTCGTATAACACACCTGGCCGTGCCGCATAAGCGGGTAATGTGAATTTTTTCTGCAATAGCTGCGACGTTAATTCCCGTATTATAACAAACAAAGAAAGACATTTATTGTTTATATTTATATATCTTAAGTTAAAAAAAAAACATTCAAAGTAAATTAAATATGTTAAATATTGTATTATAAATGTGTATGTCATTGTATAGCATAATTGATGGAACAGGCGTTGCTTAAGAAATCTATGCAGGTGGCTTGCTAAGTGTTGTTTATGGACTGATTAACGACAATGGTTTTTATAAGAAATAAAGGGAATAATATTTAGTGGATGTAAATATAAAGTTAAATAACGCAAATGAACACTGCGAGGAAAAAATGACAAATTAACTTTCTGTTAAACGCACAGTTGTTGTATTTTTACGTTAATTTAACAGGGTAGTTGTTTTTTTTTTATTAAATTGAGTGAAAAGAATATACATTTTGGTGTTCCTAGAGTATTGAAAATGCATATAGTTCCTACTGTGTTGACAAGGTTTCGCGTGTGCTAAGAGATTTGAACGTCGAACTTCTGGATCCGCCACTCTGAAACACAAATTTTCGGGATCTTTGCTCCTTATACCCCACCCCATAAGTGCAAATAAGACGTATTCACTTGTAATAAAATAAAAAAACATACGTGTCTTTTTTTGGGATAAGGAGGGGCAAAAAGTGCATTTTACTGAAAATATTCCGGAATAAAATTTGTTGCATTGGAAAAGTTTTTTAAGTATGTGGCTTAGTGTACTTCTCGTATAAAATGGCGGAAAAACAAACTGGCAAAGACGGTCACGGACTCTCACTTTGTCTGCTTCCCATGTCAAGAATACGAACAATAATGAAAAGTTCACCGGATGTCGGTAGCATTAGTCATGAAGCTCTGTTTTTGACTGGAAAAGCAACGGTAATATTTTTTGTTTTTTGAAAAATCATCAACTCATTATGTCAAAGGATGAATTGGTGCAGGCCAGAGACTTAAAAATATTTAGTATCTGGTGTAGGTCCAGTACAATCACTACATTTAGCATGTTTAGCTAAGTAGGTTGAAATACCTAAATAACTTAATACTACTATAAAAAGCAGATTTAGCTATATTTTATTGCAAGTTTTCACATGCTTTCTCTTTATTTAAAATTGACAAAAATTTACATATGTAGTTCTCCAGTTCCTCTAGTCTAAGATATGCACTTATATGTACAACCCCTGTAATTGATATCAGAATTTCAATATCTTATTTCTAAATTTTTCAAATATCAAACTTAGTTGAATCATTTGCTCGGTGTAAATTTATAGAATATAGTGTGTCTCAAATTTAAATGTTATGTTTTTAACTAATTTTTTATACCCCCACTCTGAAGAAGAGGGGGGTGCACTGTTTTACCCTTGTGTGTTTGTCTGTCTGTCTGTATGTGTATGTCTGTCCATAACAAGTTTTCATCACATTTTTCTCAGCAACTACTCTTTGCAGATGCTTGAAATTTTAGCAGACTTTTTGTTTTGGCATGTTTTATGGTAGGATTCATTTTTGTATGAATTCGATGTCAACATCCTGTTTATCAGTGCATCTGTCTGTACCAATTCCGTCGCAGTTTTCTCAGCAACTACTCAAGGCAGATGCTTGAAATTTTAGCACACTCTTTGTTTTTGCATGCCAGATGGTGGGATTCATTTTTGAATAATTCTGATGTCAACTTCTTGTTTATCCATCATGTCCATGGGTCTGTCCATACTAAATTTCCGTCACAACTGAACTTGTGTATATTCACATGAGAGTGTATATTCACATCAGAGCGGGGATATTACTAGTGAGCATTATCTCACAGACTTCTTGTTTTTAACTGTTTTTTTTATGCAGGAGATGTTTGTTAAAAATTTGACAAATGTGTCGAGAGGGAAGAGCCAGGATAAGATGAACGTTAGTTACAAAGATTTAGCCGAAGTTGTCAATTCTGATGATGTACTGCAGTTTCTTCAAGGTAATTTATAAATAGAGGTCAAAATATTGTGAATTTCAGGGTTCTCCACACCTGAAAATTTATCCATGGAGGAAGCTGCCTAAAAGCAAAATGTGATCTAAAGCACAAAAGCGTGTTATTCTTTCTAAGGTTCATTTAGCAATGCTTGATTTCACACCAAAAAAAATTTTAACAATTGCAACACAAAAAATTGAAATTACAAAAAAAAAAAAAAAAAAAAAAAAAAAAAAAAAATTAAAGGATTATAAATCTTAGTTTATTCTTCAAATGTACCAAGTTTTATGAAATTGGGACCAAAACGGTAGGAGTGTTTTTAAAGAATTTCTTAGAATTTTGTTATAAATTAATAACTATGGCAACAATGTTCGTCAGATTTTCTTCTAAAACTGATATAAAACAGAACTGATTGTGCTTGTTGTATGACAAGTTTTATTTAAATTAGAACAAAACTGATGAAGGAGTAGTATTTTGAAAGAAAAAAAAGTTTACAGACACACAAAGGAACAGATGTCATGAACTTTAACTGCAAGGTGTTTAAAGACTTACTATGGTAGACATGGTATAGGTATCAAAACTTCATATAACCAAGGGAATAAAACTTACATAACAGTAATTTCTCTTTCTCTCAATTACACGTACATAAGGAGTGATTGTGTTGCACTTTTAAAATCAGCCATTTTTCAAGACCACTTCATAGTTTATAAAGAGTTAACTGCCCCAACCAAAGTTATACAGCATAAATTGGAGAGCTAATACATTCATTCCTTATATTAAAAAAAAATCATTGAAAGAATGAAATCAACTGGTAAAGAAAGACAACTCTTCAATGAGAGATCCTTTGTTATTGATTTGTATTTTAAAAAAACAAAACTATTTAAATCTTTATATAAATGTCATTCAAAATTTTTCTGTTTAAATGAAAGCTCCATTAATCATTGCTAATTCTACCAAGACTAGTTACTACAGGATTAACAGTGTAGATAAATTCCAAGAAAATGAACATTAGAGTCCTTTATTGTATTTAGTTCTTGCTTAATATATAGAAAAAATCTTACTGATGCTTTGTAACACATAAATTCAGAATAAGATAATCAATCTTTAAGATATCATTTTTTTAACCTCAGTGATTATCAACTTTAAAAAGTGCTTAAAAAGGATAATTGTAATTAAAAGAGCTGGATAGTTGTGGTAACATAATTCAGAGATTGTATATTCTAGTATGATATGATGATGCATGTATCTTTTGGGGTTTTTTTTAATATACAGATTTTAAAAGTTTTCCTTGGAAATGACAACTTATTTTCATGAAACTGTCAGAAAAGTAAAGTTTAAATTTGAATTTACTAGAGTTGAAAATTTTCTTATAATGGATATTTTGTTCTGCTAAATTTCATCATAAGCATCAAGATGAGATGACCTTATCTTTTGATACAGATATTATTCCGAGGAAAATCAAAGCCAGGGAATACTTAGAACAGCTAGAAGATGAAGATGAAGATTCCTCCTGACAGAGCTGTGGAGGGGAGACTCAAGATACATTGTGTAAAACTGTGTTCATTTCTCATTTGTAGCATATCAAACAATATTTTCATGCATGTCATTCACAAAATAAATAAACTTAAAGTAGTGAAAGAATGAGTTGTTATTCAAGTATGATCACATTACCTGTATGTATGTAGAAAGAAAAGAGCAACCTATAGTACTGTTTAATCTTTCCATGTCCAGAAAAAAAACTAACTGTAAACTCCCACCAGAAATGGCATTGACACACATACTCTGCTCTTTGATTCCAGGGTGGGGTAATCTGTCATTTTGTCCAATTGGGTAGTTTTTCTTAGATTATACATTTATTGGTTACAGAATTTTATTTTCCAAATCGGTAGAAATTTGTTAACCAAGTATTCTGTTTTGCCTTTTACAAAATTTGATAATCCACTTGTCTGAGTTTTCCTACAATGTAAAATAAATGTGTAATTTTTTATTAGGTTCTTATTCATTTAGATGACCTATTGCTGTTTTCATCTGTCATCATCAGTCATCTGTTTACATAAAAACATTTTCAGCTTCTTCTCTGAGACTGTTAGACTGATTGAATTATTATGCTCTGCCATGAATTTGTATGTTGTGTCCATTCTTCCAATCTTCCTTCTGTCTGTCTATCCATCGAAGTGTTTAGCTCAGTTAAAAAGAAACTGTGCAAGATATTTTAACAAAGTTCATACACTGATACATATTGTTGAGAGCTACTCAACTGTGGCATAATTTTCTGACCTTGACCTTCCAATGACCTTGACATCACCATTCTCTATTTTGTGTTTAGCTCAGTTACAATGTAACTACATGTATAATTGAGATATTTTATTACAAAACACATATGCTAATTTGTATTGATGGCAGATATTCAACTTTGTTTTGAACTTGACCTTCCCTATGACCTTAACCTCACTGTTACTTTACTTAACTATTCAATTGAGTCATGATTTTCTGACTTTGACCTTCTCTATAATGTTGACCCCATTACATTGTCATTTTGCATTTATCTCAGTTTCAAAGAAATGTTCAATATATTTTCATGAAACTTCTTACAAAGGTACAAATTGATAAGAGTGGAGCAACCATAATTTACAATAATACTTCTTTTCAACTGTGTCTTGTTTTTCTGATCTTGATCTTCCCTATGACCTTGACACTACTGTTCCTTATTTCGCTTTTATGTAAGTTTCAAAGAAACTGTTCAGGATATTTTCATGTAAGTTCAATGACACTTCAAACAAAGATACATATTGATTAGAGCTATTCAACTGCATTAAAATTTGTGACCTTGACCTTCCATGATCTTGATCTTACTATTAATGTTTTGTAATTAGCACAGTTTAGAAGAAACTGATCAAGATGTTTTCATCAAACTTCATCAACTAATACTAATTGGTGAGATCTGTTAAATTTTGTCATAATTTCTGATCTTGACTTTCCTTATGACTTTGACCTTCCCCTGACCTCTATAACTTCACTTCTGAAATTTTTTTTAGTCAAACTTCATATATACTTAGATAATTGTACATATTGGTGAGAGCAATTCAACTTTTTGTTATTTTCTTGACCTTTCTAATGGCCTTGTCCTTACTATAGCATCATTTTGCTTCACACTTTGATTGTCGAGAGCAGTTAACATGTTTTTTTTTTCATGTTGCAATACAAATATTTCATGTCTAATGGACTTATTTTCTTATTTCTAATAGCATCTATGAGCAAGAGGGAGAGGGCAAAATTTGTGAATTTCTTGGTCCCTGCCCCTTGGGGTCTAAGGGTTGGGACCAAAACATCAAAATTAATTACAATCTTGTAAAATCTTCTGTACTCCTGGACATCAAGTCAAACTGTTAGCATGATTATAATGAGTATTGAGCCCTATACCAAAATTGTGATATTCATGGCCCCTAGTTCAGGGGTTCTGGTGTAAGGTAGTTTAAAATTCATGACCCCAGGGTCAGAGGTTCTGGTGATAGGGCTATGTCCCATTTTACAAAAGAGCTTACGACTAAGACCATAAACCATAAAAATCTTCCTAAAATAATTGTTCAATTAAAAATCACTAGCATAAAAATATTGTTGTTACTTCTTTTTAAAAAGATTAAAACCATTTTAAAATTAATGTAAGATAGAAATTACACTTTATTCCTAGTCGTAAGTTCTTTTGTAAAACGGGGCCCTGGGCTCTATTGACCATATGATGAAAATGCATTAATTCTTTAAAAATCTTATTCTCTCCCCCTGTATACTTTGCAGACAAACTAAAGTGCATGCTTATGATGATCAAGTGTGCCTTTGCTAAAATTATGAATTTCACAAGCGGCCCAGGATGAAAGGTTCTGGTTTTAGGTCAGAGTTTTATTGATCAAATAGTATTTGTCAATTATCATGTACATGTAGTAAAAATGCACTAATTCCTTGAAAATCTTCTCTGCTCCTGGTAATTAAGCATACAAACAAAGAGCATGATTATGATGAACAAAGGCACTTATATACCGAAATTGTGAAATTCATGGCCCAGGGTCAGGGATCTAGTGCTAGGATGGGGCTATATTAATCATATAGTATTATAGTATGCATTATCTCTTTGAAAATCATGTGGGAATAAGCAAAGGTGTTTTTACCAGATTTGTGAAATTCATAACCACTTGGATAAGAGGTTCTGGTGCTAGGACAGAATTTCTGGTGCTAAGACAGGGCTCTATTGATCTTGCAGGAAGATTTTTACTCTACTTTGAGAGAAGTGATTTCCCTTTAATTATTCACCTATTACAGTCAGACTTCATTATCTCGAACCTGACTGGACTCAGAAAAAATCTGAGAGTACGTTGAAATATACATGTAGAGATCAAAATACATAGAGAACATTGATTGGGACTTTCATCTTACTTCGACATTTCCATGGTATGTAATTAATAGGATATTTGCATTATAAAAATTGTACAAGAAATTTAATGTACTAGTATTATACAAAAAATTATTAAATTGGACATATAAGTTATTTAAACTAAATACGCTCTCTCCTTATATGGAAATGATAAGTTTAAATTAAGTCACGGCTAATCATATAAATTGAAAATAAGTTAATATCATAGGAGTCTGAAGTTTTTATCAAAAAAAAAATACCGGAAAAAATATTCCACCTTTCTATTATAAAAATCAATCGCATCTTCTTGGGCCATCCCGGCAAGCTGTTTTTCCGAGCTTACCGGAAAGGCCCGAAAAGATGCGATTGCTAAAAATACGTTTTTTAGTAGAGGGTGGAATATTTTTTTCTGGTTTTTTTTTTTTTAATAATAAAACTTCAGACTCCAGTGAGCACAAGTGATGGTAGCCTCGAGATTCATTCAAACGGGAGAGGACTAACGCTTAAAATTAAAAAGAAACAATATTAAAGTAAAAAAAAAGTGCCTCAAAGATTTTTCATGCTTACTTAATTTGACTGTGTAAAATTGGACGAGACTTAATAGTGGAGATGTTGAGACACTAAATAGAATTCTAACATGTAATCAATCATCCTGATAATCAATTCTTGCTGACCCTCAGTACTAGGGTGGGGGAGGGGCTCCCTCTGTTCTTAAGAATAATCTTTTATTTTAGATTATATACATAGTAGCATTCAAATGCCGTGTACCTCTCCCCCCCCCCCCCCCCCAAAAAAACACATTTTGTTGCAGTTATGTGGAAGAAAGTATGCCAAGTTATTGAATTCAAAAACTGTCAATCAAAAATTTAGTGGAGCATTTTACCCCTCCAAAGTTTTTTGTTTTTTTTTTGTTTTTTCCTTGTCAGTTTTGCGTCTGCCCCCCCCCCCTTCCTTTGATAAACGTTGCCGCGGGACTGTCTTGTGTTTATGTCTGTCACAATAGATCAATTATTTTCAAAATATTGTGTACGTGGTATTAAGTTCCATTCAATACTGGAACAGATGTTCACTTATATATTGTAAGAAATAATGTACATTAATTTTAAAAATATCATAGTTTTCATAATCTCTTGTAGAATAACTAGATATTTGTATATTACAATGCATATGGATGAGTATGTCCGTTAAATAATCCGGCACTAGGTAATAATGTATTTTCTACATTGTTCTTAATCTTGTTGTTTATCTTCTACAACCAAGTCCTTCCCACCCTGTTTCAAAATAAATCTTTGGAAGCTACATTATTACAGCATTACATTATTACAGTATTACATTTTTACAGTATTATTATTACAATATTACAGTAAATCTTGGTTATAAGGAAGTCGCTGGTATAAACCTGTAAACTTTCAATATGTGCTGACCAACTAGCGTCGTGTGAAAACAATACTCTTAATTAGGTGTTTATACCTCAGAAAAAAATTCTAATTGACATTTTTGGGACTGAATATTAGGATATTATATGCTTTTCCTGGTACATATAGATGTATTAAAAACCATTGCTTTAGTTTTGGAGGGGTGGAATTTCAATAGCCATTTCACACCAAAGTTCCAGTGCACTAAGAGTATTCTTCAGTGTTATACTAAAGCATTCTATTGTTATAGGTAGATTTATGCTAATGACAATAGCACAGCCAATAAAGTTTACCCTCAGAGTTGTTGCATGTTACCAGACAAAGTAGTTTGTTAATCCTTCTTTGTCATATTACTCTTTTTTTGAGCACCGTATCTGCCTCTAACAGCTTATTTGTGCTTTATTATAACTATTAAATTGCTATTCTGTGGATCCTTAACAGAGTTGTATTATACTTGGGTGACGGTTAAGGCACTTGGGTGCCATGTTGCAAATTTTAAATTTACCGGGTGGCAGTAAATACAAAATTCACAACATGACATCTAGTTGTCATGTTGTAAATTTTGTATCTACTGCCACCGGTAAATTCAAAATTTACAACATGGGCCTCTTGCATGGTTTTCTATATGTTATGTTATCTATAATTTTGAGGTGTGTGTCCCCCTTCTAATTCAGCATTAGCCAAACAGACAAGAAATGGAATTTATGAATTGTAATTCCTAGAAAGTTTCTATGTATAAACAGAATGGATGAAAATAGATCAAGAATTAACGTAACGATCCATAGAACGAACGCACAGAGTGACGAGTTAGTTATTAATCGCATATTGTTTAGAATATCCCGAAATAATTCCTACGCCCTTCTTAGATAAAGTCTAACGCATTACATTGCTGTATTTATAGGACACGTCAGGGCTATGTAATATAAGATTGGTGGTGATTGTCTTACGATATCTAATACGTCAAAGGCACAAAGAAGAAGCTGAGACGGACATACATTGACGAATTAAAAGAATTGATCCCCGCCGCGTTTTGGTCCTCCCAATATACTGTTACATTTAGATATCCCTTACCAAAGCAGAGATCATGAATAGATATACCCTTCTGATGAATTCACTTTTCCTGACGATAGTTCTTTTTCGCCGTTATACAGTGTAGGACAATAATAAATGCCTCTGTCGACTTCAGTTATAAACTAATTTCAAAACGAACTAGAGGCACTGTGAGCACTGTATCACCGGGGAAAATAAGTGTAAAACTTTCCGGCAACAATGAAACATAAAAATGCTAACGATGGAATAGCACTTTATTATAACTTAGGTCGGTAGGGCGAATTCTGGAAATCCAAAAATTACACCCGAACAATCCGAAGCCTCGGACTTAACTGATTAACAATGATACATGTAACATATAAATAATAAAATATAACAATGACAATTAGCACAGTTCTGAGCATGAGTGACAGATGGCTAAGATAGAATAACTCATGACATGTTGAGTAAATTGATTAAATTGACGCGTTTTGAGTTACATAGTAATTAGCATAATTAAAGTCTTTCATGTTGTTTAAAGTAATTACAGATAATTAAAAGTATATTTCAAAGTCAGTTAAAGCATGTCACTAAAATTGCTTATATCAAAATTTACACTGTGATAACTGCATGAGCTCATGAAATGATACCCCCCGCCTCCCATATGTTTATAATGGCAAAGTCCATGTTTTGCTGTGGGAGACCCGAAATAAGTATCAGATCAAAAAGTAAGATAGGAGGTGCTCAATGGCACTACTACTATGTAATAAAGAATCTGTGAAAGTATCAATAAATTTTATTCATGGTATGGGAGGAGTTGCGGATAAGAGATGGGTACCCTTCAATATTATAGAAAGAATGGCAGTATCCATGTTTTACTATGGGAAACCTGAAATATGTGTCCGATCAAAAAGTAAACTAGAAAGTGCACAAGGGCACTATGTAACAAAGATTCTGTGAAAGTCTCATTAAATTTCATTCAGTTCAGTGGTATAAGAGGAATTGCGGATAGGAGATGGGTACCCCAAAGCGTAACTGACGGATGGACGGACGTACAAACAGACGGACGGACACCTCCATCACTATATACCCCCCTGCTTTTCAAGCGGGGGGTATATAAATATGTTAAATAAAGACATTATTGTGACATTAAACAAAAAGGCAAGTGTAGTACTTTTTTTCTCACAGTTTTTACCTTCTCCATAAAATGAAGACGAGCTTCGACGGAGGTTATATTTGTTTGTCTGTCTGTCAACACCTTTGTCTGTCGCCTGTTTTTCAAGTCCTTTGTCTACCCAAACCATTGTTGCCTGTCGTCTGTCTGTTCAGCATTTTTGTTGGTCTGGAATCTGTCAGTCGAAACATTTTTTAGTCTGTTTTCTGTCTGTCCACACCTCTATGTCTGTTTTCTGTCTGTCCACATCTCTATGTCTGTTTTCTGTCTGTCCATTCCTCTATGTCTGTTTTCTGTCTATCCACACCTTTATGTCTGTTTTCTGTCTATCCACACCTCTATGTCTGTTTTCTGTCTATCCACACCTCTATGTCTGTTTTCTGTTGGTCCACACCTCTATGTCTGTTTTCTGTCTGTCCACACCTCTATGTCTGTTTTCTGTCTGTCCACACCTCTATGCCTGTTTTCTGTCTGTCCACACCTCTCTAAGTCTGTCTATCTACTAACTGTGGTCTGTCTATCTACTTTGTGTTTGTCGTCTCTCTTCCCACACCTGTTTTCTGTCGTCTGTCTGTAAACACCTATGTTCGTCTATCGATCAAATATCATCTGTCTGTTCACCTTTTTTTGTTGGTCTGCGCTCTGTCTGTCTTAACATTTGTATGCCTGTTGTCTGCGTGTCCACAACTTTGTATGTCTGCAGTCTACCTTGGTTTGTATGTCTGTTGTCTGTCTGTCCAAACTTTGTATGTCTGTTGTCTGTCTGTCCACAACTTTGTATGTATATTGTCTTACTGTCCACAACTCCGTGTTCCTCTCCGCACAACTTTATTTTCTGTCGTCTGTCTCTTAACACTATTGTCTGCTCTAGTACCGTCTTTCTCTCAAGATGTATAAAAAAAAAAAACTTTAACGGATTTCAGTGAAATTTTAGGTAAAGATCTTCAGAATCAAGAGGCATCGATTATACATGTTGTAATCTATAAAATATTTATCATCCTTTAGGAGCTTCATTCGGAGATTGAAGATGGGCGAGTAAAATGCCAATAGTGCGACAAGTAAGGAAGACAGAAAATTAAATCTCAATTATGACATTATTGTCTTTGTTTATTTCATTTAAGATTAAAGTTTATGTAAAATCTTCTCAAATAGCAACAACCTTACAAAGATTCGTCTATGAAATAGCATTCATACACCAAAGAGGCCAAAAATGATCAATTGTTCATACATAGACACAATTTTTCTATGAGGGGGTCTTTGTTCCATTTTTTTTTTTTTTTTTTTTTTTTTTTTTTTTTTTTTGTGGAAAGATTCAACTCAAATATGCGTAAAAATATATATTCCTCGGCTAACAAAAACATGGAGCTAAGACCCACTATACCTTAAAGATATACTGTTATGACACAACATTCGTATCTTCCAGAGATATATTTGAAGTCCATTTAGTCAAGGGTCATATCACAAGTTTGTCATAATTCCATACCTTTCAATGATAAGAACTTTACTCTAAATACTAAATTCACAAATTGAATATGACTTTTATACATTTGAAGCTATGGGCATTTTTCACGTCTTGTTCTCCAATATCCTTTGGCTAGTATTACAGTCCCCACCTGCACAAAATGCTTGTAAAGTATAATAAGTAAATGTATGAAAAGCGTTTCAAAATTGTGGGGATATCGGGGTTTTAGACCAAGGGTGTGTAGTTATCGTTGATGGTCCCTCTATCATGAGAAGTGTTCGTTAGGATCACGAGATATTTGGTCTGTTGGTTCGTTTAATGCGAAGGCGCAAGCAGGATGAAGAGCAAATGCACGAAGAACAAGAACAATAGACAAGGTTGCTACATTGTTGTTTGTTTTAGAAGAAGGCATACTTTATATAATTACTAAACGAAAGCACAAAACAGAAAATAAACTCTTACGTTGAGGCGAGATAGAAATACACTCTATGTACCCTCTATACTGTTCACTGGAATATAATTATATACCAGGACAATATTTGATTACATACCATATATACACTCCCTGATATATCTGATATTTCCTCTTCGTTATGAGTTTATCATTACAGGTTGATTATATGCTCAACGTTTTCAAGGAAACGGAAGAATAATGATAGCTTCAAAATTGCTCTGTAAATGATATCTTCAAATATTGTTTTGTGAATTATATCGTCATATATTGTTCTGTTTTTATGCACTGAGATCTAAAGTGAACATTTTTTTCGTCGTTTTGTCGAATATGCATGTATTTTTGAACTTTTTTTTCAAATGCATGAACCAGTTTCAACCAAAATTTTTAGTGAAAATTTTCCTGAAAATAGTCCATACGCTTTTTATTCGCTCGTTTTTAGACGGGCTGTGTTTCAGAGTGACGTCTAGTCCCGATCAATTTGTACTTCTCTGGTAGCTATTTTCGTATCCGGAACCTATCTTTCCCATTTCAAATCTTAAGACCGTTAATGCATCGTTGGGAGGACTATCATGTTGTAAATTTTGAATTTACTAGTCTAGGGGGAGGTAAATGCAAAATTTACAACATGATAGGACTGCGTGTGCCAACCAAAACGTTGGTTGCGGTGTCGCATTTCAAAAATTGATGCCATACATAGCAGGCACTTAGTATAGGGTTTCGGGGGGGGGGGGGGTGCAGGGTCATGGTACCCCCTACCTTTTTCCAAACATAACTTTTTATTGTTGAAAATGTTCATTGAAAGCCCCCCCCCCCCCCACACACACACACTTTTTTGAGATAAAGCGGTATAGTTAAATCAAGGTAATGTGATAATACATTAGTAAATTTTCGTAGTGAAATAAAGTTGAAACCTATTCCACCCCCACCTACCCCCTACCCCCTCCAAAAAGGATTTGGGGGCTTTTTTTTTTTTTTTTGTTTTTTTTTTTTTTTTTTTTGCTTTATCATAGTTTTCTCAGTCATTTTTTTTTCTATCTGGCTGCTCCCCCTTTCAAAAACGACACTACGTGCCTGCATAGTCATTTGTCCAGATCATGTATTGCATAGTATGAGACCTAAAAATTGTCATGTGATTCATTATGAGGGAAAGACCTAATTTGCCATTTTATGGCTTAAAATAGTCGAGTCGTTCCATTGTGAGACCTTGAATCATCAAACCTTTTTGTATTTGCCATACTTACTGGATGAAATATCAAGATAACGAACAGTAATCAAGCTCAAAAAGTCCATTGGAACAACACAATTTGGGAGCAGAGCAAACACGGACCTCGTAAAAACGTCAGAGGTGGGATCAGGTGCCATGGAGGAATAAGCATCCCCTGTCGATCGGTCACATTCGCCGTGTGCTCCTTGTCATGATCGGGCAAACAGAAAAAAATCATAGAAAATACAGTGTGAAAATAATGGCTTAACAACTTGTATGAAAAGTCAGTCAACATTCGATGTAATAGAACTTTGGATGTAATAGAATTTTATCCAGTTAAAACGATTCATCATAGTGATATATGGAGTCAGCAGGTTACGGAACTATTTTGTAACATTGTTAATAGGGGCTGGTAAATTTGATTATAGCAGAAGTGTGTGTCCTTTTGAACAATAACATGTAATATAGCATCACCTAAAAATACATTTTTATTTCTAACGTATTTGAGAGGTTGAGAACCCCGTGTATTAATTTTTCAGATGTTGAAATATGGCGAAGATGTAGCTGCAGAACTGTAGTGTTATTGTTTTATATATTAGTCTTTGACCATAACGCTACAGATCACGTAATGCAAAAATTGTGCAATTTACGGTGCAGGATTTTCTGCGCACGGATGGGGGAGAATGCCTCCACTTTCCATCTTTGGTCAAACAACTACCTTTCACTCCCCAATATTCAAGACATATTTTTTAACCAACCTGTATATTCTATCCAAAAAATATCTTATATAATCTTATACAGGAATATGTATAGATGAAGAAATGTGGGTAATAAGTCTCATTGAACGGAGGTATAACTGCACTGTTTTATTCCAAATCGCGTAGATTTAAAGTGAAAATTTACGATGACTGAATATTAAGGTCAGTCCTGCCCATCACCCCTCATCTTCTATATTGTTTGTAGAACCACTGGATCAATTTCTGCTATACTTGGCATAAAGAATTTGATGAGAGAAATATTGCAAACTCATCTGAAGAATGGTTAGAATTGCAAGGGTAGACATTGATTGTAGAATTACCTTCGTTTACGTCACCTACTTTAAGAAATGAGCAAAAAAATATTTCGTTCTCTCCAAATAACCAGACTATTAAATTACTCCAAAAGTCGGAAACCCACGACTCACGCGCTATCGTCGTGTGCACACCAACTGCATGTTCTTTTTGGACAAAGACCCATGGAAAAAGAAGCATGATAAACCATGAAATTACAAAACAAAAGACCATACCCGTAGCGAACTCCTCTGAAATTAAAAGAAAAGCGAGCGTGTCATTTTTCAAACTGTGATCATGACGTTATGCGCGATGTTGGGGCAATATTTTACAATTTAATAGTACCAGACCTTTAATCCTATCAGTGATTTCAAAACAGTAATATGGATGATTTATCAATAAGTTTTGAATAGAACTCCATTCCAGTCAGATAATCACATTTAAATTAATTTTATGTAAAATATATAATTTTACAGCGCAAATTAAAGATACTTTAAATAAGCGTGTAACGCGTTACATTTTTAAGCAGGGATGGAGCATTTTTCTTTGGTGGAGTGTTCAAAAATGAATGTACACTTCTCATTTTTCTCACAAAACAAGAGCAACATTATCCATGTCGCTTACAATAACGTCGTTAACGATTTTACATTCAATGGTGGCAAGAAAAAGAAAGCGATACTTTTTACGGAAAAAAAAAACTTTACGCAAATAATTAAAAACGTGCATATGAATATAAACATAAAATTTACCCAAATGCAAGAAAGTTAAAATAGAAACAAGTTATCAGAATAATATGTGCTTTTCGTATGGATTTGAAATAATTCATTAAACTTGATATTAAACTGCATGCTTTTTAGCGAAGAAATTGATTACATATTCAACAAAAATGTCCAGAGTCGAAAATGACGTGCAAAAACAAGATCCAGTCGTATTTCGAGGGGTTAAATTCTTTTTTTTTTCATCTATTACAAAATTAATTCTATGTTCAGAGTGTGCAAATCCAAACGGTTAGAATGAATTTGACTGCTTAATACTTTACACAACATTTAAGAATTAAGTTCAACATCTTTGTACAGTGAACGTTCTTCTTGTGTGATTCGTTTTGCTTCAACGCCGTGGCACTATCATGTTGTAAATTTTGATTTGAATTTACTGGGGGGGGGGGGGGGGGGGGTAAATGCAAAATTTACAACATGATAACTAGTTATCATGTTGTAAATTTGGCAAATTTACAACATGATAACTAGTTATCATGTTGTAAATTTTGCATTTACCTTCCCCTAGTAATTAATTCAAAATTTACAACATGCTAGCACTAAACGGAAATGCGTTAAAGAGTGGTTTATAATAGTAGTAAACAAACTTTATCATACACAAATCGAAAGCGCTCTTTTTGTTCATTTGTTTAATAACAAATAGTCTTTGATTTTTACGCAGATTTCAAGTACAAAGAGAAAGTGATAGGGCACCAGTCGTGCTAGTAGCAATGTAAGAAGCAATACATATAACGTTAAAACGCAACGCTAAACGTCACCACCCATTACGCGTAGCGTCGATATGATATTCTAATTGTAGGATTCCTTTTATATATATATATATATATATATATATATATATATATATATATATATATATATATATATATATATATATATATATATATATATATATAGCTGCTGGAAGAGTCGTATTTGTTTAGCATGGCCACTATTGGGTAAAATGGGCGCAATTTTAATGTTCTAGAATTACATATAACCCCGCAGTTATGTGAATTATTTACACCAATGAAAGGTTTAAAGAATCTAAAATAGACAAAACTCCACAGGACTTTTTGGACCTAGTTATGGGTGTGTTTTTACGAACTTGTATGGTCCCAATGTATCCTTAGCTTAAATTGCATTCAAAATACGAGTAAACAACTGTGCACTAGTGAAAGTTTATACATTCACACCATAGGACATTTGCACTCTATAATATCTGGAACCAAAAGTTTTCGCGTAAATATATCTATATAATAGTATATATATAATGTACCTGTCATTAATATGATTGTTACGAAATTGTTTCCGGTCGATCCTTTCAGAATCCATGATTGGGGGGAACTCCGAAACGCTTTCATATGTCTTGCTCATGTCCAGAAGGTGTGGCATGGTCTTTAATCAAGCTGCAATCTCTAATCAAGATGTAATTCTTAATCGAGCTGCGTTTTTTAATCAAGCTGTGATCTTTAATCAAGCTGCAATCTTTTATTTAGTTACAGATCTATAGGTCACTGCCAGTCTAAAAACATTGGTTTTGACGACGATCAGAGAGCTTTAAAGTTCCATGCGTTCAAAACAAAACCAAAAAAAGAACAAACAAACAAACAAATAAAAAAAAATAAAAAAACCCCAAAAATTAATAAAAACAAAAACAACAACTACAGATTGTAATAACTTTTGGGGAGTTATATCTCTTTTTTAACGGCCATTTTGAAGTCATATATGGCGTATTTTTGATAAGTTCAGATATCCAAATTTTGAAAAATCTTTCTATTTGTTTCATTACTGATTCATGGCTCATAATTTCATCACTAGCCCCAACTTTTTATTTATTTTTTTTTAACTTGCATGATCTCAACCAATCAGCACTAAGTTCATAAAAAAGCTTGATATAAGAAATTATTTTAAATCATGTTTATTGTCTGTTTAGATTTTTTAATACTCCGACTATTATATTTTACCAATGCAAAAAGGTTACAAAATAATTTACGTGCATTAATTTGCATTTTTTAAAAAAAAATTAGTTTATATACAAATACAAATATTTATTGGCGCAAACACAATTACAACAATTGGCAAAGGCACAACACATTATAAGAATCATCAATTGTTCATACATAAATATACAATATTTTAGTATAGAATGTGAGGCTATACATAATTATAAATCATACCATCATTTGTATAATAATCATGTAATGCAATCATTTCTAGATACAAGACATATTTTAATAAGCGAGTGTGTTATTTTCAGTATTTCTGGACAGTGGCTATTAAAGCAAAGCTTAACTTTCTGAGTATAAGATATATTTGATATTTTTCCTTGAAAAAAATTCAAGTTCCTTTCAAAAGTTAACCTATGATTATTGTATTTATGGCAGCTGAATAGAAAATGAAATTCATCTTCAATCTCCCCTGTATATAATGAAAACTATTTTGCATAAAGTAAGATAATATATATCGACATGATAACATGGTAAAATAAGTTACATGTACAAAATAAGTTACAAGTATACAAAAGGTCAAATTAATTGTTCCGTTGCTCAGTAATGCACGTACACTAACCCCAATTTTCTTTGCGATACACTATATCATGCGCGGATCCAGGAAAATTTTTCCAGGGGGTGGGGTGGGGGTCCATACTCACTACAAAAATCATCCACCTCAGATCGAAATCTTTTGTTGACAAGAAAAAAAAAATGCAAACGATACCTGTCCCTCCTTACCTTTTAATCAGGGATCCATGTTTTCTGGGAGGGGGTCCGTGTTTCAAGGGGAGTCCAAGTTATATTTTTTCTTAGATATCTAAATATATACTTTAAAAAAATCCTTATATAACCAGTGTTAGTATCTTGATGAGTTACAGACAGATAGACGGAGAGACATCGGTGAGACTCCTTCCAGCTTTGTCATCTGAGGGATTATACTGCATAATAAAATGTATTGTATTATTGCCCCTCTTCCTTGCACATTTCAACCCTCCCCCCCCCCCTTTTTAATCTTAAATTCGCAAAATTAAAAGCAGTTGATTAGTATATAATATATAAGATAAATTATTGCTGATTTTCATTTCTTTAATATACTTGTTAAAATGTGGATAGCTTTCTGCATATATGTTCACCTTGCCATCCTCAGAAAAAAACACCTGTTAAAGAAAGCAACGCACGTACATCTAATTATCCGAAAGAGTGTGCGTGGCAACCAAGGTGTACAATATAAGGCTACAATACAGCTGTCGTAGTGTAGATAGGATTAGTTATATAGACAGTGATATTGGCCTATTATTTGCAAGACATGAGCTTATTTGAATATCCGTTAATGTTGTATGCAATGAAATAGTCGGGAATGAGTGAAAGAAAAACAATTCCCCTCGGTTGGCCTCTAAATTTAATCAAGATACAGTCGAGAAATGCGTGGGTGGAGGCGAGCTCGACAGTTGCGCGAGTTACTCTTCATTAAGGAGATTGAAAAGCTCTAAGTACCGATTGAGGAACAATTTTCGTGCTACCAGAAACCTTAAACCAGTACGAATTTGGCGTGAGAGAAGGAACTCTAGTACAGGTATGTGTTCATTTATTTTATTAAAAGCAAAAGGTGCAATAATACTAGCGATCGCGGTCTCATCATAGATGTATTAATAGAACATCGAGTACAGCGACCTCGGGGAAGTATTTAGACATTTTTTTTTCATGAGGTTTGTTTACATGTTCAATGCTAGCCGTCCAAAACTGCGAAAATGACATGCTTTTGTAATAAGAAGATGCGAGGGAGGGAGTATGGAATTAATTTCCCCCGTAATCCGGTAATTTAAAGGATTCATTGATTTTTTTTCTCTTTTGTTTATGTGGGGAAACAGAAGGTCTTGTATATCTCAGTGCCTAGCGTAAGCATGTCTAACCCGGTCACGTTTTACTGAAGATTTCCTCGAAAAACAATGATTTCAAGGGTCCATAACTCTGAGTAATGAGCAACGTATGTAACAGCTAGGGCTGTGTGCAAAATAGAAAATTCTGATTCTCTTACTAACAGATAAATATGCAATGTGTACAATAAAAGAAAATCTAAATACATTGCATATATAGCAGTTCATTGCATAATGTGGCAGGTATTTAAATTTTGATCATCAGATTTAAATGTAAAATCTGAAGCACTCTTCCTATTATACTAAATGTGGCTTAGGGACAAGACCTCACATTAAAGAAAACCTAGTAATCGCAGACCAGAATCGTGCAGCATCCACCCACGCACTATGTGGTACACTGGTCAAACAACTGACCATATCCAGAGGGTATTCTTTATAAACTAATTCCCCAACTTTTTATTTAATCTCTGTATAACATGATTAATACTAGAGCAAGAGAGAGAGATTGTATTTTTTTCTTTCCAATTATATATCAGTGTCAACAAATACCATAACAGGTATTTTCTGTGGATCATGGACATCCCTTAAAGGTAGAAAATTAATTTCTGTGTTTTTAATTTCTGCATTTTCATTGATCTGCAAAAAATTCATTTATAGGATGACCACCAGATATGAGAAATTAATATTGGTAGAACACTGCAACATTTTAGTTATTTTTAGTACGAGACCATTATGTTGACCATGTTCAGGGTCAATCGCTACTAAAAATTTTTAAAATTATTTTTCGAAAACATTTATTTCATACCCCACTATGCCTTTTTTTTTTTTAAATAATAATTATACAGGTACATGTATTAGCTATAAAATTACAGGTTAAAGCAGGTTTCAAACTACCGTGACATCAGCCTTTAGAACTTATCACATTTGGGAGAAAAAGATGTCCATTTACATCTGAATTATTATCTAAAGAAAATTTTGTAATTGCAATTTTTGTGGATGTGTCCCATCCACAAAATTCTGCAAAAATTGGCCAATTAACTGCATGTATATCAGTCATTCTACATGTTATACAAAAACATTCCCAATTAAGAATTTTTTATGTCACTTACAAATTTACCATTGTAATATCTTAACTATAAATTTATAATCGATTTCAACTCTAAGACTTAATTCACACACATTGTAATGTTGAAAAACATATTCCACTGCAAATCTTAATGTCGCTTCATTCATTTAGAAATTTCAAGATGAAATTTTCAGCCATATACTTTAACGTTCCAAATGGAATGCAATAAATGTTAAAAAAGTTTTATTCCTATATAAAAAGAAATCAAACCACCTCTTGCAAAGAAATGCATGGATCTCCCTTCATATGAAATCATAGCATGTCGCTGAAAATCAATTTACTTCCATAACGATTTTGTTTGAAATTTTATGCACAGAATGCAGATTTCAAAAAGAACTGAAACTTATCTAAAAGTGACCATGGAACCTAATATCAACAATTCTAGTTGCGAGTCAGCTATTTTAGACCATTACATTTTCGACATAACAAAATGAATTAGATAAAAATAGTTGTCTCTCTTAAAAATTTAACTTCCATAACGGTAATTCAGGAAAGTTTTTGCATTAAAGGTATAATTTTTTTTTTATTATTTTGGGAGCAAAATGCTTCATACTTTTGTTTACATCCTAAAACAAATGTTGATTTTAACTATTGCCGAGAATTTTGACTTTTATCGATGGAAATTAACTTCCATAATGATTAATTTCCATAACGACATTTTTCTCGAAATTTGAACTTAATAACGGATTCATGCAAGACTTCATGAATCATACTTTAGCGATCTATACTGAACATCAGAAAACGAAAAAGTGGTCAAATTCAGCTTTATTTAAAAATAATAAGACTTGATCAAGCATTAACTTCCGTAACATTAATTTACCTTAAAATCAATGGTATATTGAAATTATTGTAATAAGTTAATGATACCAGATTTGTGGACAGTTCTTTTTTTCAAGTTCACTGATATGTCCTTTAGAGAATTAATATGATGTTCATTTTGCTATTTGAAACAATTATTTTTTTCATGTTTTATACTCTGAATTGGTTGTTTTATCGTAGAATGACTGCAGATATATTCTATCAATCAGACACAGAAAATTTTCTGCCTGTTTGACCTTGCAGTTGGTGGATTGTTAAACATCTTTGATGAAAATAAAACAGTTTTTATTTGTTGATGTTGGCCACTTTGAGTATCACGTATTGTTTTTATGTTTATAAGTCTTCAGCTGCCTCGTCCAGCAGACCTGTTTATTCTATAACACTTACACATTTCTCCTTTCTCTCGGCTTATTTTATGCTGGATGTGATAATTTCAACCAGTATTGTAGAAATCTTTAGATAAGTAAGCAGTCTGTAGTTATATTATCTCTTATACATCATGTACATCTAATATATTAACATTCTGTTCTAAAATGCAGATGATTCAACATAAATTGTAAATTACCATTTTTTTCCCTTTGTTCAGGAATTTGAGGTTAATAAAGATGAAGGCATTCTATTCTTAAGTAAAGGAAAAGTGCCTCTAATGTCATGACTCGATGTACCTAGACTGCTGATTCAAGCAATTTGAAGGTGTTTTCACCAGAGGTTTATGAATAATCCCAGTTACATGGTATATTCAAATTTAAATGGCAGATCAAACAATTTCTTTTGTTGTTGTTCCTTACAGAGAAAACAGAGAGAAAGCGATGTACTTTAAAATTCACATTACAGAGTCTTTTTCAGTCCCCCTGTCTTTTGATATTATCACTGTTTATAGGTGTTTGTGCCTCACTATAAGTGCCTGTACCATTTGGCAACACCCGTCCTTAAAACACCTTTATAAGGAAATCCAATCTAATTAAAACTTACAAAGCATTCTTGGTTAGAGTTAATTGTACTGTATATTGTAAACAGCTATAGAGCTGAGAACTATTGAGGGGAAAACACCTTTCAAATATGATTTACTTCAGAAATTTTAACATAAACTGTTACAGGTTTGAGCAAATAAGCTTTAAAATACACATTGATTTGTCAGACAGAAGGTATCATGAATGGGCAGTAAGAGGTCAATACTTAAAAAAGAAATGGATATATTTTTTTATTTAAATGCAAGATAATGGTGAAGAGACAATAAATTTATCTAAACCTGCAAAGCATACTCCATTTATGTAGATAATGGCATAAAGAAGTGATGATATAACCTATAATGAACTGTGAAATGATAAAAACAAACATGTAATCTACTTTTTCTCCCTGTACAATGACACAAAAGCCACTCACACCAGGTAAGTTTAAATGTTCACCAGGTGAGTTTAATGTCTCCTGTTCACTCGAGGTAAGTTTTAATGTCATATATTCACACCAGGTGAGTTTTGATGTCATATGTTCACACTAGGTGAGTTTTAATGTCATTTATCCAGACCATGTGAGTTTTTATGTTATCTTTACACACTGGTTGAGTTCTATTGTCTTCTGTTCTCGCTCAGGTGAGTTTTAATGCCCCTGTGTAATTCTGGTTGATAATATAGAGAGTTACTTCCTGAATGTGTGAAGTTTTGGGTTGAGGATTGAGGTTAAAAAAGAATGAGTGTCAAAGATAAATTTTTACTTATATTTGTTTATGTAGGAGGCTTTTAATGACCCTCTACACACTGCACACTAAGCTAAAGAGTAATTTCATATTTTTGTGTAATTAGAATGAATAAATTGAAATCCTCTGAGTATTACTCAATTTGTGTAAGTTTAAGCATTCTTAACTCTATTGAGATAGATTAATTGAAAACATTTTATTTGCATGTATTATTTCCAGTGAATTACTTCATTGTCTTTATTTGTACAGAGTAAAAGACTGGTATCCTTTGTTGAAAATGAAATAAATTATGCACAGACTTTCACCAAAAATATATAATAAAACTGGTATGCTTGATAAGTTTAATACTTAGTACATTTATTTTTATATTTATTTTTGGCTTTAGCATCTAGGTACATGTTTGGGCTTTTTTTCATACTGTTGTGTAAATATGTATATACTTCAGTCTGTTAATAAAATGTTTGAGGTGGGTGACATGTAATTCTGTATATTTACATTTGCAAATCTTTCTTTTATATAACACTATTAAAAGCAACGTGTATCTATATCCGTATAAACACAGGTTCCTCGCGTCATAAACGTTCGACGTAATTTCTCAGTGACGTCATAAAGGGTCGATGCGCTATCAATAGATCAAACTCGTGCCGTTGAGTTTGAAAAAATAAAACATTTCACGCGTTTAAGTTATAATCAGGCAAATATATAATATGAATAAGTCACAAATGTAAATATAAGTAATAAGGTATCATTTTAAAACATCTATTGGGATATAAGTACGGGTTCGTACGAGATCAAATTAACCATAAAGCCCTTCCATTTTATACGGTATAAACTGGGTTGGGGCAGTTTACACTTCGGGCTTTATGGAATTTGATCTCGTGACCAACCCGTATTTATATCCCGATAGATGTTTAAAAATGATACATTTATGAATGTATACATATACATGTTGATTATCTGTTTTTCCCGTAACATTTTATATGGTCAATTGTCACCTCTTTCCAGCAATCTGTCCCCATGTGTCGTTTTCTGATTAAGTAAGAAACGTGGAAGAATGAGATTCTCTGCTAACCCAAAAACGTCATACACCCTTCCAACAAAAGAGCAATTTCGACAGAAAATAACGTTTCTTGTGACCTACGCTGTCCTTTTTCTCAGACAATTCAATAGATTAATTCACAAGGGTCTATTTTAAGGCAGTTTTGACAAGCAATCCCCATCTTATTCTATCTGAAGCACAAATCATCCCGTTCATCTGACAGAATTTCCATTTCACCAAATGTAAATTAATAAATCCATCATACTGCCACACTCTATAATGTATTGATCTTTCTCGGACATATCTTGATGATGGAGGGTTTTTTTGTGTAAATCTCATCTCTTGAAGATGGTGCACAATGAAGATGACAAAATTGACGATATGTAATGATATATCATGACGATATGTAACGATATATATCATGATGATATGTAATGATGTAAATTCATGTCGATTTGTACTGATATATCATGTCCATATGTAATATATATCAAATGTCGATATGTAATGATATATCATATGTTTATTAGTAATGATATATCATGTCGATATGTTCAGATTTGCTTACAAGAATATTTGAAAGTTGAGGAAATGTGAATAGGACTCTATGCATCAAATGGTTTAACAAGAACACAACCTTAACATTTGTAGTGTAAATATATCAGATGGCTCATTGTGAACTTGAACATGTTGAAGATGAACTTCAGTGGTCAATTTACATGCAGTATATTCAGTGAGAACTTGAATTTGTCCTTTTCATGTATGAATAAATTCAGTTAGAACTTTACTGTAAGTTATGTAAATGGTCTGCCTTTCCTGCCTGAATTTTTGACCTATATATATACACAGAATGTTTCAGACTGTATAGTGATAACTTGAACAGATGTTAGGGTCAGTTGTACACAGCTAGTGGTCACTACCAGGGTGATATATGATGAAGTAATGTACATTCATGCCATGTAATATATAGATGTAGGATATGTAGACTGCTGGCTTGTTTTACATTAGGGTCAGTATAATTCTATAGCAAAAAAAAAAAGGAAAACACTAGAGTGAGTTGTCACTGTATACACATTGCTTTGTTACATAATAATACTGTCTAACATGTCTAAGGCGACAGGTCTTTTGGTTTTTACTTGCACAAAATGGGATTTCAATTGATTTAATGTGAACAGAGGACATTGTTAAGTTTACAGGTAAATTAAGGCGTTAAATGATATTTGTACAATACTTAGATTTTATTTTAGACGGATTCTGATTATTGAGAATGTTTTTTAAATGTCATTTTAGATTTTAGAGGAAATCTATGAGTGGTTTATGGTATTAAATATTTAATAGGCCTTACTGTACAAGACAGATTCTCGTTAAGAGCGGATCTTGTTCATCTGTTATTTGTGTGATCTTTCAGATGTAAGACAGCTATCTATAGTTATCTTGTTGAGCGTGCCGTAAACTTGTATTTTTCACTGTTAAATTATTCTTATAATCACCTTTGCTCTCCCTTGATAAATTTATTGCAGAACATCTTGAACAAGCAGGGGTTACAGCATATCTTAAGCAAATATACTGTTACATAGATATCTGTCCTCTACTGCATTAGGAAAACACAATTAATATATCTGATATTTTACCTATAGTATATTGCAAGCTGATACATGGTTTTTCATGGAAAAAACACAGAAGTGAGAGCAGTTTATCCTTTAGCAATTATACTCTTGTACTAAGAATGATTACATCTTAGACACGTCCAGTATTTCAGTGGTAATGATAGATTGTTATTAATTTTGCTGACTCTTACTATATCACATTGATTCAATATACACATAGTTATTGTTTTGTGAATATTTTTCAGAAATCTTGTGAGACCATGCACTGCTTTTGATGAAACGCCTTTTAAATGGTTGGAAGTAACAAGATTGGGTATCAGCTTCAGATTTAAGTTGGAAGTTGGAGGCAATGGCAAATGCGTAGGTGGGTTGACTATGTAACGAGATATATACTTTTCTTTAAAGGTGTGAATGGATTTCTTTATATTTTGTAAAAATATTGTATATGTGCATGCATGTGTATTCAAGCATGCCTCTTTTATTTGAAAAGTTTATTTCTGTTTGCATCATGACTGCAATTCAAAACTGTTTTGTAAACAAACAATTTATAAAAGAAATTTACATAAGAAATGTGGGTGTTTTAAATAATTTTGTTTCATAGACACTAAAAAATGTTGCATGATTTTTGATTTTAAATTTTACAAATATGCATGGAACAACAATATTTATATACACATGCAGACCTGAAATATATGTACTTTAATCATGTGACTGTATGGCACATATATATATATATATATATATATATATATATATATGTATAACTGATTACCAATCATATGTCACAGTTAATTACCAATCTAAATGCATGTATACCAGATCCCTTTAAATGACTATGACAGGTCATAGTAATAAATATCTGTTGATCGCCAGCAGAAGGCCAATCAATAGCATAGATTTTACTTCTCATCAGACAGAACAGCGGATTCAGGCTTTAAATGGTTGGATTGTTTCATAGACTGTAACCCACCAGGGCACATTAGCAATCTAGGAGAGAGGGTCCCCCAGGTCTGTGTAGGAGGTCATGTTAGAGATCTGGGAGAGGGGGTCTCCCAGGTCTCTGTAGGAGGTCACATTGGAGATTTGGGAGAGGGGTCTCCCCGGTCTCTGTAGGAGGTCACATTGGAGATCTCTGAGAGGGGGTCCTCCAGGTCTGTGTAGGAGGTCACTTTGGAGGTCTTGGAGAGGGGGTCCCCCAGATCTGTGTAGAAGGTCACTTTGGAGATATTGGAGAGAGGTCCCCCAGATCTTTGTAGAAGGGCACATTGGAGATCTAGTAGAGGGGGTCCCCCAGGTCTGTGTAGGAGGTCACATTGGAGATCTAGTAGATGGGTCCCCCAGGTCTCTGTAGGAGGTCACTTTGGAGATCTGGGAGAGGGGGTCCCCCAGGTCTGTGTAGGAGGTCACTTTGGAGATCTGGGAGAGGGGGTCCCCCAGGTCTGTGTAGGAGGTCACTTTGGAGATCTAGTAGAGGGGGGCCTCCAGGTCTGTGTAGGAGGTCACTTTGGAGATTTGGGAGAAATGGTCTCCCAGGTCTCTGTAGGAGGTCACTTTGGAGATCTGGTAGAGGGGGTCCCCCAGGTCTGTGTAGGATGTCACTTTGGAGATCTGGGAGAGAGGGTCCCTTAGGTCTGTGTAAGAGGGCACATTGGAGATCTTGTAGAGGGGGTCCCCCAGGTCTTTTTCTGAAGGTTACAAAACGTTTTACTTTTTGGATCAAGGAGTGCACTCATATTTTTTCCTTCACTGAAAGTACTTACATAAACCTGTTTTCTATAAAATTCAAGAACATTGCGATTTCACAATGCTTGTTTTCCAGTACCTGGACTTTTAGAGGAAACTTTTTCAACAGGAAATGAAAGCAGTTAGTATCTACTATTGAGATGGAACATAGTGTAATTCAATAAATTGGTATATCTACAGGGCAATTTTAAGCATAAAGTGAGCCTAGCACTTTAATTAAAGGGACTTGAATTAAAAAATATTTACTAATTTCAAATGAATACTATAAATCATTAGCAAAAAGTCTTTACTGAATGACTTTGTTCATAAATATATCTACCAGTAGTCTAGTCTAAGAGTCAAATTTCCAAAAAATGAAACAAAATAAGAAGTTTTATTGAAAACTTATTCACTGTTTCTTGAATTCACAGATATATTGACACTGTGAATATAGCCAATATATACACCAGAAGTTATTTTCCCCCTTTACAGTACCATGGATATGTTTTCGAAGTCCCAACACCTTTATTCTTTAAGTATTTTACCCTGGATATCTCAAATCCTTGGATATTCTGAAATTTTTTCTCGTTCCCATTGAGTTCGAGATAACGAGGTTTGCTGTATATATTAATTATTTAAGTAGTTCATTTTAATCAAGGTTAAAAATAAGGTTAATTTTTTTATTAATGCTCTAGTGTCATATGAGAGCACCTTAATTTGTGTGGACCAATTCTGGATAGAACTGCATGTTCCTGGTCAGCGTGATGTCTCCTTTCATCCTGCTTCACACTGTGACGGAATCTTTCCTATTATCAGAAAATTCCAATATTCCAATTTTTCTTGAGATCATATTTAGACCAAGCAATGTCACCCTGACCTGTTGTAGGTGTCCTAGCCTTTAATTGAATTTTCTAAGCGCAGCCAATGCTGTGTGTGAATCATGAATAACTCTGATTAATGATGAATAAATAATTAACTACTTTTTTTAGGTCTAGCACTGTCTGGATTTTGCCTAGTTCAGTAATGCCTCAATTCAGCACCGATTCAGCTACTATAGTACAAAATCATCTATTTATAAATAAATCAAAACAATATTGCATGGGAATTTCCCTTAAAGCACCAATATTGTCTGCCCGTTATATCAGATTTTTGATAACCAGTTGAATGAGATTTGGGGAGAAAATGAAAGGTTGACTTAATTAGTGTGTATTTATATGATTGTATTCATTATATGGGGGCTTTTATTGATTGCGCAGCATGTGGACAGTATGTTTGTTTATACTGCGGCTGAGAGTAGAAATCGGTTGATATTTTGTAGGTATTAATTCACTATACTTACATTCATGGAAACTCGGACATCTCTGAATGTAGCAGGATAGAATCCTCTGAAGGACTCACCTTAGAAAAATATTTGGCTTGGATGACTTTCAGGTAGATACTGATGTAAAAAAATGATACTGTGCCTGGTTTTGTTTGTTTGTTTGTTTGTTTTTTGGTATGCATGGCTGAATTTGTGTAGCTTAGGATCATTGATGTGTTTCTAGTGTTGACCAGTAAGTGTGGTTAAGACAAGTATATGTATAATGATGCAATTTGCATCACAAAGTGCAAACAAAACTGAAAAAATTCTGATAAATCTTTAATTAATGTGAGGTGTCATAGTTTTGTAAAGCATATTTGAGAATTTATATTAGTAGTACAATTAAAACCTTAAAATTAATTCATGTCTGACAGAGATAAAGTAACTATATGTACATGTATAAAAACTGTTAAAGACTTCTTTATTATAAACTCATCGTGCTTACTGATAAAATTGATGAAATCACTCACTCTGTTCTTTTTGGATTGATCTTTTAATACATGTTTATGTGTTTGCTTAGTATATGTACATCAAACATATGTACCTACATAACTACTTATATCATAATGTATGTTAACTTATATATATCTCAGATAAAATGAAATTGTCTTAGTTGTAACATGAATTCACAAAGCTTATGATAAACCAGGATGTAGGTGCACCCTTGGTATGCATGATCAGTAAAATCTTTCTATTTAAAATTGTCTATTGATTATTTTTTCAAATCACAAGGAATAATTATTTATAATGGTAAGGTGCCCTCAAGATAAGTAACATGGACAGATAAGCTTATAGGCAGTATGATAAGGATCAGAAATTTATTTTATTTTTTGACAGGAAAACAGTTGATTTTTTATTCATAATGTGTCAAGCAAAAATTTTAAGAGTTATTATCAGACCAGAAAGATTTGGAATTGACTAATGGTGTGATAGTTGCTGGTTAATTAAATATGCATGTTTTAATTTCACAGTCCGCATAATTTCTTTGGAAATACTGATGATCGTATTAATGTGACATTTTTTTGTCCTCGTTCAGAATGTGCAGACCTCGCTAACCTAGTTTGTAATTCAATGGTATGTTTACAAGCTTGATGAGGTGTGTGGGAGGGCATATTTTTTTTATCTGGTCATAAATAGGCCCTAGTGATTTGTTATGGTTATTTCGGTATGTGATAGAATTACGGTCTCGTGATTATGTAATAGCCTTGTCCTAATCAAGTCGGTTTAGCATTCAGATCTTTTCCAACAAATATGGAATTGTAGACAAAGGTTATTTTTATGATAAGGGCATGAATAAGCTAGCCTTACTTATGAGTTGTTGATATATGCATTTATGAATGCATTATGGAGTGATGACACAAGGCCAGCACTTAACACTGCAGAAGAAGGATATTTATGTGTAGAGTAGTATACATGCATGTGTGTATATTTCGATGTCTTATTTGTAAATATCGTCATTCATTACAGATGGAATTACCGTGATGTGAAGAATTTTTATGGTTTTACATTTACCTCATTTTCTGGATAAAAATTAGTTGGGAATTGTGCAAAATATTCATGTCAAGACCAGAGTAAGTATCATTGCAAGCAAAGATTTTTTTTATAATTACCATATTTATTAATAACAATTTTGGCTGTCATGCTGCCATTTGTCAGAGAGCATCTCGAGTCTTCCATGTTCACTGTTCAAAAGGAAGGTGCACAAACTTGTCACCTAAAAAAATTGTAAAGTAGAGGGTTATAATGTTCTTTGACCAGGCCCATAGGAAGTAATTTTGTTTTTTTTTTCTTGATGTGTTGGGGGGGGGGGGGGGCAACCAAATGTTTTCAGTTTGGGTGGGCACTACACCAAGCACAAATTCCTTGACAAAAAAAAAATGTCATCAGACATTATTTTTCAGGAGGCACAAATATTAAGTATAAAGTTATGTTTTCTATAGTATACTATACATCTGCAAAATTATTTGAGGGGGGAATGTCCCCCCTCCTCCCCCAGCCATGATGACTGCTTCATGTTGCTTCAGTGGCCGTCTTGCTTTTCCACGATTTTATTTTGCAACCTGTCTACTTTTCCGTGACTACTTCACAATGCTTTTCCGTGATTGTTTTTTACTATATGTTATGTGTTATCTCTATTTTTTGATACCTCCTTTCTGCGATTTTTAAAGGGTCACGGTTAGTGCTTAACACCAAACGTTGGCGAAATTTCAGCAGTATTTTCTCAAGAGTTATACTTGATAGTGAGTATTTACTCACAGTCACGAGTGTGATAAAAGTTGAATAATTTTTGCATTTTACTGTGGTCGGTAATAGGTTCTAGACATTATGGAGATTGTTCATACAGAAATAAATTGTGGCAAAATATGTATTATATATATGGAACTCGCACCGAAATGTGAGAGCATGCATATTTGTTCTGTGATTGTTTAATTATCTAGACAGGTGCTTGTTTTTAATCTTTGATTTATCGAGTGCTAATTGTTTTAAATCTTTGTTTTTATCCAGTGATTTACAAGACCTATCCTGTCGCCTGCGTGGCGCAGTGGTAGAGCGTCTGCTCTAGAGTCGCGAAGTAAGGAGTTGATCCTTACGTCGCGGGTTCAAATCCCACTGTGGGAAGTGGAGACCGGTCCTTTGGATGAGACCGTATAAACTGAGGTCCTGTGTCGCAGTAGGTGCTGGCACGAAAAGGATCCCTCACTGCTCAATGGCCGTAAGTGCCGAGTATTTTACAAAATTTGCAGCTCTCCACCAGCAAGTGGTGGCATCTCCATATGAGTGAAAAATTCTCGAGAGGGACGTTAAACAACAAACAAACAAACAAACAAGACCTATCCTGATTAAATTGTTACTTCCACCTCCACATGGTAAGCAGTAGCATTGGGTTTCACCTGGCTAACAGAAGAGGTACATGTTAAAATAAGTAGAGGAAAAGTAAAAAATATAATCGCAGAAAAGCAGTATTACATGTTGCGGAAAAGCAGGATTTTTTCACAGAAAAGCAGTGTTGAAATGCGGAAAAGTTGAACTGCTGCTTCAGTAATATTTCACTCATTTTAAAAGCACTGAGCTGTCAGATACATTTCAGTTAACCTATTCAAAAGCAGGCCATGGGTAGGTAGATGTTTAGAAAATGAAATTATGTACTTACGATGTGCATTTTCCCACATGTCCACTGAATTATGAATGTAAGCTGTAACTGCACTGTAGCTGCACTTAGAATGCCTTTTTTTATGGGTTTATTCATTTTGCCATCCTCTGGTGTTAAATTGTCATAAAAAATGTGCATAAACATTTAAAATGGAGAAAACCTATATCATAATCCAATATTATTACCTGCCTATTACATGTAAATCTACAAAACATGTTCTTGTATCATAGTACTGTAATGAACTGCTCAAGCATGGGATAGGGCTTCAGTTATATCATAAATTGTTTACTTACCACAGTGAGTAAATCCAGTGCTTCCTTGCTTAATTTTATTTTTATTTTGTTATAACTTGGAATAAAAAAACATTGAAGCAGAGTTGTTGAAAAAAAAAAGACAACTGTTATGTCTGATTTTTTTTTAAGAGGAGCAGAAAACTTCTGGACAGAATGGAAGTTTCAAGGACAGAAAATAAGCATAATGGGGCACAAAAGCTCCTTATGCCCAATTTTAAATATTTTTCTAGCAAAGAACTATATGCGATAAAAGCATATTTTTGCCCCAATAAGAGACAGTTTTTGAAAATCTCTAGAAATGTATAGAATTGCATATATTTTATGAAAATTCTTAATCGATGAAAAATATTATAGTTTAGAAGTACCGTATATACTAGCCTATAAGTCGGTCCGCCTATAAGTCGGTTGTATTTTTTAAGCTTAAATTAGAGGGGTTGACCAACTAAAATACCAATCTTTTTATAACTCGCGTATAAGTTGGATAAAGAGTTTTGGACCAAAGTTTAACTTCCAAAAAACCCGACTTATAGGCGAGTATATACGGTAGTTTATCGTCAATGCTTGTTTCTGTGACATCACAAACTATTTGAATTTTCCATTATTTTCAAGATAAAGGACAAAATGGGCAAAATTTGTTCAATTTTTAGCTCACCTGAGCTGAAAGCTCAAGTGAGCTTTTCTGATCACCCGTTGTCCGTCGTCCGTCCGTCTGTCCGTCTAGCTGTCCATCCGTCTGTAAACTTTTCACATTTTCAACTTCTTCTCAAGAACCACTGGGCCAATTTTAACCAAACTTGGTACAAAGTATCCTTGGGTAGAGGGGAGTGTAAATTGTTAAAATAAAGGGCCAAGTCCCCTTACAAGGGGAGATAATCAAGAAAAGACAAAAATAGGGTGGGGTCATTAAAAAATCTTCTTCTCAAGACCCACTGGGCCAGAAAAGCTGAAACTTATGTGGAAGCATCCTGGGATAGTGTAGATTCTAAATTGTTAAAATCATGACCCCCGGGATAGGGCAGGGCCACAATAGGGAATCCAAGTTTTACATTGAAATACATAAGAAAAATCTTTAAAAATCTTCTTCTCAAGAACCACAGGGCCAGAAAAGCTGAAACTTATATGGAAGCATCCTGGGGTAGTGTAGATTATAAATTGTTCAAATCATGACCCCCGGGGGTAGGGCGGGGCCACAATAGGGAATCCAAGTTTTACATTGAAATATATAGGAAAAATCTTTAAAAATCTCCTTCTCAAGAACCACTTGGCCAGAAAAGCTGAAACTTATATGGAAGCATCCTGGGGTAGTGTAGATTCGAAACTGTTTAAATCTTGACCCCCGGGGGTAGGGCGGGCCACAATAGGGAATCCAAGTTTTACATTGAAATATATAGGAAAAATCTTTAAAAATCTTCTTTTCAAGAACCAAAGGACCAATAAAGCTGAGACATATTTGGAAGCATCCTGAGGTAGTGTAGATTCTAAATTGTTCAAATCATGACCCCCGGGGGTAGGGCGGGGCCACAATAGGTATATTAAAAGGGGGGAAATCTGATAAAGAACAGCATGGCCAAAGTTACTCAGGTGAGCGATGTGGCCCATGGGCCTCTTGTTGAGTATAGAATTCACTGAGTGCAAGCTTGCTCCAGAACAAAATTCACATATTTAACTGAAATTATACTATTGCAAAAACTTATCCTTTTGAAGCCTTTATGGGGGCCTTTAACATTTAAATTCAAAAAGGATTGATTCCTGTATTTTACTCTCCCATATAACTGGTTTTATTTTAAGAAATGTCAAAGTAAAAGCTTTTAAGTCACAGTGGACCCATTCAAAGTTAGTTTGAAGCTTTAAGTTGTGGGCTCAGAGTAGTGAAAATGATAATATGTGTTACAATTTAGTATATTAAATCATATATGAGTGGTAAATGTAATCGGTATTGATCACCAAACTCTAAATTCATTGGAATTTTTTCGTAAACAAGAAGACAAAATAAAAAACAAAGTGACCCAACACAGCCATATTATATCCCTGTGTCCTGACAGTATATTATATCCCTGTGTACTGATTGTATATTATATCCATGTGTCCTGATTGTATATTATATCCCTGTATACAGATAGTATATTATATCCCTGCAAACTGATAGTATATTATATCCCTGTGTCCTGATTGTATATTATATCCCTGTGTTCTGATGGTATATAATATCCCTGTGTCCTGATTGTATATTATATCCCTGTGTTCTGAAAGTATATTATATCCCTGTGTCCTGATTGTATATTATATCCCTGTGTTCTGAAAGTATATTATATCCCTGTGTCCTGATTGTATATTATATCCCTGTATCCTGATTGTATAGTATATCCCTGTGTCCTGATTGTTAGCTCTTCTGAGCCAAAGGCTCAAAGAGCTAATGCTATGGCCATTTGTGCGGTGTGCGGTATGCGCAAACTTTTTAGAATATGGGCCATAACTCAAGAACCCCTTGGCCAATTATTGTCAAATTTGTCACAGGGTATCCTTGGCCCAAGGGCTCCCTTTTATACTAAAACTGGGGTTGTGACCCTTTAACAAGGGGAGATAATTAGGAAAATAGAAACAAAAGTACTGGTTGCTAAAAAAATCTTCTTCTCAAGAACCACTGGGCAGATTATCACCAAACTTACACAAAAGGATGAGGATATGTTGTAGATTAAAATTTGCACGGGGATTTACCCTGGGGCAAAGGGCGTGGTCTCAAGGTAACTTCAAAGTTGACCAAAAATTACATTTTATTAGAATGTTGATATTTTGCTTACTATAAGGACTAGGATCATCAAATCTTGTCAGTTGGTGCATCTAAGGACCTCATATCATGTTGACTCAAAAGTAGGTCACGGTGACCTACTTTTTAAATTTTGCGGCCATTCTTTTTCAAAATGATTTAGAGGTATATTTTGAACAATTTAAGGCCTATGATCATCAAACTTTGTCAGTTGATGCATCTTGGGTCCTCAAAGTACGTCAACTAAAAAGTAGGTCACCTTGACCTACTTTTTGAATTTTATGGCTAATCATTTTTAAAACAATTAAGGTCATTAATTAGAATACGGGGAGGCTTAGAATCATTAAATCTTGTAAGATGATGCATCTTGGGGCCATAAAACATATTTATTAAAAAGTAGGTCACAGTGACCTACTTTTTGAACTTTGCAGGCATTCAATTTCAAAGCGTTTTAGAGGCATAATTTGGACATTTTAAGTCCTATGATCATAAAACTTTGTGAGTTGATGCATCTTGGGTCTTCAAAAAAGGTCAACTGAAAAGTAGGTCACCGTGACCTACTTTTCAATTTATATGACTATAATTAAATATTTCAGGTACTAATTGGCTTAGAATCATCAAACTTTGTCAGTTGATGCATCTTGGGTCTTCGGAGTAGGTCGACTATAAAGTAGGTCACAGTGACCTACTTTTGAAAATTTATGGCGTTAATTTAATATTTCGGGTACTAATTGGCTTAGAATCATCAAACTTTGTCAGTTGATGCATCTTGGGTCTTCAGAGTAGATCGACTAAAAAGTAGGTCACCGTGACCTACTTTTAAAAATTTATGGCTTTAATTAAATATTTCGGGTACTAATTGGCTTAGAATCATCAAACTTTGTCAGTTGATGCGTCATGGGTCTTTGGAGTAGGTCGACTAAAAAGTAGGTCACCGTGACCTACTTTCGGAAAATTTATGGCTTTAATAAAATATTTCGGGTACTAATTGGCTTAGAATCATAAAACTTTGTCAGTTTATGCGTCATGGGTCCTCGGAGTACAACAACTGAAAGTAGGTCACCGTGACCTACTTTTGAAAATTTATGGCTTTAATCAAATATTTCGGGTACTAATTGGCTTAGAATCATTAAACTTTGTCAGTTGATGCGTCTTGGGTCCTTGGAGTACAACAACTGAAAAGTAGGTCACGGTGACCTACTTTTGAAGTTTTATGGCTGTATTTAATATTTTCAGGAATTATTTGGCTTAGAATCGTCAAAATTTGTCAGTTGATGCATCTTTGGTCCCCGGAGTAGGTTGACTGAAAAGTAGGTCATTGTGACCTCCTTTTGAAAATTTATGGCTGTAATTAAATATTTTGGGTACTTATTGGCTAGAATCATCAAACTTTGTCAGTCGATGTATCTTTGGTCCTCGGAGTACAGCAACTGAAAAGTAGGTCACGGTGACCTACTTTTGAAAATTTATGGCTTTAATTAAATATTACAGGTACTAATTGGCTTAGAATCATCAAACTTTGTCAGTTGATGCATCTTGGGTCCTTGGAGTAAAACAATTGAAAAGTAGGTCACTTTGACTTACTTATAAAATTTTATGATTATAATTTTATAAAATACTTCAGGTATTAAATTGGCTTAGAATCATCAAACTTAGTTGATGGGTCCTCAGAGAATGACAAGTGATAAGTAGGTCACCATGACCAACTCTCAGGTACTAACTGGCTTAGAATCATCTTGGGTTCTCAGAGTGTGAATTGGAATTTCAAGGGTTCATGTAAATATACAGGATACTTCGAGGCTTCAAATAGAAGTGATAGGTTGTACAGTTTATCAGAAGAGCGATTCAAGGCCCATGGGCCTCTTGTATATTATATCCCTGTGTTCTGATAGTATATTATATCCCTGTGTCCTGATTGTATATTATATCCCTGTATCCTGATAGTATATTATATCCCTGTGTCCTGATTGTATATTATATCCCTGTGTACTGATTGTATATTATATCCCTGTGTCCTGATTGTATATTATATCCCTGTGTCCTGATTGTATATTATATCCCTGTATCCTGATTGTATATTATATCCTTGTGTCCTGATTGTATATTATATCCCTGTGAACTGATTGTATATTATATCCTTGTGTCCTGATTGTATATTATATCCCTGTGTTCTGATATTATATTATATCCCTGTGTCCTGATTGTATATTATATCCCTGTGTCCTGATAGTATACAGTTATGGAATGGGTATGAGGGAAATAGCAAATTTATGGTTCCCCAAGGGAGGAAACTATTTCCCGAGGCAGCGAATTTGACATTTCCCGAGTACCCATTCCATAACTGTTTTATTATACCGAAACAATCATGGGAGATTTATTAAACTAGAGACTCGGACTTTTTTTAAAACAATATAGAGGCATTTAAATATTCACAAATGCATGTGATTAAAAATGTTGTAAGAAAACTAATGCATCAATACCGAGGAAAATGAAATTATTAAAAAATATAAAATAATTTCACTGACACTTCGAAGGATTATCGTTGTCTTCATTTTGTGAGAATTCCAGTATGATTTTGACATTGCATGTCGAAATGTTTTGACGTCATAGTTACATTGCTAATAACATTACGTCACAGACTCGAGATTCCTTGAACGCTCCGCCCACTGATATTTTTAATTGGTTAAAATTATTAATAAATATTCATGAGGGAGTAGTCCCAGGGAGTAGCTCCGACTTTTCAGGGAGTAGTCCTCAGATGAGGGAAATAGTATCTTCTTAAGGAAATAGACAGTTTTATGGTACTAATTTTATATAGAGTAATAACAGTAGAGGTATAATAATATATTATATCCCTGTGTCCTGATTGTATATTATATCCTTGTGTACTGATTGTTTATTATATCCCTGTGTCCTGATTGAATATTATATCCCTATGTCCTGATTGTATATTATATCCCTGTGAACTGATACTAGTAGTATATTATATCCTGTGTCCTGATTGTATATTTTATCCCTGAGTCCTGTTTGTGTATTATATCCCTGTGTCCTGATGTATATTATATCCCTGTGTCCTGATAGTATATTACATTCCTGTGCAGTGATTTTTCTACACCCAATTTAGGTCCGAATATCGGCCCTTTCCCCTCTCAAAAATTACCAATTTTTTTCCCAATTTCAGTCGCATTTTTCCCAAAATAAATCTGCTGTTGTTTTTGTTATATTGAAATTTTTACGTACGACTTATCTAAAACGGAACGCTATTGTTCTCGGTCATTCAGTCTCTTAAATTAATGGTGAAGAATAGCACATTATTTTGTGCATTTACCATGTTTACAAGACGTAGAAACCCATGTTTTGTGTAAATACATTGTAAGAAAGATGCATGTGAACTGAAGAAACATACCTTTATTTGTAAATCAAACTAGTAGCAGTTCTACAACATGCATCCCTGATTCAACAAAAATCAACTGTTTCTACACCTGGCAGATGCAAGTAGTAATGCAGAGAAATTATTTGTGATTAATCATGTCAGATTATCCCATCTTCAATGGCTATTACGAGAAGGATTTTCTCTTATGTCCACTATTATGGCCCAAAAAAAAAAAAATGAAATAAATATATAGGACGGTCACAATTATTGACAACTTTCAAAGATAAAAAAAGTAAATTGAATAAATGAAGTATAAATAATTTAATTACATATTTTATTTTACCATTTAATTAAGGTCAATTAAAATTTCATTGAGTTTTCCCAATTTGACACAAATGTCGATGATTTTTCCCAATTGTAAAGGCCCAGTGCCCTTTTTAAAAATTGCACAAAAATCACTGCTGTGTCCTGATAGTATATTATATCCCTGTGTCCTGATAGTATATTATATCCCTGTGTCCTGATTTTATATTATATCCCTGTGTCCTGATTATACATTATATCCCTGTATCCTGATTGTATATTATATCCTTGTGTCCTGATTGTATATTATATCCCTGTGAACTGATTATATATTATATCCCTGTGTCCTGATAGTATATTATATCCCTGTGATCTGATATTATATTATATCCCTGTGTCCTGATTGTATATTATATCCCTGTGAACTGATTATATATTATATTCCTGTGTCCTGACTGTATATTATATCCCTGTGTCCTGATTGTACATTATATCCCTGTGTCCTGATTGTATATCCCTGTGTCCTGATTGTATATTATATCCCTGTATCCTGATAGTATATTATATCCCTGTGTCCTGATTGTATATTATATCCCTGTGTACTGACTGTATATTATATCCCTGTGTCCTGATTGTATATTATATCCCTGTGAACTGATAGTATATTACATTCCTGTGTCCTGTTTGTATATTATATCCCTGTGTCCTGTTTGTATATTATAAATCCCTGTGTCCTGATTATATATTATATCCCTGTGTACTGACTGTATATTATATCCCTGTGTACTTATTGTATATTATATCCCTGTGAACTGATAGTATATTACATTCCTGTGTCCTGTACGTTTGTGTAATATATCCCTGTGAACTGATTGTATAATAATTTATGTATCCCTGTGTCCTGACTGTATATTATATCCCTGTGTCCTGATTGTACATTATATCCCTGTGTCCTGATTGTATATCCCTGTGTCCTGATTGTATATTATATCCCTGTATCCTGATAGTATATTATATCCCTGTGTCCTGATTGTATATTATATCCCTGTGTACTGACTGTATATTATATCCCTGTGTCCTGATTGTATATTATATCCCTGTGAACTGATAGTATATTACATTCCTGTGTCCTGTTTGTATATTATATCCCTGTGTCCTGTTTGTATATTATAAATCCCTGTGTCCTGATTATATATTATATCCCTGTGTACTGACTGTATATTATATCCCTGTGTACTTATTGTATATTATATCCCTGTGAACTGATAGTATATTACATTCCTGTGTCCTGTTTGTGCAATATATCCCTGTGAACTGATTGTATAATAATTTATGTATCCCTGTGTCCTGATTGTATATTATATCCCTGTTTACTTATTGTATATTATATCCCCACATAGATAATTTTTGATAGACACGATTTTAGCAAGAGTTATTTCCCATTGGTTGCCATTTTGGAGGTCAACAAGCCCAGATTCCTTCATTATTCAACCAATTTAGACTTGTCATACTGAGCAATGAGGCGCATATAACACGATTTTTCTTATGAGTATATGTTAACAAAAGCTTCCTTTAATTCATAATTTTAGTATTTCAAAAATTTTTGCCCTTATATTTCAGTCATACATGTTTAAATTTGGTTGCTCAAAGAGGAAAATTCACTAGTCTGACCTTCAAGATGGCAGGCAAGGGAAATAATTCAAAGGAAAAATATGTCATACAAAAACTATCTATACAGACCAAAGATTTGTCGACAGGACTACTTTCAATGGAAAGAGAATGACAGTATTGTATATCAGATTGCCATTATACTGTATTAATTGTGGGGGAGGTTTTTTTCTTATGAGTTTACATTCTTTTCATCTCCCTTGTTATTTTATTTTTTACATTTGTATGCACATGGTAACAAAGATCCATATTTAATCTGGACATCATGTAAGCATTGAACATATAAGTGATGCAGTCATGTGCATGATGTACAAATTATTTGGTAAATTGTCTGATTTAAGGAATTTGCCTGCACATATTTACTTACCATAATGTGAACAAAGTAGAATCAAATTATCAGCTGTCTGGTCCACAGAGAATTTTGGGCTCTTTCAGTTCAATCTTTTCTGTATTTTTTATGCAGAAAATTAATTAGGGTTTCCTATGAACCGTTGTCAGGTTAGTGGTATAGAGTAGAATACATTATCCTAAATCCAAGCAAATATTAAAGATTTCTATTTCAGAACTTGATTTGTGGATGTAAAGCTCACAATGATACCAAACTTACTGCAGTCAGCATAAAAATGGCAGATATGGACTGGAAAAAGATCAGTGCAGAAGAGTTCCACCAACTGCAGGAGTATACCTCATGTAAGTGTGTGTGTCTGTGTGAACCAGCTATAGGTGTATAGACTACAGGTGTATACCTCATGTAAGTGTGTGTGTCTGTGTGAACCAGCTATAGGTGTATAGAATCCAGGTGTATTCCTCATGTAAGTGTGTCTGTCTGTATGAACCAGCTATAGGTGTATAGACTACAGGTGTATACCTCATGTAAGTATGTCTGTCTGTATAAACCAGCTATAGGTGTATAGAATTCAGGTGTATACCTCATGTAAGTGTGTCTGTCTATATGAAAAAGATCAGTGCAGAAGAGTTCCACCAATTGCAGGAGTATACCTCATGTAAGTGTGTGTGTCTGTGTGAACCAGCTATAGGTGTATAGAATCCAGGTGTATTCCTCATGTAAGTGTGTCTGTCTGTATGAACCAGCTATAGGTGTATAGACTACAGATGTATTCCTCATGTAAGTGTGTCTGTCTGTTTGAACCAGCTATAGATGTATAGACTGCAGGTGTGCACCTCATGTTAGTGTGTCTGTCTTTGTGATCCAGCTATAGGTGTATAGACTACAGGTGTATACCTCATGTAAGTGTGTGTCTGTCTGTATGAACCAGCTATAGGTGTATAGACTGCAGGTGTACACCTCATGTTAGTGTGTCTGTGTGAACCAGCTATAGGTGTATAGACTACAGGTGTATACCTCATGTAAGTGTGTGTCTGTCTGTATGAACCAGCTATAGGTGTATAGATTGCAGGTGTACACCTCATGTAAGTGTGTCTGTGTGAACCAGCTATAGGTGTATAGACTACAGGTGTACACCTCATGTAAGTGTGTCTGTGTGAACCAGCTATAGGTGTATAAACTACAGGTGTACACCTCATGTAAGTGTGTCTGTGTGAACCAGCTATAGGTGTATAAACTACAGGTGTACACCTCATGTAAGTGTGTCTGTGTGAACCAGTTATAGGTGTATAAACTACAAGTGTATACCTCATGTAAGTGTGTCTGTGTGAATCAGCTATAGGTGTATAGACTACAAGTGTATACCTCATGTAAGTGTGTCTGTCTGTATGAACCAGTTATAGGTGTATAAACTACAGGTGTACACCTCATGTAAGTGTGTCTGTCTGTATGAACCAGCTATAGCTGTCCATCTGTCTGTCTTGGTAATTGCCATACACCAACTATGGAAGTATACCTCTTTCTCTGTCTGGATAAGCACTGTGAAACACAGGAGTTTTTAAACATTTAGAATTGAAGGAATATAGTTTTCTGTCTACAAGACATCTGTGTCAAGTACAGTCAAGTGTTTTTAATTTTTCATAAGTTTTTTTTAAAGAGATATCTAGAAAAGAGCTCTTTTAGGTTGCTTCATTCCACTGGTTATCTAATTCAGATTCACTGGGAATGTTGAGTTAGTCACATTAATCAAGTTTATAAGATCATTATTCTACTAAAACCAGGGTTTACATTTCTCTTGTCTTTTCACCTTTATTTTATTTTAATTTGGTATGACTGTAGTGTAGCCTTGGTAACACTAAAGGAACCTGGCATTGGATTCATTTATGTATAAATGTAGATTGTAGTCCATCATAGAATCTGAAGGTCAGGGAGAAGTGACCTTGATTTCAGTGTAGTTTGACCGTCAAATATGGTCCAGTGGTTGAGGAAAGTCCTTGTTATTTATAGCAATCAGTGGCTAAGATGAAGGGGTATTTATTCTCATATATCTTCATGTTACCTTTTTTTCCCATTGTGTGTACATAGCAATTACCATCATTGGGCATATGGTTATAGCCTGGTTAACCAGTTTGATGCTATACATGTCTATTAATCCCATGGATGTAAAAGGTTTAAGCAGGTTTTTGTTGTTTACTAAATCTACAACTTCTTCGTAAATGGGGAAAAAGTTTCTAAATTTATTCAGCCCTGATCATTTGTGTAATTGATTTTTTTGTTTTACCACTGAGCAATTTGCTAGAAAGGTTTTCTTATGGATCCTTGTTTTTAATGGAAGGGATTAAAATTGTGATCCATCTGTGTATAAAACTGTACAAATAAATTTGCTGAGTTAGTGGTGTTTAAGCTGCCATGATAAGGATTACTGTGAGTCATTAATTTTCTCATCTCGTCCCTAATGGTTAGCCGAAGTCGGCAGGGTTATGCCCTGTTTGAGACTATTTTGAATCAAGATGCACATGTATAATCATGCATACATGGTAGCTGATGTCCTCCAGGAATTTGTTAAACAGTTTGTTGTTTTTGTTTGAGTATACGGCTAGGGTAGAAGAAGCAAGCAGGGACCACATTACTTAAATGATTTAGTTACTGTTTTCTCTAAACTACTACAAGAAGAATCTTATAACAAGCCATCATTTGAACTAGAACACAGATTTTAAATTTTATTTGTAGTTGTTGAAACTTGTAGAGTATTTTAGTTTAAGGGTCCCTCTATACACTGAAGAGTTCCATTTCTTGACACTTTTGTGCTCTGTAAGTGCATGTACTAAGTGATTAATGTTCATCATTACTTTGTTAAAGTCTGAGAACATTTTTCCTGGGACAGAATGGCTGAGGTACACATTGTTGAAAATGAAAAGATCAGCTCAATATTTTCACCTTTAAAATTTTCTCAAAGTCCAAAACAACTTATACTTTTCTAGTGTATAGGGGGCCCTCAAGAGGCCAGTGACATTTTGAGCACTCACCACTAAACTCAAACACTACCTTCTGGACAATAACCCTAAACTCCAAACCTTTGCTAGCAATTACTTATCTTCAAAATGAAATTGCATTTATTTGAAATGATTTCTTTAATTTTGGTTAGTTTTGGCCTTTTAAATCTGTAAGCCTTTGCATTCTTTTCACCAGAGAATCTCTGTTTTGATATCGGCTTCTGAGGTTGAGCTCACCTCTGAACTCTGGAGAGACACCCATTGGTTTTCCTCTGTTTTTTTTAATCACCTGAGCTGAAAGCTCAAGTGAGCTTTTCTGATCACATTTTGTCCGTAGTCTGTCCGTCCGTCCATCTGTCTGTCCGTCTGTAAACTTTTCACATTTTCGACTTCTTCTCCAGAACCACTGGGCCAATTTCAACCAAACTTTCCACAAAGCATCCTTGGGTGAAGGGGGATCAAGTTTGTTCAAATGAAGGGCCACACCCTCTTCCAAGGGGAGATAATTAAGAATTGGTGAAAATTTGGTGTCTTCTCTTGAAAATCCTCTTCTCCAGAACCATTGGGCCAGAAGAGTTGAAACTTATGGAAACCTTCATTACATAGTGTAGATTCAAGTTTGTTCAAATCATGACCCCGGGGGTAGGGTGGGGCCACAATGAGGGATCAAAGTTTTACATAGGAATATATAGCAAAATTCTTTAAAAATCTTCTTCTCAAGAACAATAAAGCCACAATTAGTCGTATTGATATGGAATCATGCTCAGGTAGTGTAGAATCAAGTTTGTTCAAATCATGACCCCGGGGGTAGGGTGGGGCCACAATTGGGGATCAAAGTTTTACATAGGAATATATAGAAAAATTCTTTAAAAATCTTCTTCTCAAGAACAACAAAGCCACAATTAGTCATATTGATATGGAATCATCCTCAGGAAATGAAGATTCAAGTTTGTTCAAATCATGACCCCTGGGGGTAGGGTGGGGCCACAATGGGGGATCAAAGTTTTACATAGGAAGATATAGGAGAATTCTTTAAAAATCTTTTCAAGAACAGGAAAGCCATGATTAGTCATTTTGATATTGAAGCATCCCCATTAGTATTGTAGATTCAAGTTTGTTCAGAGCATCCTCTAGTAGTAGGTTGGGGCCACAATGGGGGATCAAAGTTTAACAAAAGAATATATATATATATATATATATATATATATATATATATATATATATATATAAAAGAAATATCTTAAAAAATCTTCTTCTCACGATCAACAAAGCCATAATTAGTCATATTGATATGGAAGCATCCTCAGGTAGTGTAGATTCAAGTTTGTTCAAATCATGACCCCCCCCCCCCCCCCCTACCCCCCAGAGTAGGATGGCAGACATCTTTAAAATTCTGTTTCAAGAACAGCAAAACCATGATTATTTATATGAATATAGAAGCATCCTCAGAAGGTTTAGATTCAATTTCATTCAAAATATGGCAACTAGGGATAGGTTATGCCTAGAACAGTCAATCAAAGCTTTACATATGAATATATAGAAGAAGAAATCTGCTGACAAAGAACAGCAGGGCCAAATTGACTCAGGTGAGCGTTGTGGCCCATGGGCCTCTTGTTTTAATGAAGGAATGAATTTAATAGCTACCCAAGTTATACTGGTATAACCTGGGTTGGGGCAGTTTAAACTATATAGATCGCGAAGCGGTTTATAAAAAAGCATAAACTATTCCAACCCAGGTTATACAGTATACCTTGGGTAACTATTAAATTCATTCCTTTTGATTTAAATTACACAGGTTTCTTAGGTTGCCACAAAATGTTAATAAAATGTGCTTTAAGCACACTGGGACTTTCCACGGAAAGTTTGTAATCACATACATATAGGGTAAATTTATACCAGGCAGAAAAAATTAATTTTCCATAAGTAAGTGTAAAAAGTTAGACAATTTCTCCTTCAAAATGCCTGCAGATTGTACGTATTTTAAATGTAACGTCAATCGGATTGATATGTTTTTGACGTAAGTCATTGTGACATAGGCAACCCAGGTTATACGCTATGTTCTAATTTTTTTATCCAATCAAATGACGTGTTACAACCAAAATTAAATTATTCAATTTAATCTTTGTTTCTATTTTACATATTGACATTTTCTCTTCATATTTCATTCAATTTTGAAAACATACCATATTAAATAAACTAAGCAAAGAATGAATGGTACTAAGGATTATCAAAGTGAAAATATGACTCACCATTTATAACAATTAAATTTGCACCAGAAAGCCAGTGTTGTCCTATACTACTTTGTGACATGTAAGCTCTGAAGGACTACATATCCTAGATGTTTAGGTTATAGATGTAGCACTATATCAAGGTTTAGGAATAGTAAAGGGTTTTTTTCAACAGTTTGAAATTTTCACTCTCACAGCATTGGTGCTAATGAAAAGTAATGAGGAAAATAATTTTTTGACATTGAGTCAGATGTTTCCTTATATACATAGGCACAATTGCCATCATGCTGAATAAAGAAAATGTTTCCAATTTTTGACCTAAGGTAGGATAATTATGTTATTTTGGATTTAAGAAAATATGTTTTAAGTAGCTAACATTTTTAGATGGGGGACAGTTTACAGCTCAAAACTACTGTAAAGGAAAGTATTTGTAGTTGACATCTTTTTTTCATGCGACTTTAATGTTACAATGATCCATCATATCTTATAGAATTTTTAAGCTCCTTAACATATAAGAGTTAAGTCAGTGGAATGCTGAATGGGTTTGGAAAGACAGAAGTAGTCGAGAGCACCCATTGATTAGGAAACATGGAGTCTTGACGAGTGACAGGAAATTTGTCACTGAATTTCCGGAAACACAAACAAGGAAAAGACTCAGAAAAAAATTCTTGTTTTTTAAGCACTTCATATAGTATATATATAAAGTTTTATTTATCTTTATGTATAATTTTTTTGCGTGCACATCTTCTGACATCACATCTTCTTAAGGACATATTAAGGAAGATAACTTGACACTTGAGAAATGCAGGGATGTTACTTGTGTATGGTTTCAAGTGCTCCTTAGATGTAATTCTAAAGTACGATGTTAAGCTCTAGTAAACAGTTCACATGAAATACTGTGTCAATGCCTCATGTTTTACGTGCACCAAAAAGCATTCATTATGTAGTAATATACTACATTGGATAGGAATGGATTTTCGATTACTTGGTACAGATATATGGAAGTATATGTTTAATAAGTGGATTGATTTAGGTGAGTTAGGATGGTAATACAGGGTATGTAGTCATCCTAAACATTTCTGTCTTGTATGTCTACAGTGTTATTGTGTATGATTGTGTATGTTGTAGTATAGGATCATTTCTCTCTTGTATGACTTCAGTGTTATTGTGTATGATTGTGTATGTTGTAGTATAGGATCATTTCTCTCTTGTATGACTTCAGTGTTATTGTGTATGTTGTAGTATAGGATCATTTCTCTCTTGTATGACTTCAGTGTTATTGTGTATGTTGTAGTATAGGATCATTTCTCTCTTGTATGTCTACAACGTTATTTGTGTATCATTGTGTATGGAGAAGTTTTCATAGTGCAGGGAATAAGGGGAGATCACCCTCAGTGGCTAGCTATTAATGTTTGAATCTTGTCAGATTTGGCTGACCTAACCAAATGTTTTATGTGTCCTCCCTAAAATTTTACAGGTAAACACAATATAGAAGCATTTTGGTAATTTGTATTTATAGTCATTTGAGACTTTACAGTTGTGTATTCCAAAAGTTTATGACTTTGAGTCATATTGATTTGGATTTATTAAATTGAACTTGTCTGCTCTTAGACTGTATTTGATTGGTCCTTATTCTGCCCAGTACAAATATATAATTTTCAACCTTCATTGTTTTCCTGAAATCACTATTTGTATATACTATCAAGGAAAATTATACATCAGATTCTACTTTGAATGAAAATTGGAAAAATTCCTTCAGTTAACAGATCAAGGATTCTGATTTTTATCTACTTTCTCATGGCAAGTGTTTTAGCAAAAATGACTTGCTATCTCATATAAAATTTAAAAAAGTGAAGATAACAAACAGTGATCAATCTCATAAAGGTCTAGAAACACTACAAATCTGTGAAGAGGGCATAAAACATGGACTCCTGGAAATTACAGAGGTGGGATCAGGTGCCTAGGAGGAGTAAACATCCCCTGTTGACTGGTAACACCCACTGTGAGCCCTATAAATTGATTGCTTTGAGTATCAAGCAGTTGGTGTTTTAAGCTCCTGGGCCCCGTTTTACAAAAGAACTTACGACTAAGACCAAAAACTTTAGTTCATTGTAAAATTTTGCAAAATTAATGATTCTGTTCAAATTTGCTAATGTTAAAATATCTTTCAACATTCCTTTTAAAAAGATTAAAACTATTTTAAATTTAGTGTAAATTAGAAAGTCATGAGCAGAATTAAATTTTGGTCTTAGTCGTAAGTTCTTTCGTAAAACGGGCCCCTGACCTGGGACTGAAAAAGATATACAGGTAACTCGAGATACCTCGAAGTCCCCGGGACCAAGGAAAAACTTCAAGAGATCAAGAGTTCGAATTTTCAAGAGTCTGGAATTTTCCGGGTTTGTTGACAGGTTTTAAAATTAGTCTTACCGGATGTAATGATTTTCATGCAGTGCTAACCTTTTACACGTGGTTTTTATAGAACAACGATATTTTTTCGTAATCCAGATAAATATTTCATCAAACTGAGTAAAGCAAAAAATGTATATCGTCATTTCATGTATATTTATTTATTCTTCATAATACGGACATCATACTATGCATTCGTTACATGAAAATATTTTACAGTGTCGTACATACTATTCCAAAATCGATCATTGAACGCAGTTTTGTAAGTATTTGTCCTAAAATAGTCGTCATATTGACATTGAGGCTGTTTCTGCTTTTTTCATATTTCGTTAAAACTTTGACACTGCACTCGAAATAAAAATTAAATTAGTGTTTTGTCTTTTAATCAATTACAGTTACTACTTTTCAATGACACTGTGTCTCTAAATTAATTATCGTAAGACAGTCGATGATAATTATTTTAATAGCATATAGGCAAAATATGATTAATTATCACCTTGCAGCATAAGTGTCACCTGAATAAACATCCCGTTCCCCGAGACCCGCGTCTTCTGCCTGGGACTATTTAAAAGTCCAGGTAAAGGTGCTAATTATATAACCTTGTATACAGGTAGCCACTTCGAGGTATCAAGGGTAAATTCTAATAGAATATGCATAGCGGGATTGCATTTTGACTTCGAGGGATCAAGGGTTTCGAGAGATCAAGAGTTCGAGAAATCAAGAGTAAATTTGCTTAGTTATAAAGTGGAAAAATTCGGGACCGAAGATTCACTTCGAGCGATCAAGAACTTCGAGAGATCGAAGTTCGAGCCATCAAGAGTTACCTGTAATTTGGGTGTATGAAAGGCTTCAGAATCTGTACGATAAACCGTTATGACACTGCAACATAAAGCCTTTTGTTACAGTACATCTGATATAGTAGGCAATAGAAGATACTGATAACAAAACAATGTAAAATAATTTTTTTTCTCCATCCAGATTCCTCAAAGAAACTTAAAGATGTCTTAGGAGAGTTTAACGGCGATGGCTGCTTGTCAAAGTATAACCCAGAGGAGGTATGTCTTTCAATTCTGTCTCGAAGTACATTATCACACATTAACTGTGACATTATATAAATCTTTGACACAGACTTACATGACTTGGTTTAAGTTTATCTTTGTGTTTACAGCCCATTGGCTATGACTGTTTTGTGTTATTTATGGAGACTTATTTGGATGCTCAACTACCAGAGGATCTATGCAAACACCTCTTCTACTCCTTCATGAAGAAGCCTTCTCAAGCGGTGCTGGCGCCGCAAACTGTTGGTAAGGATCTACATCTCAAGGATGTGGCGGCCGTGACCGCCTCCCAGACTGTGTGTGCTCCCATTACACATTTGGGGACTGAAATTCTGGTTGAAAAAGATAGGCATCATTCAGGATTAGCTGAAAAACTCCATGGCTTAACCGAAAAACTAAACCTCCACAGCCTGGGCCATAGTCGGCATGATAGCGGAGGTGGTGAAATAGGGAGGCGGAGTCGAGCAGGTACCCAGAAACCTGTCAGTCAACCTGGGGCTTGCATGGCGCCCCCTGTTGTTGTGGTTAGCTCTGTGCTATTTAATATGCTGCCTGATAATTGTTGTGTTGGGTAGAGTGGAGGTTTTTCTTCTTTAATATTGCAGTATATGATGAGGATTGGTCTGTTGTATATCATGCATTTCTAAGCATCCATACTAAATACTTTCAAATTCATTATGTTATAACGAACATATTATACCACTGGAGGAGTTTAGCGGTAACTTATTTCATAGTTGGTTTAGTGCCCAGTTCAGATTAAGACATAACTATATGGTTCACAAACATTGTGTTTATTCCTTCTGTACAAGATAAATACAGTCCCTGAAACTGGTGAATGATGTGTGAACGGTGAGCGAACACAGAATGTGAACGGAGCGCAAACGCGAACGCAAAGTGAACGGTGAACAAACGGTGAACGCAAGATGAACGATTTATTCAGAATGCTTCTGATCTTTTCCTTGCATTGAAACCATTCTGTTGTATTCTAATAAACAAATCAATGATTAAATAAATAAATGCTACAAAATTTTCTTAAGAAAGACGATACATGCACTTTATCTTTCTTGTATGATGTTTAAATTCAATTTTTTAATCACACGATTTTTATCGCTGTGAAATATTGTAATTGTTACCAAACGTTATAGTATAAAAGATAAAATGATTTTAGTCGGAAAATAAACATGTCTTTTCTTATTTGATATAAATAACCATTACAAATAAGAGAAAACTTCTGACTTATAGAATGAATTACAACAGTTAAAACATCCATTCATATATTTCCTTGCCAAGGCGATTCTGTGTAAAATAATGAAAAAAAAATTACAAAAAATCTAAATTTTCTTCTAAATTATCGGGCAATGAAAGTAACTTTTTTTAAATCAACAAATCCATTTGTTTGATAGTCATACTTGTTTTTCTTTTAATTTCCCTGCTTCAAGTTCACACGGTGTCCACTTGCTTGTCCTGTCATTCAAAATCATTCGATACTGTGCAGTTGTGAAAGTTTCGTCAGACCGAAGACGATGTGCTAGTATATCCAACAAGTTTTAACATTTTTTTTATCATTCCTAGATTTTATTCCAACATTTCTAAAAAAAAAATAAATAAATAAAATACATTGGGCATTAACACTTGAATTTGTAACATACTCTCATCCAATTTAAAATACCATCACCGACACATGTATACATGTATTTTGAACTACTATTGTTTAATGACTTTTTTCGATGCATGTTGATTTTAGACTGCAGTTTTTGTGCTACAAACAAATTAACTTCTTTTTAAATGTTAATTAGAAAACACACTATCAATTCAATTCGCTCCAAAGATATTTAATTAACAGGATATCCGCAGTACTATGTATAATGTTCAGAACTAGTTCTATCATGTATTTCTGTAGTAATTGAAAAGAAAAACTTGTTCGATATAAATATTTTCGTAATTTTGATGCAGTTTGTAAATTAATTGACTTTGATAATTACATGTATCTGTCCATTAACGATTTGTCGTCTTTAACATAACAACAAAATGTTGCAGTGCTATAAGTATCTAAATATTGCCCGTATTTAAATTTAATTTTTCAGCATCGTTCTACATTTACATAGGTACATACTAATAACAACATTTATTTTCCAGCGTAAATTACCCTACAGCTAAGTTAGAAAAATAAAAAAAATAATAAGAATATTGTGGATATTTTTTTTCCCATGAGAGAATGATTCTTTAAACACAATATGTTAATTATTAAATTAAAAATGCTGTAAATCCTTACTAACAAAAAGATAAGTCCTTTCACTTTAGAGTTCCGAATGACACTGAAGACTGAACGATAAGTGAACGCTGAATGCAAGGTGAATGCAAAGTGAACGAACGGAGAGCAAACGCTGAACGCTTTGTGAACGGTGAACGCGAGCGCATGGTGAACGCTGAATGCAAAACTGTGAACGGAGAGCAAACGGTAAACGCACGGTGAAAACGGTGAGCGAACGGAAAAATGGGAAAGTGGAACGTTTCAGGGACTGTACAAGTAGGTTTAAATAAGTACTTCTATACAGTGAACATACTTTTTTCCACAAGGTCATAATTCTGCGGCATCACAATTTTTGTTCAATCCGTGGTTAGGAAATTACATGGATGTCTTGGATTGCAACTGTATATCTTAAATGCGCTTAAAGTAAACTGTAACAAAATTCCACATAAATTTGTGACCACAGACAAAGTGTAAATTAATCCCATGAGAAAAAAAAGTTCATCTACAGTATGTATGTACCAGGTACATGCATGTGAATGTACTTTAGGATTACCTTTGGGGAAGAGGTAGAAAAGTTGGATTAAATTTGTATCCAATCATTTTTACCTAATTCTGATAGTTTTCATTCCCTATTTTGGCTTTCCAGATGATTATCTTTTGTTTCATAACAACAGTAAAAAGTTATATGACATCATGAGTGATGCACAATGACAAAGAGGAAAAAAAATTTTTAAAGTATGGTATTTTATTTCAATGAATTTAAGAAATTAATTATTTTGAATTCTACTACGATCATCCATGTTTACAAATGCACACTGACACACATGTATTTGTTTATATGACATCACAATACATCAGAATACATATTGTAGGATAATTAAGAAAAATATGTTCTGTGCCTGAAATCCACAGGATAAGGGAATAAACATAACTGTATATACTACCGGGTAAACATTGTACATGGGCCAACTACATGTATTTTAAAAAAAAATGATTAGTTTGATATGCTCCAACTGACCCGTCAAAATTGCTCTTTCCTGATGATTCTTTTCAGTACTTCAGTTTTATTTTTTTTATAGTACTTTGGTTGCAGAAGAAATTACAGATTGTCAGTATCATTTTTAAAGTTGCAAGGTTTCTCATTTATGACGCATTTAGTTTGCAAGTTTTTATAGTAAAAAATATTTAATCCGTCTAGCAGTCCTTTGTATAATGAAAAGATCAATTTCAAAGTCTGTGATTTTTATGATGATTATCAATGTGTAAGATAATTTTTAAAAAAATGCCTACCTACCTACCTTCCCACCTTGAAAAATGTGGGTCGGCGCACGTCAAACAAAAGTATTTTTAATGAAGGCCCTGTTACGTGTACTTTAATTCCAATAGAATGATCTTTCATGGCTTCCAGCATAGCATGTCTAATTATGAATACCTCTTAAATATATACAGCCATGCAGTTTTGAATTGCCATTTTAAAAGTATATAATTATATTTATTCATTATTTTAAGGAATGCATGTTTTAGAAGAGATTTCTTAAAATCGATATGTATTGCATTTCTGAAATTATTTAAAGGTGGGTGTCCAGTAGAAATCGTAATCTGAACAGGCATAAAGAGTGCTATATTGTTAGCATTGAACAGGAAATATAAGTATTGGTAGTACATTATGAAAATCTGTAAGCATGCTGTACTCATGTTTATCATGTAGAACATGGTGAAATGCAAAAAGGTATTATTCAGTGTTTTTCCTTAACAGTTTGTCATGTTAAAGGAACATTAAAATTTACAAATTGCATTACATTTCTAAATAAAATGCAAGTACATTGTTATAAGGGGTTTGTAAGCAACATATATCTTTGTAATGCTATTATTCTTTTTTCGAAGGGAGCATCAAAGTCCATTGATTTAATTTGATATACATGTAGGTTATTGATTACATCTTCTTAAAAGTTTCAACAAAGTGAAAAATGATCGGATCACAACTATACAATGGAGCAGTAAATTTACTAGAATAGACTTGAAACCATGCATTTTAATTTTTAACAAATGTTAACTTATTGAACTTGGGGCAACAAATCATATATTTGACTCTCTTACCCAACCTTATTTTTGCAGATATTTGAATTAATTTCCAGGAAATGTATTTTAAAAAAAATGTAAGTAATCCCATTTTTAAAAATTTCAGAAATGCAATACACGTGCTGCATGATAAGATTTAGTTTGATAGTTACTTGATGGTGGTTGAATGATAAAAGTAAAATGTATTATACAGAATGAAATATACTCATACTTGAATTTTTCAAAAGTTCTATTTTTGTAGAGAATTGTTCAGGAATAATATTTGAATGAATATTGTTCAGCATGGAAGAGGGTGAATTTATATAGCCTCAAGCAAAGAGGCAAGGAGTTAATATACTGTCTTGGCTTCATGATTTAGACATGCAGAACTGCACATCATTTCTCTTTATCATTGTTTATGGATTCATTCATACATGATTGATTGTGTTTTAATGAGTCTGAAACAACTCTATGCTCAATCTGCTTTGAATAAATGAGAAAATGTATTGAGTGAAAATCAACAACTTTGGTCAAATGTTCACAATATTATAATGCAAGTATGAGGTCCAAGAATTAAGTTACAGCTACGAAAAACCAAGAAAGTGCAAAAATGAATGAAATCATTAAAATGTGAAAACAAAATATTTTGAATCTGGACATAAGGACCAAACCAAAGATTGTGATAGCTAGATTAGTATGGTATTTTGATTGAAAAAGTGAAGAACTTACCAATATATGGAACAAAATCAGAGCATGCCACACTAAAATACTATAGACATATAGATGTGTTTATTTGGCATTCCTGGTTTGATTCATTGGTTTGATGTTTGCATTTAATTAGGTATTTGTTGTGTTTTCAGAACCTTTGTCAGTCGATGTTCCTGAGAATGGTAATTGTAATCTTAATATTATGTACTATTTTGATATTATATATTTCCTTCATACAATTAATCTGGCCTACCTTTTGCTTTAGGTAACCACCTCCTAATAATTAATTAGTTGTACTGGAAACTTGCTTTTAATTTCTTATACCAAAGAAAGATCACCAGTGTACGATATGAATTGGTGCAAATGTACCCTGAACATTACTCAGGGTCAGAATGGTGCTGTATTGGATATATATATTTTCATTCTGGGCTAATTTCAATCAGTTATTTTAAAAAAAAAAACAACAAAACTTTAAATGATTATTAAAAGCCAGCTCAGTAATCTTTCCATTTAATATAAAAAAGGATTATCTTTAAAATTTCTGTCAAAATTTCTTCATTTTATTGAAATATATAGAGGATATTCAATGTTTTGTAGATGAATATGGAATTTATTTCACGAGTTGGACAGGATTTTTTGATATTTTCACGAGTGCGAAGCATGAGTGAAAATATCAAAAAATCCTGTCTCACGAGTGAAATAAATTCTATATTCATCTACAAAACATTGAATTTTCTGTTTAGTACATTTTCTTTGATTTTCCCTTTGCCTCTGTCTTTTCTTAACAGTGTCATATAGGCTTGACGTCATAGTTGGGTGAATTCAAAAAAAATGACCAAACGCATATTTGTCAACCCACACTAAAAATACAGGCAATGAAAATAGATTTCTATGTCTCAGCATATGTCTTTAGATAGTGTCTAAATACCTGCCAAATATCTCATTGATATCTCAATTAACAAAAAAGTTATGCCCAAAAATGATGCTAAAATTGTCAGGAGTGCAACACCTTTTTGTGACATTTTGAAATTTCAATATATTTTGGAGATCTGTGAAATAAAAAACAATGCTTCATGTTGAAAATAAAGGCTTTCCTGATAATATTCAAAGTATTGAGCTTTAAATGTGGACTGTCATAACTTTTGTTTAATCAAGTTGTGGTCATGGCTGATGTTTAAAAAAATGTTATACCATGTCAGGAGTGCAACAGAAAAAATGTAGTGTTGCCAAAAAAACATCAATTGTAAAATTCTGATAGAAAATTAAGACAAAAAAGAATTTTGGAAGTGTAAAATAATAACTGATATACATTTTAAAACTTAAAAATATTTTATAAATCACAAGCAGCATTAATGAGAGTCAAGTATAGGTGCATACCCAAAAATGTCAGGAGTGCAACATTTGATGTTTTGCTCCCAAGCATGAAAAAACTTTTATCATTATATGATTTTCTGATTTTTATTTTGGAAAATAAAGACACAAAGAACATTTTTACCAAATAGATTTATCAATTACAGGATCTGTCTGTGCTTCAGATCCATATTTCTATGGTCAGGAGTGCAACACATTTTTTTAAAGATTCAAGTTGTGTGTCAAAAAGACTTCTATTCATGCTTAGAGGTATTCATTAATTAATAATGATCTTTTTGTATAATTTAATGCTAAATTATTGATAGTTTTATTATTAAAATTCTTTCTTTTTCAATTTTATCAATTCAGATGTGTTTTTATCTTTTTTGTGATTTTTTTAATGAACGTTAAAAATAAACACACTAAAACATTGTCATTAAATTCAAGTAATTCCTCCTCAACTTCACTGAAACAACAGAACAAGTTCTTATGTAATTTTCACTTCACAATTCTACTTTAAAGGCCCCAATGCTTTTGGTCAGGAGTGCAACAAATATGTTAGAATTATAAATCATCCAATAAGAATAAAAATAAAGAAAAAATGATGAGTAGAATTTTTCTGGTGGGTTAATGTGTTTGTCCTCTAAAGGAAAATATGCTTTAAAATATATTTTATCTTCTAAATATACATTTAAGCTAGTTTTTTTTGGCATAAAATAGGGTATAATTCCAGATAAAATGCGAATTTTAAATACTTTCATCTGTTTTAATTATGAAGTATTGGACTATAAGTATTGCACAATTTCATTACCACTTGATGTTGCCAACACTTTATGAATTTTTGTGTTCTATGGTTTTAATTTTAAACTTTACTGCAGTCAGGAGTGCAACAAAACTGCTTCATAATTACTGATGTTTTTTAACTACCTTTACTAAAAAATAAGTTGAAAAAAAATGCTTGATACTATTTGAAGTTCAAAACACTACGTCTATCAACAAATTACAGAAATTTAACAGTCAATTCAGGGAATAGTTTTCATCATTTCACAAATATTTTAAATAAAATTTATATATATTACCCTTTGCAAATAATCATGTTTTAAGGTCTTCAAAATATGAAAAACCTGCTGTAAACGATGAAAAATATCAACACGACAAATTGATTTACAAAGTAAGAATGGGTTATTGTGTGTTATAATTTTTAAAACAATGTTAAATAAAATACATATCAGATGTCAGGAGTGCAACACAATAATGTAACATAGGGTCACTTCAAAATCTAGTATTTTTTGTGAGAGAACTCGTATATAACGATTCTTTTTTGGCTTAGATTTAAAGAATTGACTTGAATGGACAAAAAAGTGAATTTTGGGGAATTTTATTGCTTCATATTTTTTTCATATTAAAACTTTTCAAACCAGAATTGAAAAAATAATGTAAAATAACAATCAAAAAGCCAATTTTTTGTCACATGTACAAGAGAAGATACTCATTCAAGGTCTAGGTTTAATCATTTATACCCCTTTTACCATTTTGAAGCACAAAAAACTATAATTTCTTGTGATTATGTATTTTAGAAAGTCTTTTAAGGTGTAATGATATTTTCTTTTTTCAAAAGAAATTTTACTAATAAAAATTCTGAAACTTTTTAATCCAATTGTCTATTCTATTGCCACTTCAGAATTTTAAACTAGAATGCATTTGCAATATGATGATATAAGTGAAAAATATGTTATAAGTACTTGAATTTTGCCAAAAAAATTCAGTTTGGTGGTCATTTTTTTTGAATTCACCCAGTTGAGCGGTTGAGACGTCGTAGCTTAGAAGTTGTGTGATTGAAAACATTACATAGCATGGATTTTAGCAACATATTTGGGAAGAAATTTGCAGTTTTAGCTCTATCAAGATGCTTAGTAACTATCTCTATCTTATGACAGGCCAGAAATTATTTTTTACTTACTTTGATCTTTCACACTGTGAGAGAATATCATTTTTGGTATTCTTTCACACTGTGAGAGAATATCACTTTTATTCAATATATAAATCACAGTATTTCACTGTTGAAAATGTAATAAATAAGTATACAAATTTTTAGATATCAGTTTAAAATATTTATACATTTGATATCATATAAAATTTATGATCAAGGCAATGCTACAAGATTTATCTGCAGGTGTAACCATTAATGCCTATAAGCTTTTGACTCTGAAATTAATCAGCTTCAGTTTTTCTCTTTGCTTCTGCCTGTCCATAAATGAACACTTTACTAGGTACTAGGATCTCCCATGCTTTGTGGTTGGATATGATTTTTTTATCTAACGAGTTGTGTGTTTTTATCCAGGAGCCTTGGTGAGGGTATAGAAACGCACACCAAGTAGGATAAAAATCATATCCAACCACATACCATGGGAGATTCTTTTTATCACATGTTTTTACACATAGCTATTTCATGTTTTACACTGTTTTATATACACTGTATATGTAAAACCACAATATTTGTCTTGATCAAATTCATGGAAAACTATTGTAACATATTATCACAACTGTTGATGTTAAAATGCTATCCTATGAGCTATATGCACTGTATAAAGGAGTAAACATGTGATAAATATTGATATTACATGAATAGATAAAATGATGTAATATCACTACACACTTACTGTCCTATATATACCTTAATTAAAACCTTTTTTGGAAGAGCTTTATAGAAGTCAGTTAAACCATATGATAGTGAAATTTTAGTTACATTTTAGTAAGATTTCATTACTTATTAGGAAATTAATATAAATTAATGCTGTGTAATTAATCATGGTAATAGTGATGTATTATCCAAAAATTATTTGCTGTGTGCACATTACTAGTATTAATTTATCTGAGGTACTTAAGATGAGGTCTCTGAAATTGAACATTTAAGCTCCCAAACCCCTTTAAAAATATATGTACAGTGTAACCAATTCCATATGCAATATTTTGTTCTAGAAAATAAAATTAAAAATAATGGTTTAAAAATGAGTTGGTCTTGACTTGACATTAAAAAAAAATTGGGATTAAAATTGTATTTGCTAAAAATATAATGTATAACTCTTCACAATATTTTCAGTTCAATTTTACCTATTTACATTAATTGCCGTAGTGTTTAAATCAGTAATACTGTATACAGGGAAAATTTCGCCCCCGTTTTATTTTCGCCCCTTTTGCCCTACTCACAGGTGGGGAAATTTAAAATAGAGCGATATTCAAAAAACACAGTATAATTTCTTAAACAGAATTGTGACTTGGTGAATTTAAAACAGGTTAAAATTGTTTGCAAGTGTGAAAGGGCAAAAATAAAATGGGGCGAAAATAACCTTGTATACAGTAACCATGCAATGAAATTCCAGGTTTTCATTGCATGGGGTTTGTCCTCTGCACTATTTCTTTGTGCCCTTATTTGGTTGACACAAAGTCAGAGGACCTGGCTAATTATATAGGTATCAGAGAAGAAAAAAATTAGGGGAGGTAATAAAGACAAGTTGTTTGATTATAGTTTCTGTAAAGTATGAATAACTAAATATATTTATCAAGATTGATTCAGAGGTAGGGTGGTAGAAACTAGGAGTAAAAATTAAATATAAGTGATTAGTATTTTAGTGTGTGTGTATGAGGATATGAAATAATGGACATTAGGGAGCATGGCATAATAGCTCACACACTCCCATCTCACCTATCAGCTTTATATACACAAAAATATATTTAATATGAGTATTTGTTTAAATACAGTAAAACCTTGTTAATATCTTGAACTCCATAGGATCAAGAAAAATTTCAAGAATAGATATGCGAAGATACAAGATATCAAGGGTAAAATACTTTAAGAATAAGTGGTTGGAATTTCCACATCACTTTGATAAATTATATACATGGTATTTGAGATATCGATGTTTGAGATACCGAAGTTCAACTATATTTAGTTCTGCATAGCATGTTTAGCATTGTATATGAATTTTGATTTATTTGGACCAAACAGTAACAACACAAATTTAGGGTGATACATTTAAGTCTTATTTAAGACTATATAGTAATGAAGTTCGAGCAGCTCTTATATTTTTTATGTTTTTTTTTATTTTTCTCCATTATGTTATGGCACTGTAAATGTTAGAATAATCAGTAAAAATAACTCATCTGATTTATTTTTTCATTCCATTTAAACAAAAGAACAATAGATGTGTGTCAAGGTTGTGTGATAGTTGTACTCTGGTGCCTATTTTGTCTCTGTATGGACACAAATCACCATCCACCACAGACTGTAAGATGAATTTGACGACAGTCAGGGACAATGTGTCTGGATAAAGTCAATCACCTCCAGGAATCGGACCGCTGTCTCTGACCCTCCATCTAGGTTGTTAAAAGGCTTGCCAAAGCTGTTTGATGTATAACTTCAGATGATAAAGTAACTGACGGCTTGTGTCATTCCTATCAATATTCTCGGCTCCGTTGGTTTCTTTTTTAAGGACAATTGCAATAGTTCTAGTGACATTTACGTTGGCTTCATGTTAAAGCCCTTTTGGGATTTGGTGCACTGTTCAATCAGTGAGTTTTAACTTTGACATTTTCATAAACTTAATTCTGGAGGCATTGGTGCAGGAAAATAGAAACACTAATATTATTTGTATTGTACTTGATTGCAGCTAGATTATTCGATTCAGTAAATGTATTAAACATTTGCATGAAGCAGTAACTCAGTGGTGGGATATTCTCAACACAGTCAAGTGTTCCCTTATGTCAGTGGTCGCGATACTGGTAAACGGTTATTGAATTAGCCTTCATCTGAGAGAGTGTTTATTAGTTTATTGACATATTTAAACTCAAGACATGCTGGTCATTAAACCAAGGATATTTCTGGCAAAAGATGGCTTTCTCTAAAGTAAAACTAAATGTTTATGAGATTAGTATGCTGTACGTAGCACCCAGTCCTCTTTCTTTCTTCCCCTTTCTTACAACAGTACAAGTAATAAGTATTCTAAAATATAATCACTTGCTTTTACTTATGGTCAACTATTAACTTAAGTAAGAATTAGGAATTGTATATTTATCCTTTTCCTATAGTATACCATATGTGTACTCAGCAACTGCTTTAATTAACACTTGATTTTATAATTAGCAGTTATCTTAATTAAGGATAATGCAGTGTATCCTGTAAGAGAGATGGGTAATATCATCTCTGCAGCTGTGTTTTCAACCTATAATGTGACATATTAAAAGAAAGTAAAACCTTTATTTTTCATTATTTTGACTACCAGTAAAAATTGTTCATATTTAGATTAAATGGATTTTCATGCAAATTTGTTTTTAGATTATGTTCATTTTGATAAAATTTTTGAAAATCTCACATGCATGAGTGTTTTAAGTTCCTGGAGTAATTTATCATTTTTATACAGAGGTTTATACAGAGATAAAATGTGGATTAAATCCGGAGTTTTCCACTTTCAGGCTCTACATCTGTATCTACTCATACTTCTGTTGCCATGACAACCAATCCCAGTGTGGAGAAGTCGTTGATGGCTAGAGATGACAGTCAACTAGAGGCCACCACCCACTCCCGTTCATCTTCAAAGAAATCCAATCACAGCATACACTCCACTCATAATGGTAATCTCACTTTACCATCCAGTTACAGTGGTAACCATGTAATACACTAATTACACTGCCCACTCCTGCTCATATTAAAAAAAGTCCAATCACAGCATACACTCCACTCGTAATGGTAATCTCGCTCTACCATCCAGTTACAGTGGTAACCATGTAATACACTAATTACATCACCCACTCCCGTTCATCTTTAAAGAAATCCAACCACAGCATACACTCTCATAACAGTTATCCTGCTAAATCCAACCACAGCATACACTCTCTTAACAGTAATCCTGATAAATCCAACCACAGCATACTCTCTCATACAGTTATCCTGCTAAATCCAACCACAGCATACTCTCTCATACAGTAATCCTGCTAAATCCAACCACAGCATACACTCTCTTAACAGTAATCCTGATAAATCCAACCACAGCATACTCTCTCATACAGTAATCCTGATAAATCCAACCACAGCATACACTCTCATACAGTAATCCTGCTAAATCCAACCACAGCATACACTCTCTTAACAGTAATCCTGATAAATCCAACCACAGCATACTCTCTCATACAGTAATCCTGCTGTACTGTCCACTGACAGTGGTAACAGTGTAATACACTACTTGTAATCATGTAATCATACATGTAATTGCTACTGCATTGTTTGCTCAAGCATAGTGGTAACACTGCTTAGAATAAGGGTAAAGACAAGCTGAAAACAATTACAACCTCACTACAGAATAGTGGTAGCCACTGTGTGGTAACCATGTTATTGAATAGTGGAAATCAGAATGTGGAATGAAGATAACCACACATTAGAACATTTAATAACCATGTTGAAGAGTAGAGGTAGCCACATAGTAGAGTGACAGTTGAATCAAATGAGGTCTTTTTAGCTCACCTTGAAGAAGTCAGGGGAGCTTATGCTGTAGGCGCTGGTGTTGGCGTCCCAGGTTAAAGCTTTTAGAGCAGTTTTACTCTCAAAATGCTTCAGTATCCTGTGTTAATCAAAGTTGTATGGATGATGCATCTAGTATGTTTCACTGTACCAGTCAGGTTTCAGATGCTGCATTTTCAGCCAATGTTTTCCATAAGGATGACCAGGTTTTTTGGAGCAGGTTAAAGTTATTGGAGCAAGTTCAAGTTTTAGGAGCCAATCTCATTTCTCTGTAGCAATATGCCCTACAAGTAACTGGACCAAACTTGCATGGATGATGAGTGAACAGACTAAAGTAGTTGGAGCAGGTATCATTCCATAGTAGCTATTTAATCCTATGGTGTCTAGACTTGCAGGGATGAGGCATCTAGGGATGTACACTACCAGATTTGCCTTAGATGCTGGATCTGACCTACATTTTCCAGATGAGTGAACAGATTACAGTATTTGGAGCAAGTATCATTCCAAAGTAGCTATTAGCCATATGGTGACTAAACTTGCATGGATGATGCATCTAGGGATGTACACTACCAGATTGCTTTAGATGCTGGATCTGACCTATATTTTTTGGATGAGTGAACAGGTTAAAGTTTTTGAAGCATGTACTTTCCAAGTAACTATATGTCCTACCTAGACCAATCTTAAATGGATGATGCATATAGGAGGCATGTTGCCTGACTTGCTTCGGATGCTGGATCTGACCTACAGTTTCCAGTTGATTGGACAGGTTAAAGTTCTTAGAGCAGGTTTATTCCTAAGTAACTTTCAAGCCATATAGTGACCTAACTTGCATGGAGGATGTGTATCGGTGTATTACTAGACTTGCTTAGGATGCTTGATCTGACCTTCATTTTCCAGATGAATAAACAGGTTAAAGTTTTCAGAGAAGATCTATTTCAAAGTAGCCTTTAAGCCGTATTGTGACTTGCATGGATGATGCATCTGAGGATGCACATTACCAAACATGCTTTGGATGCTGGATCTAACCTACATTTTTCCTTATGAGTGACCAGGTTTAAGTTTTTGAAAGATCTTTGCCAAAATAAATAAAGCCCTACCTTAAAAAGCTTGCATAGAATGATTAATTCACACTACCAGACCTGCTTTGGATGCTGGATTTATCCTTGATTAATGATTGAATAGTTTTTGTAAAAGGTACATACCCAAGTTACTATAACTCCTACCTAGACCAAATTTGTATGAATGTTGTATAGAGGGATACAAATTACCCAAAACATTTATTTGGTTTGGGACTTTGCCTTTGTTATTAAAGATTTCATTTGTCGAGTTGAGCTTTGTAATCTTTAATGTTTTATGATTTGTAGGTCACTCATTAGATTCTGTAGATCCATGGATACCTCAGTCCAATTCCTCCTTACCTCGGAGCAACAATGTGGAACTGAAATCCATTCAGAAGCGATTGGGCAGCAGCGATATCAAGGCGGGCCATATCTATCTGAAGGATTTAGTGTGTTTTCTGTCTCTGCTGGAGGCAGGGAGACCAGAAGACAAATTAGAATGTAAGTTCTTTACAGGGAAGTGTAGAATATAGGGGAAGCTTGAGAAGGCAATAAATGTGTGAGTATGAAGTGGAGAAAGTGTAACATGTAAGCAGCTCTTTTAACATAAAAGTTCTTAAGAAAAATGGAGATGTGATAGTATGCTGACAGAATAGTAAAGCTTATGGCCTTAATGTGCCTGAAGAAGGATCAAGGAGCTCAAGAATATAAGTACATCAGAAGTAGGCATAAAAATGGTTAAGACAAGTGGTGTAAGTAGGCGTAAAAACTGGTAAGAGTATGTTGTAGAGAAGAGGTAGGAAGTGGAAATCAGCAGATAAAGGAGCAGCTTTAAGACTGTTAAAGAATCCCTTTAGACCTGTTAATCCTACCCTGAAAGGACCTGGTTTCTGTAAATATAAAAATATAAACGGTATACTGTATAAATGGAATTTTTAGTGAGATGCAAATTTAGCGATTTGTCCTTGATAATAAGTATTTTATTTTAGCGAGAAGTAATTTTACTGATTTAGTGACGTCTATAGAAAGACAACAGTGACCTACAAAGAAGTATGAATTGTTAACAATATTTAATTTTAGCGATCTCAACACCCTCACTAAAAATGCCAAAATTGAATCCTCGCTATAATTTTTACTTATAATTTTAAACACTTAGAAATAGTAGGGTGGGGGATTAGCAGGCCTAAATGAAATATAAATGAAATGAAATATCTAGGTCTTATATGACACATTATATTTGTTAGCTCATTTTGAGGTAAAGTAAGTAAAATTACAAACATGAATTACATCAACATTACTAAAAATATATAAATTATATGGCTATGTAAAATCCAGATATCTAATCAGTTTATAAGCAGATATTGATTTAAAAGAGGAAACACAATAAATCAGTTTATCTGCATTGCCAATAATTTGTGAAAATCATTCTAAAAGTAGATTGATGGGTGGGGTAGGATTCTGTGTCTGATTTTAACTCAGGGCATAGAACTGGTGTGACGTCTGTAAAACAATTAGACAGACTGTTGGCTATAGTTAGCATTTATAACGTGTATGATATGTATTTTTGTATTTATTAGATCAGTGAACTTGTAATATGTACAATACACATTTGCCTCAGTCTAGAAATATTGAGTTTCTGATACAGGGAAGTGCCTTCTATTTTCAGTTTTAGATATAAAGTTATATCAAGGGAGATAACTAGTGTAAGCTGATGTAGGAGGTGCTAGCAGATTATCATCAATACAAATTAAATATGTTGCTGTCTAAATAAGCGAGGCCCAGTCAGATATACTGCCTTATGTAAAGCCCTTCCTACTGATGTCAGCTGTGAAGCGTAATGAGAATTGTGGATTTGGAATGGCGTTGACAGAATTAGGCTGCCCCTTGAGTCAGGCATACTGTGACATCATGGCACATTTATTGATCTGTTCCAACCCAATTATTAGTCAAGCTTATTTCTAGAACTGAAAGGTTATTCTAAGACAGTTTGATTTAAATTTGACTAATGAAAGATGAGGATGTTGCCTGAGAAGCAGGGTGTGCTGTCATTGACAGAATTGGGTTAAAAAGTACTAATTAAACTTGAACAATGTAAAAAGATAGATGTATTAAGTGAGGACTTTTGAAGAATAGTTGATCTTAAGAAATTATTTCAAATTCCAACAATTTGTTTTTGTTATTTTTGTTATTCATTTGTATAGCAATAGTGCAGAACATTCTGAAATGTTATCTGGCTATTTATATGTTCTTGTAAGTATGAAATATTTTCTGATTGATTGTTAATTCAGTTCATTGTAATTGAGTATTGTAAAATGACAAGTAACAAATATTCCATGTATAAACAAGGTGAATGTTTAGATATTTCTGACATGTTGTCTATTTTCAGTCATGTTTAGGTTGTATGACACAGATGGCAATGGATTACTAGATGCCAGTGTGAGTATCAAGTCACTGAATTATATTAATATCTCTATATTCTGAAACAGTTTTAAGATACATGTACATGTATATGTAAATTTTAGCTTTGTGGAGTATATTTTGTTAAAGATATGGGAATAAATTAAATGAGCTTTTTGACTTAAGTTCATTAAACTGTACAGGAAGAATAAGGAGATAGGTGGCTAAAAATATCTCAAGTGTACGAACCTGTATGTAACAATAACTGCATTATAAATGATTATTTTAGTAGGTGATATGAGTTGTCGCATTAAGAAGGGTTATAATTATATTTGTACAATGTGAGTTGATTTTTTAATTGACAGGAATTAGACTGTATAGTGAATCAGATGATGTCGGTAGCAGAAAGTCTAGGCTGGGATGTTAGTGAATTAAAACCTGTAAGTACCTCCTATTAGTAATGTAGTTCAGAAACCGTATAATTTCCTCCAGATCAGAAGACAAGTTTCTGGGCTTACATTGTATTATTCTATTATTCAGTCTATATGTATATGAGTATAATTGTTTAAAATTTGAAGTAATTGTGCTTGAAAATAAAAAAGAAAAAAATGTTTACGACTGAATTGTGATTATCTGCTAATAGTAGTTGGTATTTATCCTCAGATTCTACAAGATTTGTTGAAGGAGATAGACTATGATTCTGATGGGACGGTGTCTTTGGAGGAGTGGAAGAGGGGAGGGTTAACGACTATCCCTCTCCTTGTTCTACTAGGGCTGGACACTGTGAGTTTGTACTTAATCATTATCTTAATAAAATTGTACATATTTAATTCTGGAAAAAAAAATTGCATTGTACATAAAAAATCTTCTTTTTACAGGGTTATTTTCAACCTGTTACACTTGCAAACAATTTTGCCCCATTTTGAAGTAATCAAAACACAACTGTTTTAAAACAGATATTATTCATATATAATGTCCCCAGCTTTCACTGAAAGGGGGGATATTAATTTGGGTCGGTCTGTCTGTAACTTCTGTCTGCCTGTAACATTTTTGTTTCCGGGCACTATCTCGAGAAGCCTTTGAGCTTTTGCAATGAAATTGTACATCACAACTCCCTATGGCCTAAAGAAGATCCCTATTGATCAGTCAGGGGCATAATGCAAACAAGTTATTGTCAAAAATAACTCAAATTAGTTATTTTTTTTGTCACAGTGAGTTACCTCTCTTTGCTATGACCTACTTTTTCCCAGCATTAGTAACTCAAACACGTTATCTTTCCAAAATAGTTTCAATAAATTAATAACTTGTTTAAGTTATTTTGTGTCATTCCTCCCTAACTTCACATCCTGTGCACCAAAGGTTTTTGCTCGTGCACCAAAACAAAAACAAATGTTTGATTAAATTTAAATCTTGCTCAGTCCAGAAAAAATCTTCAAAGTCTTGGGAAAATTGGGGGAAGTTTTTTATTTAATGATAAAAATTGGACATATAAACCATGTAAATAAAACCACAAAATAAGGATTAAAATGCTGTTTATCTCCACCTCCTCACCAATTCTCTATTGGAGTCGGTGCACTCCATCTAGTTTTACATAATGGAATCCCAAAATGCAATGCATATTGGCAGGAAATACAAAACTCCCAAGAAATCAATGTCCAAGTAGGATATAAAAATAACTTATTTTAGTTATTATTAAAAAAAACTTTTGTGTGTGTAAAATAACTTATTTAAGTTATTTTTCTGATAACTTGTTTGAGTTATACCCCTGACTGATTGATTTTGAGGTGAAAGTTCAAGGTCATAAATTCATACATTCTCTCTGTGTGTAACACATTAGTTTCCAGGCGATATCTCGAGAAGCCATGGGCTTTTGCAATGAAATTTTATACCATAACTCCCTATGGCCCCGCCTGCCCCTTATAAAGTGTCCCATCCCATTGTTTCTTTTATTTTGGTCAATTTTTTTTTATCAAAAGTTAATTGGAAAATTTGTTGGCATCAATCACTCTTATAGTTTTAGAGTTACTCCCCATTTGTATTAAAAGTCATGTGGTACTATTTTTAGCACAGGAGCATGTGGAGAGTTATTATATATAATACAGGTTGTCGATGGACTTAATATAATTACATGGTAAATCTATTATAACTGTGTAGTAAAGGTTAAATTTAGACACCATGTGTTGTGTAAAATTTTGACAATATCGAATGTATCAAGAACGAAATATTGGACATTGTAAGGACAGTGCAAATCTGTGATATTTTTAGACAAAGTACAGGTATTTGTTGGTCAGACAAAAAATATATATTTAAAAAAAGGTCAATGAGAAGTGGTGAATAACATGTACCAGTAAAGCACCAATACATGTGCAAAGTACAGAATGTGGATCTGTGCCCAATTTCATACAAGCAGTTATGATGTGTGGCGTGTACAAACATTAATTCTCATAAAATCATTATTACAGTGTGATAAATATTTTATATAAAAAGAATATTCTGTATTTTAAAGAATAAGCAATCAAATCTATATATCCATATTGGTATTTAGAATGTGAAAATTTTGTATAAGAAAATTGTTATATAGGTGTTTACAGAAATAAAAAATAAAATCCGCCCACCCCCACAATTTTTAAGCAAATTAAGACAAAAATCTAAATTTATGTGGCATTAAAGCCAAAAGCTGAAAGGTCAAGGTTGACCTTTTTTCTTTCTCCATCTGCAAAATTATTCCAATTCTTCCATCTTCTTCCAGGCATGAATCCAGGAATTTTTTCGGGGGGGGGGGGGGGGGGGGGGGAGTCAAAAAAATTCAAACAAATTTCTTGACAAGCCAAAAAAAAAAAAAACTCAAGTTTAATGCAAACACTGATGTCAAACTCCAGTTTTATGCAAACTGATGTCAAAGGCAAAAGAGGAGAAAATAAAATGGGGGTGAAAATTTTTATGAAATAAAAACAGTAATACTGGGATGGTAATATGTGTCCATTAAACACAATGAAATGCAGTTTAAATTCTAGGGTAGAAAGCAATATATCTCTGTTATATGTCACACAGGAATAATTATATTACATTTTTAACAGAATGTGAAGGATGATGGAACACACACATGGAGACTGAAACATTTTAACTACAAACTAAAACCAGCATACTGTAATCTCTGTCTTAACCTCCTGGTGGGGCTGGGCAAACAGGGTCTTTGTTGTACATGTAAGTATATCCTAACCGCCTGGTAGGACTGTGGGTAATAGAATCTTTGTTGTACATGTAAGTATATCCTAAACTCCTGGTAGGACTGTTAGCAAACAGGGTCTTTGTTGTACATGTAAGTATATCCTAAACTCCTGGTAGGACTGTGGGGTAACAGGGTCTTTGTTGTACATGTAAGTATATCCTTAACTCCTGATAGGACTGTGAGCAAACAGGGTCTTTGTTGTACATGTAAGTATATCCTAAACTCCTGGTAGGACTGTGAGCAAACAGGGTCTTTGTTGTACATGTAAGTATATCCTAAACTCCTGGTAGGACTGTGGGGTAACAGGGTCTTTGTTGTACATGTAAGTATATCCTTAACTCCTGATAGGACTGTGAGCAAACAGGGTCTTTGTTGTACATGTAAGTATATCCTAAACTCCTGATAGGACTGTGAGCAAACAGGGTCTTTGTTGTACATGTAAGTATATCCTAAACTCCTGGTAGGACTGTTACCAAACAGGGTCTTTGTTGTACATGTAAGTATATCCTAAACTCCTGATAGGACTGTGAGCAAACAGGGTCTTTGTTGTACATGTAAGTATATCCTAAACTCCTGATAGGACTGTTAGCAAACAGTGTCTTTGTTGTGCATGTAAGTATATCCTAAACTCTTGGTAAGACTGTGGGTAAACAGGGATTTTTTTTGCACATATAAGTCCTGGTAGCCTGGCTTGGTAAACAAGGACTTTGTTGTACTTGTAAGTATATCCTAAACTCCTGGTGGGGCTGGGCAAACAGGGTCTTTGTTGTACATTCTTGTAAATGTACAGATAAATGATGGTACTTGATTAAGTACATTTTTTTAGCACAATTTGCTGCTAATTACTGTAGATAAATATTCATAATAAAGAATGTTAAAAATCAATGTAAATCAAGTACAGTTACTTCAACTATAGTGAAATTTATGCTCCATCTTACAAACTCACAAATTTTTCAGATTGTTGACATCCTGATAAAATAATATAATTTTAGAATTAGTGTTGGATTATGCTTTGGAAGTATAAATGTAATTTTGTAGAATAAAGAAAGTTAGCAAATGTTGACAAAATTTAATGTTTCTTTTAGTTTGTAAATACACAGTCCATGAAAGGTGTGTCCAGCGAGCACCAGCGTGTTGTATCACAACTTACGTCAAATCCAAGAGAACCCCACAGGTACGTATCCACACAATAGCATGGAACCAAAAGGCTGCTTCTAATTATTTAGACTTAATTCATACAGATAGATTTTCTTTTGTGTGACATATTTCAAATTTACCTTGTTTGATTGGCTGTCATATCAGCCAATCAAAGTTCATCTTTGCAGACATGCTGAACCTTGTTTCTATAATATAAAAATTATTGAGATTAAACACTGACATTTCCTAAGTCCCTTGATAGACAATGAAATACAACTTAATTAATGTAGAACATCAGATCCCTGTTCTGTAAAATCATTTGTCTAATTTTTGTATCAACCAGTTCAGCCTATGCTGTCTTTATATTTTTAAATACAATATTTTAAGTGTAGGAACATTTGTTTACATTTTATGTGTTTCAAATGGAGGGGGATATATTTGATTGTAGCTTAATTTTATCAAATTCCTCTCATGTAAAATGTAGATGTTCAAAGTCTCTCAGACAGATAGGTAAACGAAAAGGTAACCTACCTGTACTAATAAGCTTATTATCAATATTTACACACTTACATGTAAGTCCAAATTGAAATTTAAATTCTAGGGGTTATTTTTAGCTCACCTCGACGAAGTCGAGATGAGCTTATGCTATACCCCCGGCGTTGGCGTCGGCGTTAGCATCGGCGTCCCGGTTAAAGTTTTAGGAGCAAGTCCCATTCCCAAGTTACTATAGGCCCTACCTGGACCAAACTTGCATGGATGATGCATCTAGAATGGACACTGCCACACTTGCTTCGGATGCTGGATCTGACCTAGATTTTCCAGATGAGTGACCAGGTTAAAGTTTTTGGAGCAGGTCCATTCCCAAGGAACTATACGCCCCACCTGAACCAAACTTGTATGGATGATGCATCTAGGGATGGACACTACCACACTTGCTTCGGATGCTGGATCTGACCTAGATTTTCCAGATGAGTGAACCAGGTTAAAGTTTTTGGAGCAGGTCCATTCCCAAGTAACTATAAGCCCTACCTGGACCAAACTTGCATGGATGATGCATCTAGGGATGGACACTACCACACTTGCTTCGGATGCTGGATCTGACCTAGATTTTCCAGATGAGTGACCAGGTTAAAGTTTTGGAGCAGGTCCATTCCCAAGTAACTATAAGCCCTACCTGGACCAAACTTGCATGGATGATGCATCTAGGGATGAACACTACACACTTGCTTCGGATGCTGAATCTGACCTAGATTTTCCAGATGAGTGACCAGGTTAAAGTTTTTGGAGCAGATCCATTCCCAAGTAACTATAAGCCCTACCTGGACCAAACTTGCATGGATGATGCATCTAGGGATGGACACTACCACACTTGCTTCGGATGCTGAATCTAATCTAGATTTTCCAGATGAGTGACCAGGTTAAAGTTTTTGGAGCAGGTCCATTCCCAAGTAACTATAGGCCCTACCTGAACCAAATTTGCATGGATGATGCATCTAGGGATGGACACTACCACACTTGCTTTGGATGCTGAATCTGACCTAGATTTTCCAGATGAGTGACCAGGTTAAAGTTTTTGGAGCAGATCCATTCCCAAGTAACTATACGCCCTACCTGAACCAAACTTGTATGGATGATGCATATAGGGATGGACACTACCACACTTGCTTCGGATGCTGGATCTGACCTAGATTTTTCCAGATGAGTGACCAGGTTAAAGTTTTTGGAGCAGGTCCATTCCCAAGTAACTATAAGCCCTACCTGGACCAAACTTGCATGGATGATGCATATAGGGATGGACACTACCACACTTGCCTCAGATGCTGAATCTAACCTAGATTTTCCAGATGAGTGACCAGGTTAAAGTTTTTGGAGCAGGTCCATTCCCAAGTAACTATAGGCCCTACCTGAACCAAACTTGCATGGATGATGCATCTAGGGATGAACACTACCACACTTGCTTCGGATGCTGAATCTGACCTAGATTTTCCAGATGAGTGACCAGGTTAAAGTTTTTGGAGCAGATCCTTTCCCAAGTAACTATAAGCCCTACCTGAACCAAACTTGCATGGATGATGCATATAGGGATGGACACTACCACACTTGCTTCGGATGCTGGATCTGACCTAGATTTTCCAGATGAGTGACCAGGTTAAAGTTTTTGGAGCAGGTCCATTCCCAAGTAACTATACGCCCTACCTGGACCAAACTTTCATGGATGATGCATCTAGGGATGAACACTACACACTTGCTTCGGATGCTGAATCTGACCTAGATTTTCCAGATGAGTGACCAGGTTAAAGTTTTTTGAGCAGGTCTATTTCCAAGTAATTATAAGCCCTACCTAAACCAAACTTGTATAGATATTGATCTTGGGATGTACACTAACTAGAAAAAATATGATGTGAGATTTGCCTTACTTATAGATAACCTTCGTCGAGGTGAGCTTCGTAATCTTTGATTACCTATGTTTTCATTTCCCAATTCATACAGTTTTCATATATTTGAAAATTTTCCCTGTACTATAAAATAAATGCAGATTTGACTGGCTTTAGTTAGAAAAATTTTACCTTTGAATTTATACATGCTCTTTCAATTAAAAATTTCTAACTTGCTTTCGAAATGGGCTAAATTTTCTAACAACATGTACGTTTATTGATTCTGTGCAAGCTAGGCTTCTTGAATGTAGGATTATTTTTATGTTCAGCATACATGTATAGGCTAATGTAAATACTACATGTACCAGGTTATATGAGTTCAACCTAATGTTTTTGTATAACTTAAATGAATTATTATTCACTCTGTGAAAAAGTTACCAGTTCTGTAGTAAGCTGTCAACAAAATGAAAAATAAAGCTGATTTTCTGAGCACATATGACCTGGTCTTTACTTACTGCTACACAATCATTTTGCCATTAACTTCCACCTCATTACTTATAACAGGACCGGCCACAGGTAAAGTCCTACTGTCCACTGATTTTAGATTTATATATATATATATCCTTGGTTGAGATTTGTTTTTTTTTTTTGAATGCCTTGATTGTTCCACGTCTTATATATCTATAAATGTTGTGGTTTGGGATGAGGTTGAACCCATGCTTGAACATTTCGTCAAGTAATAAATCAAAGACATTTTATGATTACCTGCTTATTTCATGGACTTCAGTGTGACACGTGTAGCGAATGATTTAAAATGTAGATCAGGTCATCATTTAAATCCTAGAAACTTTATTGTTCATTGCTGTAACATGTAATATGTTGGGGTCAAAGTACATTGTCTTTGTTAGGAAGCATTATCTTCATACATAAAACTAATTTATAAACCAGTTCATCATTAATGAATTGTGCGAGAAAACAAGACTTGGGTTGGCTGACATCAGACCTGCATGTCAGACATTAAGTACACAAGACCTGAAAATTGTGGGCTACCTAATGTCAGAACTACTAGAAGTGTTAAACTATGGGCTGATATCAGATTTGTATAACAGACCTGAAGTACAGAAGACCTGAAAATTGTGGGCTACCTAATGTCAGAACTACTAGAAGTGTTAAACTATGGGCTGATATCAGATTTGCATAACAGACCTGAAGTACAGAAGACCTGAAAATTGTGGGCTACCTAATGTCAGAACTACTAGAAGTGTTAAACTATGGGCTGATATCAGATTTGCATAACAGACTTGAAGTACAGGAGACCTAGCATTGTGTGGGCTAGTTAATGTCAGACTAACATAATAGAGCTAAAGCATACTATTACATGTACTAGAACTGACAAATTGTGGGCTAGCTGATATCAGATCCACTAGAACTGACAAACTATGGGCTAGCTGATGTTAGACTTTCATAACAGAAATGAAGTGTACTAGAACCTAACAAATTGTGGGCTAGCCATTGTCAGATCCACTAGAACTGACAAATTCTGGGCTATCTAATGTCAGGCTTGCATACCAGAAATGAAGTGTACTAGAACTGACAAATCGTGGGCTAGCTATTGTCAGATCCACTATAACTGACAAATAGAGGGGTGGTGGTGGTGGTGGGGGGGGGGGGGGGGGTTAGCTATTGTCAGATCAGCTATGGGCTTGCAGATGTTAGATTCACTAGAACTGACAAATTGTGGGTGTCTGGTTGTGATAGAGCTAACAACTTAAAACTGACAGTGAGTTTTTAGAACTAATAGTGAATTTTTCAGACCTGACAACTAATTTTTGATTTAACAGTGAGATTTAGAGCTGACAGCATAATTTTATTTTGACAATGTGTTTTAGAACTGACAGTGAATTTTTAGAATTGTCAGTGGGTTTTCAAACTGACAGTGAATATTTAGAATTGACAGTAGGTTTGAGAATTGACAGTAAATTTTTAGTAAGAATTGATGTTGAGTTTTAGAACTGACAGCAAGTTTTAGAATTGGCAGTGAATTTTTAGAATTGACAGCAAGTTTTAGAACTGACAGTGAATATATAAAACTGACAGTGATTTTTAGAACTGACAGTGAATTTTTAGAACTGACAGTGAATTTTAAGATAAGAACTGACAGTGAATTTTAAGAACAGACAGTGAATCTTAAGAAACTGACTGTGAATTTTAGAACCACTAGTTTTGGACTAGAAACTATGAGAGCTGATGAGAATTATGTATAAAGAAGCATGCAGTATAATTTCAAACTGATTCTTCAATTCTTATGACATTATATTAAGATGATCATAAAATGGCTTTTATAGAACTTTTAAATATTGTAAATGGATAGGAAAGTAAAAGCATGGTGATCGGTAGTTGGAGGTAGAGGGTCTGGAAATTAGGAATCGTCAACATTCACTACGTTTAAGTGTATTTAGCAGGTAAAGTTGTTCCTCTTTGTTTGGGGATGCATCCTTGGAAAAGGTTATAATAAGCTGATGTATAGATCATTATCAAAATAAAACCTCTTACAATCGAGAGGTGATTGTAATATTACATCCTTGGTGCAGATTTTTTTTTTGAGCTGAAAGTTCTTGATTGAAATAAATCTTAATAGATTTATAAGGAGTGATTTTGACATGATTATAATTCATTTTTAGCCGGGCTTTGCTGAAAGCAAAGTCCTGGCTGTAGGCATCGTGATCGACTGCCTTACTATAAATAGCACATGTTCAGAAAAGTAAACAAAAAGCCTAACAGCGTCAAAGCAGACGCTTCCGATAAACAAAATAGTCACATTGAAAGACGATACTTAAACAAATATTTTTTACATCTCAATCTACGGAATTGTTAATTGATCAATATTTTTGTTTGAGAATTAAATTGAAAGAGGAATTAGATATTTACTTTATTAGGGTAATCGTGATATAACAATTTGTGCACATACACTACTGAATGCATATTGTAAGCGAACTATTTTCAATAAGCGCGGGCTTTTCGACAGGTTGCCTATATTTCATATCGTTTTCGTCGATGTTATGTGAGTGGTTATATTCTCTGTTTTGTCTTTCAGCAAATAAATAGATAAGTAAATTGGAGTTTAAAGAATTAATTAATGTGCGTTATGCCTGAATTTACGATGGCCGATAGCGGCCGCCACTTTCTGATTAAGAATATTGTCATTTTGTACAGCTTTTTTGTCAATTTTCGTTGACATATTACAACTAAACTGGTAATGCTATATGTACATGTACACTTTTTACACTGACAATTTACACCAGCGAAAAACATTAAAATTCTTTCGAGTGATATGAAATTAAGATACATAAAACAGGTGGCTTGAAAGAGACAAGGAGCATTTCAATGATTTTCACCCTCAATTAGTCTGAGATATCGTAACCCAGTTAATCCTAGATTAGACGTAAATCGTCATTCTGTCACCTTGTTGTATCATTAAAAAGATATTCTTGGGATTGTAATTAAAAAGGCGAATAAAAATAGTGCGTTTGTTGTAATGGATATACATGAATATAATGGATATATCTCGATCCTCAAAGTGTATGAGACAACTCGATTCTACCTATTATGCAGAGGTAGAAAAACAGGATTTAGTAGCTCTACATGTGAGCATCCAATCAAAAGTTTATGGAATGTATCAAAAACAAAACTTTAGATACGGAAATATACCCGTTTTTAAGCAAGAATAAAATGACAACCTTAAATGTGGGAGTCTGTATTTGCTCTCTAAACACATAAATTAATAACTAAATGCTTGAAACACTTTTAAAGGCCAACGCAACCTCTCAAGACTTCCACCTGGTCGGCCAATTATTTTTCAATGTGGCACGGGAATGAAAATATAGGTACATGTAACTAAAGTGATCATTTCCTCGTGCGCATTGTTTAAAAAAAAATTCATACATCAAAGACACGTCCGATTATGAACAAAATCAAATTTCTCATAGACCTGGAAAATTTCATCCTGGTTACCTATGATGTGACCAGCAGGTACACCAACATGGAATTTTATGAATTAATTACTACAATCTGTCGAGAAAGCATATCTAGAAGACAATACTAATCTGTAATCACCCCGACCTTGCTGTTCTGCTAGAACCTTAAGCTTATCACCTTCAAGTAACCTGTTTTATGTATCTTCATTTCATATCACAAGAAAGAATTTTAATGATTTTCTCCAGTGTAAATTGTCAGTGTAAAAACTGTATATGAACATATAGCATTACCAGTTTAGTTGTAATTTGTCAACGAAAATTGACAAAAAAGCTGTACAAAATGACAATATTCAGAATCAAAAGTGGCGGCCGCTGTCGGCCATCGTATGAATTAGGTCGCCTGACAATTGTACATGGTGTATCTGGTGTATCTAGTCGGCGATAAAAGTACTGTTTGTTTGAAACTTTAAGAATATCTCTAAAAATATGTGCATTTCTTTAACTATGAATTACATAAATTATTAAACCAATATGAATATAATTTTTTTAAATAAATTTCTAATTCAAATATATCTAAAGAAAAATCAGCAAACCATATGGTTCAACATTCTTTTAAAAAAAAGTTTGGCAATTGACAGACAAACATTTTTTGTAAAAAATTAATTGTTTTCTTAAAAGTTAAAATTAGTGACCTTAAATGTTTAAATTAGTGACATTAAATAAAACAAATGATTATATATTCTCCTCACTAGCCATATGTTATTGGTAGAATTAAAAAAAATTGTATGACATTTTTTGTTCGTTTACTGATATTATAGTATAATTAGTCTGAATTTACGTCCGTGATGCATGTATAAACAGTAAGCTCACTGACAATGTCGTGATATCTGTAATTGTTTTTTTAAGATCAGTATAGCATTAAGGTGTCTTGAATGGCAAGAAATTTAATGTAATAATGAATTTTAAAAACATCGGTGGTCATTTATCAGAATGATGTAATTTGGTACGATACCGTGTTAATTTCTGCTGATATTTTCAGGGTTGATCTTGTGAAAACGGCTTAACAGGAGACAATTTATTAAATTTTTCCTTTCAAAATAATTGCAAAAAGATGATGATTTTATGATTATATTAACGGCATAAAATAACAGCGAACACCGACTACTTGCAGCAAACAAGTGCGCCGCCATTACGAATTCGTAAAACAAAGAGACAGTTACGGATACTCGTAATTTTCTGAAAAAAAAATGTGTAGGAGGTCAGTCGGGTATAACCGGAAACAAACAATTTTTTTTTAGCCTAATGATGTATGTATGTAAATATTCATGAAGATTAATCTTACAGTTGTAATACTGGTAATGCTGTAATGTTTTCAATATATTACTACTCAAATAAATAAGTTAAAATTTGAATGCGTTTAAAGAAAAGGGTTTGAAAATACGGTATTACTTCGATAACCCTGAATGCAATTAAAATAACTTTCTCCTTTCTAATACATAATTTCGAAAAAAAAATCCTTATGATGGTTAAGATCTTGTGTTTGTTTGTTTGTATGTTGTTTAAAGTCCCTCTCGAGAATTTTTTCACTCATATGGAGACACTACCACTTGCCGGTGGAGAGCTCCAAATTTTGTCCTCTACTCGGCACTTACGGCCATTGAGCAGTGAGGGATCTTTTTCGTGCAAGCACCTATTGCGACACGGGACCTCGGTTTACAGGGTCTCCACGTCCCACAGTGGGATTCGAACCCGCGACGTAAGGATTAACTCCTTACTTCGCGACTCTAGAGCAGACGCTCTTACCACTGCGCCACGCGAGCGGCTAAGATCTTGTGTAAAGGTGATGTAAATGAAGTTCAAAACTATTTGTTTTCTTTCATAATATGAAATAAACAATGCGATTCCATTTGGTTAATATTTTAATTTAATAGTATTAATTTAAATGACTGGGATAAAGATTTATATTCTGTGAAGCATGGAATATAAATAAATAAAAATGTAAACTTTAAGATAGAAATTTCATGTGAATATGTTTATGTATAATATATAAATTATTTATACCCATTTAACAATCAATTTAGCGTCGAAAATTTTTATGCTTACAAATTCAGATCAAATTTTTAGTGAAAAGTCAATGGTATGTTTTGAATGTGAAAATTTTGTTCGAGACTTCTCACCTTGGATTCATCTCGCATGTGCTCCCAAAGCGCTTTACAGTATATTGAGCGTGCGCGCGCATTCCAAAAAAAAGGTCTTAAAACACATGCAAAGCTCTCAAGGGTGCTCGGAAATAAAATTCGTTTATGTTAATATATAATTAAAAGAAAACAACATATAAAAATGTTCATTAGTCTTTATCTAAGTACAACACATTATAATTTTTCAGAAAAAGTTGGTTAGTCTTTGCTTCAAAACTTCCTGTTCAGAATGAAGAGCCATCTATGTACGAGCCATAAAGACCTGAATACATCATGATTTTCTCAGGCAATGACCATTATGGCCGAACCTGGAACTAGAACTAGACTCATATTCATGTCATAAAGATTAGATAATTATAATTTTCGTGCAGCTGGTTTCCTAGAGGACCAAAAATAAAGAATATTTCTTTTCTGATTAATACAGGCATGTAGTATCATTATCAGAAAAAAGGAGAATTGTCCAAACCCGAAAATCCTATTCCGTTGGAGAAGGAGTAGGGGTGGGCTACAACTTACTTTCACATTTCGAATTTCATTAATTCATTACCAAATTACCGTACTTTTAATATGCTACAATAAAATGATGGTACAATCTAATTAAAATTAGACTATATCCATTTTGCTTTTAGTAAATCTGTTCGTCGCTCGTGATAAATACCTGGTTTATATTACGAAGAGTGAGATGAAAGTTCCAATTTAAATTTGATTGCGAAGAGTCAATCAACCTTTCAATGTACAATGTCCATTGTAAAAGTTTATGTTTGAAAAATGGTGACACCCCTAGCTCCTCCGATACTATATATGTGCCTGTATGAATCAGCAAAACCACTCAAAGTGCACTGTTACCATGCATAACCACTGTGAGCTTAATGTTTAGAAAGGTATAAATGTATTTTCATGAAAAATATCACCAAGTCCTATCCTGGGGTCTTAACGTTGGGTTCTGGACCGTAAATTATTGGTAGATGGGTTATTGTTAATCATAATCATACATACTCTACCTGTTAAATATCAATGGTCAGAAAGAAAGATTTTCAAATATGTACTAATTTAGGATTAGACAATACACTCGAACATATTAAAGCCCGGCTTTCAGTACTTTCAGTACTTTGATATAGCATTTATTTTTAATGTCTGTACCTCATGCCAACACCAACATTCTTCATTTTTGGAATTATTTATTAAAAAAGCATGTGCAGTATGATTTTATTAATATTATAGATTATGATTTCTTTCTACAGGTGAAAAGGAATGCTTATTTTTTTTTCTTTAAAAAATAATTGCCATTTTAAAGCCTAGATTATCACTTGACCAAAGTTTATCTGCAAGAAATTTTTTGACGTCTAGCACAAAGTCCAGTCTAGTATGAAAAACTATAATATTACAGTTTTCTGAATTAATATAAATTATAGGTGTTTTTTTTTGTTTGTTTTCTTTTTTTTAAATCGCCTGAGCTTTTCTGATCACCTGTTGTCCGTCATCCGTCTGTCCAGCTGTCTGTCTAGCTGTCCATCTGTAAACGTTTCACATTTTCAACTTCTTCTCAAGAACCACTGAGCCAATTTTAACCAATGTTGGTACAGGGCATCCTTGGGTGAAGGGGCATTAAAATATTTAAGTGATTTACAAGGGGAGCTAATCAAGAAAAGACAAAAATAGGGTAGGGTCATTAAAAAATTTTAATCCCAAGAACTATTGGGCCAGAAAAGTGAAACTTATGTTGAAGCATCCTGGGATAGTGTAGATTCTAAATTGTTGAAATCATGGCCCCCGGGGATAGGGTGGGGCCACAATAGGGAATCAAAGTTTTACATTGAAATATATAGGCAAAATCTTTGAAAATCTTCTTCTCAAAAACCAGTGGGCCAGGAAAGCTGAAACTTATGTGGAAGCATCCTGGAGTAGTGTAGATTCTAAATTGTCGAAATCATATAGCCCCCGGAGGTAGGTTGGGGCCACAATAACTATTACAGAGGGGGTGGGGGGGGGATCTGGTGAAGAACAGCATGGCCAAAGTAACACAAATGAGCATTGTGGCCCATGGGCCTCGTTTTTCTTATGCTTCTTTTTCATGATTATAATGTACACAACAATTTATCACCCAAACAAAAGTTGTTTTTTTTTGTGGGATTGGCAATAATTCCAAGATGACCCAGTTACCTGATTCTGATACTGAGTCTCCCTCCTCCCTGAGTTTTGCTTCCAAATTACATAAATATTACATTAATAGATTATCCAGCTGAGAATCTTTATTAAGCCTACATAAAGCCTTAGGTAAGACACATGATACCTGTTTTGGTGTCAATAAAGTAATTTATATAATTATTTATACAGTAAGAGAAAGGTTTTGACCTGCTGTCCTCTAGATGCTGGTATGATATATTTTTAAAGTAAGGGAGACAACTCTTATTTACACTATAAAATTGTAATATTACAGGTTTTTGTATTGGATTTGACTGTAAAGTGCACTCTGTTTTAAATTTCGTATTCTTATTTGTATTTTTTTTTTAAATGATGGAAAAATTTCTTCTTTATCTCCCTGTGATTTAGAGCAAGAAATTTAACCAATAGATGAAAAAAAATTTAATTAAAAATATCAGGTATATGTATTTTTTTTTCTTGATACATGTAATTGTTAATAGCTACGCTGAACATGGAGTGTTTATGAAGTTTGATCCCCTTTATTATACTAGTGTTCTAAATAAAACTAAATGCATTTTTTAAAAAAAACTTTCTGAATGAAACTGGGATTTTTTACTGAGCTTATTATGAAAACATGTATGTATCTGACATAACATGATACCTATCTTTTACTATATAATAACTATAGCACTGGTTAAGGCTATACACTCAGTACAAGAAAATGAGGTTTATCTACAGTGCATTCAAACTACAATGTTAAATCACGAGCTTTCTTGTTCTCTTCATGTCATTATAACCTGCACTTATAAACAGCTGATTTTTTTGACAGACTCTGAATCATCATTGGGTAGAAGGCAATTGTCCAGGAAAGTGTGACAAATGTAGAAAATCGATCAAAACCTACAATGGCCTGACGGGCGTACACTGTCGCTGGTGTCACATATCTGTAAGTAAGGGTCTCAGAGAACCAGACAAAGAGAACCAGTTTACTTAATGGCTTAATTGTAATTGTGGTATCTCCAACATGTTTTAATTACTGTAATTATAATCTTGTAGTTACACAATAAGTGCACGTCCCAAGTGAAGCCTGAATGTGACCTGGGGGAGTTCAGAGAGCACACCCTCCCCCCAACCTCCATCTGTCCAGCAGTGCTAGTAAGTATTAGGGGTGCAACGATACACCTACCTCAGGATACGATATGTATCACGGTATTCACTTCACAATACGATACGTATCACGATACATGACAACTAGGTTAAGAAGTCTTACAAGTTTGTCATCATATTTTTTTAAAACTTGACAGGGTTTTATCACATGGTCATGTTTCTTTATAATAATTAAAATATCATTTTGTTAACTTGAATTGGATTGATAGGTAGATTTTTGAGTTGTGACAATATTCTAAACCAATGACGAACATTTACAGGGAACTACAGGGACCTTTCCCAATAATCTTCCTTTGAAATTGGGATGAAAAAGGAATAGATTTATTCTTTTATTCCTTTTATTTACGACGAAAACCAGTTGTCATATCTCGTGTTAACATGTTTTAGTCAACAAGACAGCGAATTTTCATAGAATTACACGCATGATGGGATGTCGTGTATTATGATAGAATACGTTTATATCTAAAGGGTTTATCACTTGTCTTAACATCTATTACTTTCAATCACATTAGAAATGACAGAAAGTCCTTCACCGTGTTAAATCTGAGGTCTGTACGATGCTGGAGATCAGTTTAACTGCCGTTAAGGCCTTACCATAGACCTCATGTTTTGCGCGGAAGCCATTTTGAAATTGTCAACAAGGAAACAAAACGGACGATTCGGATAATTCTGGACCAATTGAACCGAACCGCGATATCACTTTAGCGTATCGTGAATTGAACCGTGGAGAAATATACCGCGCGATATACCGTCAAATGGTTTATCGTTGCACTCTTAGTAAGTATAGCAACATGAAGTACATACTGATTGGTTGAGGGTTTGACAAGGAATTGAGTCTACTTAAGAAGTCTAGTATAAGAGCTGTAAATTACTTAATAAATTAGTGGATGGTTTGAAAAGGTGATGAATCTGCTTAGCCCTTAGTTTTCCAGTAAAGGTCACTTTAGGTTTTAGACTATCAATTTGAGCTAATAATGGGTGTTGCTTGGGAGGTATTAAAATTTAGCACTGTGGATTTCACATTTTTCATGAAGAAAAACAAAGATTAATTTGAAACTACCTTTGTTTAACAGATGATGCATTTTATCAATATCCAACTAAGCTTTAGAATACTTTAATTGCTGTATAAGACAGGTCTGGCCATTTTACGTGTTACAGAAATAATAATTAGACATTAAGGAAAAACGTTTAATTTTTTAAATATATATATATACTTTTCTTTTGGAAAAAAGATTAGAAACTTTACTTCTCAATACCTTTTCACTGGTTCCAACAAATTAGTTCCAAGAGATTTCTTTGATGATAAGCGCAGGTGGAAAATTTCCTCTTGTTTTCACTGAAAGGTGGCATCCACAGTGGAACCTTGTCCTCTCCATTAAAATCAGTAGATTACGATTATAGTGTTTGCAAGTTATAAAACTATTATGTGGTTTAAATGTATTGCAGGGACCAAGGTCAGGAAAAAATGAGAAGAAAGAATTACAGCGGTCAGATTCGGCCTCTTTTGATTGCTCGGTGAGAATTTCTGGGGGATTTCTTATCTGAATTTTAACCTCGACTCGTACATATACAGTGTATTTTATAGAGTAAAAACAACCATGTCTTGGACTTGATTATAATTTTGAAATATGATGTTATGAAATGACACATTTTAATTCTCTTGGACCAGATCAGAAGTTAGCTAATGATGTATACATCCAGCTCATGAATCATTCACATTAAAGTTCTTCTGTAACAGAAGTTTGAATTTATAAAGTCAAGATTATTTTTATTGTCAACAAAAAGTCTGAGAATTTATGGGTCTGTAATTGAGAACTGCTTGAAAAAGCTTAATATATATGGGACTTTTTAAAAAAAATAAATGGGGAGTCCAAGGTCCATTGTTTTTACTTACGTTGTATGTATGGTTTAAGATTATTGTAGAACTGTTTTTATTTTGAGTAACCTTTATTTTAAACTGGTATGCATGTTGTTATTTTACTGAATGAGCATGAATTTTTTTGTAATACATTTAGGTATGGAATGATTGTGCATTGTTTTAGTGGTAAAATTGGAGGTTGGTTATATGATCGTGAATAAACTGAATTCTTTGAAAGCACTGAATTAGTTAAAAATTAAATGATAATCATGAAAAGAAAGATAAATGAGAAGTAATTTATCGGTCAATATATATGTGTGGAAGATTGACATCAGCTTTAAAATTCTAAATGCCAGTGAAATACCCATCTGACAAGTTTGTAAATTAATTAACATTACTCTAGGAAAACTTCATAAATTTCTGACTTTCAGTGGGCAAATGCAGGTTCCTGGTTTAAAATTTGCATAAAATGTTCTGCCATCACTTCTGTGTAATAATTCAATATTTAAAGTATTACTTATGATTTATGTCATACAATTATTAAAATAATAGCTCTAACCTATAAATGAAAATAAAAGTTAAGCTAGTAATATTCTGAAAAAAGAACAGGAACTTCAATTTGAGGATTTATTTTTGTATTTTTAGAAATTATCCCAAAGTATATATTTTGTAAGTGAATGCCTTTATGACCTTACCACACTGACTAAGCTGTCTTAGAAAACCTGAATTCTGTCTAACTCTCCCTAAACTGACTGTTGCCTCTAACATCTAGAGCTTTCCTCTCAGTGTACAACTCCTTTAATTTGCTTGCTGTATTGTCTTTAGTGAATTGAAATAAAAAGTATTTATTGTGAAACAGTGTTGCTTGTATTCTAGGGAAGTAAACCTTGTTAACCTTATGTATACAGGACCTAAAAGCTCTGTGTAAATCTATGCTTTATTAATTTCCAGGATAATCTCGTGTATCATGCCTATTACTCATAATCAAAACTTTTAAAAATAGATTATGCCAAGAATCATGTGAACATTTAATACCATTTAGTCTTAAAGTTTCTTTTCGTTTAAAATATATTTTATTAAATGTAAATTATATTTAATATAGCTGTATTGATACATTTTGAAGTTGAAATATTTGTATGTTAAAGTGTTATGCATATAACTGTCTATTAAGTAACATATATGCACATCAAATATTTAAATTTGCTTGAAAACAAGCTGTCATGTGATACACCTGGAATTTCTGACTTTCTTTATACTCTCATGTTATCTTGTTATGTTTTTATTATATCATGTTGACTTCAATTGAAATGATTCAGACAAAATTTATAAAGGAATTATCTATTAATATGTGACATCTTTAATTTTTTAGGGTCAGAGTTCATTTCAAATCACACCAATTCCAGGATCTCATCCATTGCTTGTGTTTGTCAATCCAAAGAGTGGCGGAAAGCAGGGAGCTAAGTAGGTCCAGTCTTCTGAATGTTAAGACTTAAGCTTATGTATAAATGTATATTAAGTATAGTCAAGTGTTAACACTTTATATATCACATTACATATAAAATATTAATGTTTCTGATTTCAAGCATTTCTTTTGCAAATTTTTGTGTCAAGAAAGTCTCTAGAATTAATGTGAGTCAGCTATTTCATCTGCATGTGCTTCAGGAAAGTAGGAAACATTTGCTTTCATTTTATTACAGGTTGAAGGAAAATTATTTACCCAGATTATTTATTTTTGTCAAACAATGCATTTGAGTGTCATGTGGTGAAAGCAGATAAAATATTAGCAGGACAAACACTATTTTGACAGGTTTATGATCATACAACAGTTATGAAATTTTCCATGTATTTAAACAGATTAATCAGAAAATTCCAATATCTACTGAATCCACGGCAAGTTTATGACATGATCAAGCATGGTCCAACTCAGGGGTATGTAATTGTAAATTACAAACTTAGGTTCTAATAGACTTTTCATGAAGAAAGTGCAGAAAAATTACAAAGCTGCAGAATGGTAATATGATGTATGTTAAATACATAATGTCTTTATGTTTCTTGTGGTTAGGTTACAGTTCTTTAAGGATGTTCCGGGCGCTCGCATCCTGGTGTGTGGTGGAGATGGGACGGTGGGCTGGCTTATTGATGCCATGGATAAGATGGGCCTCACTGAGCGCCCACCCGTGGCCGTTCTTCCACTGGGGACGGGGAATGACTTAGCCAGATGTCTGCGATGGGGAGGAGGTGAGACATTAGACCCTTTTAGCTGATGTTTGATTTACTTTACATTTCATGCTAGAATTAAAAGAAAACAGGTCAAGAGAACCAAAGTTACCTTAGAAATGCAGATTATTTGTTTTTTATGAAGATCTTCTTTGTATAATGATTTAAATTGCCATATTATGTTTCTTATAATATTTAAGTACTTATATCTATAAGACTGTGTCAACATTTTAAAAGAAATATGAAATTGCCTTTATTTTTTTTCATTGCAATACAGTGGCGCCGCGTTTATCCGGACGCCACTTGTCTGGACGCTTCACCATCCGGACGATATTTTTTGGGAACCTATTTTTTCCACGTTATTTGGTCTCATTAATCCGGAAATTCGTGTTCCGTATCCGGACGGTCAATATCTACTACAAAACATAATAGTTCATTGAAAAATGACTCGTTTATCCGGACGATAATTTTTCAAGAAATGACATTTTCACCCTTATCTTGAATTCGTGTTAATTGTTGTAAAAACATTGGCCATGCAGTCAGTTTGAAGGCGGTGTTACCTGTGACCTACAAACAATAGCGTCTATAATTAGCGTGTGTTTACCCCAATTCAATCACACGTTTATCTTTATTATGAAGCTCAAAGAATTTGCTGACACTGTGCATTAATTAAATAATAATCCGTTCAAAATCTTATTGCTAACAGTATATACATCGGTAAATTCAGGAGAATTTTGGAGAGTTGTAAATAAAATGAACAATAAATAACTAGCGATTTAGTAATGCTCTTTACCATGTCGATTGCGTTAGTTTAAAATACGATGTTTCATTTCTATAAAACGTAAATGTATTTGAAACGCTTTTTTTCCCACAAGACAGTATAGAAAGGTACATAATTGAAGAAATATCTCTATTTAATGTACTACCGTTTACAAACGTCCATTATATATAATATAAAACTAATAAAAAATAATATACGTACAGAAGTTGAATACGTTTTTCAAGGTATTTTTTAATGATCGAGATTCAAACTTAGCGTCTGTAGAAAAAAAATAATATTGATAATCATGAAGATGGTTTATATGTGTTTACGAATGTTTTTAATACTTTGTTTGAGTTAGTTTGCAGTGTTCAGTTAATTTTATAGAAACCCTGTGTAATGAATGTACGGGGAAGATACAGGGTTAGTTTATATTTGAACATTTTCAATGATGATGCTGAACAGTTCTGTCATATCATATGAGCTTCAATAATTATAATATATGGCAAAATAAAACAACAGTAGATCAAAATTTGCTCAACCCATGAGGTCACATGCCAAAGAGAAGGCGAATTTTCAAAAAGGAGATCTCGGCATAAAATTGCCCATTCATTTTTAGCTCACCTGAGCCGAAGGCTCAAGTGAGCTTTTCTGATCACATTTTGTCTGTAGTCCGTCTGTCCGTCTGTAAACTTTTCACATTTTCGACTTCTTCTCCAGAACCACTGGGCCAATTTCAACCAAACTTCCCACAAAGTATCCTTGGGTGAAGGGGATTCAAGTTTGTTCAAATGAAGGGCCATGCCTTCTTCCAAGGGGAGATAATTAAGAATTCGTGAAAAATTAATGGCATCATTAAAAAATCTTCTTCTCAAGAACCACTGTGCTTGAAAATATGAAACTTATGTGGAAGCATCCTCAGGTAGTGTAGATTCAAGTTTGTTCAAATCATGACCCCTGGGGGTCAGGTGGGGCCACAATGGGCGATCAAAGTTTTACATAGGAATATATAGGAAAAATCTTTAAAAATCTTCTTCTCAAGAACAGCAAAGCCATGATTGGTCATATTTATATGGTAGCATCCTCAGATAGTGTAGATTCAAGTTTGTTCAAATCATGACCCCCGGGGGTCGGGTGGGGCCACAACAGGCGATCAAAGTTTTACATAGGAATATATAGGAAAAATCTTCTTCTCAAGAACAGCAAAGCCATGATTGATCATATTTACATGGTAGCATCCTCAGATAGTGTAGATTCAAGTTTGTTCAAATCATGACCCCCGGGGGTCAGGTGGGGCCACAATGGGCGATCAAAGTTTAACATAGGAATATATAGGAAAAATCTTTAAAAATCTTCTTCTCAAGAACAGCAAAGCCATGATTGGTCATATTTACATGGTAGCATCCTCAGGTAGTGTAGATTCAAATTTGTTCAACTCATGACCCCCGGGGATCAGGTGGGGCCACAATGGGCGATCAAAGTTTAACATAGGAATATATAGGAAAAATCTTTAAAAATCTTCTTCTCAAGAACAGAAAAGCCATGATTGGTCATATTTACATGGAAGCATCCTCAGATAGTGTACATTCAAATTTGTTCAACTCATGACCCCCGGGGGTCGGGTGGGGCCACAATGGGCGATCAAAGTTTTACATAGGAATATATAGGAAAAAATCTTTAAAAATCTTCTTCTCAAGAACAGAAAAGCCATGATTGGTCATATTTATATGGAAGCATCCTCAGATAGTGTAGACTCAAGTTTGTTCAAATCATGACCCCCGGGGGTCTGGTGGGGCCACAATGGGCGATCAAAGTTTAACATAGGAATATATAGAAAAATCTTTAAAAATCTTCTTCTCAAGAACAGCAAAGCCATGATTGGTCATATTTATATGGTAGCATCCTCAGGTAGTGTAGACTCAAGTTTGTTCAAATCATGACCCCCGGGAGTCAGGTGGGGCCACAATGGGCGATCAAAGTTTGACATAGGAATATATAGGAAAAATCTTTAAAAATCTTCTTCTCAAGAACAGCAAAGCCATGATTGGTCATATTTAAATGGAAGCATCCTCAGATAGTGTAGATTCAAATTTGTTCAATTCATAACCCAACCCCAACCCCCCCCCCCCCCCCCCCCCCCGAACCAGTTTTTATGCCCCGCCATGAATATGGCCGGGGCATATAGTGTTTGTCATGTCCGTCTTCCGTCCTTCCGTCCTTCCGTCCTTCTGTCCTTCCGTCTGTCCTTCCGTCACACTTTGCGTTTAGCTCTGTTCAAAGCTCAGTTTCAAAGATACCATTCAAGATATTTTTATCAAACTCCATATGCTGATAGATATTGATGAGAGCTATGCAACTGCATCAACATTTTTTGACCTTGACCTTTCCTTTGACCTTGACCTCACTTTTCTTAAATTAGTGTTTAGCTCAGTTTTAAATATACCATTCAAGATAATATAATCAAACTTCATTTGTTGATACATACTGATGTAAGCTATTCAACTGCATCAACGTTTTTTGACCTTGACCTTTCCTTTGACCTTGACCTCACTTTTCTTAAATTAGTGTCAAACTTCATATGCTGATACATACTGATGTAAGCTATTCAACTGCATCAATATTTTTTCACCTAGACCTTTCCTTTGACCTTGACCTCACTTTTCTCAATTTGTGTTAAAATGTTGCATTACTAATACACCCTCGGCGGGGCATTCATGTCCTATGGACATATTTCTAGTATATTTAAACTTTTCAACCTTTCAAGACTGAACTGATTTCTGCTTTTTCCTAGCCATAGTGCTCAGGTGGGCGATGTGGCCCCTGGGCCTCTTGTTTTTATTGTGTAAATTACATTTTAACATATTTTTTCATTAATCAATTACTGCTTTTAAAACAATTAACCAAAATATAATTTAAAAGTTTTTTTTTCTTTGCTGTCACATTTCAAAAAGCAGATCTCGGCATAAAATTGCGCATTCATTTTTTTTATTGTGTAAATTACATTTTAACATATTTTTTCATTAATCAATTACTGCTTTTAAAACAATTAACCAAAATATAATTTAAAAGTTTTTTTTTCTTTGCTGTCACATTTGAAACAAAAATGTGCATATATACATGCTTAGAGAATGCTTTTTGAGATGTGATTCAATTATCCGGACGATTCATTTATCCGGACGATTTCGGTGGGGACAGATTCGTCCGGATAAACGAGGCGCCACTGTATATCAATAAAAATAAATGGTATTTATTATCAAAATCAATGAAATAATGAAATAGTTGTTCCCAGAATAGTGGTGTGTAGGCACATTTTTAATGCTTCTGTCCAGAATGGGAGAAATATTGTACAGTAAATCTAGTCATACACGTACTAACATAAAATCTAGCAGCTACATGTTTGATTGTGTGTTCTGTAACAGGTTATGACGGGGAGAATCCACGGAAGACCCTCCAGAAAGTGTCTCACAGTGTGAAGGTCATGATGGACAGGTGGAAGATTGAATTCAGTAAACCAGAGGAGGGGGAAGAGGAGGAGGAGGGCGACCCGGTTCCATGCAATATTATCAATAACTACTTTTCCATTGGTGTTGTAAGTATTTGTATCAGTAGAGTTGTCTTTCCTTGAAGGTGTTTGGTGCCAAAATAAGAGTTGTCTTTCTTTCTTTTAGGATGCTTCCATAGCTCACAGATTCCATTTAATGCGAGAAAAGCACCCTGAAAAATTTAATAGCAGGTGGGGTTTTATTTGTAATAATTTTTGTCTGTGCAATGAAATCAAATGTTAGAGGATATAGGAGTGATTTTCTTATGATGTAAATAGTCACATGGATTTAACTTGTCTTAGAATGTGATCTCCAGTAATCACTTTATGTGTGCAATTTACTCTAAAAAATGAAGAAATGCATATTTAAAAAAAAGTGTTTTACTTTATCTTTTGCTTTATATGTATATTGCTGTTTGTTCATTTACAGGATGAAAAATAAGATGTGGTATTTTGAATTTTATACCTCAGAGACTCTATCTGCCACATGTAAAAACCTCCACGAAGAAATAGACATAATGGTATGTATGTATGTCACCAGCAGTGCCATATGATAAAAAATTTAATTCTTAAATGCCTTTGTCCAAGATAAAACTACAAATAAGGAAATATCTTTATATCTTCATAAAACTATTTGCTCATCACATGACGAAACTGCCTTCTCACTGTGTGTGGCTGAGTAATACACTGGATGGGGTTTGCAGACTTAGATTTCTAATTATTGAATAAAAATAAGTAAATATCTCATCATTTTATTGAATCAAGGATCAGGTTAAAATGTAAATATAAGGAATAACTGTCTGATTGTTTGGTTTTATGAAAATGATCAGTTTGCTCACATGAAAATTTTATGCATGCAAATTATCATGGTAGCAAACTGTTTGATCAAATCATAAAACAAAAATAGACAGTTATACATTAAAAAAATACACAGAATAGAGAATTATAGTTAAATGAGTTCACAAAGAAGAAATATTAGAGCTGGTTAATAATATCAGTAATTATCTATTGTCTAAATGGATAACAGTTATAGTTAGTTATAGTTTTGATGATTTCAGGACAATGCATAATTATGCAGATGCTTGATAATTTAGAAGTTATCCAGCTTATAATTATGCAGATGTTTGATGATTTAGAAGTTATCCAGCATATAAAATCATTGGTGCAAAATTGGAGATTATTTAAGTTAAAGAAATTTTGTTTAAAGTAAAGCTGACCTCAGTGGATGCAAAAAGATGAAAACTAATGTTTGTACAATTTTAGCAACCACTTAAAAATCTTTCATGCTTGTCTTTAAAATTTTTGTTGCTATATTAAAAATTTTGATAGTTAAAATTTAGATCCCTTACAAATTTAAGATATATTAATTTTATTTTGATGAACGTGTAGTCTTTTAAACCAGTCATCTAATTCGTTGTATGATTTAGAACAAATCAAGTATATTGAGTTATTTTTAATATTAAAAACAAAACCTTTTCATTATTATGTATGTGTTTATGTAAATTTCATTTTTTGTTCCATTTTTCTCCTGAATAAATATTGCAGCATTATTTTTCAATATAATTTAAAGTACAGGTATGCATATACATGTATTTGAAAAAGGAAAATTCTTACCAATACCCAATCTTAAAAAAATACATGTATTCCTAAAAATATTTTTCCAGTTCTTTAATTTTGATAATGTTTATTGAACCCTTGTTTATTTTAGTGTGATGGTTATGCCCTTGATTTGGCCAATGGTCCACGATTAGAGGGTATTGCACTTCTAAATATTCCAAGTATCTATGGTGGCACCAATCTATGGGGAGACAACCCCAGCCAGAAGAAGCGCCGAAAAGCCCAGAAAGCAGCCAAAAAGGACAAAGACAGGGAATTCTCTACTAGTAGCATGTCATCAGCTGAACTCTCCATTGCTGTACAGGGTAAGTACAGGGTCTACCAATAGCATGTCATTAGTGGAACTCTCCATTGCTGTACAGGGTAAATACAGGGTCTACCAATAGCATGTCATCAGTAGAACTCTCCATTGTTGTACAGGATCAGTACCATGTCATCAGTGGAACTCTCCATCACTGTACAGGGTAAGCACAGGATCAGTACCATGTCAGCATCCGAACTCTCCATCACTGTGCATGGTAAACTTAGAATATTCTCTACTGTTAGTATGTATCGAGAGTTTCCTTTCAACACTACTATATTTAGAGAGTTTTCCACCATTAGTGTGTCTACAGCAAATCTCTCTTTTGCTGTTTGAGGTTAGTATATATAGACAATGCTATACCAGTACATGTTGTGACTATTTAAAGAGTTCTTATCTAGTTGCTATTATGAATTGAACTCTTTTTCAAGTGTAAGTAGAGAGAGTTTTATGCCAGGGTTCCCTACCAGCAGCATGACATCAGCTGAACTCTCCATCACTGCACAGTATTAGTGCTGAGAGTTTTTGTACCAATAATTTATTTTCAGTGATATTCTCTATTACCAAGCAATGTGTCTGCATAGAAAAGGTTTATGATAAACACATTTATATTTTCTAAGGAAGACTTTAAAATAATACCTGGATACCATGATTATGCGTTACTGTGTTCTTAGTCACATAATCTACATTGAAGATCAAATCTCTGCTACATGATGATTTTGTGTGAAAGTATCCCTGTAGAATATATAGAGGATATTCAATGGTTTGTTGTTGGATATGGAATTTATTTCATGAGTGGGGTTTTTTGATATTTTCACAAGTGAAGCACGAGTGAAAATATTAAAAAAATCCTGTTCAGGAGTTAAATAAATTCCATATCCAACTACAAAACATTGAATTTTCTGTTTATTACATTTTCTTTGATTTTTCCCTTTGCCTATGTCTTTTCTTAATGCAGTGTCGCAGGCTGTGACGTCATAGTTGAGTGGTTGGGACGTCATAGCTTAGCAATTGTGAGATTGAAAACATTGTAACATGGATTTTAGCAACATATTTGGGAGGAAATTGTCCATTTTAGTCTTAAGATGGTTTAGTTACCATTTCTAGCTTATGAAGGCCAGAAATTATTTTTTTACTTGCTTTGATATCATTTCACACTGTGAGAGAATATCACTTTGGTATCCTTTCACACTGTGAGAGAATATCACTTTGGTATCCTTTCACACTGTGAGAGAATATTACTCTTATTCAATAAATAAATCACAGTATTTCACTGTTGAAAATGTAATGAGTTCTTAAAATCCCTGTAGATTATGTTCTTAAAAATAGAATTCCTCATGGATGGAATCCTTGTAGAATATGTCCTTATGTCCTTATAAGTATAACACACTTATAACAAACACGCTTATAATGAACTGATGATTACAGCGAAGTGATTTTCATTCCTCATGGGTTTAAAATAGATTGTGAACTTAACGGATATAGCGAATTACGTTTATAACAAAGTAAAATCATCCATCCTTGGCACTTCACTATAAGCATGTTATACTGTAATCGAATTCCTCATGGAAGTATGTTCTTAATAATAGAATTCCTTGTGGAGGAAAGGTGTCCTACAGAAGGAATAGATCTAACTGTATATACAGTAGAGTTCAGATTGAATATAAGAGCATGGGAAAATTTTCAAATGAAGAAAAAAAGAAAATTTTAAGATTTCTGGGCATGAAATGTAAGTGTTTGCAGTAACAGAAAAAAATGACTGTAAATATACGATCAAAATATATTGTCCTCTTTGTTTTAATGTAAACCAATGTATACAGTTCTTAAATTGAAATAGGGCAATCATTAGTAATTCCCAGGTCCTTCCCTCAATCAGTTGTTATAATGAATTGTCATCTGACTCTTCTTTAAATTTGTACGAGAATCAATTAATGGTCAGAGAAGAAGCTTTGGGGACCTCATTTAGTGTATCTATTAGCTGGGCTGTTCCTATTCGGAGTTTTTTGTTGAGAAGTTAATTGGGGCTGTGTCTATTACTGTGATTTACAAATCTCAAAAAATCGCACACTGAAGGAAGCATTTTGTCACATGCATCGCACAAACTATCAGCATTTAAGCTGTTCATCAAAAATAATTTTGCCACCGTTCCATAATAATCATCACATTGCCATGGTAACAATTTTTCTTAATTGAGAAAGCTCTGTTTGGTCCTGACAACCTTCTAAATAGAACTATAAACAATTTGTCATTTTGACATGAAAGTCGTTATAAAATGTAATAAAAATCGGCAGGATTCTGGTTTGCTGTATTGTACCTGGTCGGTCTTTTTTATTGATTTTGCCCAGTTCTAATGATATGGCATGGTGAATCAGGCCAGGCAGAGAGTAACTTAAGGTTTTAGGGGAAGATAAGCACTTTTGCTTATTACTTTGTAGATTTATGGGTATAAGAGAGGTTCCTTTTAGTTAATTATATTCTAAATATGAAATCTATTAAGTTTTTAGCTCACCTGAGCTGAAAGCTCAAGTGAGCTTTTCTGATCACATTTTGTCCGGCGTCCGTCTGTCTGTCCGTCTGTCTGTCTGTCCATCTGTCTGTCTGTCTGTCTGTCTGTAAACTTTTCACATTTTCGACTTCTTCTCCAGAACCACTGGGCCAATTTCAACCAAACTTGCCACAAAGTATCCTTGGGTAAAGGGGATTCAAGTTTGTTCAAATGAAGGGCCACGCCCTCTTTCAAGGGGAGATAATTAGGAATTAGTGAAAAAATAATGGCAACATTTAAAAATCTTCTTCTCAAGAACCATACGGCCAGGAAAGATGAAACTCATGTGGAAGCATCCTCAAGTAGTGTACATTCAAGTTTGTTCAAATCATGACCCCCGGGGGTAGGGCGGGGCCACAATGGAGGATCAAAGTTTTACATAGAAATATATAGGAAAAATCTTTAAAAATCTTCTTCTCAAGAACAGCAAAGCCATGATGAGTCATATTTATATGGAAGCATCCTCAGGTAGTGTAGATTCAAGTTTGTTCAAATCATGACCCCCGGGGGTAGGGCGGGGCCACAATGGAGGATCAAAGTTTTACATAGAAATATATAGGAAAAATCTTTAAAAATCTTCTTCTCAAGAACAGCAAAGCCTTGATGAGTAATATTTATATGGGAGCATCCTCAGGTAGTGTAGATTCAAGTTTGTTCAAACCATGACCCCCGGGGGTAGGGCGGGGCCACAATGGAGGATCAAAGTTTTACATAGAAATATATAGGAAAAATCTTTAAAAATCTTCTTATCAAGAACAGCAAAGTCATGATGAGTCATATTTATATGGAAGCATCTTCGGGTAGTGTAGATTCAAGTTTGTTAAAATCATGACCCTAGGGGGTAGGGCGGGGCCACAATGGAGGATCAAAGTTTTACATAGAAATATATGGGAAAAATCTTTAAAAATCTTCTTCTCAAGAACAGCAAAGCCATGATGGGTCATATTTATATGGGAGCATCATCAGGTAGTGTAGAATCAAGTTTGTTCAAACAATGACCCCCGGGGGTAGGGCGGGGCCACAATGGAGGATCAAAGTTTTACATAGAAATATATAGGAAAAATCTTTAAAAATCTTCTTATCAAGAACAGCAAAGTCATGATGAGTAATATTTATATGGAAACATCCACAGGTAGTGTAGATTCAAATTTATTCAAATCATGACCCCCAGGGGTAGGGCGTGGCCACAATGGAGGATCAAAGTTTTACATAGAAATATATAGGAAAAATCTTTAAAAATCTTCTTATCAAGAACCACAAAGTCATGATGAGTAATATTTATATGGAAGCATCTTCGGGTAGTGTAGATTCAAGTTTGTTAAAATCATGACCCCAGGGGTAGGGCGGGGCCACAATGGAGGATCAAAGTTTTACATAGAAATATATAGGAAAAATCTTTAAAAATCTTCTTCTCAAGAACAGCAAAGCCATGATGGGTCATATTTATATGGGAGCATGATCAGGAAGTGTAGAATCAAGTTTGTTCAAACAATGACCCCCGGGGGTAGGGCAGGGCCACAATGGAGGATCAAAGTTTTACATAGAAATTTATAGGAAAAATCTTTAAAAATCTTCTTCTCAAGAACAGCAAAGTCATGATGAGTAATATTTATATGGAAACATCCACAGGTAGTGTAGATTCAAATTTATTCAAATCATGACCCCCAGGGGTAGGGCGGGGCCACAACGGAGGATCAAAGTTTTACATAGAAATATATAGGAAAAATCTTTAAAAATCTTCTTATCAAGAACCACAAAGTCATGATGAGTCATATTTATATGGAAGCGTCCTCAGGTAGTGTAGATTCAAGTTTGTTCAAATCATGACCCCCAGGGGTAGGGCGGGGCCACAATGGAGGATCAAAGTTTTATATAGAAATAATATATAGGAAAAATCTTTAAAAAACTTCTTCTCAAGAAAAGCAAAGCCATGATGAGTCATATTTATATGGAAGCGTTCTCAGGTAGTGTAGATTCAAGTTTGTTCAAATCATGACCACCGGGGGTAGGGCAGGGCTGCAATGGACTATCAAAGTTGTACATAGAAATATATAGGAAAAATCTTCTTCCCAGGAACAGCAAAGCCCAGATTGTTCATATTTATATGGAAACATCCACAGGTAGTGTAGATTCAAATTTATTCAAATCATGACCCCCGGGGGTAGGGCGGGGCCACAATGGAGGATCAAGGTTTTACATAAAAATGTATAGGAAAAATTTTAAAAATCTTCTTCTCAGAAACAGCAAAGCCCTGATTGATCATATTTATATGGAAGCATCCTCAGGTAGTGTAGATTCTATTTTGTTCAAATCATGACCCCCGTGGGTAGGATGGGGCCACAATGGAGGATCAAAGTCTTAAGTAGAAATATATAGGGAACTAGAGCGAGCTCGTTGCAAAGCAACGAATAGGTCTTCCGTTGGAGCTGCGGAAGGAAGAAGTGACCTTGAGTCAAGGTCATACCACATTCTAAAGTTATACATGTAAGCAATCTTGTAAGGGGAGGCAACTTACAATATTTCGCTAGGAAAAACTGTAAAGGAATGTACGTGACCTTGAACATTCCAAATGCCTTGCGACGAACCATGACACACTCTCGTCATAAAACCCAATCTGTGTGTTACCGACTTGAAAAGTTCACAGTGACACGTCATGTTCTTTTAGTCCATACATACAGTCAAAACATCTTATCCTTAGTGACCTTGAACTTGAGTCAAGGCCATGTCACACTCTGCATGATACCAGCAACGTTTCACTAGTACAAATATGGTAGCGAAATTACAGTTTCTCTGTCAGTGACCTTGACTCGACCAAATGACCTTGCATCAAGGCCATAACACACACTGGTTAAAAGCAATCCCAGTCTGTGAGTTTCTGAATGGATAAGTTCAGCCATGTTTTTTCAGATCATACAGCGATTCGGAATAATTTGTTAGGTTCAACATAATGATTAAAAAATTCATTGAGAATGTTTTATGCCCAGTTTGGATAAGTAGTAAAACGTGGAGATCGGTCCTTTGGATGAGACCGTATAAGGTCTCGCGTCGGGGTAAGTGCTAGCATGAAAAGGATCTCTCATGCTATAAATTTTGAATTTATCGGGTGGCAGTAAATACTGACAACCGGTAAGTTCAAAATTTACAACATGACAGATCCATGGCACTTGATTCTACCTCTGATTTCAAAAGATTTGCACTTTTCCTGATTTGTATTGTTTGAATGGTCTTTTAAGCTTGAATGCTGCACAGGTGCTTGTGGACAGGACCCCCCCCCCCCCCCCCAATATACACCCCGGGGTCCAAGAATATTTTTATTCGTCTTTTTCCATAAATCAATCTTCTAGTACACATTTACAATGTATTCCATATGAAAAATCCATAAAAATAACGTAGAATTAACCTTTTATTAAAAAATCATACCCGCGGTATTATGAAATAGAGAAGGTAAGTCACTTCCATTTGTTAACACTGGACCCCTCTTGGATATCGGGCCTAAAATTTCATATACATGTACCTACCACATGTCACCAAAATATGTTATTATATCTTGTTTCATCGTCGCAAGCCACGGGTTTTGTGTCCATTCTATTTCCACAAACCCGTGGCTGCAAATTTCTCTCCTTCTCATGAATATTAATAACATACATTCAACCAATGGAATAACATCTGACGCTTCAAGTCAGAACCAATGAAAATGATCAGTCTATCTTGTATTTGGATGTAACCATAACCACAAGCTGTACATCAACTTCGGTTCGAATTTCCTTTCTTAACGAGTAACGCTATTCAGCGTTCTCACACAACGTCTACATTCGAAACCCTGTATTTTAATGTAAAACCTTTTAAGTATTTTAGAATATACGTTACTCACATCTGTTCTTCAGGGTCTATCGTATTTTTTTTCAATAAATCTGCCACGCATAGCAAACATGATTTCATTATGGGCGCCGCCACTTAAGCGTACCAAAAATTGCTACCGAGTGATTTCATTGGTCAGGGTAAATCTGGCGTCACTTAATAAATATTCAATGATTCAGTCGCGAGAAGGAGAGAATTTGGTAGGAGGCAGCCACGGGTTTGTGGAAATAGAATGGACACAAAACCCGTGGCTTGCGACGATGATCTTGTTTCGGTAGATATTTTTGTCTTTAATCGTGCTATTTAAACGGAAGACCTTAAATAGTGCCTGTGGCTGTCACTATTTCGGTGTTTTTCAGAAACTTGATCGTAGAATTAGTCAAAGTCCACAACTGGACAATAAACTGATAAATTGGCTACAGTATATTATCTGTTCACAGAAACGACATATTGAAACTGGAAAAAAAATAATCCAGAAGCAATTCATTTCATTGAAATTCTATCATGAATATTTTGTTTTAATCGATGGACTCGATAAATCAATAAACTGACCGAAGGAAAAACGTTGCACGTGGCTTAACATTCTATACGTTTTTTTTTTTAATTTTACATTCTACTTGCATAATACATGCACATGTACATGTACATATATATTAAACAGAAACATAAATACCAAGCCCGTCGGCATTTTAAAAAAAGTAATGAAACATAATTTGATTTGATCTATTTTATTTCATTTAAACTCTATTAATTTGTTTTAAAAGTATGATTGATCTTTTTCCTTTTAATATACACTCAGGGTAAAAAAAAAAGTATATATTGACTCGCGTAACTTTCATGGTTGTAGTTACATTTGAAAATGAAGAAATAATGAAACGTTGAAGGGACTGGTGTGTTGTATGGCTAGACAACGCCTTGCACATGCAGAGAAATTTACCACAGGTACTCTAGGAGAGGTGTGAAACCCCTAGGGCATGCCGTTTCCTGCTCTTGCTCTGCTAATCCCTATACACAGAAAATGATCGCGACTAATACTTAATACACAAAGAAACAGAATATATTCAAGTAAACTTGGCATTGATTTTTTTCTTGAGTATTATTGTGAATGATAAGTTTTAGTGATATACCCCCCCCCCCCCCCCCCCCGTTTTAATTGTTTTCTGAAGTTCATCACCATGCACATTCCATCTTCTGTAATTGGAGAAATGTTTAAATTAAAAACAAACCACTGTTTACAAAAGAAGTAAATATCGAGGGAAAAAAAATTGTTATATTTTATTGATATCTTTTATAACGTTCACGCGCCCACTTACTGCAAACGCTCACCATCGAATATTACAGCTTTCCGGTCATTCGACAATTTCAGGGAAATGCTTGCACATTAATACAGTAAAGTGAAATTATTACAATGAATTATATTGTTCTAAATTTGGTAAAAAAAAAAAAAAAAAAAAAAAACATGAACAGTATATAGATATATTTTTTTCCTCATATATAGGAATGCTGAAAACTGTTAATCGGAACTCGCACTGACTATTGTTTGGCACGTGTATGTAACATTGCAGTTCGCATATAATTTGAAAAGAGAAGTTATTAGAACTTATATTTCCGACATTAAAATTTGTCACGTTAAACTCTCAAATGACTCAGCTTATAAATAGTTTTCTTGATACTATTTAAAAAAAGATGTCGCTTTAGTATTGATATTTAACTTAACAAAATTAATAATAATAAATAATAAAAAAAAAAAAAATAACGATTAAATATATTCTGCTTTACAATTTTTTTTTTGTTCATTCATTATTTTCACCTTTTGCGAAATAAAAGAAAATACTTTCATAAATATACATACACTGCGGGATTTTAATTTGTTTTTTTTTTAAAGAGGGAATTTCGCAAAATTCCTGTTCGGGGAGATAACTCCCGTGTGTTTACGATAATAGTTGATCGATGATTTAACCGCGCCGGGGACAGGTAGGTGATGAATTTCCCGCGGAGGAAACGCGGTTTACCTGTCTCACCTGGCCAAATCCCGCGTTTTGTTTATACCGCGACGGGGCGCGGGAAATACGGGACTGTACTGTACATGTATAGTCAATCAGATTAGAAATACAGCGACTATCAGAATTTCGGGCCGTAAAAAAGATCTGATTTTGATTAGATTTCAGGTGTAGGCGAATGTGTGTGAACTGAGGGGTTAGTTAATTCATTCAAGATTTATTATATTGTTCGTTTAGACGAAGGCTTCATAAAAATATACACACTGCTTGTACAGGTACACATCAATGAATGTTCAGATTAATTCAAAAATCGGCGGACATTAATTTATTTTAGTTATCTAAAGGCAATGTTATTTCCAGAGACATTTATATTTTCTGTTTTTTGTCTCGGATTTTTCTTTTTTTGTGATTTACTGGTTTACAAAGGCCTGTGTTTTAACAGCTGTTCATAAACGCTGTCAATTAATATATGATCAGAGAAAACGAGACATCTCCCGGAAATTCATTTCTTATGGAAAATATATGGATTGACATCTTAGTATTTACCTGTGTAATTACAATGTTACAAACCGTGACGATGACTGGCCAGGAGGACTACCCGTTATGAAAACAACTCATGATCAACTCAGCAGACCTATAATTGACTTTAATACTAGTATATGCTGTAAATCAATAAAATCATTTCAGTTTAACCGATATTTTATTGCAAAGATAATGGGAAAAAAAAGACTTGGGATTTAGAATTTTTCTGAATTTCAAACGCTCGATATGCATATATTTGGGGCGCTCTTGCATATGCACTTATAAAACGTGCATGTTCTGTACTTGCATGCGTGTACATTGTATGTATCCGTAAAACCTTAAGAGAGCTGATAAATGTGTTCTGATTTTCAGAAAAAATAATGGGAACCTATAAATAATTACATGTTTATCATTTTGTTCGCATACAATAACAAGTTTAGTAGAAAAAAATAATTTGTTCAAGGTTAGGTGTCTAATAAATTTGTAATATTCAGATACAGTTACGCATGTATGTCTCATTCTACATATTTTGGAGGCGCGTGTGAATGTGGGATTTTGTATTTCCATACGCTCGATATGCATATATTTGGGGCGCTTTGTATATATACAGTTGTACATTTTAAGGGCGTCGAGAAAAGAACGTATATTAGATTACATACATGTACATTTAAGTTTCAAAAGTTCCATTACTAGTAGGAATTAATTAAGGTTACATATTTTGAATTTTATTATGAATAAAACAGACAATTAACTCGATATCGAGAAATAAATTGTTTATAAAAATAACTATGCAACTTTCCTGTAATTCAGCGAATAAAATATTTAATAAGATACACTAGCGATTTAATCAAAGATATTATGAAATAATCTGAAAAATTCAACATATTTATCCACTCATGACTTAGTTTACAAAATGAATTTGGAATGGCCATTCTATGATTTGTTTTGTGTATGACTAGGTCGCTGGATCACACACGCCGATTGATCCCCGGTGACCTCCTTTGCCACGCGCTATCGAAGGAGGTGTTACATAATTGTAAACACACAAGGTGAATGTAAAAGGCGCACACTTAATGGCTGTAAATAGTCTATGCTTCAAAGTTATGTTTTATTTTCTCAGTATATTGTTTGTTTTTATATGATAAGAAGAAAAGGTTATCTTTTTTCCCCTTTTTTTAGTAGACTGGTTTATTTGACTTTGAAAAAAATGAAATAAAAACGAAAAGTTGTCAAAAAATAACTTGAAAATAAAGCACAAAACACTTCAAGAACCTTATTCTAAAGAATATTAGCATCTAATGTAGCCAGATTTATTATTTATAGTAAGTTTATTTTAGTTACACGCATGAAGAGCTCTCGTTTACTTGCTGAATGAAAACAATTACCTGTATATGGGTCAAGCTTATAGCGCATTTAAAACACAAGACTCGAACAAAATAACATTTTCATGAAATCAATAAGATGTTAAAGAACAACTTTTTTAACGACAGCCATTTCGAAATATTTACCGTTTTTGAGTTATAAAGCAAAAACTTTAAAGGGCTCCAGATCCCTAATTTGAGGGGCCAGCCCCTTTTTAGTGGTGTCAAATGAAAGGCCTTGAAATTGTGCACAACTTTTATTCTACATGTCTTATCAAAATATTTTTAGTTTTAAAGATACAAAGGAAAATATGTCTAAATTTTCGCTCTTTTAGGCGTTCTAATTTTTGACCCCTCTCTAGCGCCATTTTGAATACAGAAATCGAAAAACAAAAACCGATGTGCACAACTTCAATCCTTCTATTATCTAAATTCGGTAGAAATTCTGCTCCAGCTTTTGTAGTCTCGGAGCCTTTGTCTGGAAATGAAGCCTAATAAATTTTCATTTAAAGGGCAATAACTCAAAAGCGGAAGTGACTTTTTGAACTGTTTGACAGCATTCTGATAGAGTTTTGTAACGTCTATAAACTCTGCAAATTTGAGCAAAATCCGTTGAGAAATGAGCGAGATATGAGGCCTCAAAGCTGGCGTCTAGGAAAAAGAAGAAAAAAAAAAAGAATAATAATCTTAACCATCAGAATCAGTAGAAGGTCTTCCGTTGGAACGGAAGACCTTAAATATCTTCTTCTGAAGAACTGCAAACCATGATTAGTCATTTTGATATGGAAGCATCCTCAGGTAGTGTAGATTCAATTTTGTTCAAATGATGACCCCCAGGGGTTGGATGGGGCCCATTGGGGGATCGAAAGTTTTACATAAGAACATATAGAGAAAATATTTCTTCTCAAGTACAGGAAAGCTATGTTTAGTCACATTGATATGGAAGCATCCTCAGGTAGTGTAGATTCAAGTTCAAATGATGACCCCTGAGAGAGGGAGGAGCCACAATGGAGGATCAAATTTTTACAAAGGAATATATGGGAAAATTTTTTTAAAATCTTTACAAGTACAATAAAGCCATTTGTTATATTGACATGGAAGCATCATCAGGTAGTTTAAAATTCAAGCCCCCCCTCCCCCCCAAACCCCAGGTAATCTTTTCAATACTGAACTGATTTGTGCTTTTGCCTAGCCAATGTGCTCAGGTGAGTGATGTGGCCCATGGGCCTCTTGTTTATTATTATCTGTTTGTAATGATATTTTTACATTTATGTTTTATTTTCTCTAATTTTATTTTGCTGTAATGGCAGAATTTTTCTAAATAACACATAAGTGACAGAAAGAACTATATGTGGTGTTTGCATATTTTTGCCCCCACGAAAGTCATATTTTGAAAATTTCTTGAAATGTTCTGAATTGTATATATTGTATGAGAAATCTAAATTAACAAAAAAATATTTTAGTTTCAAAGTAGGTTTTTGGCAATTTTGTTTCTATTATGTCACAAACTATTCGGATTTTGTGTTATTTTCAGAAAGAGGGGAAAAAATGGACAAAATTTGTTCAATTTTTACTATAAAATTTATAGAGTGTGCAGGCCTGCTCCAGAATAATATTTACATATTTCATTGATATTATCATTCTACACATTATATCAAAATATTGAGTTGGGGCAGACCTGCACTTGGTAACTTTTACTCAAAATATGGATGTAATATACACCTTTTTCTGTATAAATCATGGAAATTTCGAAATAACATCATTTTCTTGACATCATATCTAACATATGGCATCATGGCTTATGAAAATATTCAGTGCTTTGAAGTCTGCAGGTGTCCCCCTGTTTTAATTACAACATAATTATATATTTCTCAGTCAAAGTTTGAATTTGGAGGCATATATTGGTCATTACTGTATATAGTCCTTTAGCAATATTTACTGGTATTTTTCCCCTAATTTGGCATCTAGCTTAGTTTCTAGGAAAGTGTACAAGATTTCAAGGCAGAATAAAAAACTTAAAAAATACACAAGTAGATAAGAGCTCTAGCCTTTATTTTTTCCAAATGATTTTTTTTTCTATGCAGATTTTTATGAAGTGAAACAAGTCATTTTATATAGTATCAAATATCTGATTCAGAGATAGGAGACTAAAACTCTTTTTTGCACAAATTAAGTCTAATTCTCTCACAATTATTGGTAATTTGAAGATCAATTTTCTATGGAAATCAGAGCGGCATTTACATTTTCTTCTCGGTTTATGAATTACCAATAATGTGAAATTTTATCAATCCCATATATTTCTTACAGATGAAAATTGCTTAATAGTCTGTGCATGTAGAGAGTGAATTCAGACACCAAATTATTAAAGGGATCTCTCGTGTGATGAAACTAAATGGTTCGCTATTAAAATCAAACTTTCAAATAAATCAGCTTAGCTATTTCATAGTTAATGTTAAATTTCAGAAATGATCTTGGATCAGAATGTCAGAATATATGAAATTGAGGGATGGGTTTTTAATGAAATCATAGGTGTTAAAATCTCACTCTTTTTAGTGTGATGGTGCAATGGTTGAACCATTTGAAGATCCATATTCTAAGAAATATTTCATACAGCTGTGACACGTTTCCATGGATCAAGTGACAATGGCCCTTACATGTACATATAAATGAAAAGTGCATAAAAGGTTAAAAAGTAGTAGTAAAGTAGATTTATAAATAGGCCTAAATTAATGATTGTTTGTTCATAGAAGCTCACTGTTTGTTTTTAAGCCAAAAGTATGTTCATTGTATGGTACATAAGGGAATTTCATCATACTGCTCAGAGTATTACAGGTCAAATGACAATACACACGTTTATCAAGTAGCTTTTTATTTGAAAAAAGGAAAAGAAAATGTTTTGGAGAAACAGCAAGGTTGGAACAATTTTCAAGGATCAATCAAAGGGGAAAGAAACATTTTAATTTAGACTTTATTAAAATACTTCAGACCATTCTCTTTAAGATGAGTCAGTGAAGTAAAAACAAATATCATGTCTTACATCATTCACCAGATAAGTAGTTTTAATGATTTGATATATATGTATGTGATTAAATTTGAATCCATAGAAGATAGGATTGAATCATTAGAGTTATATACTAGTACTGGTGTTAGTCTTATAAGGGTCTTTATTGTTTGTGGATCTTAGACCAATGTGTAAAGCCTTTTACAAGTGCCCTAAAAAATAAATATGGTAAATAAAAATTTAAACAAGCATTCTGGAGTGAAAATATTTATATTTAAAGTCAATCAGACCTGTATAGAAATAAAATGGCAAGACACCATGGTATAATTCTAGTAATTTACTTCTAATTAAATAGTAGGAGTAAATGGCTTTCCTGTCATTTAAATTGCATAAAAGTATTGGCTGTTTTCAAGCGTGTTGGTATTAAATTCACCCGAAAATGATCTTGTTAATCACTCTCGTTTTCGTGACACATGATCAGATGCTTATCGCGTCTAATTTTTATTTTCAACTAAATGTTTCCTGTAAAATAAAAAGCTTCACCACTTACAAGTAGCAATTACAAGGGTAATACCTTAGCTAATTTGAATATACTCCGATCATAGCAATTATAAAAAAGGCCCCTCTCCCATTAAGTCTGGCACCACTCTATATAAATGTACACCGTTAAGATTCTAATGGTGCATTTTTTCCCTCTGTTATAAATCTGTATTGACAAAATTAATATTCTTGGTTTATTTTTCAGAGGAAAAATGTCTTTTACTGGTAAAGATTATCTTCACAATTATGGCCACATAAAAAAGACTTCATCCTCGTTCTAAATGTGATTTGCCACGGTCGCAAACAATAGATCTCTTTATTTACACTGTATTAATCTCCTCATTTACATACAGAGATTCCAGTATGAGGGTAATTTTCAATGGTAAAAAAAGGTGGAAATGTGAAATCCAATGAATAGAAAAAAGAATAAAAAACATCAAACAGGACCATTGTTTTCAGCAGTTAATACTATTATAGGCTTTTGACAATGGATTGGAGAAATCAAATGCCTTGATAGTGATAGGAAACAATAAATACACGTATGTATCAGAAAGTCGTGTTTTTGTTCAGCTGATAAAGGTATATTACCTGTTTGTTATTTCAAATGTAAGGTACACCTCTGTCTGTTGTTTATACATACTCAACATGGCAAAAGAAATATATTGTTAAGGTGCAACAAATACTAATTAATTTTTTTTTATTTGTGCTTTCACTATTTGCACACTTTTTCTCTCTCTGGAAATTTTGCAGATTTAGATTGTGCATATAAAAGATTTAACTTTCAAAGAATCCTCCAAATAAAGTTAGTTATTTAATATTGAATTTTTTTTAATAGAATAAGCATAAAAATAAACAATAAATAAAAAATAAATGAACTTAAGTCTGCCTCTTAATTCTGCGGTACAGTTCACATAGAGAAATGTTTTTTAATTTGAAATCATCGATGAGAGAATAAATGTTGTAATCCTATTTGATGATCCATGTGTTCCCAGCATCTCCACACATGACGACAGATTCCTAACGTGATTAAGATCTTAACGGGGTTTTTTGGCCGTTGACAAGAGTTGTATGTTTAATATTGTTTTCTGTCATAAATGTTCATCGTCGGAAGTTAATATATCAAGTCTCCTGGTGTGATAGGAACTCAATAAATAAGACCACCGTTTCAGAAATGATTTTTGGAAAGAAATACATCATTAGCTTGTAAGATGTCATTTTCCCCTTGGTGAAACTGTTAGAAAAAATTCAATATGATCAGCTGTATTGCTAAATTTAATTCCCATCAAATGATGTATGCAATTAATTAAAAAGATATTTTGGTGCAACAACAGAGGGATTTCTTGAATAGGAATTTTAAATTAATGAGGAAGCGAAACTCTTTGAAATATTAAGACATATACCTGACGTGTATAAAACATTTTCTTAAGGAAAATATATTTCAAGAAAAAGTGTAATGAATTGCTTATATATCAATGTTGCTGGATATTTTCACTTTTGTGTTTGAATATATGGTTGTTTTCCTGTTCAAATTTTTTACTCTTCTTAGAAGAATAAGGTCTGGTAAAAACCATTCTCTTTTCAATTCTAGAAGAAAAATACCTTTTTAGGTCACCTGAGGCACTCATCTATTTGTTTTTGTCTGTCGCCATGCGATGTGCATGGGTCATAAACTTTTGAACATTTTCAGCTTCTTCTATGGGACCAGTGCACCAATTTCAACCAATTTTGTCATATAGCAGGTGAAGGGGAACAAAAATTGCGAATTTCATGGCCCCTGCCCGGACTTGCAGAGTGGGGCTAAAACCATCAAAATAAATGCAATCTTTGAAAATCTTCTTCTTTCCTCCTGGACATCAAGTAGTCAAACTGTTGGAATGATTGTAATAAGCATTGAGCCCTCTATCAAACTTGTGAAATTCATGGAATTCTGGTGATAGGGCAGGGTTCATTTGCATATATAGTGAAAATGCATTATTCCTTAAAAAATCTCCTCTGATCCTGGGTATTCAGCAAACCAACTAAATGAATAGTTAAGATGACTAAGGGTGTCTCTTCCAAAGTTGTGAATTTCACAACTCCTGAGTCAAGGTTTCTGGTGTTAAGGTGGGGCTCTATTGATTATATGGTAAAAATGCATTAATTCTTTGAAAATCTTCTTCTCTCCTCCTTGGTATTAAGCAAACAAACTTAATGCATAGTTAAGATGAGCAAGGGTGCCTCTTCCAAAATTGTGAATTTCATGGCCCATGGGTCAGGGATTCAGTATGAGGTTGATATATATTGAAAATGAATTAATGCTTTGAAAATCTTCTCCTCTGTTTCTGGTTATTCAGCAATTAAACTTAATGCATAGTTGTGATGAGCAAGGTTGCCTCTTTCAAAATAGTGAATTTCATGCCCCCTGGGTCATAGGTTCTATTGTAAAGGCTGGGCTCTATTAATTACATAGTGAAAATGCATTAATTCTTTGAATACCTTCCTCTGTTTTTGGGTATTAGCAAACAAACTAAATGCCTTTTCCAAAGTTGTGAATTCCCTGGCCCCTAGGTCAGAGGTTTTGATGTTAAGGTGGGGCTTTATTGATTATATAGTAAAAATGCATTAATTCTTTGCAAGTCTTCTTCTCTGCTTCTGGATATCCAGCAGATAAACCAAGTGCATAGTTATGATGAGCAAGGATGCTTCTTTTAAATTGTGAAATGTATGGCACAGGGTCAGGGGTACCTGAGGGGTGGGGGATCTATTGAGTATATAGAGAAGGTGCATTTTCTTTTATAATCTGCTCTTGGGTATTAAGTAATTAAACTAAGCATATAGGTATGATGAGCAAGGGTGCCTCTTCCAAAATTATGAATTTCATGGGCCCTGGTTCAGGGAGTGTTAGGATGGGGCTCTGTTGATTATATAGTAAAAAAAAAAAATTATTTCTTTGAAAATAGTGCATAGTTCTTTTTTTATTTTATACTTTTGTGGATCCTTTACAGTGGTGTATTATAATCAGGTGACTATTAAGGCCCTTGGGCCTCTTGTTATGTACATATTTCAATATCTCCTTATGTTGTCATACATTATAACTATTAAAACTATACAGAGATCTTTTGAGCAACCATTTAAATGTTTCATAGCACTCTTGGTCTTACCAAGGCAATGAAGGGATATTATAATCTTACATTATTTAATGAAGATTTTTGAGATATTTTGATGTTTATGGTTTCAGACGTTGGTGACAGCATGATTGAAGTGGTGGGGCTCGAGAATAGCATGCATATGGGTCAGGTCTACGCGGGTCTGAGGGCCTCAGGGCGGCGCCTCGCACAGTGCACTCAGGTTGTGATCAGGTGAGAGATTTCAGCTTAATATTCTTGCACATTTATTTTATCGTCATTGTAATGTTATATATTAATGAGTGCGTAAATTTTGTTGCAGGACTAGAAAAAGGTTCCCTATGCAGATAGATGGTGAGCCGTGGTTACAGCCCCCTTGTACTGTGAGTTTGTAATTATTTTGTCGATTTTCTAAACTTTTGCTTGAATGTGAGGTATATTTGGGAAATAAGTAGTCTAATCATCAATATTTGACATGGCAGATTTATGCTTCAAATTATTGTTTGACCTTGTGGAATGTTCACTAAAATCAAAAAGTTAAACACAATTTCACAACAACAATAAATTATTCCATCTCATATACATGTAAATATCCTTCAGCATATGTAGAAGTGTCAGATATCATATAACATTGTTTTAGTTTTGGTAATAATTTTTTTGTTATTTCAGATAAACATTACACACAAAAACCAAGTACCTATGCTCATGGGACCCCCTTCCACAAAAAAGACATCCATTTTTAAAATGTTCAAAAAGTAAGGCATTGTAAGTATGCACAAACATAATTTTATTTAGAAATGGATTATCAAACAATTTAAACCAGTGAAAGTAAATGAAGTATTATTCTGTTTGTGTAGATGAAACAAAAAACAACAAACTACCAATGGCAGCAGAATACACACAAAACCAGCGTATACCCGCAAACAAGATGACATTTACTGGACTTAGTGCAGCTTAATATCTGTGTAACCTCGTGTACATATGCCAGTAGAGTTACAGCTGTAGTGATATCTGTGTATATGTCTGATCACTCAGTCTACGTACGCCAGTTATAGCTGTAGTGATATCTGTGTATATGTCTGATCACTCAGTCTACATACGCCAGTTACAGCTGTAGTGATATCTGTGTATATGTCTGATCACTCAGTCTACATACGCCAGTTACAGCTGTAGTGATATCTGTGTATATGTCTGATCACTCAGTCTACATACACCAGTTACAGCTGTAGTAACATCTGTGTATAGGCCTGATCACTCAGTCTACATACGCCAGTTACAGCTAAAGTAACATCTTTGTATAAGCCTGATCACACAGTCTCTTCATACTCTCTATTTAAACAGTCAGCAGTTTCTTTTTCCAGAACTCTATTTGAATGAAATTATCTTAGTGGTTATAGAATTAGGCAGGTAAACTTATTTTGATCCATTCCTTAAAAAATAACTGGCATAGAGAATAATCTCTTTATCAGATATGTGAGTGTATGTATTAGTTATAAGTATACCATAGTTATACCATCACTAATCCACAACACCTTTGCAAATGTATTGGTTAACTTCAGTGTATGGAGAAAGGGACAGTATTTTGTGTGGTAGACATTCTTTAATTGAGTTATAGATCTAGTTACTCAATATCAGAGTTGGTGCTTAATTAAGACCAACTTTAAGAAGACTTTATTTCTTTTCTGGTTTGGTATGCTAGAATAATCAGGGGCATATACAATCTACTGAAGTGTGCATAAACTTACAAACTCAAAATAGATATTTGTTTTCCTCAAAACTGAAAGTAAAGCATTTGAAAGGCAAGTTTCATAATAAAATTCGTTAATGTGATCTTAAATGATATTGGGTCCTGCTGGGAGGGTCCTGAGCATTTCTTCCCTACTGGTCCTGGGTTTCAGGTCACAGAACACACCTGTTTAAACTGCAGTGGATGGAAACTGTTAGACTGATACTTGTATGATAAAATCTTGGCAGTAAAATGCTTATTTAGTGTGTAGGGTATCTCAACCCTTATTCTAAGACAGGGACTTAACAGAAACTAAGAAGGTGAGAGCATAGAATTTACTGTCATAGTAAATACATGGAGATGCTGCAAAGGATACATGTATAATATTTGTGTTAAATTTAAGATGAAATCCAATTCATGATGGAATATGAAAAATATATAAAGTTAACAAAATTACTAATTATTTTATTTGCATAATAAATATTGTAAACAATAGAATTTTTCCAGATAACATGTCACTTCTTTGATTTGGAAGTTTAAGTGCTAAAACTGAATGGTGATTAAGAAAACACAAAATAATGAGCAAGATTTCAAATACTAATAAAGGAAAACAAGTTAAAACCAATTTATTTTGAAGCTTGAAATATTTTTTTTAATATTTGAGAACAAGATTAGATTTTAATATGTTACAAAATGTACATACAATTTTTGTAATTGCTGGCAATTGCAGTGTTTGTACAAAGAGCTTCTGACTCGTGTGTGTAGTATCTAAGATACATTACAAAACAGATCAACTGAGATGAACAAGCACAAACTATAGAACACATTCAATCTAGGTTGTTTTTTCTGTAAAGGAAAAATCTTACCATTAAAATTTTGACTGTCATAGGTTATATATATATATATAGGAGTTTGTCTTCCGTTCATTCCAACAGCATTCATACTATCAGGGTGTTTTTCCTTAACTGAATAAAATTGCTCGCCTAGATTTGAATGTACTTGTGGCATTGGATTTCAATTTTTTTTAAAAATCTTGCCAATATATAGTTATGATTTTATTTAAGAAATTTATGTGTAGTGCATTTTTAACTTGTTACTGAATTATTGTAGAACAACAGTCAATGTACATTGGACTAAGGATATAACAAATTGATAAGCATGCATACATTCGTATCATTGTAATTTATTGTAAGTCTCTCTTGCTAATTTCTTAATGAAAATAACGTTATCATGCAGCAGATTTGATCATAGAAGATATTTACAGATTCCATTGTGAACTTTTATATTCAATTTGTGAAATTTTCATACATGTTCTGGTATTTATGTTGTCTGAAAAATTATTTGTTACCACATAACATTTGTTGTAGTTCCTGCACACCACCCCCTAAAAAACCAATAGATGTGGTTATAGATACCAACTGGTGGTCTTTTGTGCTTGTTTCTTTAATCAATCTTATCGGTTATGCATTGCTCAGAAAACATTGTACAGAAATCAGCATATACGTTTCTTTTTCTTGTAAACAGATTTTTTTTCTGTGACAAAGAATCTGGGGGAATATACTAAGCTTCAAGTCATATGCCTTAGTAACTACAGATAAAAAAAATCAATAGATATAAATATATTTCTCACAAATTTCACTTTTTGTCTGAATATTTAGATTGCGTGGTGTAGTGGTCAGGGAGGATTTGTTGAAACAGAAGTCTTTTTAGGAGAGTGTTCGTATGTTATGTTTTTTTTTAAAACTTTGTTATTAAGTAAAGGTATAAACTATTTTTCACTGAAAATAAATACATGTTTGTAATAATTAATAAAACCATTTACCGTGTTTTTTTAATTGGTAGATAAAAGATTGACATAAGTGTATTCCAATTTGTATTTTCTTTTACTACAAGCGCTTTGCTACCAAAAACTCACCATTCTCATTATGTAGACATAAAAATATCTGCGCAATACGTGTTAACACTCAATGTATCAATGTGAAAGGCACTACCCGTGTTAAAAAAAAATATGTAGCAGAAAGAGCAAGGTCGATTGTGTTTGTTTATAATCTATCTAGACATCTTTATTTGGTCAGTACTGACAACACATCTCTATGTCTTAGTAAATACATGTCGAACGATTGTGAAATGCCAAGTCGCTATGTGGGCATATGGCTCGGCTAATCACCCAGATTCTTTGTGCATTTTCATTTTTAAAATTAATTTTGTTGAAAATTTTAATGAAATTTACATTTTATGACGTTTTTAAGTTTTAATATATATATATATATATATAATATCTGCCGAAATTCCATGTTGAGTATTGTTTTTAAGACAGAAAAAAATGTTTGCAGTCAACCTGTTGGTAGGATGGGCAAGCTCAGATTGTTTTCCCGGAGATTCTCTCTCGGACTGTTCTGTATATGCTTTATTGCCCTCCAAATTTGAAATGACAGTAAAAAATAATGACCCATACAATTTTTAAAAACTTTTTCAGGCTGTGAAATGAATCGGTTAAAGCATATTTGAAACACACAAGATTGAAGACGGAGTAATACACGTAATCTAGCTGTCTCTCAGCTTAAATGTACTGTTTGTGTAGTTGTGTTTGTAATAAAATTCATTTTCCGTGGACTGTATATGTGAAGGTGTTGCTGGAAACTCTTACATTGAAACCAAATATTTGTGGTGCTTGCATAAAATGGAGCATTATATACATTCATGTATAGTTAATGGTGAGATATTCTGTAGAATCGTGCTCTGAAAAGTCTGCGTTATTTTACAATTTTCTTAAGATTTTGTGAGTGTATATTACAAAGCATACAGAGGTAGTCTGACATGATGCTAGATAGATTTTTTTGTTTGTTTGTATTGTTGATTTTTTTTATATATATATCGGAAGTACCAAACTGTCTTAATTTTTATATAATCATACAAACGTGCTCACCCACTCTTAAATATCGTTTTGTTCTTAAGATTGAAAAAATAGGCAAATGTATTTATATATTAAGTGTAAAACTAATTCATTGCTTAATTACATAACTTTAAGTTTGAGTTAATATATAGATGTTGACATATTTGGTCTCTGCATAATTGCGCCACGAGGGATTTCTCGTGAAAATCATTGTGTATGTGTTCGTTGTTTTATTATTATAACATAATAGAATATATATATATTTTACTCGGTAATGTTAACATATTGAATTTCTCCGTTACCAAATAAATATTTCACGAGTTCTGTTATATCAATTTTTGTTTTCCTTTTATGATTGTATATCGGTGAATGACGTCACTAGATCATGTGTGTAAATGATTAGTGACTATAAACTGTGTGTAACAAAAAGTTTGAAACAAATAGTTCATTTGAAGGGGATGCGACTATAAGAACAATTTCATTTTTAAAAAAAATGAACAAAATGAATCAACAAAACACACACACATAAGAAAAAAAAATTCCAGTAAAAAGTGCATATTATCTAGAGGAATTGTGTTAAATCTTTATAAAAAAAAAAAAAAAAAGAAGATGACCGTATACATGTGTGTCCATGAGTCTGTTCTTGATGTTAATTGTTGCAAATCTGAGAAAACGTACACTTACTTTGCAACAAATTAAATTTGCAATTATTTCATAAATGGCTTCAAGAAAAGGTCATATCATAGAGTAATGTGTGCTACTGATGGTTCGTGTTGTAGTACAGACAGAATGGAGCTACCACCGATCTAGGATAAGATAGACCACTACTAGCGAATTCTTGTCATAGCGGAGCCCTGAATCCGACAAGAATGTTCCTCAGTTTCTCAGGGCTGCTGTGGCACGCGTACGATATTTACCCAAGATAGCCTCACTCTGGATAGATTTGAAGAAGGATTAACGGAGATTTGAATGCGTCCAACACATTATAAAGGTATCAGCGCCGAGTCGACCGCGGGGAAGCCAGAAGACAGACGACTTATAGACGTTTGATTTTTGATTCGGTGGATACGAATGGAATTTGTCAGTTGTTCAGAGAGTCGCTTCTTGGTGAATTTGGATGACACAGAAGCGCGTTCTTTTTCCACTAGGAGGTTCACTATCTAGACGCTAATTCTCTTCTGTTATTTAGGTATAAATTAATCCCAAGTAATCCCCTACATGGTCTTATAAAGGCATTTGAATTGAACTTCCAATACCAAAATTAAGAACACAGAGAAGATAATTTAAGATTCAGATATAACCGTTTGTTGATTGAAATTAATTTCATGTGAGTTGACAATGTCCAAATTGGAAATCAGAATAAAAAGCAGACACAGATTTCAATATTAAGAGTAGAAACTTTCCTATCGAAATTCCTTTAATATGATGTCACCTGTAGATACACAACACAATATTGCCGCTAAAAGCAGAAGTCAACATCTCCAAATGATATGCTTGTTGTCTGTTTAAGTTATGAAAACGGCAGCGAAATCACACACCTAATGCAGAAACACCTCCTTCGTCTGAGTGCTGTTAGTGTAACAGTCTCATCTTTTTCGTGAGAATTCGGAATACACCTAACATTTAAAAGTGTCGTTGCCTCGTGGCCGGCCTTTATTTTGCAACTGCAAGTATGTTTGGGCCCCAAAACAAATACAGAAACACGGCGGAAATTTTATTGTGTGTCTGTACACTGAGTAAAGGCTAACATTAAAAGCAAAAGCTAAAAAGTCAATTTTAAAATGTTATTGACCACAACTGCATTTTTCTTTACGTTTAACCTAATATTTGAAGGTGTGGCCCTTAAAGTGATTTCTATTCAATTTTAGCTACAAGAAAGTCAAGACGTTGTGTGAAAGGTACAAATTATACAATTATGATATTATATTCATGACAATTTGAACTATTCCCCGATTATCCAATCTTGACAATGAATTTTTCATCAATTTTAGATACAATGTATATCTAAACGTTGCAAAAATTTAAGTGCAAGCTTATTTAGATTTATAAAATTTTGTAAGATTCGTAACATATTCCTAGTAGGCGTAACAGTGAATAAAAATGGTAAAGCTTGCTGAAGTAAAAAAAAAAAAAAAAAAAGAGAAAAGGTCATGTCGAAATTCATCGAAGATGGGGATGTCAGAAAACCTTGCATCATGCTTTAAAACTACGAAAGTTGGATTTGAAAAGATAAAAAATATTACTCGTTATAACAAAATACATATACTTTACTCGTAACGAGTTAGATTTTTGTTATAATGAGTTAGTGTCTGAGTATAACGACTTAGTATCCCATAATGACTTAATTATTAATGACCCCCTTATCTCGTTTTAACAAGTTATTCATGTTTTTATTACGAAATAACTTTCCAGCGATAAAAAAAATCGAATAAGATAACACACTGCTTATAACGAGATATTAAAACTAAATAGTTATGTCGAAATAAGTCGTTATAACGAAATATTAATACTAAATAGTTATGACGAGATAAGTCGTTATAACGAAATATTAATACTAAATAGTTATGGCGAGATACATGTAAGTCGTTATAACGAAATATTAATACTAAATAGTTATGGCGAGATATGTCGTTATAACGAAATATTAATACTAAATAGTTATGGCGAGATAAGTCGTTATAACAAGATATTAATACTAAATAGTTATGGCGAGATATGTCGTTATAACGAAATATTAATACTAAATAGTTATGGCGAGATATGTCGTTATAACGAGATATTAATACTAAATAGTTATGACGAAATAAGTCGTTATAACGAAATATTAATACTAAATAGTTATGGCGAGATAAGTCGTTATAACGAACTATTAATTCTAAATAGTTATGACGAGATAAGACGTAATTACGAAATATTAATACTAAATAGTTATGGCGAGATAAGTCGTTATAACGAGATATTGATACTAAATAGTTATGGCGAGATAAGTCGTTATAACGAAATATTAATACTAAATAGTTATGGCGAGATAAGTCGTTATAACGAGATATTAATACTAAATAGTTATGGCGAGATAAGTCGTTATAACGAAATATTAATACTAAATAGTTATGGCGAGATAAGTCGTTTTTACGAGATATTAAGGAGGCTGGGGGTCAACAAATTAACCATCAGATATAACTTAATTTTTTAGATATGATATATTAAAAGCTGTCAACTATCACTTTGCAAACAAAAATTTCATACATTTTAGTTTTAAAATTTGATCATTTTTGTATATCTTTACATGGAGCTCTTCTTCTAAAGGAGATCAATATAGTCTGAAAATGGCCACAACCACCTAGCCCTCTTAATACTAAATAGTTATGACGAGATAAGTCGTTATAACGAAATATTAATACTAAATAGTTATGGCGAGATATGTCGTTATAACGAGATATTAATACTAAATAGTTATGACGAGATAAGACGTTATAACGAGATATTAATACTAAATAGTTATGACGAGATAAGTCGTTATAACGAGATATTAATACTAAATAGTTATGACGAGATAAGCCGTTATAACGAGATATTATTACTAAATAGTTATGGCGAGATAAGTCGTTATAACAAATTATTATATCTCTACTGATTTTTTCCCTATTTAACATTAGATCGTTAGATATGACTAATTCCCTAGAAATCACTAAGAATAGACTAATCCCCGTGTGTTAGTCAAGTGAGCTAATCCCTGCTTCGAAAGCTAATTCCCGGTTATCCGTAATCCTCTAGATTTTACTTTTACATTGGTATGATATGTGAATAGACTAATCCCCGTGTGTTAGTTCAGTGAGCTAATCCCTGCTTTGAAATCACGCTATCTGAATCTTCTAAATTTTACGTTTGTATCGGTATAATAAAACAGTTAAAAGTATATCATTGCGGGAGTTAGCAAAATTCCAGTTCCCCTCGACCAGGCTTCGCCTCGGGAAATAGTCCTGGCCTTGGGGAATTGGAAACTTGCTAACTCCCTCAATGATATACTTTAACTGTATAATAACTATCTTATAACGAAATATTAATACTAAATAGTTATGACGTGATAAGTCGTTATAACGAGATATTAATACTAAATAGTTATGGCGAGATATGTCGTTATAACGAGATATTGATACTAAATAGTTATGAAGAGATAAGTCGTTATAACGAAATATATATTAATACTAAATAGCTGTGACGAGATAAGTCGTTATAACGAAATATTAATACTAAATAGTTATGGGGAGATAAGTCGTTATAACGAGATGTTAATACTAAATAGTTATGACGAGTTAAGTCGCTATAACGAGTTATTAATTCTAAATAGTTATGATTAGATAAGTCGTTATAACGAAATAGCTCTCTCACCATAACAAGATATTAATACTAAATAGTTATGACGAGATAAGTTGTTATAACGAGATATTATTACTTAATAGTTATGACGAGATAAGTCGTTATAACAAGATAGCTATCTTGCCATAATGAGATATATGTAATTAACTCGTTATTACTAGATACTAGTTATGTATTAAAGAAATAATTATCTCGTTAAGAAAGAAGATATTAAGGCGCTATGATGAGGTAACTAACTCGTTATAACAGGAGTTAACACTACCAGAGATATAATGAGATGTCAACTTTTTATAACGAGATACTAATTCGTTATAACAAGATATTACGAGATAGTTATCTCGTTATAAAGAGGTTTTTGTTTATTTTTCAATAATGAATCTATACGATTTTGTCTGAAACAGGCAGAAAAAAATATAATGTACTGAGGAATTGTTTGTTATTACAGACATCACTACCGTGGTTCCTTCTGCCATACATGTGCTCCCGCCCCTTTTCCTGTGTTCAAAAATCAGCACATTATATACTTTTTTAAAGAGCACAGTGTGATTTTAATTTTTTTTTCATTTAAACAAAGACTCGTCCTTCCTTGCAAACACTAATTGTAGTTATTATTTTGCCAAATAATTCAATTAATTACTTGAAAATTGTATGTTGTAGAGATGAAGAAGACATCTCTACTCGCTTGCTATTTGTTTAAATTTAGGGATAGTAAACTAAAAATAGTTTTTTTTTCTTAATTGCTTAATGAAAGGAGAAGTCGACATTACACATCTTTCAAATGTATCCTGTTTGTTCTTTTTACTTTTTATACCAAAAATAAAAATCTGCATGATGAACTTTTTTGATGTCAAAGGTATTGTTATTAAAATAAATAATTAAGTAAATAAATAACTGAAAAAAATGAAATGAAAAAATAAATAACACAAATTTTGATAATTTAATTTCTTCAGATTACATATCATACAGTATTCCCTCGGAGTTTATGTAACAAAAGCAGTAAAATGACCTACGTTACTCTTCATGCAACCCATATATCTCTCAGGACATTGTATGAATTCTATAAAAGTATTGACAGACTAGAACAAATCATACACATCCGAGAAAAGAAAAACTCATTATTTTTTACACCCCGGAAGAGACAGCCAATCTATTGCTATAAATTCGCCCCGTTCTTCTACTTTCTGCGTGTTATTGAGATTCTGACGCTTTCTCGCCAGTTTTGTATACCTGTCAGACATAATTTACTGGAGAGTAACATCTTGTGTGTAATGTTGTAGAGTGACAATGTCTTGTCAGAGTTGTGTCTGAAATTGTTTACCATGCATGTCTTTTCTAGAGTTTGAGCGATTTGCATATATTGTAGAAAGCAAAAACAAACTGATCCCCTTTTCTTTGGGGGAGGTTTTATGGTCTCAGTGACAGTAAGAGAGCTGTCTGAACACTTGTTACCCCGTCATAATTTTTGTGACGTGGTCTGTAACCGTATGCATTCTTTGAGAAAAAATTTTACATGCACATTTAGCTTAGGTATTAAAATATCTATATTAATTGAACACTTTTTAAAACAAAAATACGATTGCATTTTTGAAATTACATAATATTACCCTTTCAGGCAAAAATGCTTGAAAATAATGCATAATCTATATATATCATTTTTTCACATGATCGTCTCGGCCAAAAACCTACCAGCCTCGATTCCATGTTTCCCACCACCTATTAATCACACTCCAAGGACAGGAGGGGGTCACTTTACACATAATTTTAAGGACTTCCCTATGAAAACTAAACCTCTTCTGACCTTCAGCTTCCGAAACAGATTCAATCCTCCCAGAGAACGTGTCGCGAAACGGCTCCTCCAAACGCCATTTTTCAGAGTAATATACAAATTCCCAATGAGTGTTTACTTAAGTAATGTATATGGAACCAGTTGTCTACAGCCTTTCTTTGATGAGAAGAGATGTTAAGTGCACCTATCAAACCAGAAATGATGTATAATATAACTTAGACACCTAATTAAGAAAAAAAAGAAAGAAAGAGGGAAAGTTCACTTGTATATATGTTCAGTATGTAAAAAATACATATATTTAAAGTTTACGTCCCTGATATATATATATTTTGATAATTATTTTTAGGCAAGCGTTCTTCCATGATTTTGGGGCATTCGTCGGTTTTTTTTTTTTCTTTTTTTTTTTAAATATGTATCAATAAACAATTTTGCAGATAATACTAATAATTCAACAATGGAACTCTACTGAATTGCCTTTCTATTATTGATCGAGACAAACTTTAAATTGTGTATTGACTGATTGTGATTAAAACATTTTATTGAATAATTCAATAAAGATGGGGAAACAGGCAAAGCCTAAGCATACCATCTCCTTGTATAATAGGTGAAGACAAAGACAATAAGTAACAATACCTGTATACATGATAATAAAAATACTGATAATCAAAAATAAAAGATTCGCAATCAAGTATTATTCATCAGTATTATATAAAAAAAAGATGATGACCCCCTGATTATAATTTATTTACTTGATTCTACTTTATTGATTGATTGTACGTTGTTTTATATCCCATTCGAGATTTTTCACACATTTAGAGACGTCACCAGCTTTAAAGTACCATAAATTTTGACCTATGTATGGGCGCTTATGGCCGTAGAAATGAGGACTTTTTATTGTGCCAACGCCTTCTTTGACAGGGATCAACTGATTTAAATGTCATATCCGAAAGATCTATGACTTTAACTTCTAATGCCAGACGTTTGACAATTGAAGAGTCATTACTATGCAAAATTCTAAGGTTTGACGTGGCGCTGCGAACGAGAATCGAACCCTCGTCTCCCGGTCACGAAGTGAACGCCCTACCACGTTAGGCTATCGCGTAATTAACAAAAAAATCTACTAGTATTCAAAAAAGTATTCAAAGTTCTTTTATAATAAAATTTTTTAAAGATATTTTGTGCAACGAATTCAACGGGATTTCTGTGTGTGACTAACCGAATTCTCAGTCCTCTATGACTTTCTTAAAGACTTTAATCTTGCTCCTGTGAAGAGCCGAATTTAGGTTTTAACAAAAAGGTATAAAAGATATCCCACAAACGACCTTGCTTCATTGTTTTTACATTAAAGTCTATCATACGAGACTGGGTAAGAATAATTCGTTCATTAATCACCATCTCCTCGACAAGGGAAAAGTAGAGCCCTGTCAGATCTCGACCCGGGACAGACAGAACCAGTTTACCGCCAGTACGGTGAAACAGACAGTGATCTTAACCTTGAAAGCGCTTAATGGACGTAGATTGACTTTGAGCAAGGTCATCCACTAGGTCAAAAAGACTCCATATTTTTTTTTTTAGACTTAAACACAGTTAATTCCTCTACAGAGATAATTAAGAAAATCAAATATCATATGATTAACATTTTTTAAGAGTTAAAGTGTAGATTGCATCGAATTTTACATCTAGATACATTAGTATCATTAGTATTTAGTAACATTGTACATGTAATAACGTTCATCATATAGGGCCTAAAAGACCTGTACTTATAAGTTATTACGACATCAGAATTTTTAACCATGCACTTACTAAAAATTTCTGGTAAAAATAATATTTCTTTTGAAGATTTATTTTCAAGATGCTCTTTGACTAGATCATGAGGGAGCAAAGTTAATCAGTGAGCTCGTGAATTGACTTCGGGATGAAGGATAAAGTCCGTGGTCCACTCGACTAGTAATTTAGCAATCCCCTCAATTTTCCTAATGAAATAAAGTTTTCTAAATGACGCTATCTTCTCACAAAAAGCGTTATGCCATAGCTCTTTCATAGCACTATCACCTCAATGGAAAATCTTAAATGATAAGGGGTGTTAGTTTAGTGGTGTATCCACCTCTAACGGGTAAACAAAATTTCACTTTTACCCTGCACAAGTCGATTTCTAATAGTAGCCCATGTATTATCAGGAATGAAATAAAAAAAGGAAACGAAAGTTGTCCCCACAAAGCGATTCTGACTTGCATCTTGATAATTTTGATGTTTGTACTTAAAAGTTGGTCTATTTGTAAACTAACTTTTAAGTAAGAACACCAAAGGGCTATATCACCCAAACAAACGGCCAGTCTGAAATACCTACTGACAGAGGGCACTGTGAAATGTCTGATTCGCCCAGAGCAAAGTATCTTTAATGGCCCATTATGAGAAGAAAAGAATTTTATAAAATCCAAAACAATCTTATTAGTAAGCTGAGAAAAACTTTGTTGGTACATGATGAACCGGATATATATAGGAGTACACAACGACGTTCACAGGCCATGTATGCTGTTGATTTTAGCTCCGTCGTTTGTTTACGTTTCTTTATTTCAGTTACAATAAAAATCGATTATTATACTTAAATTCTTATTTTTTTCATATGTACAAGAAGGTTTGTTTGCAAAAAGGAGATTTCAGCTTGTACAGTTTATACAATAACATTTTCATTTACTTATTTTATTGAGAAAGAGAGATGGATGTATTTCATTGTTATCATCACATTAATGAAATATGTGGAGATAACGAACAGTATTCGAGCTCAAAAGTCTATTGAACATTACAAAATAGGAGCAGAGCAAGCACGCACCTCTAAGACATCAGAGGTGGGATCAGGTGCCATGGAGGAGTGAGCATCCCCTGCCGACCGGTCACACCCGCCGTGCTCCTTGTCATGATCGGGAAATAACGGGAAAATTCGTCGACAATTCAGTGTGTAAATAAGGCCTAACAATTAGTATGAAAAAGTCAGTCAGCATTAATATTTCCCAAAATATAATAATTCGGCCAGTATTAATCACCAGAAGATCAAACTCCTGCAAACTTACTAATAATTTTAGGGAAGACCTTTTAGTGAAGTAAGAGCACAATTAATATAGAATGATTTTACCTACATTCTTCATGGCATATTTGAAAACTTTTTTTCTAAGCATGACCAACAGGTCCATAAAGTAGATGCTAATCTGAAGAGCTTGAATAACAGAGATCTTATTTACTGTTCTAATTTTGGACGTTAAAAACAAACTGAGATGCTAATTCTACAGTGTGGTTGAAATAAATCCGCTAAACATTTGTACAAGTAAGTCTTGTTTTCACTTTAACCAATTAACATGCATAATCATCCTTGTATGAGGTATTTCTGCTGGGTGTAATCTCCTGTTATCAGTATTCGACACTTAAGGAAAGGAAAACTTCAATAAAACTTCTGTAAAAAGTAAATGAACTCGACACGGGGTCTCACAGGATCTATAGAAATATTGCCTGTATTGTTTTATCAATCTTAATAACGGCATTGTATTTAGCAATTATTACCATCTCAGTACCACACAATGGTGATGAACACTTTGCTCATTTAAAACTCAGGCGTTATGTTTGTAGGTGCAAGAAGACTTTTATTGAAAGAAAAAAATCAAAGAAAGGTTGTCATAATCAGTTTAATATCTCATAAACTAAGCAAGTATACTAAAAATGAATATATATTTCAAAAACTTGTAGCTGAAATTTTATTAGAAAATTGGTTAAAGTAATGTAGTCATTTCAAAGTTGAGATTTTGACATGCATCCCAAGGTATTGTTTACGTCTTTGGGCCGCTGGTCAGTTCATTTCCTTTGTCAAACAAACAAATGGACAGTTATCTGTTTCCGTTCGTAAATGGTTTGAGTGGCAAGGTATGAGATTTGAAGCTTTCTTTGTCAATGATATGTCTCAGAGGGAAAATTGATATATTATGAACTGACTACCCTTCACTTATTCAGAATGTGGATCGTTTTGTTGTGTTTCTTTATATTTATATTGTGCTCCTTTATTAGCCGATCTGTCTTTTTTTATTCCTATGAGGCAGAATTTATTCAAAAACTTCTGCATGAGAAGAAAACACTTGAACTTGAAATAAAAGACACCACTGTCACATCTGTTTCATATTTGGATGTTTTACTGACTATAGGCGATAAGGGCCAACTAACAACTACACTGTATGACAAACCTGATGACTTCAGCTTTTCCATCTTCAACTTTCTTTATCTGTGTCGTAATATTCCGATATCACCTGCATATGGTGTTTATTTCTCCCAGCTTATCCGATACTCAAGAGCATGCTCTGAGTACGATCGATCAATTTTTAAACCGAGGCAGGCTACTCACAGATAAGTTGATGTTACAGGGATTTCAGCAACTTCGGTTAAAGTCAGCTTTTCGTAAGTTCTATGGTCGTTACATGTAAAGTGACCTTGTTAGCAAATATAACCTATCATTGAGTCGTATTTGGGCTAACATGTTTCATACCAAATGCTAGGCCTTTGTTTTTATACTAAATTGACTACAGAATAATCAGTCTACCTAATCAAGACACAGGGCTCACGGCGGATGTGACTGGTCAACTTGAGATGCTTACTCCTCCTAGGCACCTGATCCCACCTCTGGAATTTCCGGAGATCCGTGTTTCATGCCCTGTTCACAGATTTGTATTGTTTGTAGATTTTTTTTTTAGATCGATCACTGTTCGTTATC